>NC_056513.1:23593788-23616009 GCF_014905685.2 Nematolebias whitei
TATATACACATATACATATGTATATACATATGTATATGTGTATATATGTATATTAAAACAAGGTTTTTATGTACATTTGTCACTTGAATGTCAAGTCATAGAATCAAAACTAATTTCTGGCATGTGTTTTTGTGTTTTCTTGTGTTTTCTTGTATGTTTTTGTGCACTGCTGCAGCACTGACGGAGCACCCAGTTATCACAGCATATGGGCCGCAGAGGAGAGGGTTAACCGCTTACATTCTCACCACAGAAGAGATGATTATGAACCACTACCCTGTCAAAGGTGATGGAAGTTTATTTGGAGTTATTATTTTAATGAAAAACATACAATGTTTAGTTACTGTATTTTTCAGACTATAAGGCACACTTCCTTATGAAAATCCTTTCATTTTCTCAAAAATCGACAGTGAGCCTTATAATCAGGTGCGCACTATGTATTAATTCTGGTTGTGCTTACTGACCTCGAACCTATTTTATGTGATTATTGTGAATGAGTTGAATAAAGTTTGACTTATCTGACTGTTTTATTTCGCTTAATGCGCCTTATAGTCCGAAAAATATGCGACTGTGAATAAGTTACTGCTGAGCATGGTTTATGAAGCGATGTGTTAAATATGTTTTACAACTGGCTTCAAGAAAAGAATAAGAAAAAATAAAGGGAAAGAATAACAGTTTGTTATTACAGATAATAGATGCTTTGTTAGGAGACCTTAGTAAGGAAACCCTATCTGAGCGTAGAGGCAACACGTGTACAAGATTCCTTTCTGTCACCAACAGTGTCTCCAGGATGTCATTGTTTTATTGAAATGCTTGAATGTTTGTCCATGTATCCACCCTGGAGAACAAAATGTCTTTTCAGATTTTGATCAGTGAGCTTGGACATGGTTTTTACTTTGATTCGACACAGGAATGCCAGGCTTTGAGGACTTCAGGTGCACAGTGAATGTTCATGTCACTGATGACAGCCCTCTCTACGGACTGGACTGTGAAATGGTGAGATGACTTGAGTTACTGGTAGCTTTTTGTGGAGAATCATGTTTCTGTATAACAAGCAGTATACTTGTGCGGACGCAGGTTTAATTATCTCAGACTTAAAAAGGTGTTGATTTAGACATTGTGTGTAAAATCCTTTTAACTTTGTTCAGATTTTTTTAATATTTTAATATTACAATGGGCCTTACTGTAAATTGGAAGCATCTACTTGTGTATTTTTTTGCACATCCTTGAACTTTGTGTTTACAGCTGCTGCAGTGGTTGAAACTTGTCTGTGCTGCAGTGTGTGAAATTCAATTAAATTCAATTAATTTATATTCAATTCCATTTATTTATATAGCGCCAAGTCACAACAGAAGTCGTCTCAGGGCACTGAACAGAAACATTCACATACATACAAAAGCCACTTGTAAAAGTTCTCTATCTAAGGAAGCCAGCAGATTGTGCTGAGTCTGCACTTCATCTCAGTCTCCCGTCCTGAGCAAGCGCAAAGGCAACAGTGGAAAGGAAAAACTCCGTTTTAACAGGAAGAACCCTCTAGCAGAGCCAGACTCAGGATGGTCTGCTTCGACTGGCTGGGTTTGAGAGGACAGGAAGGAGAAACAAAGAATGACAAGTCCAGGTGAACTTTTATTGGAAGAAAGACAAAAAGAAAAACATGTTAAAGATATAAATAATTACAAATACAATCCAGTAGAGGAGAGCAAGTAAAGAGAGCAGCAGAGTGAGGAAATGTGGTCATTTTGTGCTCCAGCTGTCTGAGTTTAAAGCAGCAGTTGTAAATTTTTATGTTAAATGTTAATATATATTCTCCAGCTATAGATCAAAACCATTTCAGTTTCCAGGATCAAAGCTTGTTTAATTCAAGTAGAACTGTCAGCGCTCACTAATAAACTCTAAAGTTTTATGCACTAGAATTTGCATATTCTGTGAAAACGCCGTGTGAACGCCGAGTCTAAAGGATTTTGCTTGACAGAATTGGAGCTACTCTATTCACACGGTCTTTTCTTCTTACGCTCTAAAAAGGTCATTTCAATTCAACCTTTATTTACACAGGTTGTTAGTCTCATTGAGCCTCGAGGACTCATTTACAACAGAAACCTGTTTTTAATCAATTTAATCAAGTGTTTACAAATGTAGGTAAACAGATGTTTAACAACACGTTAAAATACACCAAAATGCAGGAAATGGCATCTCTGTTATTCAAAAATTTCTGGGGGAGAACCCACAGAACCCCCCCCCCCACACACACACACACCTTCGCCCACTATTTGTGTTCCGGCCAAATTCATATTCGAACCATCGTTTTTCCCTGTTTGATTTGTTTTATAGTGTTCTTCTGTATTTTATGTTAGTGTTACTTGCTCTTTTAATAATTCTTGTTGCTTTGCTTTTATCTTTTGTTTGACTCATTTGTAAAGCACTTGGGTCAACTTCCATTGTTTGTATGTGCTATAGAAATAAAATGGACTATGACATAAAATAAGTAAAACTGCAGCTAAAAGCCTCAATGTGCAGAACTGTAGTTAAAAAAAAAACAATAAAACATCAAGAAGTAGCAAAATTGTTGCTAAAAGCTAAGCTAAGTGTATCAAAATGCTGAATTGTCTTTCACGCGTTAAAATATAAGAAGTATGCCTCAACATGTTTCAGGGTGTTTTCATGTGTTTCAGCATCTTTCTGCGTGTGTCTTCGTTCAGCTGCTCCAAACAGTTTGTCTTTGTGTTTTTAGTGTCTAACAGTAAACGGGTATGAGTTGACTCGTGTCTCTCTGGTGGATGGAGATGGGAACTGTGTGTTGGACGAACTGGTGAAACCACAAAGCCGTATTCTCAACTACCTTACCAAGTACACACACACGCACACTTTCTCTCCCACTGTCTCTCTTCTGTTGGTAAAAATGTCCGTGAAGCCTCACAGACTGATGAACTGAAACATGTAGTTACAGTGTTTGACTGGTGGAGTAAAGTAATTTACTGTTCATATAGAACAATTAAAGGTCAAAGCACATTTTTTTCCATCCTGTTGACTCACGGGGATCAAACATTAATGTGTGTATTCTTCCTGACAGGTTCTCAGGCATCACTGCAGCCATGCTGCAACCAATCACAACCACCCTGAAGGACGTTCAAGCCAAGCTCATGATGCTGTTGCCAGGCAACGCCGTGTTGGTGGGCCATTCGCTCAACAATGACCTCGTTGCACTGAAAGTTAGTAACTTGAACAAACTGCTTCTCTTTAAGTTTACTTCAGTGTTTTTGTACACATTTGACTATTTCAATGGTTTAACGTCTAATAAAATCGAAGCGGTCTCTCAGCTGTTTTGTTGTCATTGCTGGCAAAAAGCTAGTTTTCAGGTTTTATGAATATGATTCTGTTGAAAGTTAGTTTGATGCTCCAACTCAAATAATTTAGACATTTCTGTCCACAGTATTAAATTTATTTTAGCTTCACACCTCAGATCAATTATAAGCAGACATCAGGGTTGTGTAAGCACAAAAACTGCTTGTGATTTAATTGTTTTTGTATATTTTGTGTGTTTTTTACCAGCTCATTCACCAACATGTAATCGACACATCGTTGCTGTACAGGAGAGAATTTGGGCAGAGGTTTAAGCTCAAGGTTTTGACAGAGAGGGTGTTGAAGTGAGTTAGTTTCGTTTGTATTTCCTTCTTTTTAGAGTCATCAGTTTAATTTATTACTCACTTCCTAGGAGGCAAATCCAAACTGAAGAGACCAGAGGTCACGATTCCACCGAGGACGCTGTGGCCACTCTGGAGCTGGCTCAGTACTTTATCAAAACCGGACCTCATCAGGTAGGAAACAGCTTTTTTAAGACTCGCACCCACGCACAGAATGAGCAAACGCTTTCTTTTTCCTGGCTGTCAGGTTGTGGAGCTTCATCTGGAGGAGCTGTGGGGATACGAACTAGAGGAGGTGTCCTCTGAGTGCACGTCTGCACCAACACCAAGTCACAGGTACGACGTTTACATTTACAGGAAGTTCTGACTCTACAGAACAAGCAGTTCTTAATGTTTTATAGTCAAAATGGCTTTTGATCGTGTAAGTTATGTCGCTTCTCATCCTCACAGTTTTCGTCTGTAACATTAGAAAAACATCTTCTAAATCAGTGGTTCTCAAACTGGGGTCCCTGGACCCCTGGGGATCCACGAACCAGTGCTTGGGGGTCCGCAAAACAAACACAAATTTTTTTTATTTTATTTTATTTATTTATTTACAAGCACATAGATGTTGAAAAACCCGTTAAAATACACCAAAATGCAGGAAATCACATCTACTTTATTCAAAATTTTCTGGACCCCCCTCACCCAAGTAGGTATCTCTGCAGACAAATACAAAAGGTATATCTGGAAGGGCCACATCTGATTGGACAACAAAAACAAAGCATTATTGGCAGATTGTGTTAACCGCAGAGATATTATGTCCATGGTGTTAACCGGTTCGACATTAGCAACATCTCCATAACTTCTCTTTCCGCCTCTCTTAACACAGAACTTTCGGTTACATTTCAAAATAAGAGCAACATAAATGGTTAGTGGGGAGAGCTAAATGTTTGTTTTTTAATACCTAGCCATTATATAAAACAACAAAATCTGTTTGGGTTGTTGAATAATGTGAAAATAGTTCAAATCAATTCATAAAGAAAGAAAAATAAAGTAACCAAAATAATAATGATACTTAAACTGGCTTTAGGACAAAGGATGTTTCCTTTAACGTCACATTTTCTTGTTCGACCTTTTAAATCAGTCACTGCAGACGAGTGATCGTCAGTTTCTGTAAGATTTCTGCAACTGGAGCAGATATTTCTGTTTACTGCTTAACTTCCTCAGTTGTCTCACATTTTGTGTTAATCCTACTCCATGTTTTAACTCCTTTCATAGATCAGATCATAGAAGAACTTCTACAGAGCAAATTTTATTTTTAGCTTTTGTTTTGGGCCGTTTTCTCGTTACAGGACTCATGATGTTTAATTGAGACCAGACTTTTTGACAAATGGGAGCAGGTTTTGCTTCAGATGCTTCATATTTCATTGTACCCAGACCACACTCAAGCCAACCTGTGTCAGGTGCAGCTACAACCAAGAACAAAAGAGACTCTTCTTGTGTTTGACAGCAGATATAACGCTGTTTCTTAGAAACCTTCAGTTAAAAAAAAAAAAGAGCTGACGTAATTTACCTAAAGAGACAGAAAATACAGCTGCCAGTCAGTGTTTGCCCTCTACAAACGCCTATTCTTTAGAAACACCCACTTTTGGTCTGCAGAGAACCCCTTCTCCCCTCACCACCCCACCCCTCACCACCCCTCACCACCCCACCCCTCACCACCCCACCCCGGGCCCACCCACTGTTTGCATTCTGACATCGATCATTTTACAAATGAAGCTGTTACTTGGTCTGACTGCTGCTGTTCTGATTCTGTGCAGTTTAATGTAAAGAGTTTTCTGTAATAACTTAAAGAAGTGGTAATACATTTATTATGTTCATTAATTGAATAGGTAAAGTTGTAAAATGGTTTTTAATTCTGTTAATTTTCTCAAAACTAATTTTTGGAAGTTGAAATTAAAAATTTTGTTAATTAAGTGTGTCTCGAATGAAAAATACACCATGTTTAAAAGTATAAAAATTTCATTAACAATATTAAAGAACAGGTCTTCAGTATTTATGTTACACAAATATTTCCATCGCATTAAAGAGACAAATGGAAGAAAATTATTTAATAAACATGAGGGTTATGAGGTGGTCCCTGAAACTTTTTCTCCAAAATGTTTGAGAACCCCTATTCTACACCACCAGATGGATTTTATTGAAACGTTCAGAAGATAATTAATGAATGAGCACCTAAACATATTACTTTTTAAATTTTATCTTTTTCAAGATGGCTGCCACAGCTGAGTGACCTTGAAACGTAAAATCGGCTATAACTCAGTCATTTGCACAGGTGTGCTAAATTTTCTAGTGGTCATAGCCGAGAGTCATTCACATCACTTAGCCTGAGCGTTACACGTTGATCAACATCTTTGCCTAAAACTTTGGCGTTAACAGTTACAGGCAGCACTGCCTGTTAGCAAAATATTTCAGGAACTGCTGGACAGATTTGAGTGAAACTCACATCATCACATCTTCAACGGGGGTATTTCTGATGTTTTCCCCACAGGTTTACTGATGTCCTGCAGACACTTGGTAGGTTTGTCATCTTCATAGGGAAGTGTTCTGACGTCACTCTGGACCTGTCCAACCAGCAGTGGCTCAACTCTGACAAAGAGGTGAGGCGTTACACCGTGTGGGTTTTTTAAAACAGGAGCTTTTATTTTCTGTAGTCCTCTTCACTCCGGTTTCATTTTGAAACAGATTCTGTGATGTCTGTTTGTTAGACATCAGCAGATCTAGTATTGATGAGTAATCTTAGTTTGGCCATGAGCAGGATTGATAACTGGCAATTAGGAGTGGCGCTGGGGTTCAGTTTGTAAAGTGATTTTCAGTAATCATTTAAAGATAAAATGATATCTACCAAGGAGGCCCTTAGCAAGATGTATACACTGCTCAGTTCATAACACGAGTCCAGTTTGGACTCCCTTAAACTGAAACGGGAAACGGACTTGGAGGAACTCATATCAGACTCAATCTGTCAAAAGATCATTAGGAACATTTACTCATCCTCAGTCTGAGACGCGCTGTAATTCAAGGTAGTGCACAGGCTGCACTGGTCCAAAGACAAGCTGTCCAAGATCAAAGCCGACCTGGACCCTGCATGCAATCATTGTAAACAATCTCCAGCTACACTCCTGCATACATTCTGGACCTGTCCCTGACTGCAGACCTTTTGGCAATCTATTTTTGATGCCCTCTCTGGGATATGTGGCAAAACTGTGCTCCCATCACCACTAATCTCACTGTTCAGGGTGGTTCCTGTGGATATGTCCTTAAGCAAATGCGAGAAGGATGTAGTTGCCTTTGGCTCTCTTCTGGCTAGGAGGCTGATTTTGTGCAACTGGAAGGACCCACACCCCCCAGCCTATATACACTGGATAAGAGAGGTCATGTACCATATCCATCTGGAAACAAAATCAGATAGACCTTGAAGGGTTCTGCAGGAAGAGTCTGAGACACCTGGCAACCTTTCCTATCATTTGTGAAGAACATCAGTGCCTGTATAGATTATTTATGTATGTGTGACTGATCCGGTGTAGGAGGGGATCCGGTGTGTTCTGTGTTTTGTTTATTTATATTTTTTGTGTGTGTTTGTGTTCTAAAAAGCAAAACTTAATAAAAGGACTTGTTTTAAAAAAAAATATATATATATATATATATATATAATCATACCAGTACCAGGCTGTTCTGCCACAGTGCTGTCTTAATATAATCAGAAGCATTTTTTATCACACTTTTCCTCTTTGTCTTTGATATCTTCATCTAAACTATCTCACCTCGTCTCCTTGATTTTTGGGACGGTGTCCTCTCATCTGCAGGTGGTGTCATCTTTCAGGAAGAAGACTAAGCACCGCTTCCTCTCCGTCCTCCAGTTTTCCTCATTCTCAGACCATCGGAAAAGATGCTTTGCTCACCATCAGCAGTTGCACCAGAATGTGAGGCAATTATCTTCATTTATTCATTTATTTTTAATCTGGAGGAATGGACGACATGCTGCATTTATTCTTCAGGTGCGTGCGAATCTTCGGGATATGTGCGTCGTGTTTGCCGGGCCTTTCCATTCACATTTCTCTGAGAAAGAAGTGAAGCGACTGTTTCGTCGCTGCGGGCGAGTTCGAAAAGTCCAAATGTTGAACGCAGGTGTCAGAGTACGTCTCACTGGAGGGTTTTTATATTATTTGAATTTTTAACATTCACCATATTTACAACTTCTTCATATGTGGTGTTCATTAGTACTCTAGTTGAGCTGTGCACATTTTCATAGGTTCTGGACAAGCGTTAATTTCTTCAGTTTGTTTCCTCACGTTTTGTTCTTAGGTCCATGCAGAGGTAGAGTTTGAGATGCTGGAAGGAGCAATCCTAGCTTTAAAAGTTCTGGACGGACTCAGTGTCCTGGGCCAGCCCATCAAGGTAGCATTTTTTATTTATTAGGGACATTTTACTTTTTCTCTTTTACAATATAATTATGCTCCATTTAATGTGTTTTTTTATATTGCAGGTGCAGAGGCCCATGCACGGATCAATGTTGGACCTGGATCTGAATCTCGAGGCTTTAATGAATGAACCATCTAACGCATGCAACCTTTATGTTGTAAAACTGAGTCAGCATACAGCTCAGCGTTTAAACCTTTCAACAAAGGTTAATGGATACACACTAGATGCAAAATGTTCCGGTGTCGCTTGTGTTAAAAAGGCAAATGGGCTGCCACCTGGTAAACCAAAAAAAGGTAAAGAGGTGGATCTCACATCTAAACTGTCTGAGGAAACTGTCAGAGAGACGTTTGGCCACTTTGGTCCTGTGGAGAGCATCATCCCACCTGGCAAACCAGAAAAGCACACAAGACATGCATGTATAGGTGAGTTAAATCTGTTTTATTTTATTTCTCTCGATTCAGAGCTAAGTGTTAGATTTTGCGTTGGGCTGTAACTCGATTGTGTCTGCTCGACAGAGTTTAAGAGCCCAGAGGCCAAACGTGCTGCTCTCGGCTCCTCCGAGGACCTGCTGCAGGACCATTTCCTTACTTGCCCATCTGTGACTCCGCCCCACCTACCTTCATGGGTTTCCATGACAACAGACGGAAAAAATGCGAACACAGCTGAGGAACAGAGAAGAGCATATACAGACAGTTCACAGGTACAGAGATTGTGCAGACATTGTTGAACTCCATGCAGACTTTTGATTGAGTGCATTTTGATGTGAAGGTTTAGACTTTTGTTTGCACAACAGGAAAGAGCTCAAAACATCAGCTGCTGTCTGTCTAAAGCAGATGTGAAAAACTTAAGGCCCGAGGGCCAAAAGTGGCCCTTGGATAATTTCATCAGGCCCCCAATATCTTTAGTTTAAATAAAAAAACAGCAATTTATCAAGAAGGCTTGAGGAAATTTAAATTAAACATCTTCCTTATCTTTCCATCTTCCTTCCTTCTAACTTAAAAAAAAAAACATTTTTTAAGTTAATGTGTTTCCAGAACTAAACCGAACCTTAAAGACTTAGAAATACAAATGTATACGTTTGTTTAGCATATTTCCGCTAACATGTATCTAGGCCTGTCGCGATAAACAATAAATCAGTTAATCGCATGATGAATGAAAATTATCGACCTCATTTTCATTGACCGGCTTTTTTTTTCTTCGTGTCTCTTTCCACTGAAGACACTGGATGACAAAAGGCTCAACTCCAGTGCTCTTCACTGACCCCTCCCTTTCTCTTTAAAATCTGTTTTAACTGTCCAAAATCACATTTTTGGATCATTAAAAGCAGCTAAGCTGAGAAGCTAAGCTACGAGCTAAGCTAACAGGCCGACCTCGGGAATAAACCTCCGTCTTGTCAAAGCTCCAAAATTCACAGTTGAAACCCGTGCCTTTGTTAAAAACTTGTTTTTCTCTGCAAAAAAAAAAAGCTGAGAACTTGTTTACTGATGTTTTTTATTAAAAGTGTTGTGTGAAAAATGCTATGCTAAAGAGCTCAAACCACCGAGCGTCCGCCATATCACCATGTCAGCCCATGTCATGTCAAGGGCCCTCCCTCCCATTTTTCTTAGAGAGACACGCAACTCAAATATCCATCCTTTGGTTCAGACAGTCTTATACTGCCATCAGATGGTCAAAAAAGGTACTACACTCCAAACAAATCAACATTTCTTCAAAAATTTGATAATTAATTATTGTTAAATTTCAAACAATATTATCGTTAATTGCAATAATTTCTGAGACAATCGGCCAGCAAAATTTGTTATCGTGACAGGCCTACATATATAACATGCTAAGGTAATGTGTATAATATATTGTCATAAGAGCCAAATACCAAATATGTCTTGTATTCCTAAAATATATTGGAAAGACGTTTTATAAAGCATGCTAACTATGCTACAAGACAAAGCCTGAAAAAAAAAAAAAAAAAAAGACTTCTAGATTATTTGTCATAAAGATAATTTATTTTCCAGTTCTCTAAGCAGCCTTTGATTGCTTTAAACGTCTTGATGTGGCCCTTTGGAATAAAGTGTTGTCCACTTCTGGTCTAAAGTGATAGCTCGGACCTTTTAACGTTAGGTTCTTTAGAAAATTTATGAACAACACCTTTCATATTGTAGATAGCTCTTTGAACAACTCAGTTAAGAAAAACAGTTTACTTTGGACCTGACTGATGAGCCAATAGGTAGTCCTAGTGGAATCAAGACCTAAGCGAATTGCAGCCTTCTCAAAACAATGCGGGTCTAAAAATTTTATAACTGTTGATATTAGAGTTGTTATAGAAACTCTGATTAGCTGTTAGCTCGTCAGTTATGTCAGAATTAAACTGTTTCTCCAAACTGAGGTTGTTCAAAGAGTGATCTACATCAGGTAAGATGTTGATTGTAACCTTTCTGAAGAACCCCACTTCAAAGGATTTGAGCTATAGTAGTCCATCGTTTATCTCAGGGGATCTGTACCCTGAAGACCCGCGATAATTGAAAAACCGCAAAGTAGGAATAGTAGTACAAGTAGTAAGTAGTATTTTATTTTAGTATTTATATATTTATATATATTAAGGCGTTTTAAACCCTTCCCACACTCTTGTAATATTCTAAACAATGTTTCAAACTAAACACTCTAAGAGCACAGAATGTCATGATTTCAGCTCCCTGTCTCCACAGCCTGCAAGCGCTCTTAGCCCCGCCCACTTTCTTTCTGCACGGTGAAGAGCTGATCAGCTGCAGCAGGAAGTTTATCCTGCAGTGTGGGCTGCACACAGGTGCAGCAGGTGTTAATTTAAAATAATTTATTTTAAATAAAAATTCCATGCTGATCGTGTGGCTCATCCGTCAATCAGCCAATTGTGTGTCATGTCCAATCTTATTTTGAAAAACTGCGATAGTCAGTCCGTGGTAAACGAACCGCAAAGTAGCGAGGGACTACTGTAATCCTTTGTCTTGTTTTATTGTGACTTTTTAAATCTGTTTTTTTTTTCCCCCTCCCAGTTTAGTAGTTTACCTTTCATATTTGATTATTTAGAGCACATTATGAAGTTTCCAATTTGCAACATGTGTAGGATCAGGAAATGCATCGCATGATGAAAAAACTGGACTTCCGGCTGAGAAAAGTCTTCAACTCCCTTCCAGACGGCACGTTGTCGGTGGTGCTTCTGCCTGGACACATTAGGTAAACTGTGGGGGGTTGCTTTGTATAAAGTATTAAAATTATTTTACTACAAGGTTTTTCCTTTTTCTGTTGCAGCACGAATGGCGACCATCCTGGTTTATGCCTATTTGAGTTGAAAGAATCCTGTGGAAATGTAGTCAACAAATTACCAACACGGACAGCTTGAGTCACTTGAAGTGGAATCCACAAATAAACTTCAGATGGACTCATGAGGTGTACAGAAATAACAGAACCCCGTCTGTTGTTGCCTGAAAATATTCAGAATATAATTTGTGGTGATAGAAATTAAACATTACACAACTGACTGTTTTTGTCTCAAGGGCTTGAATACAATTCAGACCTACATTGTCATTTGAATAATCCATTTCTTTCTACTTAAGTGACTGGGTTAAAAATAAAATACAGTGTAACCTAGATTTATCTCGATTTAACCTACAGTGCCTTGCGAAAATATTCGGTCCCATTGAACTTTTCAACCTTTTGCCACATTTCAGGCTTAAAAACATAAAGATATAAAATTTTAATATTTTGTGAAGAATCAACAAGTGGGACACAATCGTGAAGTGGAATGAAATTTATTGGATGTGTCAAACTTTTTAAACAAAAAACTGAAAAGTGGGGCGTGTAATATTATTGGGCCCCTTTACTTTCAGTGCAGCAAACTCACTCCAGAAGTTCAGTGAGGATCTATGAATGATCCAATGTTGTCCCAAATGACTGATGATGATAAATAGAATCCACCTGTGTGTAATCAAGTCTCCGTATAAATGCACCTGCACTGTGATAGTCTCAGGGTTCTGTTCAAAGCGCAGGGAGCATCATGAAGACCAAGGAACACACCAGGCAGGTCCGAGATACCGTTGTGGAGAAGTTTAAAGCTGGATTTGAATACAAAAAGATTTCCCAAGCTTTAAACATCCCAAGGAGCACTGTGCAAGCAATCATATTGAAATGGAAGGAGTATCAGACCACTGCAAATCTACCAAGACCCGGCCGTCCCTCTAAACTTTCATCTTGGAACAAGGAGAAGACTGATCAGAGATGCAGCCAAGAGGCCCATGATCACTCTGGATGAACTGCAGAGATCTACAGCTGAGGTGGGAGAGTCTGTCCATAGGACAACAATCAGTCATACGCTGCACAAATTTGGCCTTTATGGAAGAGTGGCAAGAAGAAAGCCATTCCTCAAAGATATCCATAAAAAGTGTTGTTTAAAGTTTGTCACAAGCACCTGGGAGACAAACCAAACATGTGGAAGAAGGTGCTCTGGTCACATGAAACCAAAATCAAACTGTTTGGCCACAATTCAAAACGATATGTTTGATGTAAAAGCAACACAGCTCATCACCCTGAACACACCATCCCCACTGTCAAACATGGTGGTGGCAGCATCATGGTTTGGGCCTGCTTTTCATCAGCAGGGACAGGGAAGATGGTCAGAATTGATGGGAAAATGGATGGGGCCAAATACAGGACCATTCTGGAAGAAAACCTGTTTGAGTCTGCAAGAGACCTGAGACTGGGACGGAGATTTATCTTCCAACAACACAATGATCCAAAACATAAAGCCAAATCTACAATGGAATGGTTCACAAATAAACGTATCCAGGTGTTGGAATGGTCAAGTCAAAGTCCAGACCTGAATCCAATTGAGAATCTGTGGAAAGAGCTGAAGACGGCTGTTCACAAACGCTCTCCATCCAACCTCACTGAGCTCGAGCTGTTTTGCAACAAAGAATGGGCAAGAATTTCAGTGTCTCCATGTGCAAAACTGATAGTCAAGTCAAGTCAGATTTATTTATAGAGCACATTTAAAACAGAAACTGTTACCAAAGTGCTTAACAAAAATATCACATCATCAGATAAAAAGTAGCAAGATATATTTACAGCACATGGAATAAAAATATAAAACCAAAAACAATTAGAAACAATGAAATACTAAATCAGATCAGATGACCTTGTGTTAAATAGGAATAATAACAAAAGCATAAACAGAATCAGCATCAATGAAAAACTAGATCTAAAGCTGATCACCCTGTGTTAAATGTCAATGAGTATAAATGTGTTTTTAGGAGAGATTTAAAAGCAGAGACTGAGGTGGCCTGTCGAATGTTGATGGGCAGATTGTTCCCAAGTTTAGGGCCCACGACTGAGAACGCTCGATCTCCTCTGAGCTTCAGCTGGTTTTTGGTACGGCCAAAAGCAGCTGGTCTGATGATCTCAAAGCCCGAGAAGGAGTATAAGGATGAAGAAGGTCGGAGAGGTATGATGGTGCAAGGCCGTTAATGCACTTGAATGTCAGCAGGAGAATTTTAAAATCAACTCTGACACGTACAGGAAGCCAGTGAAGAGAGGACAGAACCGGAGTAATGTGCTCAAACCTGTGAGTTCCTGTTAAAAGCCGAGCTGCAGCATTTTGTACGAGCTGGAGACGTGAAAGTGAAGCCTGACTAACCCCAACATAAAGTGAGTTACAGTAGTCCAGCCGGGAAGTAATAAATGCATGGACTTGTTTTTCAAGGTCAGATCTGGACAGAACGGACTTAAGCTTTGCTATTTGCCTTAGCTGAAAGAAGCTTTTTTGTAGAACAGAGTTGATCTGTTTATTAAACTTAAAGTCCGAGTCTAACACTACCCCGAGATCGGTAACCGACTGCTTTAGATGAGGCTGAAGGGAGTGCAGGTTTACAGGATCAGTGACAGTGGTAGAGCTTGGGTTAAACACAATGACCTCAGTCTTCTGATCATTAAAACTCAAGAAGTTTGCAGCCATCCAAGTCTTGATGTCATCAAGACATTTTAGCAAAGGGAGGATGGAGCAAGAACTGTTTGGTTTTAAAGGCAGATAGATCTGAGAGTCATCGGCGTAACAGTGAAACGAAATACCATGTTTGCTCAGGATTGACCCCAAGGGGAGCAGATACAATGAGAACAGAAGGGGTCCAAGGATGGAGCCTTGTGGGACCCCACAGGAAAGAGGGACAGAAGCAGAAAAATGATTGTCAAAGTTAACACAGAAACTCCTGTCACCCAGATACGAACGGAACCATTCTAGCACCACCCCTGTAATCCCAACCCAGTGTTCTAGCCGTGACATAAGGATGATGTGATCAACAGTGTCAAATGCAGCGGTAAGGTCGAGGAGTACCAGGATCACAGACTGACCAGAGTCATTCGCTAGCAGAATGTCATTACAGACCCTTACTAAAGCTGTCTCGGTGCTGTGCAGTTGTTTATATCCTGATTGAAAAATCTCAAAAATTCCATTTACATTCAAAAACTGATAGTGACATACCCCAAGAGACTTGCAGCTGGAACTGCAGCAAAAGGCGGCGCTACAAAGTATTAACGCAAGGAGGCCGAATAATATTGCACGCCCCACTTTTCAGTTTATTTGTTAAAAAAGTTTGACACATCCAATCAATTTCATTCCACTTCACGATTGTGTCCCACTTGTTGATTTTTCACAAAAAAATAAAATTTTATATCTTTACGTTTGAAGCCTGAAATGTGGGAAAAGGTTAAAAAGTTCAAGGGGGACGAATACTTTCGCAAGACACTGTAATTTAAGCATAAATTAAAAAAAAAAAAAATTCCTTTTAGCTTTTAAAGTCACCTGTCAATTTGAAAAATTTTAATTGTGAAATAAATGTTCTACAGCATCTGTGGTTTAACTTAAAATTGCATTTTATATCCAACTAGAGAAATTGCATTTCTTGTGAAAATGCAGTGTGCTTATTGCAAAACTTGCTGAAAAACAGCTGAAATTACAAGTAGCTAAGGCAGCATGTTGAAATGTAGCTGAAATGGAAGAACAAGCCTAAATTAGCAGAAAGAATGAACACATTTGTTGAAATGAAATAAGCAAAAATTGACACAAACACTAGGAAATAAGCTAAACAAAAAAAGTTGAAGTTAGCTAAAATGGCAGAAAGAAGTTAAACGACCAGAAAGAGGTGGAATTAGCTGAAAAAGCTAACTAGCAGAATAAGGCTGAAACAACCATAAACTGAAATGATCAGAAAGTTAATTAGGCTGAAATTACTTAGCAGAAATTACCACAAAAAACTTGACCATATTTTAAAATGGCCAAAATTAGCTAGAACACAAAAATGTGCATAAAAACAACTACATAGTAGCTGAAATTTGCAGAAAAAAAGTCAGAACAAAAATATTGTTAGCAGAAAGAATATGAAAGTAGCACAACACATTTTTTTTTTTTTTAATCAGCTGAAATTAGCTGAAAAAGTGTTTACATTTACAGGAGGAAGCTGAAAGAAGCTGAAGCAGAACAAAATGTGAAAGGAGCAGTAAAAGTTTGTAGACACATCTAAAGATTTGAAGGATGTAAAATGAGCTCAACTGATTTTCTATGAGAAAAAAAAAAAAATGGCAGAAAAGGCTAAATATTTCAAAAAGTTAGTTGCACCAATACCAAGTCATCGCAGGATCGTCCTGGAAGAGCTGAACGTTTCGATACGTGCTGAAATAGCACAAAAATTGTGGAACGAGTAAAATGCCAAAAAACAAAAGAAAAATGGATCACAATAGTGACTGCTTAATAAATATTCACACTATTGTAGGGCTTGGACGAGATTTCAGTAAAATGCAATGAAGAGAAAAAAAAATGCACAAAATTTACTAAGAAACGTTCTTTAATTTTCCCCTTTAAAAAGGAAATATTTAAGCATTTTTAAACTTATACAAAAAAGAAAATGTATTTTTAAAGTTTACACCTTTTGCATTACAGAATTACAGACAATTTTGCAGGTAGACGCATACAAAAACACCAAAACACAAAAGGGTTCTGTACAAAAAACAAGCACCTTGCAGGAAGGGTGAAAATGCCACCAACAATAAATATCACAGTATTATTATTGATAAGCACATGTATTTGATAAAACTAGAGGAGTTGAGAACTTAATCTTTAAAAAGGATCCCAAAAAACTTAAACGGCAATAAAAAAAATTTAATAACCCTGACATACAGTACGGGATCTGTCGAGTGCCATTTGATCTTTTTATGAAACATTTTCACAGGAACACAAACACTCAAAAAAAAAAACAAAAAAAAAAGTGATTACAGATATTAAAATTTAAGTCTAAATTCAATGTGACTGCATGGCTGTGGTGGCAGATTCCAGTTTGAGCACATTGATGGATAAGTGAAAACCTACTTGAGCTCTAAAGTGATATTCATGTACGTGTTAATCAAGAGGAGGTGCCTGCTCCTCATAACTGATCACAATATGGCAGCTGGTATGGCTCGTGTTCTCTGGTAATGGTTGGCTGGTATTGGTGACACTGCATCTACAGCGGTGAGTGAACAAATTAATTTGGGGCATGTAGATCTCGTAGCGCTGTGCGACTCTAAAGGAGAGAGCTCCAACTGCTAAGAAGAGAGCACGAGCCCAGGATAAGATTGTGGCTTTGCTGCTCCTCACCTCTCGCTACCAGACTTCTGGGACTTCAAACAATGACGCTGCAGATTCAGTTGCTGAGGAAAGAGGAAGAGACATTTAAGATTCAAACAAAATCACAATCTTTAATAAAGATCTCACCATCACATCGTTATATTTTTACTGTTTCCCACTACTTCCTCCAGTCAGTTTCTAACACCAGTGATCTGACGGCTATACAACAGTATGAACGTTCATCAGAATCAGAATGCCTTTATTGTTGTTATACGCAAGTACAATGAAATTAAGAGCCACTCCTCTTTTCAGTGCAAAAACACGCCTTAAGAAAAACACACACTAAAAATATAAAAAATGTAACACAATATAGATATAATAGCACTATGAAAGTAAAAAATACAAGTATTTCACAATTATATTGCACATTATGGATATTAATGAGGTAGTTAAGGTGACTAAGGGTATGAAATGTCAGTATTGCACAACAGAAGTCCAGGGGTTTATGAAGCATTCACACGATTGTGATCCATTTTTCGGCATCTTTCTCATTCCACAATGTTTGTGCCATTTCAGCAAATATCAAAACGTTCAGCTCCTTCAGGAGATTTTTTTTGGTATAACTTTTGGTATTGATGCAACTTTAGCTTTTTGAAATATTTGGCCTTTTCTGCCATGGTTTTTTCCCTAATAGAAAATGAAATGAGCTCATTTTTCATATCTTTAGATGCGTTTACAAACTTTTACTGCTCCTTTCACATTCTGTTCTGCTTCAGCTGCCTTGTGCAAATTTAAATATTTTTTCAGCTAAATTTCAGCTGTTCTTTTGCTCCTTTTAGATTCTTTCTGCTAACTAAAACATTTTTGTGCTTCTAACTTATTTCTGCCAATTCCACCTTGTTGTGCTCCTTTCAGCTAATTTCTACAAGTTTCAGCTTCTTCTGCTATTTCAGCTACTATTTAGTCCTTTTAATGCTTATTTTAGCTTTTTCAGATAATTCCACATTTTTTGCACTAATTTCAACTTTTTCCAGTTTAATTCAGCAAAAATGTGCTTCATTTTGTTCTGGTAATTTAAGCTTCTTTCAGAAATTTTTAGCTACTATTCAATTTTTTTTGTGTGTGCCAATTTGAGCTTTTTCCCCAGAATTTCCACTTTTTACTGCTCACTTCTGCTTCTTTCAGTCTACCGGTAATTGTGCAAACGTTCTATCTTTTGCTAATTTAAGCTTGTTCTACCCTTTCAACTACTTTTTTAAGCATTTTAGCATTTTTCAGCTAATATAAGCTGGTTTAAGATACCATCCATCCTTTTTCTTCTGCTTATCCGGGTCGGGTCGCGGGGGTAGCAGCCTAAGTAGGGAGGCCCAGACTTCCCTCTCCCCAGCCACTTGGGCCAGCTCTTCCAGGGGAATCCCGAGGCGTTCCCAGGCCAGCCGAGAAACATAGTCCCTCCAGCGGGTCCTGGGTCTTCCTCTGGGTCTCCTCCAGGTGGGACGTGCCCGGAACACCTCACCAGGGAGGCGTCCAGAAGGCATCCTAAACAGATGCCCAAGCCACCTCAACTGGCTCCTCTCGACGTGGAGAAGCAGCGGCTCTACTCTGAGTCCCTCCCGGATGATCGAGCTTCTCACCCTGTCTCTAAGGGAGAGCCCAGACACCCTGCGGAGAAAACTCATTTCGGCCGCTTGTATCCGAGATCTCATTCTTTCGGTCACAACCCAAAGCTCGTGACCATAGATGAGGGTGGGAACGTAGATCGATCGGTAAATTGAGAGCTTCGCCTTTTGACTCAGCTCTCTCTTCACCACGACAGACCTATAGAGCGCCCGCTTCACTGCAGATGCTGCACCTATCCGCCTATCGATCTCACGCTCCATATTTCCCTCATTCGTGAACAAGACCCCAAGATACTTAAACTCCTCCACTTGGGGTAGAACCCGGAGAGGGCACTCTACCCTTTTCCGGCTCAAGACCATGGCCTTGGATTTGGAGGAACTGATCTTCATCCTGGCCGCATCGCATTCGGCTGCGAACCGCTCCAGCGAAAGCTGTAGATCACGATCTGATGAAGCCAATAAGACCACATCATCTGCAAAAAGCAGAGATGCAATCCTAAGGCCACCAAAACGGATCCCCTCAACACCTTGGCTGCGCCTAGAAATTCTGTCCATAAAAGTTATGAACAGAATCGGTGACAAAGGGCAACCTTGGCGGAGTCCAACTCTCACCGAGAACAAGCCCGACTTACTGCCGGCAATGTGGACCAGGCTCTGACACCGGTCATACAGGAACCTAACAGCCCGTGGTTTAAGATACATTTAAGTTATTTTTGGTAACTTATGCTACTTTCATAGTTTCTGCTATTTCAGCTACTTTTTATCCGTTTTGCGCTAAATTTAGCTTTTTCAACCAATTCCACTTTTTTTTTAAGCTCATTTCAGCTCCTACTTTCTCCTGATGGTTTAAGCTTCATTCTGCCTTTTCAGATTTTTTTTTTTTGCTAATTTACTAATTTTTGTGATCATTTCTACTTATTCAAATTTAATTTATCAAACGTGTTCTTTCGGCTATCTTAGGCTTGTTCTTCATCTTCTGCTACATCCAGCATGTTTTTAGCTAATTTCAGTTGTTTTTCAGCAAGTTCTTCAGCAATATGCATTCACACTGCATTTTCACAGGAAATGCAATTTCTATAGTCTAGATGTTGATGTGGGTTTTTCTGGAGCAGAAGACTGATATACAAATTAATTACTTTTTACTTGATGCCCCCATCTGAAAAAATGTAATTGCTCAACTAATAGTTTCCCACATTTACCATTTATACTTAATAGCCCATCCTGTTAGTGATGTGATATTCAGCGAAAAAGAAATGATCAACACACCGTCGGACTTCTTTTTCTTGTTCTTTTGACCTTTTTTTGTTGAAACCGGAGTTTGTTGCCAGGTGCTCGTCCCATCAGCACAACTGCCTGGATCTTTGCCTTCAGGACTTTTCTTGCCTAGGGCTGGACTTGACTCAGCTGAATGTGATGCCTCCCTGTAGAAGACAGCAACATTTAGGACATGCTCCAACACAGCAGAAGGATGATAAACAGTATGAGGATAAACAATGATACATACGTTATCTTTAGCCACCCCTCTGAGGTTTTGCTCTCAATGGCGTCAACATTTGCCTGTTCAGTTGCATCTAGAAAATAAAAACAGAAAACTTAAGATTCACAGTAATATCTTTACACAACACATTTTTCATATGAACCTCTAAACATGGGGAAAAAAACTCTACAAAAATGTACAAGTCTGGCTAAGCTTATTTTCAGGTGTAAACAATCAAAGCTTACTCAAACTTTTGTTCTTTGTTGTAATATTTATATTTACAGTAGGCTCTCACTTATCGCTGGGGTTACGTTCCAGACACCCCCGCAATAGGTGAATATATACAAAGTAGGGAGGTTATATTTATTTTAGCATTTATATATTAAGGCTTTATAAACCCCACACTCCTGCAATGTTCTTAATGGTCTAAACTCTCTACAATAGCACAGCAAAAGAGAGCCTACAGTTACTGAGCCAATCGCCCCAGGACAATTCCCGGTGGCCTGGCCCGCTCAGTGATCATCGAGAGGGACTATCTTTTCGGGTCGCGCTTGATTATTTTAAATAAACAATCCATGCTGCTCGTGTGGCTCACTCAGGTGTAAGACAGACAACCCACCCCTCCTTTCTTTTGCCAAGGCTGTCACAGCAGAAGAGACCCCCCCTGCCCCTCCTTTCTCTTTCTGAGGCTGTCTGTCACAGAAGAGCAGAGACTCTGCTGTGACAGACAGCCTTGGAAAAAGAAAGAAGGGGCGGCGGGGGGTCCGTCTTATACCCGAGTGAGCCGCACGAGTGGTACGGATTATTTATTTAAAATAATCATGCACGACCTGAACTGAGCCTTTAGTCCTCCTCTGCAATCACTGAGTGGGCCAGGCCACCGGGAAATGTCCTGGTGCTCCCGACAGCATAATGCCCTGGTTGGTCGTCTTCCATCAATCAGCCAATCGTGTGTAGTGTACAATGTTACGTTTAAAACCCGCGAAAAAGTCCATGAAAGTCGGAACCGTGAAGTATTACGGGACTACTGTACTACTTATCCTCCTCATTGCTTAATTTACTTCTAGCTTTCATGGGGAAACTGAAAGTATGACTTGCATGCTTCCATACCATCAAATTTCATCTTCTTTTTTCCTGTGCTGTCTGAGAACGAGTAGTTATTCCAGGGGTCTAAAACCGGAGCCTCTCCAGTTCCTTGTTCTCCTTGAATGGGACTGATGCTGCGCTTCCTCCTAGGGAAAAATAAAATAAAATTGAGTCACAATTTTTTTTGTGCAACTTTTTATTTTTTATACCTGCAGAAGCAACGACACACGTATACACAATGTGATGTGGGGAAGCAGCACAGGCATACCTGGGGTATCCAAACCCAGCAGAAGTAGAGTAGTGGTGAGGTTTCACCCAGCCGTCCTCACCCCAGGTTTTGGTTGTCTGGCCAGGCTTTTCCTTGTCCTGATGCTTACCCTGAATGTACTCTGCATACGTCTGGATCCTGTAGCTCTCTGCATAGCGGCTGGTGTTCATAGCTGTTTAAACAGGCGTTATATATTAATTGTATCCAACATGTACTCATTTCTCCAGTCGGACGTGCGTATTCAACTGGACTCACCTATCTGCACCTGCTCTGTCTGACTGAGGGACACAAAAGCCGACGTGTCATCTATCCATGACACCTGGATGTTACCTGAGCGGATCACAGAATGAGAGTCACAAACAGTGGGCGATGTTTGTCTGCAGCCAAATTAACACGCGCCGTAACTTACCAAAGGCACTGAAAAGCTGGTACAGGTCACTCGTCTTCCATTCTTTAGGGAAGGTGACGTACAGGACATGGTCTCTTTTAGGCTGCACTGAAGAGGCAAAACATTTTTCATTTACATTCACCGATTACGACTTTATTCTGAAGAGTCAAAAAATAAAATCGTACAAATGAGCAGCATTGTTTAGCTTCATGGATTTTTTTTTTAACCAGTTAAAACATTAAAATCTTAGTATTGTGAAGTTGTTTTTACTTTACAGTATTACTTTGTTGCTGGACTTTCATACAACTGAAAAATTTTCATTGTCCACATTTGTCATCACTTTTTGTTCCATTTTTCTCTAATCACTGATATATTTAAATGTTGAGATTCTTTTCAGATGGTAAATATTCCTCTGCTGGTGGCTGTGGTCGGAGCTGTACTTCCAGAATGATTCTCAAAAATGGGAGCACTCAGACTGCTGGGTTTATCAAGTCAGATACTAACTGCTCATAAAAAATAAACACAAAAATCAAGCCAAGACACACACACACAAAAAAAGAAGATTGGTTTAGTTTTCCCCTCTGGATTCTTTAATAGCCAATTGCTCTAACCAACATCCCTGATACTCCAAGCTGAAACTAAGAAAAACTTAAAAATAAATCAATCTAGC
>NC_056513.1:23641009-23675726 GCF_014905685.2 Nematolebias whitei
ATGCCCTGCAGCAGACCTCATGATCAGCTGAATACATCAGTGATAAACAGGAAGTACCACATGTTCATCATTAGCTAGCTAAGATGCTACATCTGTAGCATCTTAGCTAGCGCGTCCGTATTGCATGCTGCTAGCTTAGTGCTACTTGTTGTTGTGCCGTGCTCTCTAAAATAGTTATTGAATCAAGTGTTTACTTATGGAGGTAAACATAGATAATTAACAACCCGTTAAAATACACCAGAATGCAGGAAATGGCATCAACTTTACTCAAAATTTTCTGGGAGAGGACCCCCAGATCCCCCACCAGTGTGTTCCCCACACATTAATTTTTATAACATCAATGGCCACCACTGTGTTCAAGCCAAGAGCCATTGTCAGCACTGGGGGCTAAGCGCCCCTAAAGGTCTGATTCTAGACTCGCCCTTGCTTTAGACCAGGGCTGTGAAACTCATTTATAAACAAGGGCCAAAATTAAAGCCTTTTTCAAACTAAGGGCCAGTTTCAGAATCTTCATTAACTCAAGTTTGATACCAAACATCTTTTCTTGATTGCAGGTTCCTCAACAAGAGTTTGATTGGTCTCATTTGATGTTCTCCGTTGCACTTTTGACATCATAATCAAATATTACTGAAAAAATCAAAGTGATAAAAGTATTTTACATATAAAATAACATCTTGGGGACCAGATAAGATGTCAATGAGGGCCACATTTGGCCCCAGGGCCTTGAGTTTGATACAAATGCTTTACACAGAACCCGACTTTAAAAGTTAAATCTATTGCTTCCAGTTTTGTTTGTGCAGACTATCAGCAAGTCCTGAGTTTCAAAGTAAGGCAGCTGAACTTCTTTTCTGTTAGCTGAAGCTGGTTCTGTCATGGGCTGGGGCTGATGGGTAGAGTAGCAGCAGCTGTGGCCAGCGGAACCAGGAACAGGTGTGACTGGGCGTGGCAGGAGTGGGGAGCAGAGACTAACTGTGGAAAAGTACTGGGAGAGGTGGCTGGTGGCACAGAGGAACACAAACTAAACTTACAGAAACACTGAACCAAAGAAACAGAAACAAACCCACAACAGAAAATGCACACAAAAGGTCACAAAACGACCCAAAACACAGGTTGTAACAATTTGGCTTCTTGTTTAAAGATCATTTTCAAATCTAATAAAAGAAGGGAAGAGCTCCAAACTTTTAAATTGCAGCTTGTTGCAATTTAAAAGCGCCTATTTCAGTTTTCCGAAAAAAAGAGTCCTTCTTCAGGAAATCATAAATCTGTTTTATAATCACATATCCTTTTCTTATTTGTGAACACAGGACAAAAACAACCTTTATAAGGAGCACAGTGCAGTTGCAGAATCACACCAGATTTCACTTCAGGTGGAACAATCTGTATTCTGATATTAATTGGGAACAGACGTGGTCGTTGCCAAGAAAATGTTTTGGTTCAAATAATGTCCGGAAGGTGTCTCTTAAATTTTTACACAGGTGTTATTCTGTAAATTTAGTAATGTCTAAATATATTCCAAATATTGATCCTCTTTGTTCCTTCTGTCATGCTGAAGATGAAACATTGACCCATCTTTTCTGGGACTGCACTTTCAGTAAAACATTTTGGTGTGATTTTAACATCGTCTTTAACAGAAAATGTGATATACATCTTACATTGAATGTTAAACATGTTTTCTTTGGTGTTTCTAATATTAGAACATTTGAATATGTCATTAACTTTTTTATTCTGTTGGGTAAATTCCACATACATACCAGCAAATACGTTAAACACAAGCCCAACCTCACAGTCTTCAAAGCCTATTTGAGCTGCTTTTTGGACTCTTTAAAACTTTGCACTAATTCTAATGCTTTGAAACTTAAAGCATTATGTGAAGAATTTGATTTGTAACCTTTTTTTCAGGCACCAAGTTGGGGGGCAATAAGTATGCCCACTCCTGCTCGGCGCCTCTCACCAGGGGCAACTCCAGAGTGGAAGAGTGTCCAGCCCCTCTCAAGGAAACTGGTTCCAGAGCCAGAGCCATGCGTAGAGGTGAGTCTGACTATTTCTAGCCGGAACCTCTCAGCCTCACACACCAGCTCAGGCTCCTTCCCCACCAGTGAGGTGACATTCCACATCCCAATAGCCAGCTTCTGTAGCTGAGGATCAGATTGCCAGGGTCCCCGCCCTCTGCCACCACCCATCCCACATTGCACCCGACCCCTTTGGCCCCTCCCAAAGGTGGTGAGCCCATGGGAAGGGGGACCCATGTCTCCTCTTCGGGTTGTGCCCGGCCGAGCTCCATGGGCAAAAGCCCGGCCACCAGGCGCTCGCCCGCGTGCCCCACCTCCAGGCCTGGCTCCAGAGTGGGGCCCTGGTGACCCACGTCCGGGCAAGGGAAAATTAAGTCCATTTGTGTTTCTCATCATTGGGGTCTTTGGGCTGCACTTTGTCTGGTCCCTCACCTAGGACCTGTCTGCCTTGGGTGACCCTAGTAGGGGCATAAAGCCCCTGACAACATAGCTTCATTGGGACACTCAAACCCCTCCAACAAAGTAAGGTGGCAGTATCATCTGCAAATAAAATACTTTTAAGGAGTCCTGACACATTTACTAAGTCATTCACATATAAAATAAACAACTTTGTTCCAAGTACAGAACCTTGAGGAACTCCACATGTGATATTACAGAGGCCAGCTCTTACATCATTTATTTGTACAAACTGTTTCCTACTTCAGAATCTTCACCAGCAAACTGTTTCCTACCTTTCAAATAGCTAGATATCCACTGTAGTGCTCGTTCTCTAATACCATATTTATTTAATTTTTCATGTAGAATACTATGGTCAATAGTACCGAATGCCTTCTTTAAATCAACAAAAATACTAAAACAATATTGTTTTTAATCGACAGCAGTTGCTATTTGCTTTATCAATTCCATGAGAGCCATTGATGTAGAGTTATTTGCTCTAAACCCATACTGACTGCTATTTAAAATGTTTTGTTTAGCAATAAATTGATCTAATCTGATCACAAATAATTTTTCCAAATTTTTTGAAAACTGTGGTAACAAGGATATTGGTCTATAATTATTGAACACACATTTCTCACCTTTTGTAAAAGGAGGAATTACCTTAGCTACTTTCATATTGTCTGGAAATATTCCTGTTGAAAATGATAAATTACATATATATGTAAACAGCTCAATAACATAACTCATAAGTCCTTTACAAACATCATATCCATGTCCACCCAGTCTTTTGATCTCTTGTCTGTAAGATTTTTTACTATATTCGTTATTTCTTTTTTGTCTGTTCCATCAAGAAAAATACTGTTGGCACAACCTATAACTGAACGACTCACATTATTATCTTACATAAGTATGCAAACAAACAAATACCATACTTGCCGCCGTACACGTCACACCGCCGTATAAGTCGCATCAATCCAAAAATGTCTAATAAAGTAGAAAAAAAAGATAAATAAGTCACTTTGCTGTATAGGTCGCATCTATTATATGTCACCGCTGACCACCCAGAAATGTGAGCTGGTGTTGTGCCTAAAATCGATTGGCTGCCAAATTGCAGCCGCGGGAGTGTGCATGAGAGGACTTTAACAATAAATTAACAAGATTAACACTTAATTACAATTATTTGTTTGCTTGAAATTATAGTAAAGGTGTGTCTCAGTTGAACTTTTCTTCAATAAATGCATTTTGAAGGTTAAATCTGCTGCATTTCGCCTGGGCGGCGCAGAAAAATGCATCAGATTTGACATTTGTTCCAGGAGTTCCGGAGTGAGACGAAGGTGGCTTGGTATGACAAGCCAAGTGACTCATTAATAGCCACTTTACCTATTAATGAGTCACTTGGCTTGCCATAATACTCAAGCACCCTCTAGTGGCTGAAAATGGTAGTGTTTAACATATCCTGATGCATGCTCAATAATCCAGGTAGAAAAATCTAAAAAAGTTAAGTCTGGTCCTCTGGACATTCAAAAAACAAAAGAAAGTAAAACAAAACAAAAAAGTAGAAATGTTTTGTCTTTCATCCGAAAGACTTCTTCACTCTGAGGTGCTGTATTTAGCTCAGTCTTATAAATAGCACCTTCTCGTAGTGGATCAACCAGTTTGCTGCTGACAGCCAAAACCAGCTGCTCACATGATCAAGGAGGACCATTGGCCTAACGATGGATCGTTAGTACCCTGATGGCTGTTTACTATTCACAGGGGGCTGAGTGATACTAGTCACTCTTTCAGGGATGGAGATGTTCACATCCTGGATAGTGAGGAACGATGGTTTGAGAGAGGAGTAAAGGAGGCCATCTTTGTGAAAAGAAATCGTCCATCATTAAACAGGGTTGGAGGCCTCCATGTTCAACTGTCCCCCTCTTACAATGCTGTTATTGCTAGTATCACTCAGGCCCCTGTGAATAGTAAACAGCCATCAGTGTGCTAATGATCCATCGTTAGGCTGATGGTCCTTCTTGATCATGTGAGCAGCTGGTTTTGGTTGTCAGAAGCAAACTGGTTGATCCACTCTGAGAAGGTGCTATTTAAGAGACTGAGCTGAATACAGAACCTCAGACTGAGGAAGTCTTTCAGATGAAAGACGAAACGTTTCAACTTTTTTTGTTTTGTTTTGTTTTTTGAATGTCTAGAGGACCAAACTTAACTTTTTTAAGGTAGTGTTTAACATTTTCCATGTCAGAATGAATGAAATCATCAGATCTCAGCCAAAAATTGGGTTATAAATATGGGGGGACAAACATAAATTAGTCGCAGGGCATGCTAATTTATGCAAAAAGGTGTGACTTATACAGCAACAAATATGGTAGATATGAAAATCTTGTTCATTTTTATTAATCTTTTGGAACATTATTACAGCATAAAAAAAGCTTAAAGAGAAACTAATTAAAAGCTTCACAAAAGTGGAATTTTGGGCTGCACGGTTAGAGGTGCACCACATTAGACTGAAATGCTGTGTCTAATGAAGAGATAACTGAAACTGTGGCCTTCATTCTGGGTCAATAACCTTCCTCATCTATATACAGACTGGCTCTGAATATAAAATGTGTCAGCTTGGATAAATCCCACCATCTGCAATCTCAGAGGAGCCCGTGAAAACTTTCAGCCACCAGTCGTGTTTACATGGACTGTGACATGTCGCAGCACCCTGTGGCTGCTTTCTGTGAATCTTGATTTGTTCTCTTTATGATTAAAGTCCATTAGTTTATGAATTGTAACCTAATTGGTTCATATTAGATAAAGGAACATATCTGTTTCAAATGCCTTTTTTAAATTTTGCCATCTTGAAACTGATGAACCAGTGGAGACAAAACCTCACCTGCTGCGTCTCCATGTGTTTTTCTCACATTTGGCTGTAAATCATAAATGTTGTTCTCTGACTCATATCTCAAAAGGCTGTTTATTGACTTTCTAATCATGTGACTTTTCTATGTAACTTCACCAAAAGGAAACAGCTCACATAAGTGAAGAACTGTCATTAAACCCTAATATGTGACCAACTGCCTCTATAGGAAATATTATTTAAACTTATTGCAGTGGCAACTTTTAGACTTTTTTATACTGAGTTAGCCATTTGATGGCCACTGAAAATCCTGGGATGGCCCATCAAAACAAAGTCATAAAAGCCCAACCTAAGCAAAAGCCATACTTTTTATTATTCTTGTAATGAACATATATCTGTTGATATTATTCATAAATTAAACGGATTATTTCATTTTTCTGGACTGAGTAATATCGTGCATTGAATAATTAAATGTGACGTGAGACGTTAATTTTCTTTGACCCATCAAAATGAATGCGGTCATTTATTAACAGAATCAAAGTTTAACATCAAACATTTACATTAATTTGGCAAAATTGATTACAATAACACATAGCTTAATTAATTAGCTTTACAATTAGGAAACCATACGGCCATGGTTTCCACTTGCAGCTTTTAAACCAACAGACATTTCTGAAAATATCTGGATTAATTACTGGCAGATAGAAGAGTTTTAAAGATGGGAAATGAAGGAGTTTAAATGGAGAGGAAAATGGATGAGGGAAAAGTGGATGAAGATGTAGGTCTGTAGACCAGAACGACAACACGCTCCTTTTGGATGCAGCTTAACCCACGGTACACTTTGGTTGAGATCGACTCTTTTACCTTTGCAGATGATAGTTTCGGTGTCGGTGTAGAGTTTCCTTTCATCTCTTTTCAGCGTCTCCGTAAGAACAGCTGAAACCCCAGGAGTCGTGAGATCATCCCAGAACAGACTTCTTCATTGTTCCTCTGAACTTCTCTCGTTCAGGAACTTCTCGTTCGAGGTCCTCCCTGGAACGTTGTTCAGCTTAGTTCCCGTTGTTCTGCTGGAACTGCATTCTGCATTCTGCATTCTGCATTCTGCTTTCTGCGTGGAACTAGGAAGTGTTGAACCTTTTAAAGAGGTCACTTCCGGTTCCTCTGAGAACTTCCTGATTGGTCGAAACGAACCAACAGGGGGTGGTTTTAGTGATGTAAGAGGTTATTAAAAGTCAAGGAGAAAGATTAGATTGTTTTAAGAACAGACAGAAAGATGTTTTGAAGAACCGAGACTTTTAGGTGCCAGTCCTCTTTTATCTATCTGAAAAAGTTAAACATGACATTTCTTTCCAGTAAACATGTTGTTGACCGAAACTTGACTTTTGACCGACTTATAACTTGCTCATTTCAGACAGAAAATCAAAATGCATAATTACTCTTGTAACAAACATTAACTTGATTTCTACTTTGAATGAGGATTAAAAATCATTTATACTGTTTCACAGTTGATTTAAAATGAGTAGTTCACTTCAACATTTAAAATGGTTTGAACTAAACACACTTTTGATTATCAAGACATTTGTAAAATAGTAATGATAATAAAAAAGAGAGTGTTCTTTCAATTGATCAGTGCAGGACACACTTAGAAAGTCTCTGGATGAACTTAATTTTGTGTTTCTGGACTCAAATCAATGAAGTAACAGTTCTTGTCCCAGGAAGGCCCTCAGGGCCAGATTTGACCTGAGGCTTAGTTCACTACATTCTGTTGTTGTACAAAGTAAAACGCTGATTTGAAAACTTTGGCAATATGAGAATAAAGGATTTACCAACTGATGCTCTTCAGTTTCTTGTTTTACAGGTAATATTACTGATTATCCCAGATAATTAATGTCATTAACTTACTTATATACCTTTGTGTGTATATATATATATATATATATATATATATATATATATATATAATTGTTTCTGTTCAGTGCCCTGAGATGACTTCTGTTGGTGCTATTTAAATAAACTGAATCTGAGTATGGGATGTGCACAGACCAGAACAGATAATATTTAAAGTTCCACTACAGTCCAATTTTAATGTGTTAAGTATATTTACATACACATCCAAAATTATCTATTTATTAGGCTTTTGCTCTTTTATTAAAAAAAAGTAAAATTAACATATTTAATTTGAAGGAGTACAAGGAAGTACATTGAACAAAATATTTACTAAAAAAAAGTTTTTCGCAAGTTTGAAGCTACTACTTCTAATTATTTTAAAAACCTTTTCATTTGCTTGTGGCTGTGTACTTTTGTGAACAAAACACGTTTTAGTAAATGTCCAGAACTGAAAATAAAAATAAATGGACAAAAAAAAAGTACATTCATGATCTATGTACATTTTACTCTACCGTTATTTCAAACTATTCTTTAATTTGATTTTTTTTTCTCCTTTTAGGCCATATTAGTTTCAGAAAAGCACGTACTCAGCTCATTAAAACTTGGCCTCTCCTAAATGTGTATTTATAACAATATTATACATATAATCTCCTGAGACCACACATCCTAATGTTGAGGACAGTGGTCGTCCTTATTAATGGGACGTAGACTTTAAGTTTAAATTTTAAAAAAGTGTGTATTAATATTTTTAACTCTCAAATGCTCAAAAACAATGCTTGTTTTTTATGTTTATGCGGTTTTATTAATTTTAAATTGCTAGGGGAAATAAAAAAGGCACACCAAGTAAAAGCTTAGGATTTAGGACGATAAAACAGTCTGGTCAACGGGGACCAGTAAGGGATCAATGTAATTTTATTTATTTTTATTATTGGGGTGGGAGGGAAGGGTTCCTGCAACATATTGCCCTCCCTAGCTGTTTTTGGTATATAGTTTATTCATTTAAAAAAAGTACAAAACAATTCCATAACAATATAAAAAAAGATACAAAAGATTTAAAATGAAAGGCAGCAGAAAGAAGAAAAAATCTTATTATATCTGCCCCTTTTTTCAAACAATTATTTCAGACATAATAATCTTCAAGTAACAGTACAAAATGAATAATTTTCTAATTTATCTAATTCTAATACAAAACACACACTAAGCTACTTCATATATACTTTTTTAACAATTCAGTTTTGATCTTTTTCTTAAATGTACACATTGACTTGGCATTTTTCACATCACTCTCTAGAACATTCCACAATCCAACTCCTTGGATTGAGGTAGACCTTCCCTTCAGACTAGTTCTGAATTTTGGTTTGACAAATATTTCTATCCCCTTAAGATTGTAACAACTTTGTCTTTTAATAAAATTTCTTTGGATATTTAATGGTAATGTGTTATTTTGAGCCCTATACATAACTGATAAAATACTATAATCTACCAAATCATGGAACTTCAATAACTTCAGTTGATAAAATATTGTGCTTGATGGGTGACTGTAATGCTTTCTGGTGATGATTCTTACAGCTCTTTTCTGTAAAATAAAAATAGGCTTTGTAAATGTTTTACACGCTTTCTCCCAAACATCAATGCAATAGATTAAATGTGGAACAATGATTGTGTTATACAACATGTACAGAGCTTTATCATTTAATAATTCCCTGACTTTGTATAGTACTGCAATAGATTTAGATATTTTTGTTCTTACAGAATTTATGTGATTTTTCCATGTTAGCTGTTCATCAATGATTACACCCAAAAATTTCATCTCATTAACTCTACAAATCTCAACACCCTCAATTTTAAATGGATCATCAACAGTTCTCTTTTTGTTACTAAATATCATGTATTTAGTTTTATCTAAATTTAATGATGATTTATTAAGTTTAAACCAAGTTTGTATTTTATCAAATTCTGTCTTCATCAATTTCAACATCCGTTTTACATCTTTACCCAAACAGAAAAATGTGGTGTCATCTGCAAAAAGGACACATTTGAGGAGTCCTGACACATTCACTAAGTCATTCACATATAAAATAAATAACTTTGGTCCAAGTACAGAGCCTTGAGGAACTCCACAAGTGATATTGCACAGGTCAGATCTTACACCATTTATTTGTACAAACTGTTTCCTATCTTTTAAATAGCTAGATACCCAGTGTAATGCTGGTCCTCTTATACCATATTTATTTAATTTTTCAAGGAGAATATTGTGGTCAATAGTATCGAATGCTTTTTTTAAATCAACAAAAATACTAACACAATACTGTTTTTGATCGACAGCAGTAGTTATTTATTCTATTATTTCCATGAGAGCCATTGATGTAGAGTTTTTTGCTCTAAACCCATACTGACTGTTACTTAGAATGTTTTGTTTAGTAATAAAATTATCTAATCTGGTCACAAATAGTTTTTCTAGAATTTTTGAGAACTGTGGTAATAAGGATATTGGTCTATAATTATTGAACACACATTTATCACCATTTTTAAAGAGAGGAACTACCTTAGCTACTTTCATACTGTCTGGAAATATTCCTTTTGAAAATGATAAATTACAAATATATGTAAACGGCTCGATAACATAACTCATTATGTCCTTTACAAACATCATATCCATGTCCACCCAGTCTTTTGATCTCTTATCTGTAAGATTTTTTTACAACATTCATTATTTCTTCTTTGTCAGTTCCATTAAGAAAAATACTATTGTCACAACTTATAACTGAATGGTTCACATTATTGTCTACTTTTGGTATTTTAGCAGCAAGGCTTGATCCAACGTTCACAAAGTGATGATTAAATCCATTTACAATTTCATTTTCATCATAGATTTCATCGTCATCCTTCAAAAAATATTGTGAAATACCTGTTTTTGCTTTATGACTTTTCAGAACACTATTTATTACTCGCCATGTAGCTTTCATATCACCATTGCTTTTATTTAATAAATCACAATAATATTCCTTCTTGTGTTTCCTTATAATCGCTACTAATTTATTTTTATACTTCTTATATTTCTTTTCGGCCTCTTGTGTTCTCAATTCCAAGAAACATGTATACAAATAATTCTTTTTTTTTACAAGCATTTCTCAACCCTTTCGTCATCCATGGTTGGTCAACAACATTTCTCTTTATACAATTATTTTGCACACAATTCTTTTCATACAGAGCTCCTAAAATAGGTTTTTAGGTGCAAGTATAGTCCAATTCGTTCTGTGATGGACTTGCGACCTGTCCAGGGTATCCCCTGCACCCGCTTCGACTGTTATCAGCCATGAAATGGTCGTTATTAGTTGTTATCATCTCCATATGTAGCAGTCAGACTGCCCCTCCTGTACCTCCTAGTGGGTTTAAAGGTACGTTGTTAGCGATGATAATAGGCTCTGTTTTTACCTTTGTCACTGCTCATAATAGCTTCACGTGGTTTGGTTTACAGTAAAGGGTCTGGCGGTTGGTTTACGGTCTTGGTTAGGTTTAGGCACAAGGGTAAGGGGGTTAAGTTTAGGGTTGGTCCTCTGGGTCACATGTAAGCTTACGTTTAGGAAAAGGGTTGCATGAGCTGAAAAAAACCCAGAAAAGACACTTCATGGTTTACCCCTGTGTGACGCTGCCTATTATCAGCAATAATAACGATAATAACGTACCTTTAAACCTACTAGGAGGTAGGTGGGACAGTTTCACAGCTACATATACGGATGATAACAACTAATAATGGCCATTTAATGGGCTGATAACATCCAAAGCCGCTCTCCCCTGCCTCTCACTGATATCTGGACATGGACACCAGTGACCCTAAAAGGAAGAAGCGGGTAAAAGATAATGGATGGATGGATGGATGAACGGATATAGTCCAGGTCATCACCGTGTCTTTGTTGTTTTGATAATATATTGGTGTGCACTTTGAGATAAATGAAAATGTGGAAAATCCAGAAATGCATTGTGAACTAGCCAATAAAAAATAAACCAAACATAGATTTCAAATTAAGTTTGATTAGTTTCAGTTATTCACAAATATTCTGAGCTGGTGGCGTACTTTACATACAAAATAAAGAAACCCGTCCTTTTGTCTCGTCCTTCCTGAGGACGTTGCAGAACGTCTGTGCCTCCTAAGCAAAGCCACTCAAAGTAACGTCAGACAGGAAATGTTAGGACATGGTGCAATCAGCCTTAAATCACCAAGCGCTTGTAAATCAATCAGCATGATTCATTTAACAACTCTTGTCCCTGAGTTTTGCACTTTTGGAATACCTATGTAATAAAACATCTGAAACACTAAGTGCAGGTTTCTAGACATTTTAAACTCTATTTACAATGTGGCTGAATAATGAAAAAAAAAAAAACATAAAATTTTCCTCTGTGACATCACAAAAAGACTAAAGTTGGATTAACATTTTCAGACTTTCCAAAAATATTTGTATTAGTCAGTCAGGTTGGGTTTGAGGTTGAAGTCAAAGGCTGGGATGTAAAAATGTCTTTGACATAAAGAAAAAGCAGAAAGTGAATGCATACATGTCTAAAGCAGGTTTTCTTCACATGTTCCTGTCACTACAACCATGAATGGTGTTGAGGGTTAAAACTGACAACTGTTAATAGACAAAAAGCAACAGCAACACACACAACGAAGACAGATCAGAATGAAAACTTCCCTTTGTCTTACAAAATTAAGAGCATCTCTCCTCTTAACTGTTCTTCTGATGAACTTCCTTTTACTGATCACCTCATGATTTCATTCAGTGTCAATCTTAAATTTTCTTCAGAGAAACCTCAACGCACTCTTTCCTTCCGTAATATTAAGAATATCAACCATGACATTCTTTTGTCTCATATTAATAATACCTTCTTCACCTTCAATTCTTCTAACCCAGATGACCTTGTCACATTCTACAATAACAGCCTCACCAACATCCTTAACTCTGTTGCTCCTCTGAAAACCCGGTCTGTCTCCTTCTCCAACTCTGCATCCTGGTTCACTCCAGAACTCCATTCTCTGAAATCCAAAGGTCGGAGGTTGGAACGACTCTATAAGAAATCCGGTCTCTCAATTCACAAGGAACTCTATGCGAACCACGTCATCCAGTATAAGGACAGTATGACCTCTCTAAGTGGCTTTAAGAATCTGCTGGACTCTTGGCAGGGACCAATGCAGACATGTTCCTGTTTTTAGTTTTCCACATTCGCCTTAGAATCTAGCTGTTTTTTGTTACTTTTCTTTTTTTTTTTAGCCATCCTATTAGTTAAAAAAAATGGTATGACTTTTTATAACTGTTTATTGTTGTCGCTGTTGTCCATTGTTGTCATCATTCTTTGTTGAAATCAGGTCTCTCTTGTAAATGAGTCCTCGAGGCTCAATAGGATTTACCTGTCTAAGTAAAGGTTGAATGAATGAAAAAAATTCAGCTACTTCTCTGACATCATCAGTTCTAATGTTGGCAATTCAAAGACTTTGTTCTCTCTCCTTAACCTTTCAGTCTCATCTCCTAACTCATTACCCTCTCACATGGTTTCCACAGAATTTTGCAACTCTCTGATGTCCTAACAACAAAGTCCATGCTCAGTAATTCAGGTATACAATTAAACATTTTTCAGTCAGGTCATCTGGACAGTTTCTTCTTTTTTTGGAGCTTAAACGTTTCGCCTTCGGTCCGGAAGGCTTCATCAGTCAACGAAACACACAACAAAACTGATTCTTCCCCCAACAGCTTACTCCCAAGTGGAACAAACCAGTTCTGCTTGTGATAAGATGGTCTCTTTGGTACGCCCCCTCCTCCATTGCCGGTCCTCTTCCTTGTTGACAGTCTTGTCAAACTGGTTGAAAACAATGTCTCTGATGTCTTATTTCAATGAAAAGATTCTTTCAATTCATAAACACCTTGGACCTAATACCACCCCCAGCATCTATGTTGAACTCCCCCCCCCCCCGTCTTCTCCCTCCCCTCTGCTGATGACATTGCTGACATTTTCAGCAAGTCTAAGTCCTCATCCTGTCAGCTCAATCCATTTCCCACAGTTCTTGTTAAATCCTGTCTCCTGTCTCTGCTCCCCATCATCACTAACATCATCCACTCCTCCCTAACCTCTGGCATTGTTCCCACAGCTTTCAAATCTGATGCCATCACTCCCATCATCAAGAAACCAGGTCTTGACTTTACCAACTTCAATAATCTTCGTCCGATCTCTAATCTGCCCTTTATTTCCAAAGTTCTTGAAAAAGCCGTTGCTAGTCAACTTCACTCTCACCTATCCAACAATAACATTTATGAAGAGTTTCAATCTGGTTTTCGCCCCCACCATAGCACCGAAACAGCTCTAATAAAAATAACTAATGACCTTCTTCTTGCTGCTGACTCTGGTCTTCTGTCTATCCTCATTCTACTGGATCTAAGTTCTGCCTTCGACACAATCTGTCATTCTACCCTCCTCAACAGACTAACCTCCATTGGCATCTCAGGTACTCCGTTAGACTGGTTCAAATCTTATCTCTCTGACCGCTCTCAATTAATTCAGCTTAAATCCTTTTGTTCCCAGTCTTCACGAGTGTCCCCCAAGGCTCTGTCCTTGGACCCCTCCTCTTCATCATTTACCTCCTTCCTCTAGGTCACATCTTCTGCAAATTTGGTATCCATTTCCACTGTTATGCTGATGACACGCAGCTCTACTTGTCAACAAAACCAAACTCCACCCACCCACACTCCATCCTCACCAACTGTCTCAATGAGCTAAATCATTGTTTTTCTAACAATTTCCTACAACTAAACAGTGATAAAACTGAAATCATTCTTGTTGGTACCAAAAACTCTATTTCAAAATCAGAACATCTTCTCATCCCCCTTAACAACTCTCTGCTATCCCCCTCGTCTCAGGTCAAGAGTCTTGGTGTCATCCTCGACACCACTCTCTCCTTCACTTCACACATCAACAATGTTACTCGGTCTGCCTATTTCCATCTCAGAAATATTAACCGTCTCCGTCCTTCTCTCACACTCCGCTCCACACCCATCCTTGTGCACAGTCTTGTGACTTCTCGGATTGACTACTGCAACTCCCTTCTTTCCAACTTCCTTCATGTACCCTCTGCCTGCCTCTCCACCATGGGGAGCAGGGCCTTCAGCTGCTCTGCCCCTCATCTCTGGAACTCTCTACCCCCTGACTTATGAAACACCACCTCTCTTTCTCTATTCAAGACTGCTCTGAAAACACATCTCTTTAGACTTGCTTATCCTTAACTTTGCTGTATGTATTTTATATTCTTTATGTATTTTATATTTCAATTTATTCCTGTTGATCTTTGCACTGTGCTTGTTGTTTGTTTGTACACAATATTTCTGATATGTTTCTTACTGTAAAGTGTCCTTGGGTGTCCTGAAAGGCACTGTTTAAATAAAATGATTATTATTATAAAATGAATTAAAGAAGGACAAATCTGTCTGGAGTTTTACTCGTGCAATCAAAGTGTGAAATCTGAATAATTAAATTCTGCCCCTGGGACATCATGAGCAGTACCACCATAGACATAGACACCATACGCCAACATAGACATATAAAACCCAGATTCTGACTCAGAAAACTGTTATGTGATGTTCAAGGGCACTATCGAGACAGATGGGGGCTCAAAGAGAAAATAAAAGAAGATGGATCTAAATGCAAAATAAGAGGATTGAAACAAAGTTGAGAAACAAAAAAGGAGTTAAATAATTAAAAAAAAAGAACATTTGAGAACAATATTGACATTTTTCATGCAGTAAAGAGGAGCAGAAATAAACTGCTGAAACTCAGTCTGTAACATTAAAGCATTTTTACTGACTCCATCAAAGTCAAGGTAACACAACTACAGACACTGAATGTTCTGGGAACATAAAGTGTAAATGTCCATGCCAAATGACTGCTAAAACTTAGGCTACTTAAAAAGCTAAAATTAAATTGTTATAGCTAGAAGATGCAAAACACTGGCTAAAAAGCTAAATGAACACAAAAGTGGCAAAAGGCAGTTTAAAGTAGCAACAAGGCTAGCTAGAAGCTAAAAATTGCAAAAGGTTGGCTAAAAGTTTAAAGTAGCTGAAGACTAGCTAAATTTAGCACAAGACAACAAAAATAGAGAAAGAATGCTCAAGCAAATTTTAAGGAGAAAAGGAATTGATTGTCAATGTATGTTTAAAATATCCATAAATATTTGGCGCCATCTCCCGAAAGAGCAGAACATTGTGAAATATGAATGGCTAAAATAGTACAAAGAAGTAGTTAAATTGATAAATAAAATAAAATATAAAGTAATAAAAAATGGAAATCAATCATGTAAATGCATTAGTAGCACATCTATATCCATCCATCCATTTTCTTTATTTGCTTTTAGTTTCTTTTTGGGTCTCAAAGGAGCTGGTGCTTGTCAGGGGCACCCTGTTTGACATGGAGGGTGGAATGTGACAACATTAAATAAATAAATACGTCCATAGTTTCCAAGGGTGTGAATGGTCTTATATCAAGTTCATCTTCAACATCCACAAAACCCACAAACGCAAATGGACAAAGATGCCTTAAAGTCAATAAATGAAAGCCAACAAAATAATGTAAAAATTACTGTTTTCAAGGAATTGCTCAGAATTTTTTAAGCTGTTTTCTACTTGTTATCAGTAATCAATACCTTACCTACAGCAAAAACCACCCAGAGCATCATCAGTTTGGAAGCTCATACAAAAGGTCTTTTAGGTCCAGTTGAAAAAGATTTCTGCCTTCTTAAGATTTGTGGTGCGGCTCAAATCCCACAACTGCACTGAAAATACATCAATACATCACATTTAATCCATAAATAAAACAACAATTGCAATCATCACAGTATCATCACAGTCCAGGTATGTATTTATCTGAACTTATTATCATATGCTGCCATGAAAGGCAAGAATTCATGTACTTGTCTGTGTCTGTTAGCAAAATATGTCATGAACTGGTGTATGGATTTCAAGGAAGCCCAACAAAGTTCAGTCAGGTCCTCTTTACGGTTTCTTTTTTGTTGAAACATTTCGTTCTTCATCCAAAGGACTTCATAAGTCTGAGGAGCTACAACAAACTCAGTTCCACAAGCAGCACACTCACATAGTGGACCAACCAGTTACAAATGACACATTGTATTCAGGTCCAGATGACCTGACTTAACTTTGTTGGATTTTTTTATCTGGATTTTTGAGCATGAACTTTGATATTTTGAACCACTTCGGCTATGGCTGTCTCAGAGGGGTCGACGGGGTAGAGGGTGGGCTCCAGAAACCATCTTATCACCATCAAACTGGTTGGTCCACTATTTGAGTGTGTTGCTTGTGGAACGGAGTTTGTTGGGGCTCCTCGGACTGATGAAGTCCCTTGGATGAAGGATGAAATGTTGCAGCAAAAAAAAAAAAAAAAAAAAAAACACATCCAGAGGACCTGACTTAACTTTGTTGGATTGTTTACCTGGATTATTGAGCAAGAACTTTGAAGATTCCAAGGAAGGTTTAAAATGTCATCATCAGATGAACATTTACAAAATATGCAGTTAGAGTCAGTACCATTTAAAATGTCTGGTACAGATTAAATTAGCTGTGAAAGCAAATCTCACTTTAACAGTCATCTTTTTTTCATTCAACCTTTATTTAAACAGGTTAATCCCATTGAGCCACGAGGACTCATTGACAAGAGAGACCTGATTTCAACAAAGAATGATGACAACGGTGGACAACAACAGACAACCACAAATGATCCATACAATTTTTTTTTAACAATTGAAAACAAAATGATAATTAAAGGGATAATTTAAAGGAATGTAGCGAAAAACAGCTAGATTACGATGCGGTGCAAAATATTAAACAGCAACATGTCTGCATTGGTTCTTGCCAGGAACTAAACAGATGTTTAAAGCCACTTAGAGAGGTCAAGAGCTTTAAATCTTTTTGCAAGATATTCCAGGAAACAGTAGCAGAGTAGGAGAAGACCCTTTTGCCTAGTTCAGTCCTCACTGAGGGAACACTGCAGGTAATAATGTCCTGAGAGCGCACGCTGTAGCTGCACTCACGCAGAGACATGTAGGAGGAGATGTATGAAGGCAGCAGACCAAGAAGTGATTTAAAGATGAAAATGTACCAGTGAGAGAGTCTGCATGAAGTTAATGATGTCCAGTTAACCAGTGAATACAGGGTGCAGTGGTGGTTACGATAATCACAGCCAGTTATGCATCTTAGTGCACCATGATAGACAGCATCCAACATCTGCAGGTTCTTGTAGGAGCGTTCATATAAATAATGTCACCGTAATTAGTGGAGGGAAGGAAAGTTGCAGTTACAAAGCGTTTCCTGGTATTCAGAGTTAGACAGGATCTGTTTCTGAAAAAGAAACCAGTTTAACTTTGTGTTTCCTTACTAGTTTTTCCACGTGAAGCTTAAAAGAGAGATGGGAGTCGACCAAGATACCCAAATATTTATAGGAATCAACAAACTCAATAGGGACACAATTAAAGGATAAAATTAGAGGAAGAACTGCTGGGACCAACTTCTTGTTTGAAAAAAGCATCCCTTTGGTATTGTCAGCATTTAGGACAAGTTTGAGGGGAACAAATCAGACAGAATGATGTCAAAAGAGGATTGCAAAAGCTGGAAAGCCTTAGCAACTGTTTTAGCTCAACAGAAAACAACTTTGTCATCAGCATAGAAATGTAAGGATGCGTCAAGAATGCTCTGACCTACATTACCTATGAAGATTGTAAAGAGGGTGGGTCCTAAGACTGAACCTTGTGGCACACCATTGTTAACTGTTAAATAACTGGAGGAAATACCATTATGTTGAACACATTGCCTCCGGTCTGAAAGATAGTTAGAGAACCAACCAATGGTGTGTTCTGAGAAACCAATTTCTGAGAGTTTATGACACAAGATGTTATGATCCACAGTGTCAAAAGCTTTAGACAGGTCTAAGAAAAGTGCAGCACAATAATCCTTAGCATCCAATGCTTCAACAACGTCATTAAGAACCTTCAGTGAAGCAGTGGTTGTGCTGTGTTGTTTTCTGAAACCAGATTGATGGAGAGGTAAGATGTTAAATGAGTCCAGATACTTTCTGATTTGACAGTTTATCAGTTTTTCTAGAACCTTAGCTAGAACGCAGAGTTTAGAGATTGGTCGATAATTGTTCAGTCTCTTACGTAGAATGAACAAAAATTTATTGTGTTAGTAGCCGAGTCATCCCCGTCACACACACTTTTGTTAAGTTATGTCTTGTGGAAACAGATTGCACAATGTCTTTGTGTAAACGATGCAAGCATGGTTTCATGCATCACAATGCATGCAAAGAGATGGGAAATATCTATTTGCTGAAACAATGCTAAGCTTTTAGGTGTATTGTGTTTTCGACACTTGTTAAATGCTGCAGCAGCTTAACTATCTGAACCCTTCTTGTTTGTTTGTGATTGTGTCAGGCTCTAATAGTTTTGAGTGTTGTTTTGGGCCTTTTTTGGGCCTCCGTTGGTCAATGCATGTGTGTTTGCACAGTTGGCTTCAATCCCTCTTCAGTACATGTGGTTGGTAAATCTGTGCATCATTCCACTGCACTTCCAGTAATCGTCAACCCGTATTTCCCTTTCAGTTCTCACCACGTTACTTCATCTCCGACAGCCATGGTCACTTTCTCAGCCATTTTATTGCTTTGTTGTTTGTTTTCGCTCAGTACTGACAGTAGTTTTCTTTGTCAGCCTGCATATTCAGTTCACAGCTAGTTGCCAGCCACTTTCATCTTCAGCTCTTCCTGGCTGGTCACCCTCTCCTCTGATTGTAGCTGCCTCCAAACCAGACTGCCCGCTCACTCTCTGCAGGCCTTACAGAACTCCATTTCCCTGTCAGCTCTGCCACTCAGATCATTCATTGCTCTCTTCAAGATTGCTCCCTCTGTTAGGCCCCCTTCCTGCTGTCATTGTGCTTAAGTGTCTTCCCCTTTCTTAGCTATCATCCACCTCTGTGAAATGAAGTAACGGCATGCATCTTTAAAATTGTTGATCTGTGTTTTCTGTTGTCTGTAAACCCAAGTGTGACCTGTTTTTTGTGTCATTTTATGTGCAAAAAGCATTGTGGGGGTGGTATCGCACTGCTTGTGAACAACAGATGGTGTGATCCTGGACATGTTGCTGGAAGAGTTTATTTGCATCACTGAACTGTTAGCTGCAAGTTTCTGTTTATGTTACCTATGGAGAATTCAGCCATGTTATTTTGGTAGCAGATATGTCTCGCCTTAAGCTTGGGTTTTTACATTGTTGTGTGACATCATCAGCTCAGTCAGGCAACAAACAACACCCAGAGGATTCACGGCGATGTCTGGAGAACTCTGCCTCTGCTGTACTTCTGACTATTCAACACTTTGGCAGAAAAAACAATGCTTGACTTTTCATCAAAAATGTTACCTTTACTTTTTTTTTTTTTTTTTTAAATGGACCACAATCTGATACTTCTCATCTTCACCTACGTGTTTGTTTATCAGTGGCAGCATGTGACTATATTAACTCGGTGATCGGTGAGAGCTGATAAAAAAAAACTGCAAAGAAGGTCATTTAGGCCACGGATTGTGATGAACCCTGTCTGTTTTTCCACCAAAAAGGTTCCAGTGCCAAATTGGGGCTGGTGTTATACATGGTTCATAACAAGTTCTTTCAAGAAATGGTTAGGAACTAGTTTGCTTTTCTGCAGCCTGAAGACCAACTGAGCCATGTCAGTGTGCCACATCAAATGTCTCTTCTGATGAAGGTTTGCTTTCGTTGTTCTAAATATATGCAAAAGTTCACAGAGCAGGAAGACAGTTTATCTATGTAGATCACAGGGCTTGTCCTATTACTCTTGCAAACCACCAGTGGTCTGAAACCTGTGGCTCTGGGGCCACATGTGGCTCTTTGGTACCTCTGCAGCGGCTCTTTCAGGCCTTGACCAAAACTAAAATAAAACTGAATTTTATTTAAATTATTGCCAGCAATGACAATGGCTAGTTTCAGCAGATTTCCTGTCATTTTCAAATATGTGAAAAATAGTACAAATACAAGACGCAAAATGTGAACTACATCATGGTTTGTTAGTCACTTTAAGTCGACTAACAGTCGAAAGTATTTATTTTTCTTTAAAAAGGTAATTGGATATCCTACAAACTGGCTTAATTTATATTGTCTTTAACTTTATGCTTTAAGTAAGATACTTAATTCTTCAACAATTAAGAGAACTCACATCGGCCTCCAGAGTTCAGTGTTTGAATTTTTATAACATTGTTAAAAATTATATATTTTTTCTTCCTTTACATGAATCTGGTCTTTTCTTTTGCATTAAAATGTAAAAATATCAATAAATGTTAATAAAAGTAAGACATTTTTTGTTTTATAATATCACCCCCACTGGCTGGAAAAGCCACCTCCACCAAACTTGCAGTGGTCCACAGGCCACCAGTTGACAGTAAACAGTTGTAGCAGGTTTTGTGGCTCCAGATACATTAGGGATGCACAATATTGGATTTTTGGCCAATATCCAATATGCTGATATATTAAAACTTATTCGGCCTATAATCATGCCGATACCAATATTTTATATACGTTCCTTTGTCAGAACATAGCCCCCTTATTTGCTACAAAAATGTGCAACAGCTGTAAGAGCTGCTGACATAAATTCAGTAGTAGCCATATGATATGCATAGCACTTTGACTTATATTAAATGAAAAGTGTTAAATGTTATTTATTAGCATTAAAAAAATGTCATCACAATGTCAGCACTGTATGTTTCCATACAATGGCAAAATTAGTCTCTACTCACCTGTGATGCTGTCTCACTTGTGGAGGCTTGTTCCAGGTTCCTATAGCTGCAGTGTGGGATCCTCTGCACTCTTGTACATGAAGGGCAGCCTTTTTAAGTTCAAAGTTTTGTCTATCCATTGTGCCGTAACACTAATCATGCTAACAGGGCTAACACGACGTCCAAATGTCTGTGGTAAAACTCACCCAACAAGTCGTGCTATCGGCTATTAGCTTCTCAGTGACGTCGGAAATGACGGCTTGTAGCTCGGGTGACGTTACATCAGAAAAATATCTCAGACTGCGGACGATGTAGCGAGGCTCAACGTAGTCCATCAATTTTTGGAATCCGACATCCTCACCAACAAAAAATAAAACTTCCACACTGCCAACATTTTGAACTTTTGCTTGGGTAGGCGCACGTGACGTCATTGCGTTACGCTGCCGTTGCAACATTATCCTGTTGTGGGGGCCGAGATGGTGCAGAGGCAGGGCAGCCGGCTTGGAACCCGAAAGTCCCAGGTTTGATCCCCGGTCACTGCATACCGCGTGGTGTCTCTGGGCAGCACACCTCATCCCCAAAATGCCCCCGGGGCGCTTTCAATAGCTGCCCACTGCACCACCTGGTGGTGGATGGGTTAAATGCAGAGACTAATTTTGCCATTGTATGGAAACATACAGTGACGACATTGTGATGACATTATTGTTATTATTGTGCTGCAATGTCATCACGTTGTGCTGCCGCTGCCGGCAAAAACAGCGCCTTTTATATCAGTGAGTTATTTTAATGGAATGGCCGATGTCCGACATTGAAATTTAACGTTAATATTGGCCGATACCGATACCATGCCGATAATATCATGTATCCTAGGGATGCACAACTATTAAACAAAGTGGCAAAAATGGCTGTTTTTATGGCAAAGGTTGCAGACCCCTGGTCTAATATGATCTGATCTCTAATAATATTTGTGAATGCTCCTCAGAACGAGAATTACACACATCATTTCAAACAGAATCCATAAACACTAGCTGGTTCTGGTCCACAGCCATTTTGACTCTTTATTCATTGTTGAAGTGGAGTATTTAGTCTTAAATTGGATAGAGTAAAAGTGAAACTTACTCTGGATTTTTAAATATGGCACTCGCAAAATTGCCATTGGTTGTTCGTCTCCGTGAGTCTGCTAGCAGTTCTTGACAAAACCAGTGTTTAGTTCTGACTCAGCAAAGACGGTGTCAGGTTAGCAGTGTCACTGATTTTTGAACACTAGAGGCAGAGCTTTTAGAGAGGGAAACAAAGAGCTGGTGCAATGTTAGGCTCCAGTTTAGTACTAGAACCTGTTAGGTGGAATTAAGCATTTTGCCTAAGGATGAATATTATTCCCACAAAAATATCATGAATGTTCTGTTGGAAATCCCCTAGGCTGAACTGGAAGTGCACATTCAACTAACCAAAGGATTGTATAATGCATAATTGACGGTAATAAAATTTTTAATAAATTAGTGTTCACATAAAACTACATGAAATTTCAAAGATTAAATTTGTTTTATGATAGCAGAAATCGGTCTTGGCCATCCTCTGCAGCTTGAAGATTACACGACCGCAGCACTGACCACCGAACCACCATAGCCCCTGTTATCAAAGAAGTTATTAATAAACCATTTACACCAAAGTTCATGCTCAATAATCCAGGTGCAAATCCAACAATGTTCAGTCAGGTCATCTAGATGGTTTCTTTTTTTGTTTTGCTGAGACATTTCATCCTTCTTCCAAAGGACTTCTTCAATCTGAGACTATTTACAGTTTCGGAGTAGGTTATGTTAAGATCTGTTTTCTTGCCAACATTTTTTTTTTCCCCAGTTTTTTTTTTTTTTTGTTGACATAATTTATTAATGTGTGAAAACTTGTATTTTTGCTGATATTTTTGATGCTTCCTTATTTGACTCAGATTTTTTTCACTTTGTTGTAAATATTTAAATATTTTTGTTTGTTTAAAGATCCCTTCTAAGATTTTGGTCAGCCATGTTTTAAAGGTCACCTAGGTTCATTGTCAGTTCCGGTTTGTTTCCTACAGTTCTAAACCAGTAACAGAAACAATTGAAACATAAAGTGGAATATACAACACAACATAAATATTGACCAGTGTTTCCAGAGGTTTTGATGAGAGTGAGAGTATTTCAGGTCATTTTTACCAGTCAAATTAAAGCAAGGGATGGTTCAGGCAGGTTTTTGAGAATATTATGAACAATCAATATCTTACTCGTTGGTAACTCTGAACAACTTCAGTTTAGTGAAACAGTTTAATTCTGACCAAACTGACACTGGCTAATGGCTGGTTCGAGCAGTCCAAGACCAAAGGGGATTTCTGCTGTTAAAAAAAAAAGCATTATTCTTGTGAACTCTATTTTATAAACCTTTGAGTTTATTTGTAATTGTTTTATTATATCAGCTATTCACTTTGGTTTTGCTACATTTGCACTAGCTGTTATGTTATCAATCTGGTCAGAGTTGAACTCTATTTCTCCAAAATGAGGTCATTCAAAGAGCTATCTACTGCAGGTAAGATATTAATTGCGCCACATCCTTTCCACAGAAACTCACTCCAAACAATTCCATCATTTCAATGCAAATAAAAGTAAAAGGTGCTAGAAATAAAATGCACGAGGGTATGTATCAGATACATTCCAGGTCTTGTATTTGACAGACATCTCTTCCTGCCTCCTGCTCTGTTGTCTTTTAGATTGAAACAAATTACATCAATATCATTATTATAGACACGTGAAGTCTAGTGACCTCATTTCATCTCACATTGATTTTACTCACCATGACGCTGTGCTCTAATTACATCACCTGTGAATCCTGTAGCTGAGCACAAGCTTCATAGTTAAAAATAACATTTAGCTTTGATCAGAAATAAATGTTGTTGGTAGAAAACAATCTGAAGCCATCAGAACATAATGGATAATGTGAAATGATGTTCTGGACACAGGTACAAAGACGTAGCCTTAAGCTGGTTACAGTACCATGCCGCATTACATCATTAAAAATCAGTAGAAATGCAATAAATAAATAAATAAAATCCTCATTAATTTAAAGCACTCTAATTAGGAACAACTAATGATGCTGGGAAATAAATGGACTCTGTGAAATCTACAAATTAAGAATCTTAAGTCTTACTTAACCCTAATTTTGCAAATATTGGTGGAGAAATAATGAATCACAGAAAAGCTAAATGATTAATTGTCCTCCACTTGATTAAATCAGAGCTTATTCTTGTCCTCTGGCAAAGACATAACTCACAGCTGGAAGCAGTTTTAGAAACTCTGACCGGGGCTGAAAGGACGAGCCTCGCTTAATTATTGCACCATTTACTGGCTGGGAAGAGACAAACTGTGAGCAAACACACAAAAACATAGTTGTGTTTCTTCTGCACACTTATTTCATTTTTTTGTTCCTAAGTGTGGATGGTGGGATGCTGTTGGCTCATGAATTTCAGAACAAGTTATTTTCCATCCCAGACAAGTGTTATGGCTATATTATCTCTGCAGCCCCATTAAAATAAATAAATAAATAAATAAAAAACTACGGTAGACCATCTCAACAGTTACAGCTCGAACAGTTAAACTGATGTATAAACTGCACTGTTTTAGCACAGCAAATAAATAAACACATAAATACAAATTACTTTTATTAACTGGTACATTTTCTTCTTTAAATCACTTCTTGGTCTGCTGCCTTCATACATCTCCTCCTACATGTCACTGCGTGAGTGCAGCTACAGCGTGCGCTCTCAGGACATTATTACCTGCAGTGTTCCCTCAGTGAGGACTGAACTTGGCAAAAGGGCCTTCTCCTACTCTGCTCCAGTTTCTTGGAATATCTTACAAAAACATCTGACGCTCTCGACCTTGACCTCTCTAAGTGTCTTTAAGAATCTGTTGGACTCCTGGCAAGAACCAATGCAGACATATTCCTGTTTTTAGTTTTCTACATTCGCCTTATAATCTAGCTGTTTTTACTATTTTTTTGCCATCTTATTTTAATTTGTATATATTAAAAAAATAAATAAATCTGTATGCCTCTTTTATGATTGTCTGTTGTTGTCGCTGTTGTCCATTGTTGTCATCACTCTTTGTTAAAATCAGGTCTCCCATGTAAATGAGTCCTCAAGGCTCAATGAGACTAACCTGTCTAAATAAAGGTTGAATGAATTAAAATCTATTAAAGAAAATCTAAACTGAATTATTGCCTGATGCCAGAGGTGCAAAGATGATGATTTTGCCTGTGCTTGTGTGCATTAGTTTTTCTGTAGTGTTTTAATAAAACTTGTCATTAGAGGTACGTCTACTGAAACGCTTCATTCAAGATGGCTGCCACAACTAATCGCCCTTAAACACAAAAGTTTCTACAACCGTTGACGATGTTGATTATTTCAAGAAATGCTAGACATTTCAGGTTGTCAGGACATACGGGTCTCTCTTGTAAATGAGTCCTTGTTGCTCAATGAGACTAACCTGTATAAATAAAGGTTAAATAAATTTACCGTAATTTCCGGACTATAAGCCACTACTTTTTTTTCACACGCTTATACAAGGCTTATACAATGCTGCGGCTAATTTATGGATTTATTTAATTTTTTGATGGCCTAATGAGCTTCCTGCTGCGAAAACATTAAGCCTCGTCACACTCCGGCGCTCACATAGCTGTCCATTACACATCTCTCTTGGGGCTGTCCTTGTGACTCAATGAGACTACCTATATAAATGAATGTTTTTAAAAAAAATTGACCAATGAAATTACCAAACATGTCACAGTGGACCAATGAAACGTGGTTTCAGTCGGTCACATGGCCTCAGAAATGGATCATGGGTAGAATTTATGTTCATTGTTAATCATTTCGATTAGCTATTTAGCATTTCAGTCTGTTCTTGTAAGATTAGTTTTTGTGTTAGTTTTTTGTTAGACCATTTAGTAGATTAACCATGGGTGAGGGAGGTAGTTGTCATGAAGACCTATGAGGTTCAATCTGTTTGTGCATGTGAAACAGTAAAATAAAGTTCTTAAAGCACCATCTGGTGGTTGATTCCTGATCTGCAACAAGAGGTACACATTTCTCAGTAGCTATGTGCTGTCACAGTACAGTATTTAATTATAAGTTTAAAAAAATCTATCTGTTTAAATATCTCATGTTACAACGCGTGGCTTATATTGAGGTGCGCTCAATAGTCTCTAGAAATTATGAAAATTTAAACATAAATTAGTAAGTGAATAATAAATATTGATGATCCATTATTGAAAAAGGTTTTTCTGTTAGGGATATGTGATGACAGGTTACATATAAACATATATCGATATGTATTAGACTCTGAGCAAACTTTGTTTAAATAATAATAGTGTATTTTCTTTCGATGGGCGACTGAATAGACACAGCTGAATGGTTTTGCCTTCCCAAATCTGCCATTCTAATGGTTTGTGAAGTAGAACATTTGCAGTACATGTGCAAAAAGCAGAGAATAATGCTGCTAAAACCTTGAATTTTTGTAAATGGAAAAGCAAAAAAAGAGATGAGCGCTCTCTCTTGAGCAAACATTCAAACAGTGGTTTTGAGCTCCAGCGTTTCAAATAGAAAAACCACTCAGTGTTGGAAGAACTGACATTGGGTTGAAATTACAGCAGGTCTTTAAGGACTGGGCTGCAGAAAATAACTGTGGAGCTGCTCAAAATTTTCTTTTACAGCAAGCAATCAGAGAGAAACTTTCACAGGACAATGAAGAGGCCACGTGTTTTGATGATGACAGCAGGTGATGAATCCACACAATTTATGCAACACGTTCAGAATCTGATCTCTGTGGCACAATGCTAATGAAATGTTGAGGCTCAATTTACTCGAGCCCCAGAGAATATGTTTCATTGCTCTCGAGTGGGAAAGCATTTAGCCCTTTGGACCTCGCTGGTCATTTGTCATCAGACGGTTCGGTGAGACGTGCCAGGATTCAGTGCCAACTGTGTGTTTACTTTACGGAGCAAGGCGTTTGAAGGCGAAGAAGTGGATGGATGTCAAGGTTCAGGCAGGCAGGAAACTGCCTCCCAACCTGAACAAAAATTACACGTTTAGCAGAAATTAAAGGGAGAGTCTGGTCAGTTTTTAAGTAATGCTCTGTCAACTAGTAAGGAACAAATAAAATCTCATCAGTCATGACATCAGTCACAGAGCAAACAGTTTGGAGAAAAAGGCCACATTATTTGTCTTGGCTAGGCTAATGGATAGCTAATAGTCTATTTTAAAATTTGTTTTTCAGGCTTATCAAACAATTCTTTCAAACAACAACAAAATATCTTTTTTTTTTTTTTTAAGTTTATTGCTGTTTTTATTTCCAAGAAACATTGATAGTTCAAGTTCAAGAATCTTTATTATCCCCAAGGGGTGATTTGTCTCACTGTCAGTAGGCACACAAAACATCAATACTAGACAAGACATTGAGACATTGTGAAATCATCACTGTTTGTTGAGCAGCCTGATCGCTACAGCCGTGTCGGCCCAAGCCTCCATGGGGTCTTAAGCAACATTTGGTTTGGGGCCCTTTATTTCTGCTAATAATGTAGATTACTGTGATCAACAGTCAGATGATCAGATCATATACAGAGAATGTCAGATTTGGCTCTGCAGAGGATGGAGATGGACATAAGATGGAATACGTACATATGCGCACACATTCATTACATACGTTGATTAAATTAATTTCTCTTGAGTGTAATTCTTATAGCTAAAATGTAATTGTATACTGTAAGGTGAGACTTTCTCTTACCTGATGCATTGCCCACATGTGGACCGGCACTGGGCTGAGCCTGATTCTGTGCCTCCAAAGTATAGTGCTCCTGCAGAATTTCACATAACCTATAAGTTGATGTAAAAATACTGTTTGTTTTAGTCACATAAATCACCATGCTCTGCAGCAAACATGTCTCCAAGTCAAGCTAGTAACCCATCGATATATCAGCGTAATAGCCGTGTAGCCTGATGTAAAAACATTTAGCTAGCAAATCAATGTCAAACATTGTGACGTTTTAATTGTTATCAAATGTTGGCACAAACTGCATTTTGAAGAAAAAATAAAATAAACAGAAATACATAGGGTCAACCATGAGAATCAACTAATTTAAAATTAAAACTCAGTTATACGCAAATACAAACACGCTCGCATACATTTTTAGCTGTTTAACCAGACTGTTCTAGGTCGCTAGCAAGCTAATTCTCTATTAGCAGTTAAACAAATCTCTTTGATAATCATTACATTACATTACCAAGCGACACGCAAACCTACCTTTATTTTGGATTTTTTTCTCTTCTTCCTCCTTCTCTTTCTTTTCTCTGCCCCTGAAGGACATGTCCTTTTTTGCAACATTGTTTAACCTACTTGTCTTCTGCAGATGCTGGAAGTTAGGATGCACACTTGGCATTGTACGGCAGGAAGCTCATATTACCTGTGAAACGTGACCTACCATGGCCACTAGAGGGCCCCCAAGACCAGTTTTTAAAAATATATCGTAAAAAAAAATAAAAAAATCACGACTTTATAATGAAATTGTGTGTAATAGAATCATATTGAAATTGTTACTTAAAAAAAAATACATTCAATTCCACTTAGGGGGCCCCCTAGTGGCCCCGGGGCCCTAAGCAGTCACTCAGTTTGCTTATGCCTTGGGCCGGCCCTGCACTCCAGGGATGAATGAGGTTTTCAGTCTGTTCGTTCCACATCTAAGCAGCAGACACTTGCGTCCAGATGGAAGCAACCTGAACTCACCATGGAGTGATGATCAGGATTTGCCAGAATCAACCTGTCCTTGTTCACTGACCTCGCCTTGTGGAGGTCACTGAGGTTCTGTAGAGCTATACAAGCAGTTTTGCTGCACATCCTGACAATCCCCGAGAGTTCGTTCCTGGTTTTGCATGTCAAAAGACCAAACCAACAGATGAAGGTGAAAGTTAAAAGATAAGAACGTGTGTTTGAAGCGACTGTGGTATTTGCTGATGGTGGTGAAGCTGCTGCATGTATCAGAATGCCTGACCAGCTCGTTAAAGTCAGTTCAACACTCACCTCCTGGTAGACCGATGCAATCGCAGTCTCACCACCATCAGCAAATACACAATTTATCTATGCTCAGTATACATACATTTGCATAGCAACACAGATGCTGTCCAGTTGAGTAAACAGCAATAAACTAAACAAACAGTGTTATGCAAAAGTATGGTAGTTTAAAATAGGCGCTCATTTAGCCAGCAGTTAGCTTAGCCTGGATGAAGACTTTTTCCTCTTTCTTCATACTCCATGCTCTGACTAATGTCACAGCTGATAATTATTGATTAGTACCACTTTAAAATGAACATCACTTTAAAAATGAGCAGACTCTCCCTTTAAAAAAACATTAATGTTTACAAAAACTTTAAACTAGCTATTAGCTAGTCAGGGTGGTTCAAGTAACCTTAATTTATTCACTGATTTTGTTCAGAGCTATCTACAACAGGTAAGATATTACTAGCTTATAAGCTTTCTATAGAACTGCACGTCAAAAATAATCTGAATTATTGCTTTATTTAAACAGTCATTATTGCATGTGTTCAGAAATATGCTATTTTACCAAGACATGGGTCACAACACAAGTTAGGCTTTACAGTACTGATGCTGGCAACATGGCGGTGCAGATGTTAGCATGTCGCCTCACAGAGAGAAGGTCACATGCAGTGTTGCCAGGTGAGAAATGTAGGATTATCGTACTAGACATAAAATTATCATATTTTGAGGGAAATTATCGAACACCCGTCATAACCAAAATAACAAATCTATTGATGCACTATAGTAGTGATGGGTTCGCTTCCAGACCGGCTCTGCTTCTTCTTCTTTTCTTTTTTTCTTTTCCTCACTCATGGGGCGCAGCGGACTATTCAGCCAATCGTGACCGTTGTTCTGAGGCAAATGCAAACACGTCACTCGTAGGTAACATTTAGAAAAGCACGATTGGCTTGAAATTCCAGCCAATCGTGCATCTGTTTGCAGACACAGATGCCTTCAGGGTTCACAAAAAAAACCTCAGACAAACAGTTGCGACAGGCTGATGACAACTGATTACAACCACACATTCACGGAATGGTCAAATTATCGTACATTTGGCCTTTTTTGGGGGATTATTGATCGTACAGAGGGCAAAATTGTCGTACAAATACGATAATTATCTTACACCTGGCAACACTGGTCACATGTTCCCTTCCTGGTTGGGGCCTTTGCGGGTGGAGTTTGCATGCTCTCCCTGTGCAGACAGAGGTTTTCTCAGGGTACTCTGGTTTCCTGCACAGACCAAAAATATGCATGTTGGATTCACCGCTAACTCGAAATTGTCCCTGAGTGTGAATGCTTGTTTGTCTTTGCGTCCCTGTCATGGACTTGTGACCTGTCCAGGGTGTCCCTGCCTCCCATTCACTACTAGAGATAGGCACCAGCTCCCACCCAGAAAGGAGAAGTGGAAAAAGCAAACAGATACATGGATTATTGATACCCTCAAATATTTTATTGGGTTTCAAATTTAGCATTTTAACAGTCCAAAGCAGCATTGCTCATTTCTTAATAATCGTTGCTTGTAGGTCCTCAGGGAGCACAAGTAGCAGCAGATGTCCTGTGATTGTGATATCCAAGAACCTTACAGAGCTATCAGTGACCATTGCCTTGCTGCTACGGTGAAGGAGATCCCAAGTGCCTGTAATGTACAAAATAACTTCTGCAATGATTTCAGTTGTTATTACTTCAGCAGAATTTGGTTCACTAAAATTATAACAAATACGTTCAGCTTGCCCAAAGTAGTACATGTCTAGAAATGACTACTATGTGGTTTGCTTTAATGAACTAAATTTTAACTGTTACCTCCTTAATAACACGTCTGCGTACAACTCAGCACTTTTTGACATTTATATCTTGGTCACACTACTTAACTGTCTTTTAAAACTTGGCTTTTAATCATGCAAAATGTTAGATGCTGACAGGAAATTCAGTTAACTTTATTCCCAAGTGCTTGTTCATGAATGAGTGATGCCTTTCAGAGTGAGTTTGAACGACTGCACTCATAATAAGGAGGAAAAAAAAAAGACTTGTTTTCAAGACCACTTGAAGGCAGCTATTTATCCATTTCTGTTTAATTACTCACTGTTTAGTCCCACTTTCATTCACTTGTTTTAGTTTGTTAGGCTAATCTAATGCAGCTAATGTAGCCTTCTGTCATACAAGAATGACTGTTTTGAAAAAAAAAACTTTCCATATGCCTGAAAAACAATAAATAGACCTCTGTTTGGGACGCCAGTTGTCAGTTCTGTGACTGATGTCATTCTAGTTACACATCCACAAAACTTTTAGTAGTTTCTCACGGGGCTGCAACTGTTGGACACTACTTGACAATTCAAAAGTACAAAAAAAGTGGGAATAAATTTAAAAAAAAAAAGAACAAAGTGAGTTTTCCATTTCAGTTTTACTCATTTCTAAGTTTTTGCAACTAATGCCACATTTAGCCTTATTTTTAAAATAATTTTGCGCACATAGTTAGCAAATCTTGTTATTAGGGTGTGTAAATTATTTTGTTTCTCACCTGTGTAATGTGGCAAAATTAAATAAATAAATACTAACATAATAAATGTACAATGTATAATAAAGGTACATTTATTTATTTCATGGGACATTAAATTGTTTGTGTATTTAATAATTTAATTGTATATTTAATAATTTAATGATGTATTGAATAATTAAATGATACAATTATGTATTTACGTATTTAATTTTATCACATTCCACCATAGATTTAATCTATTGGAACATAGTTTTGAAATGAAACTTGGCAGATTTAGACCCGTTTTTATTTATTGCCATACTTTTCACGTCAGAGGGTCAAAATACAGCCCTCATGCTCGAGATGGGTTAAAGATGCCCACAATTAATTGGAGGATTCTAAAACAGTTCAAGACGCCAGCAACAACTTTGTGGCTATTTTAAAAGAAACATTTTGAACATGTTCAAAATTCAAGTGACAGGATTTTCTGCTTCTACGACTTGAGCAAGGAAACTGACATGCACTCCTCATCATCATCATCGTCGTCGTCGCTTTTATTGTCCCCTTAGGGAAATTTTCCTTGCAGCAAGGTGGCGAGAAAATTAATACACAACACAAACAATCACACTGCAAAATCTGCAAACGGTTAAAAAAAATAAAAAAATAAATCTATGTACAAATATTGATAAAATATGTAAAAAATAAATATGTAAATGGTTTGAGTGATTTTTGGAGACTTCTTTCCTAATACCGCTCACCAACTACTTACAAGCATTCACAGCTCGATGAGATACTACCTCAAGTATTTCCTATTGATACAGAAAGTATTTGACAGAATATTATGTCAAAAATAACGAGACTATCTCTTTACGTTTAGTAGACTTGGATTGGAAACTAAGTTTTTCAATAGATAACTGTTAAATGTAAGCTATATACTTTGCATCCAGACAACAAGTTCAATTAAAAAAGTTCGAGTCAGATCCTCTGGATGGATTCTTCATAGTTGAAACATTTCATATTTTATCCAAAAGACTTCTTCAGACTGAGGAGCTGCACTGAACTCAGCAGCACCTTCTCATGGTGGATCAATCATAGGGGTTTAATCTTTCTCTAATGAAAGACTTCATGGAAACACAAACAACTTTGGTTCAGACTCAAACCCATTGAGGGCATTGGAGCAGATGGTATATTGAGCTGCAGGTGGATGACTGAAACTTTTCCAAAACCGACCTGGAAAACACCTGAAACATGTTTTAATTTCAACAAGAGAGATCTCTGTTTATAATTCCAGATGGAATGGTTGGTAAGTGGTTACCAGTGGTTGGTAAGGTGGTTTAAAGCCACCTTACCAACCACCTCCCATTTGTATTTATGAGAAAATACAGCCCTGAGGATCAGAAGCCTGTTCGGTTGTATGCAGGCTGCAAATGTGAATGATGGCCGTCCACCTGATGTTTTAATGATCGGCGGAGGTAGACTGCTCGGGGCTGCAGTGCAAACAGCTCCTACACACGCAGCACGAGGACGCCGTCTTCAGAGTGAGTAGCTTGCGGCCAAAACAAAAGAGCACAAAACAGTCCTGAACAATTATTTAGTGAAGAGGAAACTGCTCCACAAGCAAAAAATAAAAGTAAATAACCAACAACAAAAAGCGGATGTCTTGTGAGTGTACAGCAAGACATGTTAAGACATACAAATACACAAAAAGAGTTAAAATTCCCCATTAGTGTGTAGGAATATTTATCATACGCTGCTGCAGGGGATAATGTTTATGCCCATGTCTACATATGTTTTTCATTTGTTAGTAGCATTATGCAAAATGTATCATGAACCATTTAACAGATTTGAATCAAACCTAAATTAATCACTGGATGTACTGCATGACAGTCAACCCAATTCAAGGAGGTCATTGCAGTTTACAAACCTTAGCAAACACTAAAATGACTATAACATAGCCAATTTTGCAGACATTTAAGCTAAAATTGGTTTTGGTAGTAGGTCCACGTCTAGTTTTCTAATTAGTTGACTCTCAGCTACTACCACTTCAAACTTTAGATCGTTACGTGTACAAGTGGCTGTGTTATAGTTATTTTATAGCCATATCTTTGTTTCCTAATATCTGTGTTTCAGGATCTGTGTGTTTAGTCTTGCTGTTTTTGTATTTAGTTTTTTATGAGTCTGTTTTACTTGTGTTCCTGCTTCCGCAGTGTTTTTCTCCCCTCACCTGCTCCTGCCCCCCATGCACACCTGTTCCTCATTGCCTCTCTCCAGGTGTTGTCATTTCTCCTTCATCACTTTACCTGTAAAACCTGAGGGGTTCTTTTCTTTTGTTGTCTGTGCAGTATGCGTTTATACTGTCCATGTTGGTTTTCCCTTTTAGAGTTTCTAGAGTTTTTCCATGTGTGAGTATTTCCTGGAGTTGTTAGTTTGGAAATTTTGTGTTGCCTCGTCAGCCTTTTGTTCTGTCTTTTGTAAATAAATTATTTCATTTATTTTTTACCTTCAAGTGTTTTGAGTCTGGGTTTTGACCATCCATCCATCCATCCATCCATCCATCCATCCATCCATCCATCCATCCATCCAGCCAGCCAGCCAGCCAGCCAGTATCTTTACCCACTTGTTCTTTTTCAGGTCATGGGGGTCATTAGTGCCCATGTTTTATCCAGAGAACAGATCTGGGAGGAGTGGAGGAAGGGAGACGGGCTTCAAAAGGTGGCACCTTGCTTGAGTTTGACAGAATGGTTCGATACAACCCACCGCTCGCCAAGCAGCTCAGGTCCACTGGAATTTTTCTGAGACCAACGCGGTCCATCTGCAGCTCGGTCCATTTCACCAGAACCCCACTATTTGGCCCCTTTCCCGTCCATGGCTCAGGCTTCGGCGTACCATGGTGGACGTCTCCATGATCCTCCATCTGCGTGCACAGACAGAACTCTATGGAACAGTTCGTTTCCACAGGGATATTTGACTCTTCTGTGTCTGCTGGACCCAGTTCTGGAGGGCTGTCATCATCTGCTGCTGTGGTCATTATAATCATCATACTGCTAGCGGGACCACATTGCTAATAAGACCACACTGCTAGTAGAACTACACTGCTAATAGGACCGCTCTGCTAATAAGGCCACGCTGCTAACAGTACCAGGCTGCTACTAGG
>NC_056513.1:23675736-23676034 GCF_014905685.2 Nematolebias whitei
ACACTGCTTATAGGACCATGATGCTAACAGAACTACACTGCTAACAGGACCACACTGCTTATAGGATCATGCTGCTAACAGAACTACACTGCTAATAGAACCATACTGCTAACAGGACCACATTGCTTATAGGACCATGCTGATAACAGAACTAAACTGCTATCAGAACCACACTGCTAACAGGACCACACTGCTTATAGGACCATGCTGCTAACAAAAACACACTGCTAGCAGGACCACACTGCTAACAGGACCACACTGCTTATAGGACCATGCTGCTAACAGAACTACACTGCTA
>NC_056513.1:23681034-23693514 GCF_014905685.2 Nematolebias whitei
CACTGCTAACAGGACCGCACTGCTAATAGGACCACACTGCTAATAGGGCCACACTGCTAATAGGACCACACTGCTAACAGGACCACACCGCTAACATGTCGTTCTAGAAAACGAGTCCTTGTGACTCATTGAGACTACCTGTATAAATAAATAAATCCAGCAATCACTGTGTGAGAGGCAGGGGACACCATGGACAGGTCTCCAGTCCATCTCAGGGACACAGAGACAAACAAGACAAACAACCATTCACTCTCTCACTCATACTTAGGGACAATTTAGAGTTAGCAATCAGTCTAACATACATGTTTTTGGTCTGTGGTAGGAAACCGGAGTACCTGGAGAAAACCCACACATGCACGGATGCAACATGCAAACTCCACCCAGATAGGCTCCCGGTCGGGATTAGATCCTGCAACCTTCTCATTGAGAGGTGGCAGCTCTACTAACTGCACCTCCGTGTTGCCTCAAACCAAGCAAATAAACAAAAAAAGATTGAACTCAAAAGCATTACAAAGACCTCAGTCTGGGGACGATTATTTTCCTGTCTGATTTGGGAAAGTGACAAACTGTTCCTAACAAAATCAGCTGTTTCTACATTACTTTGATGTCACATGTTTGGCACACTATAGTGCAACTGATTCATTATAAGTGAATCTAGTCTACAAACAAGACTGGGAACTCTATAGTAAGTATAAACTAAACACTTTGTATATTCTAAAGCAGAGAGAGAGAAAGAAAAAAATACTTTAAATAATTAATAGAGTTGAAAAAATATGGATGATAAAGCATAAGCACAGCCTTAAAAAATGTAAAGCAGGAATCTTTGAAATTCACAAGCACAGAAGATGTTTGGGAAAGGAGGCAAGAGAAGGTTTGAAGTGAGGATGGAAGATTGTGCCGCACTGAGATCAGTGTGTAAGAGATCAATATGAGAACTGACAAACACAAAACACATCGAGGAAAACGATGATGCAACTTTTGCATCGATTGGATTGCTTGAGTCAGAGTAAAAGTGAACTTGAGACCATGAATGAATCAGAGAAACGCTGCTCATCAAACATGAACTCGAGCAAAAGACAGAGAAGTGGATTTGCACAACAGGTCAAACAATGCATCGATAGCATGTTTGTGCGAGGAGCAGGAGAAACAGAGACAGGGCAGGAAGGCAATAATCATGTGGAGAGAAAACTACAATAAGACTGAATGTATGCAGTGATCAGAAAGAGATCGGGAGGAGAGCAGGAGGAAGGAGGAAACGGTACTGAGAGGGATCATGTTCCGTCTCATCGCTGAACCAAAATCAAGCTTCATTTAAATCCTTTGTTTAAATTTTTTAAAAGACTTTCTTATGCCTAGATACAGCCACACACCAAAATAGAAGTCGTTAAATATTTTCCAAGTAAAAATCCAAGATGGCCACCTCCATGTATATAATGTATTTAAGCTGAATACCCTGAAAATTTGAGGAAACTATGCTTTCTGGGTTTTGTGTTGCCTAAAAGTATACTTTCCTGAATCAACTGGGATGGCCATGGCCACCATTGGCCACCTCTTGGCTCCACCACTGTGCCTGGTAGTGGATAAAGTTGCTCCCTCCGCTTGCTAAGATCCATCACTTTGCATTGCCTCAGACAAGCCAAAACAAAAAACAAAAAAACAAAACCTACTTCTCTCCTTACACAGAGTTTAACTCCCACCCATTTAAACATCTTTCCCCAAAAATGTTAAGGTTTACTTGCATTCCCTGTTTAATTCCAGTTCAGAAAAACACACAGGAAACTACACACATCCATTATTCGAATTATTTGGCGAAGAGAAACCACGTACCACTTGTTTATTTGGAAACACACACATTTTTGCAATTTTTCAAAAATAAATGCAAAGGAGAACAAAAGAAGCAGCAATTTTTTTGTGTCTAATAACTTTAAGCAATGATCTCATTCAACCTTCTAATGCTTGTAGAATGTGTTTGAGATGACTCTCAACTACAACCAAACCCAGTTATTGTCCATTATCTGTAAAACTAACTAAGGCACAGCCATTTTTGTTCTTGTTAAAGTCAAATAGCTGTGGAAGTCATCTTGACTTGTCTGCTAAAGTTAATCAGCTGTACATGGACATCCAGTGATTCCTTTCTTACGGTTTCATTAAAATGTCTCTACTAGTTCACAAGATATTTTGCTAAATGACAGACAGCTAAACAAACAGGCAATTCAGTGATAGCCTTTTTCACTCACTGTCAACACTTTTGTACTTGAAAATGAGTCACCTAGTTTCTATTTCAGACAGACTACAACTTTTTTAACACACCATCTCCAGCTGGGTGTGATGCACCTTTACGTCACACAGCGCTGTGTGTAAAAATACTAAAAAATACCCATAAAATCAAACAGTTTAAACTTCTTACTGTAAAATAACAAGAAAACAGCAACTGCTGAGCAAATAATCTTGATGCGGCTCATTTCTCAAACGTTGCTTTTGAAACCAAATCAACCATGCAGCATGTAACATTATAAAATAAATAAGATGAGCCGAAATTATGTGATAGCAGCTATAAAAGAAAATAGTTCAATCGGAGAAGGTGCTTTCATTCTGCGAGTCCTGAAGGACACACTCAATGGTCACACAGGCAAATATAACATCACTCACAGGCTTAAAGTGGTGCTTCCTACCAAAAAAACTCTAAAAACTTCTTCATTTTTTGTGTTTCTCTGGTCTTTATTGTGACAGAGTAGGCTCCTTGTCACAACAGCTTTGCTCAAGTGAATAGCTTTTTTCAAGGATTACCAACGTTCCCAATGAGCATTTTGAAGTCCGTTCCAATCAACAAAGTGATTCCTACTGAGATCACTTCTACAGGCACGGTAAATCATCTTCGGCGTGTGATGTGTGGCTCCAGTCAGACACAGGTGTGTGTGCTGGTCACTCAGTTATCTGAAATGTGAGCGTTCTTACATAGCGTAAGCATTTTTTTCTCTCTTTTTGTGACAGAGTTGTCTCTTGGCTTTGTCACAGAGGGTGGAAAATTCAAATTATTTTGTGTGTTTCATCAGGATTTTTGAACGGTTTTGCCTACAAGAAATGATGTAATGCTGCTCTTGTGCTGCTTTAACCAACTTGTTTGGTGCATTAGACCCAAGAAACCAAATCAAACCAAACTGTATAGTTTCACCATTACTCTTTCACTGAAAGCCATGCACAGTTTGATTTGGTCACATCTGTGTTTTGTAATTATTTTTATCTAGCTCTCTGAGTCTGTTTCCCCAGTGTTCCTCTCTTCATGTAGTCAGCTTCAGGTCCTGCCAGGATCACCTGATCCTTTTTGTCTTTCCCCAGATGTTTGTCATTGTGCCTTGTTTGTGTCTCTTTAAGTTCAGCGGCTCTGTGTCTTCATGTTGTCTGTAGATTGTAAATGGACAATACTTATATAGTGCCTTGCTATCTTATCAATACACACAAAGCGCTTTACACTACAATCTGTGCCCTCATTTACCATACTTGCCGCTGTACACGTCGCTTTGCCGTATACGTCGCATCTACTATGCGTCACCGCTGACACATCACATTTGCTACGTCACCACTGAAAACCTGGAAATGTGGACCAGTGTTGTGTCAAAAATTGATTGGTTGCAAAATGGCGGCCACAGGCACGTGCATGGGAGGACTTTAACAAGAATTTAACAAGATTAACACTTAAAAACAATTATTTGTTTGCTTGAAATTATAGCAAAGGTGTGTCTCAGTTGAACTTTCCTTAATAGCACTAACAAATCATATATTGTATGATATTGCGTGCAATTGTGCATAAAATTATAAATAGTAACGTTGTCATTTTTTTTCCTCTCTGGCTCTGTAAGGAGGCACACGCATTCTCTTCCCTCTCCCTGTTCTCCTCCTGCTTTTTGCTCGCCGTCTGTGTATCGGAGCAGCTCCTATTTTTATACATCTTCCGAAATGAAAACTATTGTTTTGGATCTGACCAACTGGACTTTCGACACAAGTGACAAAATCTTTCAACAAAGTGACAGGGTCCTGGAGAACCCTCATCTGCTTGGACAACACGTGCAGCTGGATATATCTCTGGGGAAGTGGAATGTGATGTGTCTACCTCTGTTATCGATCGAGGACGCTGAAATCCACATAATTGGATTTATGATAACAGGTTTCCTGTTTTGAAATAGTTTGGATCCTGGTTTATCAACATACAAAGAAGATGGCCACAGCTAATTTGGATCTTGTCAGGCTGCTGCCTATGTGAAGGTTTGGTTCATGCTTTGAGGACTCAAAATCAGCTGATTTATGAGCTAAACCATAAGATGGAAGTGATTTGAATCGCAGGCCACCTGCGGCTTTGAGACTCATCAGCATGAAAACGACCTTGAAGAGGCTCGTAAGCACGAACCAGTAGAATGCACCCTAATCTGGCCTCTTCGGACCTTGGAAGTACCAGTAAAGACTCGAGGCTGACATGGAGGAAAAATAGTCTGTCTGAACAAATTAACAATTTTATCTGAATATGTCTCCCCGGTTGGCCTCGAAACAGGCCGACTTATCAATTTCTCCTGGGAAATGTGTAAACTAAGGAAAAGATTTGATGACACCCCCCACCCCCACCCCCATCTTCTGTGGAGGCTTATCAGAACTGTGCCAGCTGACCATCATCTTATCACGACTATGGACTATCTGTTTGTGCTTCATGGACTGCCTTGTCGTCCGCCCATTTTTTGGACGACTGTACGGACATATTCTCGTTGTATCTCAGTACAATGATAATAAAGCTTATTCTGATTCTGATTTTTTAATATAAGATGTTAAAAAGTTTAGCATGAAAGGTGGCAGGTAATATGCATTTCTTAGAGGAAGGAAAAGGCATTAATATATGCATACGTACTTAATTTACAGCATTTAAACTTCCTACCGTGCAGAGTGGCATCAATTATCCAAAAAATGCTCTCTCTCTCTGCCTCTGTGTGTGTGTGTGTGTGTATTTTTGTTTCAGGTTAGCTTGTAGGGACCAGTTTTACAAAAAATCATGCATTGTGGGAACCAACTGCACTTTATCTGGACCAAAGCCAGGTCCCCATAAGGATAAGTTTTGGTGGGGGGTTAGGGGTTAGGTTTAGGGTAGAGTAGGGTTAGTCTATAGAAAATGAATGGAAATCAATGCAAAGTCCACAAGAAGTATGTTTACAAGAACATGTGTGTGTCTTTCTTTATGTTACTTTGTAAGGCCCATTTTTCCAAATTTTACTACATTGTGAGGACCAACTGCTCCTTATGGGGCCCCAAGTCCGGGCCCCATAAGAATAAGTGCCGTTGGTGGGTTAGGGGTTAGGTTTAGGACTAAGGTGTGAATTGAGGATGTGTTAGGTTTAGGGTAAAGGTCAGGGTGAGGCTATAGAAATGAATGGAAGTCAATGCAAAGTCCCCATAAAGACAGCAAAACAAACCTGTGTGTATGTGTATATATGTGTGTGTGAGGAAAGTCTCAGGGGTCCTATGCATATCTTAAAAGCCACTTTACTCAGGTGCTCAGATCAGTAAGAAGAACAAAGATACTGGAAGAAAAATCTAAATCAAATCAACATGTCCTGTGTGTAGGTGATTAAACACAAACACTGAAAATCTGGTAAAGCTTTACAAACCAAATCACATGGCATCAACAACCTAAATATTCCCACACATGTAAACTATTGATAGAAATGGGTTTTCTGGAATTTAGTCACTCCAAATGGTTGCTTGGTTTGCTTTATGAGGCTCTTTATTTATTGCTGCCATGAATAGCTTTAAGCAAAAATATTACCACCAAGTTGTGTAACCATGACCCAGCTCTTTAAATCATGAGTGAGATTAAACGCGCTTTCACAATTCTTATCTCAGTTTCACTCTGTGTTCAGCAGTTGCCAACCAGAAACAGCCTGTTTTAGTCTTAAAAATGAGTCAGGTCGGACTGAAAGAGAAACAGAGCTGAATGTTGTGTATGTGCACAACATTAGATGACAAAGTAAATAAAACTAGAGCTTATTTTAACAATGAGACCCACAGAAAGAGACAAAAAACAAAAAACAAAACCTAATTTCATGTGCTTCTATGACCCATCCACACGGAAACACTGTTTTTCAAAAAGAATCTTCTTTGCTGTTTCTAAAACTATCCTCATAAACACGGCACTGTTTCTGGAAACGTTTCTCTAAATCCCAAGAAGAAAAAGACAAAAGAGCAAAACATTAATAATTTTTTTCAACTGAGATTGAAGCAGAACTTCTTTGTGTCACATTAAACTACTATAGACTGGGAGTTGTGTGTATTGGCAGGAGGATGTTAGAAATGAAGCTGCCAGGAAAAAGACAAAGAGGAGATATATGGATGCAACAAAGTCCATGTTCAAAAGTCCAGGTATACAATCCAACATTTTTCAGTCAGGTCATCTGGACAGTTTCTTTTTTTGTGCTGAAACGTTTCGCCTTCAATCCGGAAGGCTTCATCAGTCAAGGAAACACACAACAAAACTGATTCTTCCCCCAACAGCTTACTCCAAAGTGGAACAAACCAGTTGTGTTGGTGATAAGTTGTTCTCTTTGTCACGCCCCCTCCTCCATTGCCGGCCCTCTTCCTTGTTGACAGTCGTGTCTAAACTGGTCAGTCCAACATGACTGATGAAGCCTTCCGGATCAAAGGCGAAATGTTTCAGCACCAAAAAATAAACTGTCCAGATGAGCTGACTGAAAAATGTTGGATTTTATACCTGGATTATTGAGCATGGACTTTGTTGTTTTCAACCAGTTTGACACGACTGTCAACAAGGAAGAGGGCCGGCAATGGAGGAGGGGGCGTGACAAAGAGACCATCTTATCACCAACACAACTAGTTTGTTCCACTTTGGAGTAAGCTGTTGGGGGAAGAATCAGTTTGTTTAGTGTTTCCTTGACTGATGAAGCCTTCCACATCGAAGGCAAAACGTTTCAGTACAAAAAAAGAAACTGTCCAGATGACCTGACTGAAAAATGTTGGATATATGGATGCAGTTAGAGAGGACATGAAGGTAGTTGGAGTGAGGACAGAGGATACAGAGGACAGAGTGAGGTGGAGGAGGATGACTCGCTGTGGCGACCCCTGAAGAGGGAAAAGCCGAAAGAAGAAGAAGAAGAAGAAGACTGGGTGTTGTGTCAGTCCAAATACTCAGACGTAATGGACACTTTTCAGGCCCAGTATCTATGGGGGGATGGCTGAGGGAAGGATGTTGCTCACTATGTTCAAAGCATGTTCAGGGTAAATTATTTATGCACAACTGATGGTTATTTAATACTATTCCCATTCCTCCACTGTTTTTAAAATGCATACTTGATGTACATCTTTGATCTAGTTCTGTACTGTTTGCTTTAGTATTGCTGACAGTTTACTTAAGTGATAAAAACTTTTCAGGCCTTTGATTATTTGTCTTAATAATGAGGGGGTTTGCTTGGCTCCATTCAAGGCAACGTGCTTGTTCATTGAAGTGATATAAAAATGTTGAAGGTTTCGCTGTAGTTGAGCAACTGGAATCCATCTGCAAAACAAACACAAGCATGGAACCTGTTTTTATAGTTGTTGTTACATCTATCTTGCTTGTGTCATAGTCAGGGCTGGAGTGGGACTCATTTTCAGCCCTGAAGTTTCAGCCTCAGAGTGGCACATTTTAGATCATGACATATTTATAAAAATCATGTAATTATAAGTTTACATCAGGGGCAATTCTAGAATCTGCCCTTTAGGGGCACTTTCAGCCCCCAGCGCTGACAATGGCTCTTAGCTTGAACAATGTAGTGACCATTGTTATCAGAAGCTTGTGTTATGTGATGGGGGGGGGGGGGGGGGCACACTGGGGGGGGGGTCTGGGGGTCCTCCCCCAGAAAATTTTGAATAAAGTAGATGCCATTTCCTGCATTCTGGTGTATTTTAATGGGCTGTTTAACATTTAATTTTGCCTACATAAGTAACACTTGATTCAATATCTATTATAGAGTTAATGGCACAACAAGAAGTAGCCTGACCAACAGCTCTCCTTGTGTGAATAGAGCTCGCTCTGCTTCTCTCATGCATCCTAGCCAGTTGTAGGGTCAAGAGACAAGCATGTAGCATCAACACAGTATGAAAAACATTCAGGAATTGTTTCTATAAGAACATTATCAAATATTTTACATGAACAGTAAGATCGCTTCGCCCACGAGGAAATGTAACACAGGTTGAGCTAACCTCGGACAAACTAACAAACAAGATAGCTGTAATGGTGGAGGTAGTGAAGCTCATGGTGTTACCTGAAGCATTTAGTGATGCATTTATGGCTTATCAGCCAAAATTAAAGCAAAAAAATAAAAAATAAAAAACAGGACCCCCCCAAAACATTAAATTCTAAGCAAACAACTTGAAATAGTTACTGCAGATGTTTTCATGCCACAGAGTGACACAGGGTAAGAACTCACAGTGAAATTCAATATGTAAGAGTGTAAATTTTACATACACAATCTATTAAATTCTGTACAAAATAAGTTTAGTTTTAACAAAGACTAAACTTACGCAACCAGGTTACTATATATATCTACAAATAAAACACATAAAACAAAGCACAACTAGTGCTGAATACAGCACCTCAAACTGAGGAAGTCTTTTGGATGAAAGACAAAACGTTTCTACATTTTTTTTTGTTTGTTTTGCTTTGTTTTGTTTTTTGAATGTCCAGAGGACCAGATTTACCTTTTTTAGAAATCACAACTAGATTTAAGCACCTCTCTCAACCATCTGGAGAAGGTACACCTATGTGAGAATGCTCTTCATTGACTACAGCTCAGCATTCAACACCATAATCCCTTTCAAGTTTGTTTCCAAACTCACCACATTGGGCCTGGTGAAGTTCATCTGCTGCTGGATGCTGGACTTCCTCACCAACAGACCACAGGCAGTGAGAATTGGTAGTCACCTCTCCTCCACACTAATCCTCAGCACCAGTACACCTCAAGGCTGTGTCCTCAGTCCACTCTTGTATTCATTATTTACACAAGTGTACCCCCAAGCATAGCTCTAACATAATCCTCAAGTATGCTGATGACACCACCATCTTGGGTCTCATCACCAACAACGAGTGAATAAAAAGTTCTAAAAAAGTTAAAAAACAGGGGGTGCCGGTCCTGCAGTCCACAAATCAGACCGGGCCACTGGGAAATCTCCAGACTGTTCTGATTGGCCACTACGGGCCTGGTCATCGTTAAATAGGACGTGTGACTATGCCATTGTTTTCAAAAGGCTATCTTCTGGCTGTCCATCTGAAAACCCAAGGGTGACATTTCTAGATTTTCTTATATTCTGGAAACAGGTTTCATGCCTGAGAGATGAAGAGAGACTTGATTAGACTCATCAGTTTCAAGGCTACCGGTGCTAAAATTATACAAACAGGAATTCTAAGCAGTTTCAGATTGTGCCGTTTGCCTTTGGTAAGGATTTATTGAGGTCGGAGAGTGGTGACAGTCTCTCACTGTCCCCTGAAGGAAAAAGAATGTGAAACAGACTGTGTGAGGATTTGCTTGAAGCCCTGCTAAGAAAGAGAAGGAACAGCTGTCCTTGACTCAAAGACTGCAAACGCATATCTGTGAAGGCATATAAAGACAGAGACATGGACACACAGAGCCCACACATGCTCTAACTTAGTCTATCGTTCCCACAGGGCACGCTGTTTTTGTAGGGAGAGGAGAGATTTGGCAGGATGGCTACCAAGGAGAAGCCCAAGTCTCACACTCATCATAGCCATGGTTCATGTGCACGATAAGTAAAAAATGTTTTTTTAAATGTGGCTGAAATTATATCTGGTTAAAATAATTTATACCTGTGGAAAATCATCTTAATCTAGTAGTATTTTACTGAGGCGCTCAGGTAAAAAATAATATTCTTGTAGCCTTTGGTCTGTAAAGAAATGTACGTGAATATGCAAACATAGAACGTCTTAACTTGACAGATTTGAATACTGAACTCTACAGGGACTGTTAAAGTATTAAGGTCCTTTCTATCCATCCATTACCTTTACTCGCTTCTTCCTTTTCCGGTTGTGGGGATCGATGGTGCCCATGTCCAGCCATCACTGTGCAGGAGGTGGGGACACTCTGGACAGGTCTCCAGTCCATCACAGGGACACAGAGACAAACGAGACAAACAACCATTCACTCTCTCGTTCACACCTAGAGACATAGAGTTACTAATCAGCCTAACATGCATGTTTTTGGTCTGTGGGAGGAAACCGGTGTACCCAGAGAAAACTCACGCACGCATGGAGAGAACATGCAAACTCCACCCAGAAAGGCCCCTGGACCGGGACTTGAACCACAGTAAACTGCTTGTTGAGAGGCAGCATCTCTACCAGTTATGCCACCATGCTAGGTCCTTTCTATACAACTCCAAATCTGTTTGTTTTCTCAGATTAAATTGTTGATGCCACTAATCAACTGTAGTCTTGGTCTCATTTCTTATTTCTCGTTCCCTTTCTCTAAAAAGATGTTGTTTAGAGAGTTATCTTAGGGAGATACGATATTTATTGTTCATAACTTTCCATAGAACCCTTCAAAACATCTGAACTATCTTTTCAGAGTAAAGTTACAATAACTACATTTGGCACCGTCTACAAATCTCTATGTTTTACATTTAAAAACATAAACTATTTCTCTGCTTTGACACAACTGATGTGAATAAATGTGTGATTAACAGGTTTCTGCAGAACTAGAAGACATGATAAAACAAAAACATGCAGGATAATGGCCCTGGAGGACCAGGATTGGGCACCACTGGTCACTATTCTGAAAAAAAAAAAAAAAACGGCAATATCCATACCATGCTACTAAGTGGCAAAAATATACACATTCACAATATAGCAAGAGAAATAGAAAGAACATTCCCAAACTTATGTTTTCTTTGATACCATTTAACCATTTACAGTTTCTTTGGGGGGATCCTGGGGGTCCTCCCCTAGAAAATATTGAATAAAGTAGATGCAATTTCCTGCATCAGTCGGGTCATCTGGAATGAACTTTGTTAAACTTCTGTCAACCCCCCCCCCCCCCCCACACACACACACACTTTAAATTTTATTTAAGGGTCCAGGCGGAAATGCTACTTGAAGGGGCAGCTCTGATGCTCGTAACGTGGCTGTTGTGTTTAAAATGAGTGTTTATGTAATTATTTTCAGTTTACATATCCAATATAAGTTGTATTCATTCAAGGCAGTCATATTTGATCATAACTTTATTATCAGTCAGCCTGAGAGTTACTGGACCAAGCAAACAGTTACCAAATCGCTCCCTGTCAAAATAAAAGAGTTCCTGGATCCTGTACCGGCAGGATCTGACTCAAATTAAGTACTGCTTCTCGGTTATTAACCATTTCAGCATACAATCAAATTTTAACAGATACAAGATGATGATAATATGAGACAGGCCTTGTAAAACCAGTTAAAAACAATATTATATTTGTGTTTCTAGGGCACCAAGTGATATGTGCAACATAGGTTGCTGTATTATTGTTTTTAAAAAACTCCCTAGCTCCTGTCCATACGAATTTACCAGAAATGCAGTTTTTAAGAATCTCCACTTTGAAAAGTGGAAATTACAAACTAGTCTGTTAATATTTATCTGGTCTAGTGTGGAAGGGGGGTGTAAACGGACTATTTAAAGCTGCCGCCTGACAGCAAATTATTTGACACAGAAAGATTATACATGCACAAAAAGTTCCCGAGTCTTATAGATCGTGTTGAGGTGCTGGTGAGTTATGTCAGCCATTACATTTCTCCAAGAAGCACTTCTTACTTATTGGTTTTTGTTGCAGTCACAAAAAGAGGCTCATTTGTGTTCACAATCGGTGTTTATGCTTAGAGTAGATGCCATAAAATGATGAGGCAGACCCCCCTTTTAAATACTAAAAACACTTCCAGCAAACAAATTGTTCATAACTCTACATCCGGATTGTGTTAAAACTCAAATAAAGTGAAAATAGCAACATCAAGCAAGTCTTCAAGATAATGAGCAGAACTTGGGAGGAATTTGTCACCACAGAACATCATGTTCGATATAAAATGTGCAGTCATCCACAGATGTTACACTGAGGAGCTAAAATCTGTAAAAGCCACCATCAACTTGTTTACTTGCTTGGAATGCAGTCAGATTGGAAAAACAAACTATCAAGTGTTGCTATATTTGTCAGCTTATGGGCACGGATGAGAAGCTTGCAGAAAATATTCCAGTTTACTAACAACAAAAAAGGTTGAATCATGTCATCTGGACTTCGTTTTTTTGTTAAAAAGAAACGTTTCGCCCCTCATCCAAGAGGCTTCGTCGGTCTGAGGCCTAGCCATCTGGTATTACCCAGAAGCCACCCTGACTCTTGTGTTTCAAGCCTGCCTCAGATACCCCTGAAGTCTGGCCTTTTCACTAATGGTTTCAAAAACACAAAGTTTGTTTTCTCAGTCAT
>NC_056513.1:23708514-23720576 GCF_014905685.2 Nematolebias whitei
GAGTCACGTAGGTACGTGTCACTTGTTGTATGACAAATATATGTGGTATATATTTATGCATACTTTTCACGAGTTCTTCATTTTTCTGACTGTAATGTCGTGTATTGAATTTGACAGAAATGTAACGAGAGACGTTATTTACCTTTGACCCACCAAATGAATGGAGTCATTTATTTTCAGAATCAAAGTTTAACATCAAACATTTACATTAATTTGGCAAAATATGAAAATAATAACAGACAAGTTTCACAAATATTGAACTTCAAATCACTCGGCGGTGATTTGAGGACTTTGCTTCAGATATTTCTAAAAATATCTGTACTGATTTATGAGAGAGAGGTGAGTTTAAGAGGAAATTGAGATTTATCTTACAGAGGAATATGTGAGGGAATTTAATCTGTTTGACCAGAAATTGCACGCTCCCATCAGGTATCTCAGCTTATCCCAGGTACACTTTAGTCGAAGAAGAAACCGTTACCTTGTTGACGATAGATCACCTCAGTAAGAACCCTTCAGACTGATATCAGCGTCTCCGTTGAGAACAGCTAAAATCCTTGGAGAGTCGTGCGTGGTTAGTTCAAAACAGAATTATAATCCCAAAACGTCTCTGGATTCTCGGCAACTCTGACTCTTCATTGTCAGCAGCTTTCAGACTCTTTCAGATCTTCTCAGACTCCAACTCCAAAACTCTCCATAACTCTAATTCTCTGGAATCTCTTGGAACCGACTGCACTCCATGAATTCCCCATGAATTCTCTTCTGAACTCCTCGAGAACTTCAGAACTATTCACCATTCCAACTCTCTAACAGAACCGGGAAGTTCTCACATTTTAAATGAGTTTACTTCCGGGTTTACTTTAGAGCTTTCTGATTCGTGGATGGACCAGAAAGAGGAGTGGTTTTGACGTAAGGTGTTTATCAAAAGTCGAGGTCAGGGAATGAATTTGTTTTCAACATACAGAAAAGATTATTGCAAAATACCAGACTTTTTGGAGCCTCTATTCTGATTATCTTCTCAAATAGTTAAACATGACATTTCTTCTTCAGTAAACATTTAGTTGACCGAAGCTTCAACTTTCACATACTCACGACTTGGCTCATTTCAGACAGAAAATCAAGAAATGCATATTCAGGTGATTTCTTCTTTGAATGAGGAATAAAAATCATTACTTACTGTTTATGTAAAATAAAAATGAGTAGTTCTTTTCAACCTGTAAGCATTGAGTGAAACTAACACAATTTAATTATCAAAACATTTGTAAGACAGTAATGATTATAAAGAATTGTCTTTTCTGCTTGATTAATTCAAGAAAGAAAGTCATCAGATGGCTCAGACTTATTCAGATCAATGAAAATAACAGTCTCTGTCCATCTGGTAGATTTGAGGTCATCAGGGTCAGATAAGGGTCAGATCATCAGGTCATCAGGTTCACTACAAAGACAACAAACTGAAGAGACTGGCAAGGTGGAGGACTGCTTTTGCAACCTATTGTTTGAGGTAGGAAGGTGGCAGCAACAAGCCATCAATGATATTGTCCCAATGGAGATGTATACCTAAAGAACGGACTGAAAGATCACAGACCCAAAACCTTTATAGGAATGTTATTTTATTTACAGTGAATAAATAAGGGTAGGGAGGCAGAGGGGCAACTGGGGAGGATCCACAAAGGAGGGTTCTTTACTCACAGGTAGCAGTCAAGGTTCACAGGACAGTCAATTTGGTCCAGAACAGGTTCTGTGAGATCACGAGGAGAGCACAAGGTGAAATATAGACCAAGGAATTTACCAAGGTTCTAGAATTGCGCCACTCAAGGTGACTGCATGTTGGAGCAGCTCTGTTACTTTCATTTTGTGGTTTTGCTTTTGGAAGCTGTAATTCCTCTTTTTCTGGATGTAAATCACATTTTTTTGGATGGTTGTTTCCTCTGGTATCAGAAGCTGTGCAGGTTGAAGGATTTTTACTGAAACTTTTTTTAGATTTGGACATTTGTTATGATGCGTAACCATGGCAACAAGGCAGTTTTCTAGAACCAGCAGCTGATTAACATCTCAAAAGCTCAAATAATATCTCAACTACAGTCCCAAATCTCAGATGAGTTGAAAGGATGTTCTGTGGACGCATTCTCATCTACCTGCCAGCTGTGCTGGAGTGCCTGACCACTGAGAACCTGGAACTAGCAGGAAACATGGCTCATGACAGCTGAAGGACGGATCGTCCCTCAGCACCTACAGTTGACTGTCCGCAGCGACGAGGAGCTCAGCAGACTGCTGGGAGGAGTGGCCATCGCTCTGGGAAGAGTTCTGCCTGGCATTCGGGCGGTCCTACAGCCCGGGGGAACTGAGAGGCCAGCTGAGTCTGAGTGGACGGATCGGACGGCATCTGCAGCCAGTTTCTTAGGATCCACTGTGGGATGGACCTTTACAAGAGATCCTTCCTGTCTACAGCCATCAGTATCTGTAACTTAATGAAATGAGGATAACGAGTTACAACAACAAATAGTTTCCCTCTGGGATTAATAAAGTATTTTTGAATTGAATTAAATTGAATTCAGTAGTCCCTTGCTAATTCGCAGTTCGTTTATCACAGACTTGCTCTATCGCATTTTTTCAAAGTAAAATTGGACATGACACACAAATGACCGATTGATGGATGAGCCGCACGATCGGCATGACATTTTTATTTAAAATGAATTATTTTAAATTATTTAGCGCCTCCTGCACATTTGTGCAGCCCATACTGCTGCAGGATAAACTTCCTGCTGCAGCTGATCAGCTGTTCAGCATCCAGAGCAGAGAAGTGGGCGTGGCCAAGAACACTTGCAGGTGGAAAAGAGCAGAGGAGGCAGGGAGCTGAAATCATAACATTCTGTGCTCATCTAAAGTTTAGAAACATTGTTTAGAATATTGCAAGAGTGTGGGAGGAGTTTTAAACACATTTATATATATATTTAAATAATACAATAAACTACTACTTGTACTACTATTCCTACTTGGCGGTTTTTCACTTATCGCGGATTTTCAGGGTACGGATCCCCCGTGATAAAAGAGGGACCACTGTAAAACACAAAGAGGATGAGAGCACGAATACCATGATGTAAGTAATGCTCCAGCACTGGATGAAGCACTTCTGCAGCCTCTTATAGTCCTGGAGGTAATTAGTGGGATGACCGCCAGTTGTGTCTTGTTGGCACCACCTCTGGTGCCTGGAACCTGTAGAAGGAACTAGAAACCTTACAGATATTAAGTGTAAACAAAGTGAACCGAGATATGTTAACATTACTTTTTAGCCCATTGTAAAACCTTCATTTTAAATGTGTATTTATGAACCTTTTAGACAAAAAATATCCAAAATGAACTGCATTATTGGATTTATGACTGATAAGACTTTATAAATGCATTTATTACACAATAGAGCAGTGACTGGGCTTGGTCTAAGCACGCATGCTCAGAGACATGAACATCACTGCTCACATTTACTCCGGTTCTTATATAGAAGAGTTGATGCTTCCGGGGGGCGTGCGGCATTTTTTCAACCTCCTTTGATCTGTAAGGATGCTCCTGAGTTCCAGAACATCCATGCAATACACACACACACACATGCCCACTTGTACACAAACACACCGTCCCTTTGAACCACGGCCAAGTTAGCGGGTTAGGAGCACACATGGAAAGGACATGAGATGGAGATGAAGAAAGCGGGCATCAACTAAGTCCTGAAACATTTTCCATGAGGAGGTGAAGACCATGAAGAGATTGTGTTTTCATGTTGCCTCAACAGAATATTTGTTGAGGCAACATGGTAAATAGAGCTAAGTAAATCAATGTATTCTGCACAACTTGTGCGTACAATTTATTTGATTGTACTGTGTGCTGAGCTCCACGAGCGTTCGTGTACTTTTCACTTGTGAGTCTGCATGCGACTGTTGAATAGGCTTCTTGTCATTGACCTAAAAACAGTGTGAGAGCTGCCAGTGTCGCTTAAATCCTCTTTTCTTCTCCGTTCCCTCAGTCTCTGTCTTCCAGTCGGCGCACGGGCTTGTCTTTTGTGTCCGTGCGTGCGAACGTTTCTGAGCGCGCGCGTTGCCGTCTCTATTTAAACATCACACGGACTCACAAATGCTGTTCGTGCCAGCAGAGATGAGAGCGTACAGTCCACAAAGACTTTAACTATCGCACTCTTTCCCACTGTCCTTCTTCAGACCCACTTTATTCTTTGAGGTACCCATGGGATATCATTAGTGTTATTACTGCAATGAGAAAAATGAGTGCACGTACGTGTGTGCGCGCGTGTGAACAGCTTGATGGAGGTGGTGAGATGCTGCACGCTCAAACTCACCCTAAAAGATTGGATATAATTACAGAGTGATTACAAACACTGCCTTCAGAAGATTTAGAGGGGAAATGTTTTTTTTTATTTATTATTACAGGCTACTTCATTCTGCCCTTCATTAGGCGTGCACGTTTACGTGTGTTTGTAACTGCGCACCTCATTACTTTATTTCCTTATTTGGCCTTACAAAAGGTTTAGTGAAGTGTTTCTGTTCTCTCGTTAAGGCAAAGAGATGTTGCGTCATGTAAATTTCTCCTCCAGGGTTGAGGGTTAATCTTAATTATGGATCCTGCTTTCATGTTTTCTCTCATCCATGCCGATCTTCACGGCCACCTCTGGCCTTTCACTCCCTATCAAAGGAGGCGTTGGCCCGTTGGGGCCATAAACTCAAACTTTAAAGGAGCACACACGTCATATCATATGGGGTCTTTATTCAGGATGCGCATCAGATAAGTCTGTCGATTTTTATCCCATGCACATCATTACGCCCCATTAATGACTTGGAGTTGCAGGTTGACTGGATTCAAATGGAACAGCGTTTCGAGTGATTTCTATCTGTAGGTTTGACAAATGCAGAACAAACTGCACACTTGCACAATGTGGTTTATGAAACACAAGTTGTGATTTATACTTTTTTAATGGCAGTAGCACGAACCCGATGAACACATACGCACCAGTGTGTGTGTGTCACAGATAGCTTTTTGACCGACCTCTGTTTGGAGCAATAGTTTCATTTTGACTGGATTGACATCTGTGCTGACAGCTATTCATATCCCCCCCCCTCCCCCAGGCAATAAGTGAAAATACTCAAAGTAACGACGATACATTTATTTTAGTATTTATATATTTTAAGGCTTTATAAACCCTTCCCACACGCTTGCAATGCTCTAAACTCTTAAACCTACATCATTTTAACAACATATGTAGCTCCTAAATTTTACTCAGCAGAACAGGAGCAGCTCTCAGTTCCATTTCTGCAGACCTACCCTGCAGCAACGAAGCACAATCAATGTTCTAAACTCTTAAACCTACTAATTTTAACAACATACTTATATGTAGCTACAAAATTTTACTTACCAGCGCGGCAGAACAGCAGCGGCTTGGTTCCGCTCCGACTTGACTCCGTTTTGGCAGACCTACTCTGCTGATTCTGGTTGGCTCTCTGGCTCGGGGTAGTGGCGGTGGGCTCCGAACAGAGGCTGGACCTACGGCGACGCCTCCCCGAAAGTCCTCTTGGGCCGGCAACCAGTTCTCAGATTCACCCATGGGTCTGGAGGACCGGTTCTGCTCCGGTTCTGTGCAGCCCTTGAGCGCAAAAGCGTATTTTGTGGGGGGGTCGGACCTTCGGGTGGCCAAAGCAACACTGGTGGCCCTATTGAGGGGTCCAATTTAGAGATGAAAAATAGTCCCGGTAGGCTCCAGAGAGACCTACAGCCAAGCGTCCCCGCTTGGAAGTCCTCGTGGGCCGGCTACCAGCTCTCAGATTCACTGATGAGTCTAGAGGTCCGGTTCTGCTCCATTTCTGGTCCGGTTCCTGGTGGGTTCTGTGCAGTTATTTGCATCCACTGGGTGCCGAAGTCACTGTATGAATAAGCACCAAATTTTTCTGATCAGATCAAAACTTTCCCTTAGTATTTCAGCAGAAGACAACAGGGCTTCTGGGTGGGGCACTGTTGGCTTCTGGGAAATGTAGTCTTTATGATTGGGAATACAGAATAGACTTATTGATAGAAAACTACAAAATGGTGGTGCCTGTCTGAAATATTTTATTTTTTCATTAACTTTTTCCTGTACTGTCCAGTACTGTTCCAGTCACGGGAGTAATATTAAAGATAGTGTGTCGTACAATTTTTTTTCTCATCTTCAGTCTTACTTTGAACAACCGTGAAAGAGCGAGTCTGAGAAAGTCGAACCGCGAAGTAGCGAAGGACTACTGTTGTCAAAACAATTCAGTCCTCAAAGATTTCCTAGTAGTTCAGGCAAACAATCTTTTAAAACCTTTATGTAGCTGTCAGCATTGTATTATTCAGCTGTTTACACAGAATTCTGTGATTATTTGTCAGCAGCAGCTAGCTGCAGCACTTCCAGTGCATCTTGGGGCTTTTCCTACACAAATGTCATATTTCTCCTGGAATAATCATATAATGCAAACACTCAGTTTGACAGTGGTGTAAAGATTTATAAAACAAAGTTCACGTAAACTGCAAAAACTTTTTTGAGATAGAAATTGTTTTAAGATTGCAACAGTTGCATTTCAGTTTCGCTCCTCTCTGACTAATCATCGCCTCATCCACCGAGTCAGAATTAAACATTTTTCTTTACCAAACTGAGGCCACTTATAGATCTGCCTACAGCAAGTGAGATATTGACTGTTTACACCCTTTCCACTGATCCTTACTTTAACTAACTGATTGCTATGAGTTTTATTATTGAAGCATTGTTTAGTCTATCCATATTCTATCACCTGTTAAATGCCTAGTTTTGATATTGTGAAGTGGGTTTTTACGGAGAAATAATAAACTGTTAATGTCTTACCTGTCGTGGATAGCTTTTGAGTGGTTTAGTTTTGACTGGACAGGTGAGCTATTAATCCTTAACACTTTCTTTGATCCGTTGAAAATGACAAAGATAAAAAGACATTGGAATTGTAATCACAGGGCTGTTTAATAAGAAAATAAGTTTAGATTTAGTGTTAGTTACTGTCTGTGTGTGAGAGTGTGTTTAGATGAAACGAGCTGTTTCTTTTGGTATTTTCTGAACTTGATGCCTGCTAAATGATTCTGACTACCACCAACTATTTATTCATGCATATGAATGAATGTATTGAGCCTAACTGAGCCTTTCTGGCTTAATTGTTTTTTAATGTCATATACTTACTACTGAGATGTTGACATTCCAACAGTTATACGGTGGTAACATGGGCGAAAAAGAACCCAGCAATTCCAATACATTTCTGTTTAGGCTTCATTCCCCTGATATCATTCATCTGTAACTCTCCATCTGCCGCCTGGCTGGTTATCTGTCTGTCTGCCAGCTTTGTCAACACGTCAGCCTGTTTCTGACGGTCTCTGCTGGCACGACAGTTCTGACTGAAGGGCTGTAATTGGTGGCATGTGTAGGCCTGTATGTTACCCCCACAAAAAGGAAATAATGAAACAGAGTTCAAACCACCAGACTGGTGCTGAGTGTGTGTTCACCAAAACAGTATCGTATTTTCCGCCGTACATGTCGCACCACCCTATAAGTCGCATCAGTCCCAATATGTCTAAAAAAGTTTTAAAAATCCATAAATATGTCGCTTCGCCATATATGTCGCATTTATTATGCGTCACCGCTAACGCGTTGCGTTTGTTACACGTTACCGCTGACAACCCGGAAAGGTGAGCCAAACCTGGAAATGTGGGTCGATGTTGTGCCAAAAATCGATTGGCTGCCAAATGGTGGCTGCGGGAGTGTGCACGGGAGCACTTTAACAAGAATTTAACAAGATAACCACCTAAAACAAGTATTTGTTAGCCCAACTTTATAGTAAAAGTGTGTCTCAGTTTAACTTTTACTCAATTAATTACTTTGATGGTAAAATCAGCTTCATTTATTCGGGTCAGCGCAGTGAAATTAAGCTGATTTGACGGTTGCTCCAGGCAGATGACAGTGGCAGGTTATGGCAAGCCAATTTTGTCATTAATAGCCACATTTACCTATTAATTTAATTCAGTTTATTTATATAGCGCCAAGTCACAGCAGAAGTCATCTCAGAGCAATGAAAATAAATAGTGATATATAAAATGAAATTATTAGAAACATTCATATTTAAAAATAATAATTTAACATTATTTATCTGAGGAGCAGACTGCTTTGAGTTTAACTCCATTACATGCAGAGCTAGTAAGTAAAATTTAGTAACATATGTTGTTAAAATGATGTAGGTTTAAGTGTTTAAAACATTCCAAGAGTGTGGGAAGGGTTTATAAAGCTTTGATATACTGTAAACTGTATATAAATACAAAAAAAAAACTACTAATTACTACTACTACAACCTCTTGTGTACACAATTTTGTTCCATTTCGTACCACATGAGATGATAATGACAATAAAGTTTACTGTACTGGAACCTGAACTTGGGCTACTGTATCCCTACATTGTGGTTTTTCACTTATCGCGGGGCTTCAAGGTACGGACCCCCCGTGATAAACAGGGGACTACTGTACTCCGGGTTCCTCCCACAGACCAGAAACATGCATGCTAGACTGATTGGTAACTCTAAATTGTCCCTAGGTGAGACAGTGAATGGTTGTTTGTCTCTATGTGTCCCTGTGATGGACTGAAGACCTGTCCAGGGTGTCACCCGTCTCTCACACAGTGACTGCTGGATATGAACACCAGTGACCCCTATGACCCGGAAAGGAAGAAGTGGGTAAAGATGATGGATGGATGGATGGATGGATGGATGGATGGATGGATGGATGGATGGATGGATGGATGGATGGATGGATGGATGGATGGATGGATGGATTGATTTACAGTTCAGCTGAAGGAAAAAGTATGACGGAGCTTTAGGGTCACGCCATAAAATTACAAGAATAAAGTCGCACGAGACTATTTTTGGCAGCTCTCATTTATATATTTATTTTGTCCACGAGTCGGATCCACGACACGACCTGTCATTCAATCCAGTAGGCGTGTCAGAAAATGACCAATCCAAAGCTAAATGCCCCTTACCTGCAGAGCTGCACTGCAGCCCATCAGAGCTACCACCTTACTGTGAGCAGGTTTAAAGTCCTGATACTGATAAAAATCTGATGATGTGCTAACCATCTCCTTATTTGTCAAACCAGTACCAAATTATAACTTAAGATGCTCAACATTCTTTATTTAATCACAGTTAAAATGCGGTAAACTCTGCTTTATTGTGTTGGAGTTCAGATAATATTACAACTCATTTAGCTTTGGATTGGTCATTTGCTGACACGCCTACTGGATTGATTGACAGGTCATGTTGTGGAGCCTACTCGTGTCTCCTACGACTTTATTCTCATAATATTAAAACTAGTATTTGCCTTTATTCTCGTAATTTTATGGCTTTTATTTTTATTTTTTTTCTTAGCGTGGCCCTAAAGCTCCGTCGTAAAAAATGACTTTTTAAAATATCTTTGATATTTTATCATGCAGTTACTAGTAGAGAAATCTGGACTGTAAAACAATGAAGTCACACACTAACATGTTTACCAGTGTCAAAATAATTTAACACAGCAAGTTTTTAGTACTGCTAGTTTTTATAGTTAATAAAAAAAAGGTGGTGAAACATTCAACTCCACTCCAGTTCTTGCTTTTTGTACATTGTGTGTTTCTACACACAATGTATTTTTAACAAACAGCTTTTGTAGTTTATCATATGTAACTAAATGAACTCTGACAAGCACACGAAGCCTGTTAAAGCTGTTGAACTGACTTGAGTTCTCACTTCTCTGCACTGTAGATACAAACATCAAACATAAAGACATCATCAGGTGGAAGTTTCTGTTTAAATCAAACTTCTTTGCTGATTGAATATTGATGCTTTTTCTAAAAATAAACCATGTAAATTGGTTGTGTTTTAAAAGATCTTGAGGTGGGAAAATAAATCATCTGTGCATTGATCCCCTAAATGAAGCATCACTCTCCAATAATTGGTTTTCAAATAGTTAATTGGAAACAGCTCCAGTATTGGAGACGTTGTGAAGGGTGAGCTTAAAAATAGATTATTTGAAAGTTGTAGTGGAGTTAATTTCTCCAAAAGTCCAAACCTTTGCCTAAAAAAATTTAATAAATCTCGTTAAGCCGAGTATGACATTTTGAAAGTAGTATGTTTTCTAATCTCTTTTTGTTGTTGTGATTGATTCAGTACTAATAGTTGTAGTAGTATTACTTCCAATAAAATTAATTTCTGTGTAATTTACCAACATGCCAGCAAGGCCTATGGTTTCTGCTCCTTGTGATCTTACTACAACGGCACAACATCCACAGAGACAGACAGGAAACTGATTGATTCGAGATGATGGGTCTCTCTCCCTGACCTTATCAGTGTTTCATGCTCCTAATTCCTTATTATCAGTCATGCATTTTAAGGGTCACTAGGATACAGTTTACTCAGCCACCACAGCCATCTTGACGTCAGAATACTGGATTTATATATAGTTTTCACTAATGCCTTTACTGTATGATGTCAGCTAGAGAACGTATAATAAATTTATGGGCTGAGATTTAGCATGAACATTGCCAGACTTCCCCTTATTCTGGTGATTTTCTGTGCGCAAGTCCATATATAATGGAATATAGTGCAGAATATAGTGCAACATTTTGTGGTGCTCAGATATATTTAGTTTATATTCTCTCCCATAAGGCAACTTTTTAGCACCGACTTGTTTCTTTTGTGTGTGTTTTTGGAGATATATGTTTTTTTTTTTATCTGCATGAGTCAACATAACCCTAAATCTGTTTGTCCCACTTAGTTTCTCTTTGTAAATATACAAACTTTAAACGTACGTCTTTCTCTAAGTCTTTGATGCTTCACATGTTGTGTTGGTTTGTGTAGATGATTCATGAGTGCTACAACGTAGACATTTGTAAAAAAGTTTATGATTTATTTATGATTTAGAGTAAAAAGCTTTGCAGAAAATAGGCCCTACCTTGTGGTACGCCGTATTACATCTAGGAGAAGAAGCAAAGGTTTTCATCATAAAGTTCCTCTGCTCTTTTTGTAAATGTACTGAGCCCACCAGGTGCCAAGAGTAAAAATAAAAACTAAGATTGTAAAAATCAAGATACACAAAGGCAGGTCGAAAATCACGTTAATATAGAAATAGTATCAAATGAAAACATTTCAACTTTAACAATTCATTTTAAAAAATGAGGTCAGTTTGTCCTCTAGTAGTCAAACTTTATGGCAGCATAACAAGACAACCCTAACTATAGGATTTATCAAAAAAGAAAGTCTTAATCCCAGTCTTCAAACTGGACAATGTGTCAGCCTTATCAACAGAAACTGGAAGTTGGTTCCACAAGAGAGGAGCCTGACAACTGAAAGATCTTCCTCTTATTCTGCTTTTGGAAACTCTAGGAACTGCAAGTAAGCCTGCAGTCTGAGAGCAAAGTGCTCTGTTAGGAAAATATGGAACAATAAAATCTGTAATATAAGATGGATCTAGGTTGTTGAGAGCTTTGTAGGTTCAGAGTAAGATTTTGAATTCAATTCTGAATTTGACAGGGAGCCAATGGAGAGTAATTAAAACTCGAGAGATATGATCTCTCCCACTAACTCCAGTTAAGATCTGGCAGCAGCATTTTGGATCAACTGAAGACTTTTTAAAGAAGTATTTGGACACCCAGATAATAAACCATTGCAATAGTCCAGTCTAGACGTGACACATGCATCCATCCATCCATCCGTACATACATATCTACCTAACTACGTACATCCGTACATCTGTACATGCGTACATCCGTGCGTACATCTGTACATGCATACATCCGTGCGCACATCTGTACATGCGTACATCTGTACATGCGTACATCTGTGCGTACATCTGTACATGCGTATATCCATGCGTACATCTGTACATGCGTACATCTGTACATGCGTACATCCGTGCGTACATCTGTACATGCGTACATCTGTACATGCGTACATCCGTGCGTATATCTGTACATGCGTACATCTGTACATGCGTACATCCGTGCGTACATCTGTACATGC
>NC_056513.1:23720586-23720868 GCF_014905685.2 Nematolebias whitei
TACATGCGTACATCCGTGCGTACATCTGTACATGCGTACATCCGTGCATACATCGGTACATGCGTACATCTGTACATGCGTACATCCGTGCGTACATCTGTACATGCATACATCTGTACATGCGTACATCCGTACATGCGTACATTCGTACATGCGTACATTCGTACATGCGTACATCTGTACATGCGTACATCCGTACATGTGTACATCCGTACATGTGTACATCCGTACATGTGTACATGTGTACATCCGTACATGCGTACATTTGTACATGCGTACATT
>NC_056513.1:23720878-23727759 GCF_014905685.2 Nematolebias whitei
GTACATTTGTACATGCGTACATTCGTACATGCGTACATCTGTACATGTGTACATCTGTACATGCGTACATCTGTACATGCGCACATGCAAGAAGAACATTGATAACCAAGTGACTCTCTTGTGAGCTGAAAATACAGTTTTAACATCAAATTAGGGACTCATTTTCTAGCACATGACCAATGGGCTAACACAGACTCATGGACCCGACACAGCACTTTATCTCCTCTTTGCATGACACATAAATGTGCAAGTTGCCCCAGAAAAACAATGCATTTTGCCAAATGCACAACTTTGAATTTAGTAGATACTGTGCTACACTTAAGTGGATTGCAGATCATTGTCACTTTGAGATAGCTATTACACCATCCGCTAGCATATCTGCCCCTCTTCCACTCCTTAGCTTCCCACAACGCCCCTGAATTACTCATGATGCACCGAGGAAGCCAATGTCAATTCACACTCGTGCTTTAGAGCTCTCAAAGAGACTGTGCCAAGTCAAAAATATTAATTTTACTTAAATGGTTCACCTGGCTACACACATATTTTAAAAAGGTGCCATTTCCATTATAAGACAGAGTTTTTCAAGTTTGACGCCAATAAACATTGAATATATTATAAAGAATACTTATGATAGAGATGCCCAGGCTGGTATGAAGAGAAATATGGTGGACAACTCTTTCTCATATTCATTAAAGTATTGGTATGAAACATTTAAACTGTCAACAAGTGAACTGACCAGCAGCAGTTCTCAAACAGACTGATGCCTGTTTAGTTATTAGTTCTAGTTAGGAACAAATTATTTCTTCCTCTAGTTTTATTTTGGCACATGGCAGGCTCCTTTTATGGTTAGAGGATCTGGCAGGGAATTACAGCTCTGGGTTTAGACAGTGAACATGTTGTAGACAGTTTTTATGCTTGTTTCTGTTTTAAATGTGCTCTATAAATAAATCTGACTTGACTTGACTTGACTTGTTTGTGTGTTTGTTTGTCTGCAGAAGAGGTGGTTAATCTAAACATGTCTGCTGGCCAGACATTAAGTTGCCCTATAGTGCATTTAGGCGAACAGCCAGCTTCAAATGGCATTGAACTGTTCAATCCAGTGGCTTTCTGATGCTCTGCATCCAGCTGGAGAGAAACACACACACATACACAGACTAAATGTGAAACCCAGCCTCTTTTTTTCTCAGCTGCATGACTGTTTTATTCTCCAAAAGAACTCTCCATGCCTGGATTTCTCACCATTTTGTCAAAAAGTTTCCCCTAGATTGTGTTTGATAGGGCTATTCTCCAACAACAAACACCCCCCCCCCCCCCCCCCCCCCCACACACACACACAAAAAGAAAACAAAGAAGCACTACTCCACTGTCTGTCTGCTTCAAGTGCCATGCAAGCCTCCTCTCATCCAGCGGAACATCTGGCTGCTGCTCGCTTCAGCTCAGAGGAGATGCGGCGGCTTGGAGGTGATTGAAGCGCGCAGCTACAGAAGGAGGGAGGCGGAGAAAGAAAGTGAATTCCAGCGAATTAATCACCGTCTGTTCCTGTGCGAGAGGAAAGGCAGTCTAAAAGAGAGAGGAGAGGGAGAGAGCAGGGAGGAGGAGGAGGGGAAGCGGAGCCTGACGCAGTGTGAGAAGCAGCGGTGAGGCGGCAGAACATCACATCAGACGCCGTTTTGCATCCCACCACCCCACATCCCTTCCCGTCCTTAGGAAAAAAACGCAACAAACCCTGACGTGGGTCACATCAAGAGATGCCATGACCACGACTCTTCTCTGAGAGGAGAAAGGAGCTGGGACAAACCAGAGGCAGACAGAGAGACCAAAGAGATAGAGACAATTTGACTCCCATCGCAGAGACAGATACCACCAGAGGCAGCACGCGGAGGGCTGCGTTCAGGAGCTGCGTCTTCCGGAGCATCTGGAGCAGGTAAAGTCGAATCCTGAAGCAAACATCTGTAGAATACACACACACACACATACATAAAGCTCTGGTTTGGCTTCGTGCTGCTGCCCTGTGAGGGCTGGACTCTCGTGGCGCAGGCAACTTTGGAAAATGCAAAGCACTCAGGCATTCCTGCGGTTCTGAAATCACTTTATTTCTCTGCGTGTGCACGCATTCTTTGCACGTATTTATGTGCGTGTTCGCACAGTCGTGATAAATGGAGGGGAATTAGCTGGAAAGGAAATCTTCCGCTGTGTTTTTTGTTTTATTTCCAGCGTGTGAGAGCACTGATGAAGCGAGTGCGTTTGAATCCAGATGGAATGTGTGTTGATCGGTTCAAGCCTGAGCTCCTTTTTTTGTTTTTTAGCATGCATTAATGCTTCAGCCACATGCTTCAATAATAAGCTCATCATTTGGGGTGGTTTGGTTCTTATCCCGGGACGGACGGGCTGCAGGGCTGAGTGTTCAGCACCCTGGACAGCGACACAGATCAGTTCAGTGTGTTCAGGCATGTTTCTCTTCATATCTGTAAAGTCGCTGGTTTGAATATATATTATTATTATTATTATTATTTTAGCATGCATTAATGCTTCTGTCACATGCTTCAATAATAAGCTCATCATTTGGTGTGGTTTGGTTCTTGTCCCGGGACGGACGGGCTGCAGGGCTGAGTGTTCAGCACCCTGGACAGCGACACAGATCAGTTCAGTGTGTTCAGGCATGTTTCTCTTCATATATGTAAAGTCTCTGGTTTGAATATATATTAATTTTTTTTAATCAGTGCCTTTGGCCTGAAACTGCATTTCAGTCAGTGTTAAAAATAAATAAAAATGAGAACAATAAGCTGGGCTGAAACTGAAGCAGCTTTTAACAACATTTCACCAGTCTTTATAAAGATACTCCTGGAGCCATGGGAGCTATTATTAAAGTTTGATTTTTTTTCAAGACTTCTCCTTGAAATTTGACAAAATTAAATCCTGTGAAGTGAACTTTTAATTAAAAACCTGAATGAAAAGTGAAGTAAATAAAATGAGGGGGGGAAAAAGATGACACATGAGAAATGTATTGCTCTTAGAAAGGCTCACTGAGTGGTTTAATGAGCACGAGCGTGAATTCAAGTCGATTAGATTTTGACTAAACGCAACATCAAAAAGGAAAAATCTTGGAGTTTTCCACGAAAACATCAAAGGATCAAAGGAGGAAGTATTAAATAGAAGAATGCTTTGTGTAATAGACTACACCTGAATTCCCCCCCCCCCCTCCCAAAAAAACCAAACCAAAAAAAAGACAAAACCTCACGTATCAGGACTCTGACATAAACTGTGAAAATTATTGAGGCCGAGCAGCCAAACTCCATTCAGTCTGGATACATGTGCGAAGACACAAAGTCACTCAGCCATCTAAAATTTTGGCCGCCCCATGATCTGTTGTAACGGATGTTGTTGCCACTTTGTCCCACAGGGCATGGACTACTAACAGAGTTTTTCCACTCACCGACTCCGATTGTTGGCTGAAAGCCACAGATGGAGAGAAGGAAGGAAAAAAGAAGGCAGAGAGACTGAAGGATAGAAGGGAGCAGGGCCGAGCTCTTATCACCACGAATAGACGTGATGTGGTTCCAGTAGGACAGTTTCAGTGCCTCACTTTTAAGACGCCATGCTTTGGGGAGAATACAAAATGATTGACTGGTTTGTTTCGGGGGCCAGACAGCCTCTGTCACACTGAAGTCATGGGAATTCATTGATAATAACCTTTGAGGTTGCTCATCTTGCTTTCATCCTGCATTAGTACTGCAGTGCTCGCTGCGGCAGTCACACAAGTTGTACGAGCACTCCTTTTAGGGCTTAAAAATAGAAAAGAAAAAAGGAGGGAGATTCTTAAATCTTCCGATTGGTGAGCACTGAACGTCTTGCTCGATAAACACGTGAAAGATCTCTCGAACAGCAGCCACACAGCGAGAGCTTTTTGTGCTGTGGCAGCAGAAGTGTCAGAGGTGCTGGGACTCCGGTGGTTACATCTGTAATAAGGCAGGTGGAAACATTAAAAATCAGCCGTAATGAGAAGTGACAACTTTTAGCGGGAAGGAATTGCCAAGCATGTCTACAAGCGGATGGGAAGTGGCGGGTTTAACGTCTGAGCTTGTCTCATCATTGTGCTCGCAACCTTCACCCTAAGAGTTGAAGGACTTTTTTTTATTTTAGCTTTTGATCCATCATTGACTGTAGCCTCAAGAAAAAGTTATCTATCCATGGCACAATCCCAGTGCCTGTAGGCATCACTGTGGGGCAAGTTCTTCAGGAACACTGACTGCGCATCACTGGAGATCCCTCCTCACGCTCTCATCCAGTTGCTGCACTGCTTTCATTCCTTTAGCTGCCAGGCTAAAAGAGCTCACATTTGCTGAAATCCCAGGCTAAATTTCAGAGTCCAAGCCCCACAGCTGATATTTGTAAAAGCCATCCCTATTCCAACAGAAACTTGCTCCCCATATTAAGCATGTCGGAGTGCAGTGTCTCGTGTCATAATGTTGATCTTTCCTGAGAGGCGATGCCCCCACAGTGTGGAAACTAATCTGCATGCAAAGCTAACATGGCACCTCTCTGCTGGCTGCGTCTGGAGATGTTTTCTTCATGACAACTGCTGAGAAACCATCCCTGTTTAAAAACAAAACTCTTCCGTCACTGAATTAACGTCAGAACATGCCATAAGCTCACGGATGTAACCTCTGATTTGACTAGTTGGCATGTGAAAAGTGGAGAAAGCATACACAAAAATAATCTTATGTAATGTTTCTTCAAACAAACGTATACGATGGAGTTGTGTAATAAGTGTGGTGAAGTTAAAAACATCTCTAAATGTGTGGATGTGATTTAGTGACGACATTTTCTTCTAAGTGCTCCATTAGAAAATGCTAACACAAAGCTCATCACCAAACAAGGTTATTCTATAGAAATTATTATCTCGTTTGGTCTTAGTGTGTCCAATAATGAACATTTTGTTTTATCTGAGGTGGCCTGTTTGCAACCTTCAGAAAAGTCAGGTGCATTTTTTACAAATTGAGTTCAAACATACTCCCTGGTTGCGTATTTGACATACGACCAACTATTCAGAGCAGTGACAGCAGAAATTTCTCCACATTAACCGCTGACATATATATGTCAGCGCAGCCTTTATAAGAAGAGATGTGTGAGTACATGCAAACTGACGTGTGCGTTCAGAAAACTGCACGCGTGTGTGTTCGCAGACACACACTTTCCAGCCGAGGAAGCTCAAGCAAGCACATGGATTAATAATGTACCACGGTCCCTGTAGGGGGCTAGTTAGCATTTCAGGAAGATTGCACAAACACTGGGGAACTGTAATTAGGAAGTTATTGTTACAAGTTGCAACTCGCTCACAAACAACGTTGCAAGCACATACACACATGCACACACAGAGAATGCAAATGGTGAAAAAGGCAGTTTTCTTACTAACATGTCTGTTCATTGGCAAACTCTTAGACTTTCTTTTTCACTGACGAAGAAAAATTACAAGGCAGTTAATGTGTAAATCAGAAGACGACATCCAAGACAAAAACTTGGGTCACTCTTTAAAACATACATAGAGAAAATACAATGGAAAGACAGTCTTTGTCTATCTCTATCTCTAGCTCATGTTCTTAAATTAAATGAAAATCTTCAAAAAACTCAGTGAAAAGCAGAATTTAAATAATAAATCTTGGGTTGTGTCCACACTAACCCACATATTCTTTTCAACATGGATATTTTCACCTTTCATGATAGAGGACATAGGCATGGGGACATAGAGTGACCTATAAGAGTGAAGGCAGGAGTATGCATGTAGACTACATTCTGTGACCTGAGGGAGATTAGGGACTGTAAGATTGTGACAGGGGAGAGCGTGGCTAGACAGCATCAGATGGTTGTGTGTAGAATGACTGTTGTTGTGAAGAAGATGAAAAACGTAAAATCAGAGAATAAGACCAAATGGTGGAAGCTGAGAAAAGAAGAATGTTGTGAGGAGTTCAGAGAGGAGCTGTTAAAGTATCTGGGTGGTAAGAAAGAGCTTCCAGAGAGACAGGTAGGGAAGTACTTGGTGTGTCATTTGGACAGAGAAAAGATAATAAAGAAACCTGGTGGTGGAATAACGAAATGCAGAAAGTTATTCAAAGAAAGAGGTTAGCCAAGAAGAAATATGACAGTGAGAGGACTGAAGAGAGGAGACAGGATCATAAGGAGATGGGACGTAGAGCAAAGAGGGAGGTAGCTAAGGCAAAGCAGAAGGCACATGATGAGTTGTATGGGAGGCTGGACACTAAAGAGGGCGAGAAGGACTTGTACCGATTGGTGAGACAGAGGGATCAGGCTGGAAAGGATGTGCAGCAGGTTAAGTTTGTTAAAGATAGAAATAGTTTACAAGACAGTGGTGAGACAAACTGTGTTGTATGGTCTGGAGACAGAGACATGGACAAAAAGACAGGAAAAATAACTGGAAGTGGCAGAAATGAATGACATGACATGCTGTGCTCTTTTAAAGCATTTAGAGTTTAGAAACATTGTTTAGAATATTTAAAGAGTGTGGGAAGGGTTTAAAACACCTATACGCACACATGCACGCATGCACGCACGCACACACACACACACACATATATATATATACATATATATATACATATATATATACATATATATACATATATACATACATATATATATACATATATACATACACATATATATATACATATATACATACACATATATATATACATATATACATACACATATATATATACATATATACATACACATATATATACATATATACATACACATATATATACATATATACATACACATATATATACATATATACATACACATATATATACATACACATATATATATATATATATATATATATATATATATATATATATATA
>NC_056513.1:23727859-23730635 GCF_014905685.2 Nematolebias whitei
ATATATATAAAATAAACTACTACTTGCACTACTATTCCTACTTCGCAGTTTTTCACTTGTCGCAGGTCTTCAGGGTATGGATCCCCCGCAATAAACAAGGGAATACTGTATATGGATGCAGTTAGAGAGGACATTCAGGTAGCTGGAGTGAGGACAGAGGATGCAGAGGCAAGACTGATGTGGACTGGGCATGTCCAGAGGAGGGACAGTGGGTATATTGGTAGAAAGATGTTAGAAATGCAGCTGTCAGGAAAAAGACAAAAAGGAAATATGCGGATGAAGTTAGAGGACATGGAGGCAGTTGGTGAGGACAGAGGATGCAGAGGACAGAGTGAGATGGAGGAGGAGAACTTGTTGTGGTGACCCCTGAAGAGGGAACAGCCAAAAGAATAATAATAATAAAAATAATAAAAATAAGTTGAAATCTGAACACTCTTGGGTGAAAATTTCATAAGGTTTGTCATGGTAGAACCAAATTGAACTTAAGTTCCTAAAAATAAGAAAATCAACCAATTTGTGTTTTTTTTTATAATATTTTCTCATGTGTCAACACATAACAAGTATTTCTGAATTGTTGTTGTGTTCAGAGAGTAAACATTTTGACTGAGGATGCTTACAGTCTTTTTCTATGAGATAGAAGAGACAAAAAATGGGAAATGCCTTTTGAATTATCAGTCTGAAATACATCCAGCTGATTTTACAACCCTTTAGTTGCTTTAACGAAGTCAGTATGGGAACAAAATGTTACCCACCTCCGCTTTAACACAAGAAAATAACTCTTAAAACATAACAAATACATAAAATTACTTGAATATATTAACAAAAATCTCATGTTCATAATTATTATAATTTTTGAGGCATAAATTTAAGACCTAGATAAATAAAATAATAGAGCTGTTGTTATTGACCTTTGAAAACAGTTGACTTGTTAAGGCAGTCTGTGTTTAATCATGCTCCGACTGAGCTGGTAGGATGTCTCTCCTCCTAAACACATGCATGAAACTCTTGTCCAAAGATTCCTCTGAATAGACTTCATTATCATTTCCAAACCATGAAACACCCAAGCAGTGACCTCATACCACATGTTCATAGCGTGAATGATGAATGAGCTGCTTAATAGTTGCTGACGCATATCTTGCTGCTGCCGGAGTTGGAGGGCTAATCCCAACCTAAACTCTCCAGACGAGGACTCATACCTTCTCTCTTTCTATCTGTTTCCCCTCCCTGACCACTTTTCCCTCTCCTCCTCTGGTTCTTTTCATCTCTGACGCCATCTTCCCATACTGCTAAGCTGTACACACCCTCTTCACGCAGGCTATGTGTGTGCGTATTGAGTCAGCTAGTTTGTATTCCAGCTACTGCCACACTTCCCCTCTCTAGAAATCAAGGAGAAATTGTGGCACGCTAAGAAAAGGAGAGGAAGACGAGCAGGACGATAGAGGGAAAGAAAGGAGGCTGAGGTGATAGACACTGGAAGAGAAAGGGACAGAGATGGCACATTGTAAAGTGACAAAAGAAGAAGGAATAAGGCTGGGTAGCTATTCAATAGAAGCGCTTTTCTCCCATCCTGCTAGTCTCTTTTCTGTTTCGTTACCTCTGCCCTCTGTTCCTACAGACAGCCCTGGCTTTGTGGCAGGGGTAGACTGAAGGCACTGTGGCCTGGCAGAAACTTGAAAACCCATCTGATGTTCTGTCCTAAGGTGCTCTTCAGGGCTGAGAGGAGAAATTTCTCTGGCTGTCCCATTAACTACTAGAGATTGGACTATTGAAATCGTTTTAGGTCTCCTGACTGAGCTCCATTTCCCGACAAGGATCTGTGGTTCCAGCCCTGAGGTATCAGCAGCAGGAGAGGAAGTGGGAGATTGTTTTTTGATTAGTATCTCCTTATTTCTTATCCATCAGGCATCTTCCATGTTTTGCTCTCGTCGCTGGTGACACATTTTTCCAGGGCTGGGGTGTCATTTATATCCTCATTGGTTGTTTAAAAAATCTTAGGAGCAACTCTAAGAAAGTGAATGGTTGGATAAAAAGTGATATTATTTTTTCTACCTTTAATATTTATTTCATGGGGGGGCTCATGCGATGAGTGAACAATATATTGTGATCAAAGTTCATGCTCACTAATCCAGGTAAATCCAACGAAGTTCAGTCAGGTCATCTGGACGGTTTCTTTTTTTGTTGTTGAGACATTTTGTCCTTCATCCAAAGGACTTCATCAGTCCGAGGAGCCACAAAAAACTGAGTCCCACAAGTAGCAAACTAACATAGTGGGCCAACCAGTTTGCTGGTGATAAGATGGTTTCTGGGGCCAGCCCTCTCTTGTCTCCTGTCTAAACAATAAATAAATAAATAAATAAATAAATAAATAAATAAATAAATAAACAAACAAATAAAAAAATAAATAAAAAATAAACCATTCAGATGACCTGACTGAACTTTGTTGGATTTTCTACCAGGATTACTGAGCATGAACTTTGATGTTTTGAACCACTTTGGCTGTGGCTGCCTCAGAGGAGTTGACAGGGTAGAGGGTGGCCCCCATGAAATCATTTATCACCAGCAAACTGGTTGGTCCACTATGTGGGTTTGCTGCTTGTGGGACTGAGTTTGTTGTGGCTCCTCGGACTGATGAAGTCCTTTGAATGAAGGAATAAATGTCTCAACAAAAAATAAGAAACTGTTCAGATGACCTGACTGAACTTTGTTGGAAAATATTGATATTTTTTCACTTTGCCACATTTTCTACACTACATTTCTTTAAATAATGATATATATA
>NC_056513.1:23731035-23774370 GCF_014905685.2 Nematolebias whitei
TAGAATAGAATAGAATAGAATAGAATTCAACTTTATTGTCATTGCACATGTCACAGGTACAAAGCAACGAAATGCAGTTTGCATCTATCCAGAAGTGCTTAGCAAGAAAAATAAATTGGTAGATATATATAGTACAATATACAGTAAGTTGCTTTGAATATGCTATAGGTAGAAACATATACAGGTTGTGAGTGTACAGACTATGAACAGGTTATATTATGAAGGGGTATAAACAGCTATATAAAAGAAAAAAAAATATATATATAAGTATGTGAGTACTTATGAACAGTAGATAGTAGATTATGTGTACAGTTTGTACAGTAGTGGGCTAACGGATGAAAGTGCAGGTGGTGGTGTTACAGTCCATGTGCTGTTGTTGTGTGTATGAGAATACAGACCGTTGTTGTTATTCAAATGTCAGGAGGCAGAGTTCAGGAGTGTGACAGCTGTGGGGAAGAAGCTGTTCCGGTACCTGGTGGTTTTAGTCCGGAGGCTCCTGTAGCGCCTCCCAGAGGGCAGGAGGGTGAAGAGTCTGTGTGCTGGGTGGCTGAAGTCTTTTATGATTTTCCCAGCCCTTTTCAGACACCACTTCCTGTAGATGTCCTTTATGGCAGGAAGTGGTGATCTGGTGATGTGTTGGGCGGCTTTCACCACCCTCTGCAGCGCCTTCCGGTCTGAGGCAGAGCAGCTCCCGTACCAGACTGTGATGCAGTTGGTCAGGATGCTCTCAATGGTGCAGCGGTAAAAGTTCACCAGGATGTCTGAGGACAGGTGGTTCTTCCTCAGCGTCCTCAGAAAGAAAAGACGCTGGTGAGCTTTCTTGATCAGTTTGGAACAGCCGGTCGTCCAGGTGAGATCCTCGGAGATGTGGACACCCAGGAACTTGAAGCCGTTCACACGCTCCACCACCGCCCCCTTGATGTAGATGGGTGGATGTGGGCCAGTGTTCCTCCTGAAGTCCACGATGAGCTCCTTAGTCTTCTCGGTGTTGAGCAGCAGGTTGTTGTTGTCAATATAGTATGGTATATTAAACAACAGCCTGAACATTAGTCTGTTGTTAGAAGATGGGTATGAATATAGCTGCTTAAAGGCAAGAAATCAGCAGCATGGAAAATCAGCAGCACAAATAAGTTACATATCACCAGTTAAAGTCAACTTGCATCTCTCTTTTAAGCTCCATGTGGAAAACCTAGTAAAGAAATTGAAAGCTAAACTGGTTTATTTTTCAGAAACACATCCTGTCTAACTTTGAATGCTAGGAAACGTCTTGTATCTGTGACTTTCCTTCCCTCCATTGATTACAGCAACATTATTTACGTGGACGATCTTACAAGAATCCTGCAGATGTTGGATGCTGTCTATCATGGTGCACTAAGATTCATAACTGGCTGTGATTATCGTACCCACCACTGCACCCTGTATTCACTGGTTAACTGGATATCATTAACTTCACACAGACTCTCCCACTGGTACATTTTCATCTTTAAATCACTTCTTGGTCTGCTACCTTCATACATCTCCTCCTACATGTCTCTGCGTGAGTGCAGCTACAGCGTGCGCTCTCAGGACATTATTACCTGCAGTGTTCCCTCAGTGCAGACTGAACTTGGTAAAAGGGCCTTCTCCTACTTCGCTCCCGTTTCCTGAAATATCTTGCAAAAAGATTTGAAGCTCTCGACCTTGACCTCTCTAAGTGTCTTTAAGAATCGGTTGGACTCCTGGCAGGGACCAATGCAGACATGTTCCTGTTTTTAGTTTTCTACATTCAACTTAGAATCTAGATGTTTTTTGTTACTTTTTTTTTTTTAGCCATCCTATTTGTTAAAAAAAAAAGAAAAGAAAAATCTGCATGCCTTTTTATAACTGTCTATTGTTTTTGCTGTTGTCCATTGTTGTCATCATTCTTTGTTGAAATCAGGTCTCTCTTGTAAATGAGTCCTCGAGGCTCAATGGGATTTACCTGTCTAAATAAAGGTTGAATGAATGAAAAAAAGTGGCATTGCAGTGATTTTTCTTTTTTTTTTCTTCTTACAGTGATTATCCTGGTTAGGGATTTATGAGTCTAAGAGCCTCAGGGTAGAAGCTGTTCCTCAGTCTAGTGGTTCTACACCTAATGCTCCTCAATCTCCTTCCTGAGGGGAACGGGGCAAAAAGTGTGTGTGCTGGGTGAGTGGGGTCCTTCATGAAGCAGGTGGTCCTCTTCCTGCATCTGGAGGTATAGATGTCTGTGATGGTGGGGAGGCTGACTCCAACAGTCTTCTGTGCAGCCTTCACCACTCTCTGCAAAGCTTTTCTTTCTGCAGCTGTGCAGCCTCCATGCCACACGTTGATGCTGCAGCACAGGATGCTCTCCACTGCACACCTGTAGAAGGAGGTGAGGACTGAGCTTCCAAGTCCAGCTCGTCTCAGCCGCCTGAGGAAGTAGAGTCTCTGATGATCTTTCTTGATCAGGCTGGTAGTGTGGTTGCCTCAGCTGATGTTGTTATTCAGGTGGAGACCACTTCCACCACAGATTTTCCTATGTCCGGGTGGGGGTGTAGATGTGTTTGCTCCTTTTGAAATCCGCAATCTTTTCCTTCATCTTCTTCACATTAATGTGAAGGTTGTCATTGATATGAAGGTTGTTCTCCTTGCACCAGCTCTCCAGGTGTTCCACCTCCTGCCTGTAGCTGGACTCATCGTTGTTTGTGATGTATCCATCCACCGCTGTATCATTGCAAACTTTACAGTGTGGCAGCCTGGATGGGCGGGTGCGCATTCATATGTGAGCAGAGTGAACAGGAGGGGGCTGAACACACAGCCCTGAGGGGAGCCAGTGCTGAGGATTATAGTGGAGGAGGAGAAGTTGTAGTGAAGTTACATTGTGTGATGTCTGATGCTGCATGTTTCTTATGAGCCCTTTGATATTTCTGAGCATTTAACAAAATCTGAGCTTTGTGAGGACACTTGGCACAGGTTCAAGCCTTTGTGATATGCGTGTACACAGATTTTGAATATAAACTACAAGTGCATGTGTGTTTGAGTGGAATGCTGAGGGTTTGAGGAAGGTCAGAGGTCATGTCTTTGAATTTGTTTGGTTGTATATTTGGATTTGTGAGCAGGAAATCCTGTCAGAGTAAATGTGTCAGTACCAAGACATTTTGTTTCTCATGGAATCCTCAAATCTTCTGTTATTGTGCATTTTCTTCTCTTATGAAAAAAATAGCGGGCATTTTGAGGTGTCTGTACGAGCACATTTCTACGACTAAGAGTGGAGAATGAAAAGGAAACATGAGTTAGGTGTTCATACCTGACAGCTGTTGGCAGCATGCACCGTGTTGGAAGCGTGTCATTTAGACACATGCTGTGTGTTTAAACGTGTGGGTGAAAGCAATGTAAAGTGTATGTATGATTTTATAATAGCTGTCTGTGTTCAGGCTATCATTTTCCCCCTCTGTCGCCGTCACTTTTCTGTCTCTCCCGCACCATGCTGTGATGTGACATGTTGTCTCCAAGCTTTTTCACACCGGTTTGATTCAGAGAGCTCAAACAAGATGTTTATTTTCAGTTTACCTGAAGAAGTTTAAATGAAGTGATGAGGTGGAGGGCAAAGACTAAGAGTTATTTTCACCAGCGAATCTGCCTTTTGCTTGTGATTGATGGATGAGTTGGCTTGTGAAACATCAGAGGATGACAAGTAGAAATGTAAAAAAATTACAGCAATAAACAAACAAGCAAAAAAACAAAAACAAAAATAAACGTATTATCACACTGGACAGGCTCCATTTCCCGAGTGATTAATTAGAGGAACACTTTGCAGTTAACTTTTTTATTGACCCACCAGTTGATTAATTGAGTGGTTGATTCAACCTCTCTGCTTTTAGGGAATGAGCTCCATAGGAAAGCAATAAAATTAATTTTTCATTTTCAACAAAATCATTAGCACGGGTTAAACATAAAGCGATAGCGCAGCTCTCTTGTGAAGGATTTGATCAGGAGTGAAACTGCCATGTCTTATACAGTATAAGCTACATAGAAGTGACAACATTTTACTCGTTTCTAAGCAAAAGTGACAAATATAAAACATCTGATACCTTTCTGCTTACACGTGACCCTTAAAAAAGGCATAAATAGATGTCTGAATAATTGAAACTTCTTTCTCAAAAGTGAAAGGCAAAGAGTTTCTAACCACCATCATTGTTGCACCGTGTTCGACGAGCTCCCATCCTTATTTCTCCATCCCCTTAAGGTCTCCCACAGTCATGCATTACCATGACAACCCAGAGAATCATGGGTAATGACAAACAAGCAGCACTGTCAACCACTCAGAACAGTTCTGGTGCCGTGGAGCTTCGGCAGGCAACGCACCGCTCCGCGATACCAAAAAAAAAAAAAAAAACCAAGAATAAAATGTCACCAAGATTATTTCAGTTTGACTCTCCAGTTCAGGAATTTACTAAAGAGAGCTCTAATGAGCACATGATGGCAAAAATGTGAATCCATCATTTGTATTAGAAGGAATTGTTGGTGTTAATCTTCTGCACATAAGCACTTCATATAATTCCTCTATGAATCACATGCCAAGCTGCAAATGCCAGCCCATAAGTCATTAAACTGACCTGGACACCGATCTGAAATCTTATTAAGAGATGAAAGGTCTTTCCTGACCTTAAACAGACATTGACAAAATAATCTCAGCTGCAATTTTGGAGCTTTCAGTCACGTCACACAAGCTTTATCTGCAGACCCGCACCTGATTTGATCAGGAATACGTCACTTCAGAGCCCAAAATGCTGCTGTTGTTTAGAACCAGAGGAGAATGTGAATGAAAACCTTTTAAAACTATTTGTTCTGTATGTCTTGCATTTGTCAGGATGACTCATGAAATTTCGTTACAGTGAATAGAATAACACAGGAATACAAATTTAAAAGCTTTTAGGTAGCATGCAGGTCTAATACAGGAAGCACTGACAATAAGCACATAAAAACCCCTTTTATTCTGTTAGAGCGAAGGAAATTCTGTGATTTGATTCAAATCTCTAGGACAGGTACTGTACTGTTGAGTTTACCAACCAAATATGTGATTTGCGCAATCCAATAATCCCATACATTGTGTCAGACACCTTAAACCACAAATACACAAAAAGACTGAGGCAGTGTGACACTGCAGCCATTAGTTATGTTGCCTCAAAGCAAAATCTGCTGTTGACAGGGTCGTTTCAGTGTCCTGATAGGTGGTAATTGGTGAACCTGAAGTGCCTGTGTCTGTGAGCGTGACTGGTGCTTTGACTCTGCTGTGATGGCTTGTGTCCCACCTTCAGCCCAATTGGGAAAAGCTACGAGCAGATTATAGTTGCAAGACGAACATTGGTTTAAAACAGCTAGGTGTCAAAACCACATTTGACACACTTTTTTGTAATGATTGCGGCGATACCCAGACACAAGGACGGAAGAGAACGGATACCAAGACTCAAATTATATTTACAGTTTATTCACAAGGTGATAATTCATCAAATATAAAGATAAGATCAGAATTTTGTGTTAATGGATGTGGAGTTCCTCAGGGCTCTGTGTTGGGACCAAAGTTGTTTATTTTGTATGTGAACGATCTGGTTGATGTGTCAGGGTATTATTTTATATATTTTGTATATAGTATTTTACAAGTCATGTATAAAGCTCATAAAAAATACTACCCCTAAATATTCAATTAAAATGTATTAAAAGAGAGAGTCATTATAACCTTAAGGGAATGTAAATGTTTGTAAAACCTCCATTTAGAACTAGTCTGAAGGAGCTGCGTTGTAATTCAGGGAATAGGATTATGGGATTGCCTCGATATCACCATAAAAATTTCTAAAACAATTTATATGTTTAAAAAGATGATTAAGTTAAAGTTGTTGGGAAGGTATGGTGCCAAGTGAAGGATATCTAATAGTTTTTGTTTTCAATTTAAAGATTGTTCAAGCGAAGGTTGTTGTTTGTTTGTAGTTATTTTATTAATTTTTTTTTAAATAAGGGGCAGATATTATAAGAATTTTTTTTCTTCTTTCTGCACCCTTTTCATTCAAAGTTTTTTTCTTTATGATGAATTTGTTTTATTTATTTTAAATGAATGAATAAATTAATAATAATAATAATTAAAAAAACAAGTGCCAGGGAGGGAGCTGGAACCATAAAGAGCAAGGAAATGGGTTAATGGTTTGTCGACAGCGGTGGTAATGTCATTGCTGCTCTTTCTTACAGTAGAGGTATATGAGTCAGTTGTGGGGAGAGCTGACCCAATGGTTTCAGGCAGGAGGCAGCCAAGTGTTAGGAAGGTGCGAAGGCAGCTGAGGAAGCACAGGAGAGCTCGAGGTCCACAGAGGAGAATCCAGGAGACAGGAGGACATCAGGGATTAGACACTGGAAGCACAGAGAAAGTATGTTAATACACAGTTTCTCACAAGTAAAGGGCTAGAACAGAACTACCATTGGCAGGTAATGCTCCAGTGCTGACTGGATGTCCTCTGCAACTTTTTATGCTCCTGTTGCTCATCAAGCTGATGATTCTCCAAGGAGCTGGCAGAGCAGAACTCCCACACTTTTCTTTCAATTTGAACAGTTTTATAATAACTTCTTGAAGAAAACGTGACATTTTTCTTAAGAAACCAGCAACTTTTCATTATTAATGAATGTAAAAATATAACTTATTGAGTGAGGAAAACTGAATAGCAAACAATTATGTAATTACCAATGTATGTGTGTATATTTACTTGTGTTTCTGTTGGCAAAATATCCCATGACCAACTGGACTGATTTGAATGAAACTCCCAGACTGTAATACTTGGATGCACATCTGCAAACGATAGACACAGCATCCCAAAATCATAAAACACCTTCTTTAAAAGCAATACAATAATATAATCCAGTCACAGCACCAAAATGAACCAGTGACAGGGTACCTCAGATAACAAAGTGACTCCTGAATTAACAGTTTTTATTTACATTAACAATGAATGTCCAGTCCCAATCCAGTTCAAACTTTACAGACAACATAGACTGACATTAAGTACTTTTCAAATAGAACATCCTAATCCCATCTCACTTTTCTTTTAGTTAGTCAGTATTTAAAGGAGCCAGGCCCCATACATTTGAAGGATGACAATGAAATCCATGATGAAAATGAAATTGTAAATGGATTCAATCATCATTTTGTGAACGTTGGATCAAGACTTGCAGCTAAAATACCAAAAGTAGACAATAATGTGAACCATTCAGTTATAAGTTGTGACAACAGTATTTTTCTTAATGGAACTGACAAAGAAGAAATAATGAATGTTGTAAAAAATCTTACAGATAAGAGATCAAAAGACTGGGTGGACATGGATATGATGTTTGTAAAGGACATAATGAGTTATGTTATCGAGCCATTTACATATATTTGTAATTTATCATTTTCAAAAGGAATATTTCCAGACAATATGAAAGTAGCTAAGGTAGTTCCTCTCTTTAAAAATGGTGATAAATGTATGTTCAATAATTATAGACCAATATCCTTATTACCACAGTTCTCAAAAATTCTAGAAAAACTATTTGTGACCAGATTAGATAATTTTATTACTAAACAAAACATTCTAAGTAGCAGTCAGTATGGGTTTAGAGCAAAAAACCCTACATCAATGGCTCTCATGGAAATAATAGAACAAATAACTACTGCTGTCGATCAAAAACAGTATTGTGTTAGTATTTTTGTTGATTTAAAAAAAGCATTCGATACTATTGACCACACTATTCTCCTTGAAAAATTAAATAAATATGGTATAAGAGGACCAGCATTACACTGGGTATCTAGCTATCTAAAAGATAGGAAACAGTTTGTACAAATAAATGGTGTAAGATCTGACCTGTGCAATATCACTTGTGGAGTTCCTCAAGGCTCTGTACTTGGACCAAAGTTATTTATTTTATATGTGAATGACTTAGTGAATGTATCAGGACTCCTCAAATGTGTCCTTTTTGCAGATGACACCACATTTTTTTGTTTGGGTAAAGATGTAAAACGGATGTTGGAACTGATGAAGACAGAATTTGATAAAATACAAACTTGGTTTAAACTTAATAAATTATCATTAAATTTAGATAAAACTAAATACATGATATTTAGTAACAAAAAGAGAACTGTTGATGATCCATTTAAAATTGAGGGTGTTGAGATTTGTAGAGTTAATGAGATTACATTTTTGGGTGTAATCATTGATGAACAGCTAACATGGAAAAATCACATACATTCTGTAAGAACAAAAATATCTAAATCTATTGCAGTACTGTACAAAGTCAGGGAATTATTAAATGATAAAGCTCTGTACATGTTGTATAACACAATCATTGTTCCACATTTAATCTATTGCATTGATGTTTGGGAGAAAGCGTGTAAAACATTTACAAAACCTATTTTTATTTTACAGAAAAGAGCTGTAAGAATCATCACCAGAAAGCATTACTGTCACCCATCAAGCACATTATTTTATCAACTAAAGTTATTGAAGTTCCGTGATTTAGTAGATTACAGTATTTTATCAGTTATGTATAGGGCTCAAAATAACACATTACCATTAAATATCCAAAGAAATTTTATTAAAAGACAAAGTTGTTACAATCTTAAGGGGATAGAGATATTTGTCAAACCAAAATTCAGAACTAGTCTGAAGGGAAGGTCTACCTCAATCCAAGGAGTTGGATTGTGGAATGGTCTAGAGAGTGATGTGAAAAATGCCAAGTCAATGTGTACATTTAAGAAAAAGATCAAAACTGAATTGTTAAAAAAAAATATATGAAGTAGCTTAGTGTGTGTTTTGTATTAGAATTAGATAAATTAGAAAGAGTTATTCATTTTGTTCTGTTACTTGAAGATTATTATGTCTGAAATAATTGTTTGAAAAAGGGGCAGATATAATAAGATTTTTTCTTCTTTCTGCTGCCTTTCATTTTAAATTTTTTGTATCCTTTTTTATATTGTTATGGAATTGTTTTGTACTTTTTTTTAAATGAATAAACTATATACCATACAGTCTTATACATAAAACAAACATTTTTAATTAATGTCTTCCAGCATTCCTTGAAAGAATGCACATTCTCACATTTTTTTAAACTAGTTTCATCTTATCCTGAAAGTTATGACGTTTTAACTATTTTGGTCCAGACAAATCTAAGAAAAAAGGTTTTGCGTTTTCACATGCAAGAACTTGTGCAATCTGTTAAATGCTGATGCGTTAGCAATGATCCTCAGCTACTACCACATCAAGTTGTAGCTCAATATCTGTACAAGTGACCGAGTTAAACCCATTTTAAATTCATTTTAAAAAGTTAACAGACAGAACTGACTCCAACTTTTTAAACAAAGATCTAGTGTTCTTCAGTTGGCACTCAGAATATGTGTTAAGGATCAGTCTTGGCTACTACCACACTACATTTTGGGTACATGTCTATAAAATTAACAGTTATTCAAATTCAAAAATACTTTATTAATCCCAAAGGGAAATTAAGTGTTGTCATGGCTCATCATCCTGGTTTCATTCAAGAGTTGTTAGATGCTGATAGCTGTGGACAGGAAGGATCTCCTGCAGCGAATCCGAAGAATCTGGCCACAGATACGGATCAGTCCTCCACCCGGATTCAGCTTGCTGTCAGATCCGGCGGGCCTCTCGGTCCTCCTGACAGCAGGACTGCCCAAATGCCGGGCAGAATTCCTCCCTGAGCGATGGTCACTCCTCCCAGCAGTCTGCCGAGCTCCTCGTCACCACAGACAGACAATTTAAGGTGCCAGGGGATGATCCCGGTCCTCTCATCGTCACGAGCTGAGTTTCCCACCAGCTCCAGAATCTCGGCGGTCAGGTACTCAAGCACTGCCGCCAGGTTGACGGGAATTTTTCCACAGCGCCTCCTTTTCAACTCATTTGGGATTTGGAGCTTATAGACGTTTCTGGGTTTTTTAAGTACAGTAAGTTGTGACAGTTATCTGGATTGGGTTAACTTCAAAAGAGTAATCAATTAAAGAAAACCTTCTGCAAGTTTTATTAAACTATTTTCCGTAAAACATAAGATATGCTCATGCACATACTCAGAAACAAGGACAAACACATCATTGTCCACTGTAGCCTTTAGATGGCTGTAGATGAAAAGGTCCCAAAATGAGCTAAAAAACGATAACAGGCAAGACGTACTGTGAAATAAACCAGAAATAAAACCCAAACAACTTTATTTTGCACACATTTACTTGTTGCTTGGAGACGTGGCTGCTTAACCATGATGAAAGCTGCCATTTTCACAGTAGGCCTGTGCTTAAAGTGGAAGAGCTGAAAAAAATAGGTACTTGGGTTTAAAACTGACATGTGGAGCGAGTAAAGCTAAGTCTGTTTAGCTTTAATGCGTCTTGTGTGCACAAAACCTAAATGTTAAAGCAAATAATGCAGATTTAGATTCAGCTTGAATAATACATTTAATTGATTTTACACTTAAGACCATATCTGCATTGTTTTTTGTTCACGTAATTTGCTCTGAACAAATAAATGCTCTTTAAAATCTTCATGTTTGACAAATATTCTCTGACCTTCACTCTGCCTCCATAACTTATGAGCTGATGCTGCCTGCCTCAACAGAATCAGAATATTAGATCATGAATATTTCCTAAATAAAAAAGGAAAACATGTTTATTTAAAACATAACGGGTTTCATCACCTCAAAACTAGGACTAACCTGCAAGTAGTTTCTGCAAGAATTTAGGAAAACAAAGAGTAACTTCAGCAAGGAGGAAAAAAGATGTTATCTGCTGCGTGTGCACAAAAATAGAGAGATGCTGTTTTTAGCCAAGGTTGTAGATAAAATCAGAGTGCCGTATCATAGGAGCACGAACTACTTACACACATACACACACAAAGAGCAGCACGATGTTGTCGAGACCAAAGTCACATCATCTTGGAGAGAAAACAGGCCAGAATCTCATCACAGCATCCTGAAATGAGATTACCACCCAAGCCTTCGTCTCATATAGAAGTCAATATATCATTCATCCCTCCCTGCCTCCTTCCCCTACAAATTGTATTAAATCCCTCGTATGTCCCTTAGAATCAAGACTGGATTGCTGGCTGGTTAGAGGCAGAAAGAGAAAGAGAGCAGCGGGATGTGAGTGTTGGGGCCTTTATAGAACGCTTAGCTTCTCGGTGCGTCAAAAGAGCGAGCTCAGTCAAGGACACATTGAGACGTGTAAACTCAGAATATCACACACGAGTTTGTGCTTTATCTGTTTGCATCTGTGCACGCTACACAAAGCTGGATGGGCTGAGTTTGTTCGTTTGTTACCACATGGACTCAAAGGCTGAATAAAGCTGCAGTTTTGAAATGTCTCCATTCAAACCAGCGAAATGGAAATCCTTACTAACCGTACGTTTAATCCACACTCAAACCGAGTTCCTCTTGTTTTTTTTTGTTTTACTGAAACCATAAAAGGGGAAAACACTCCCAAAAACATAATGAGTCAAGCTGCGTAAATACATTTAATTTAAACTTTTATAATAAGACAGGGTTGCTGATTCTAGTTTCTTTGATAAGTTATAAAAAAAGTACCGTATTTTCTGATGTATAAGTCGCAGATTTTTGCATATACTTGTCAGTCCTGCAACTTATACGCCGAAGAGACTTATATACGTTTTTTTTCCATATTCATAACGCAATTTTTGATTGATGCTTTAAATTTCAAAGAACTGCAACAGCGAATCTTCCCGTGCGCGTTCGCGTCACTCAGCTGGTGCAGGCGGAGGAACGCTGGAGAGCTAGATGCTCCGGCCACGATGGAAGATGGAGCTGCCCCGACGAAATTAAGCAGTTTTTAACCGTTAAATAAATGCATAATAAATGCGATGGATCAGCGGTGACGCAGAATAAATGCAATTTATAAGCCGAAGCGACTTATATATGTTTTTTTCCTCTTCATGATGCTTTTTTTGACTGATGCGACTTATACTCCAGAAAATATGGTTTTCCTTTGTTAAACAGACACTTGAAACTGTTGGACCATAGGTTTCAGGTGAGCAACATCTTATGTACCCTGAATTTCTATTTTACCATTTTAGATTTTACATAGATTTTTCACAGCCCTAAACCAACTTTCAACATGTTCAAGATTAAAGGTTCAAGATTCAAAGTTCTTTATTGTCATTCGCATCACATGTGATACATGAGGTGGAACAAATTGTGTACAGTACTCAAGGTCCCAGTTATGTCCAAAAATAGCAATAACATAAACTATTAAAACAAGAAACAGTATACAAGGATTTAAGATACACGGTAAACAAAAATAATATTATATAATATGGTGTATAGTAATATACCTTCATACTACATCACTACATCACTTCATACTACTTCATCATACTACTGTATGATGTAGTACTGAGTATAAACAGCGTATAAACTTTGTAAAAGTTGGTGCAGATGGTGGAAAAAAATAAAATGCAGGCGATCACAATAGCTTCATGATGACCTGAAGCTGTAATGCAGGTTTAGCTTGTACTGTTCACTGAATACTGAACCAAAAAATAAAAATAAAAAATGCCATTAATGGAGCAAGCCACACAAAGGCAAAGATCAGTGTTTGCAAAACTTTCAAAATCTAGCTTTATTTTGAAGGGACAATGTTTTTACGACTTATACAAAGTAAAACTTACTTGGAAGAAGTGAACCAATACATTAAAACTAATTCAAAAAAACTGGTTTGAGTTTCTATTTTCTTTCAGTTTATTTGGTTTACCGGTACTCTTGTTGTTATTCAAGGTGCAGCTTGGATTTAAGGAAATGGAAAAGGAAAATAAGCAGCATCAAAAATAGTTTAGTTGTCCAGTTGTTCAAAACACATTTAAGGTGAATGGGTTATATTTTTGTTAATCCAGGGTCAGATCACCAGGGCCCCTGTCTTTGGTCACTGCTCATGGCATCATGCACCTGACTCATATGGCCCCACTCGCAGGTATGCTCACCTATCCTCACCTATGGTCACAAACTCTGGGTAGTGACCGAAAGACTGAGATCGTGGATACAGGCGGTTGAAAGGAGTTTCTTCTGCAGTGTAGCTGGACTCTACCTTAGAGATAGGGTGAGAAGTTCAGTTATCTGGGAGAGACTCAGAGTAGAACCACTGCTCCTCCACATTGAGAGGAGCCAGTTGAGGTGGTTCAGACATCTGGTAAAGATGCTTCCTGGGCGCGGCATGTGCAACTGGGAGGAGACCACAGGGAAGATCCAGGACATGCTGGAGAGACTATGTCTCTCGGTTTGCCTGGAAACACCTTGGGGTCCTGCCAAAAGAGCTGGAAGAGGTGGAAAGAGATGTCTAGACGTCCCTGCTCAAGCTGCTGCCCCCGCAACCCGACTTCTGAACAAGTGGAAGATAATGGATGGATGGGTTATATTTTATGACAAAGATTCAGTGTACACATCTACTATCCATGCATCATTGTTCTTTATTCTCTTTTTCTTTTCTGGGTCAAGGTGAACTGGTCTTTCCCCCCTGCAGGCGGGAAAGACCAGTTCACCTTGACCCAGACAATACATATAGTATTTTTTTAAAGTAGGACACATACCTGTATAACCATAAGTTATGAACAGATACTTTCTGAGGATGGACAGAAAGGTGTTTAATTCTGGTTGCAGAGCTAGTTTGAAGTCAGTGCTTGTTGAGCACCATTTCTTTCTGCTTTGATTAGCTGAAGTTAGTGCTACAGCAGCACTAACTCAAGATGAGAATTTTGGCTTTGTTCTGAAATGGACTGCTATCCTTTGATAGCTGAGCCAAATGATCTGAATCCTGGGAAAGAGCCAGAATAAGTTACACCGAGTCAAAGGCTGTTTCAGAGCCGAACCTTATGGTCCATTTGTTAAGTTGAGCCAGATAATCAGGTTCCTAAAAAAGAGATTGAATTTCCATCTTGAGGCAAAGATGCACTTTTGTCAAAAGTTGGGGCTAGGATTATGGAGACCAGTACCGTTTACAATGCATGTTTAAAAAATACCCAGTTAGTGTACCATTCAGTCTGCCTGATTCAATACAGAACATAAAAACTTTCACGTCAACAAGAAGATGAATTAGCACTGGAATAATCTCGCTTATTGCATGTCACTGTCCCGCTGTTTATTACCACCAGTCACATAATAAACGCTGACCAGTTCACTGCACAGAGCTGCGTTCACAATCATTGCTTTCAATTGTATTTATAATTGTTATTTATAATTCAGTTTATAAACGATGTCAGCTTTTGAAATCACAAGCTAGCCTCTATCAATCTTGCTTGAAATGTATGAAGTCCAGTTGCAGAAGCATTCATAAAAACTCATCCGAGGTTGGAAACTACGCACTCACAAACACTGACGGTCGTTTAAAACAGCATTTATAAACTTCACTGGTAAAATTAGAACATCAGTTTGCAGAAAAGTGAGAAAAAATATTTTATTTTTTATTTACCCTTTATATATACAGGTAGTCTTATTGAGTCACTAGAACTCATTTTCAAATGAGACCTGTTTGGGAGCAGATGGTGGGGGTTACTCAAAGGCCCAGAATGGGGCAAATGAGGGTGGAGGTAGGTGTGGGTGTTTCACCTTTTCCACCCACATTCTGATGTCATCAGTCCAGGGAGTTGAACCTGCAACTTTCTGATCACAGGCCCAACTTCTCTAACCTCTGCGCCACCACTCCCCGTACATACTAATTTGTGTAGACAAACTGTCTCTTTGACCCCTGATTGTCAACAGAATACTCCAGAATGTCGATCCCCATTAGAAGAGATGTTTAATGAGATGTGGCTCCATTCTCTGAGGCTACGAACAAAACAAACCCATTACGTTCATTTGATAAACTATATTGCTTCAACAATATTTAGTTAAGAACCAGTTGTGCCACTGTCAGAGGCACCAGTCACAACAAAGTTCAACCCTGGTTGCTGGACAACAACAACAAAAGACGTCCAGGATGTAGCTAGTTGTTTGTTTTTTAGCTTTAGACTTTATGTTTGTCAAGCTGTCTGTTAAAATTCTTGCATTACTTTTGCTGATGAGAAGCGATCCTCTAAGTTTGAAGAGTTCAGGCTCTTTCAGGGGATGCAACTTTTCGACAATTGCTTGTATACAAACTTCAGCCTGTCTGGGGAAACTGAACCATCTTATGGTTTGTCGAGGAGAATCATAAACTCATAAAATCACTAACTTAAACTAATATATGTGCAAATGTATGGGGTCGAGATGGGGTAGAGGTAGGGCATCCCACCTGGGATCCGAAAGCCCCACGTTCAATCCCCAGCCAATTCCGCATGCCGTGGTGTCTCTGAGCAAGACACCCAATCCCCAATTGCTCCCCGGGTGCTGCCCACTGCTCCACCTGGGTAAATCCCAGGTGCAATGGGTAAATGCAGAGAACTAATTTTGCCGTTGTATGGGAACATACAATGATGACAACACATAACAATTATTATTATTATGATTTGTAATGATTGTATGCATTATGTCGACACAGGGCACTGTTCTAGTTGGAATAATTTTAACTTTAGCACAGAGTGCACAGACATCATGCTCAACCTTGTGCTGCACAGAGCTGAGCACAGAGCAAAGTCAGGATCAGGAGACGTGAATGGATTTGAAAGTGGAGCCCCCCCATGTCCTCTGTGAAAACAGCTTTACTGTAACATACCAGTAGTTTGGAGAACACAAAGCCATTTCGGTGCGGTTTAGAGCATTTATAAATGTAATTCAATCATCCTAATGCAATTTTTGCACATGCACTTTTGTTGCAGACGATTAAAAAATTGTGTAAAAATAGCCAGCTTCATTGTTGCACATTAGCTGTGCTCTAATAGAAGCAAATCCATATCGACTGATGCAAGCTCATGTGAAAAGCCCGAAGGATTTTCTTTTAACCTATTCTAATCATATAACATGCTTTGTTTTTTTTCTCTTACTATTTGTTTTCTAGCTAAAATTGTGCCGCAGACTAGATGTCTAAATGGGTAACATCTCAAACAAAAGGCGGTTAAAGCAGCACATGCTGGGCGTACTTATACCTCAATAGACTTCCAGTCACAGAGAGCATATCCCCTCCGGAAGAAAGAAAAAACTCTGTCCTTACACTGTGCCTCATCACACAGCAGTGACTCACCCACCCTTTGCATCCCTCTCTGTTTTACAGTTGCCAACTCAGCTATTTAGCTCACGTCTGCCCTCTCTGACCAAGCGTGGCTCCACTCCTTCTTTCTTTCCCCGATGCTCTCTCGTTTCTCTCTCCAGTGTCTTCTGATGCTTCTCGACTCTTAACAAAAGCTCTCATGCTCACAAGCACATAAGTTCCCTGCAGTGCACAGGCATGCGTTTAAGGAACTTTATTTACTTAAGATGCATGTGCATGCATTAAGGAGTGTCCTGATCAGCAAAAGGTCGTGAAGCCAATCATAGTAATGAGGTCCTTCGGGACGTCTACATGTGTGGAGGCGAGCTCTTGCGTTTGACTTTTATAAAGTGTGTGTGGCTGTATGCGTTCTCATGGGTTTGGTATGTGTGTAGATGAAGATTTTTTTATGATGACTTTACTTTGTCCATGTTTTTTCCTACAAGTATTGAATGAATGGCAGGAAATGTTGACTCTTTTTCTCTGATCCTCACTGCTCTTTGATGGGTGAAGCTAGCAGCTGTGCATCAATAGAGCAGCAGCCAATCAGAAGCCAGACAGGAGCCCCGGCTGCCTTCTGATCTTATTTGATTCCATCCCATTTGAATGACATCAAAACGAAACGGCTCAGTTGTGATGTCGGTTCAAATGTGATGAACAGTGGATTCATTAAGTTTTATGACGCATAAACCCAACTACTCATTTTATCTTAAATAAATCCCCTAAATTGTTTTAAAAAAATCAATTACTAAGGAGATAACTATTTTAAAGAGGGATCAATATACCAATCAGGGCCTTATTACTAATATAATAGGCACTAATTTAAATTTAATTCTGTGAATATCTTATAAATGTAAGACACAAAACAAGACAACAAGCAGACAAAGCACTTAATGCAAAATCAGATAGCTAAAATATACAAATAAACCAGAATACTTTAAACCACATTTACATAAACAATTAAAGAAATTCACAGATTAAAAACAAAGTGCAGTGAATTAACATAGACACTAGGAGGAGTCTAGTTTAGTACACAAAGCACCTAATGAGAGATGGTGAGAGTTTTTTTTTAACTGAGGAGATGTACTATTTACTATTCGTGTAGATATACAGATAACCATTTGTCCATGAAAGTCATCTAAGAATGCAGGATGAGATGTAGTTTTGGCTATCTGCAGTCCAATTTTAGAAGATGGTACATCTCAATAATACTAAGACATTCTAGGCCAAATGTCTTTGACGTAACTCAGCTCTTCATATTGCTACTTATCCTCGTCTGAACAATTTCCAACCCATACCAGTACAGCGAAATTAAGTTCTTAAGCTGTCTTTAAACTAACACTCTTTATTGTTGTTGCTTTTTTTTACATTAAAATCAGCAATTAGGAATGAACAAACAACCCATACGCATATAAATAAATTCAACATAGCACGTCACATACACATATCAAAACACATCACTGTGGTGCTCAGTTCAGGACGATCTGACATTATGGACCAGCATTAACATAGAACAGGAAAGGATTCTAAGTTATTTCAAATGATACAACCTTACCAGCCAAAGTCGGTCTCATTTCTTTCCAGTTTAAGAAAATAAAAGACCTCTCTAATCCAGCTTGTATATGTAGGTGGAGTTGCAGGTTTCCAGTTAAGCAGTTTTAGCCTCACTGCCAGCAGAGTTGTGAATGCTATAAGGTTCTTTATAATGGGGGAGAGAGCAGGTGAAGTAGGTCACACTCCAAACAAGGCAGTTCGAGTATTAGAAAGAAGAAGAAAGTGCTTTGTGTTGTCATCATTGTATGTTTCTATACAATGACGAAATATGCGCTCTGCATTTAACCCATCACATGTGAGATACACCCAGGTGGTGCCGTGGGCAGCTATGCAAGCACTTGGAGAGCAGTTAGGGATTAGGTGTCTTGCTCAAGGACACCACGACATGAAGGCATGGCGGGGAGTTGAACCTGCAACTTTCAGGTCTCAAGTCGGCTGCCCTGCCTCTACACCACAGCAGCCCCAGGAGCAATATCCTCTCCAGTTAAATTGCAGATTGGATAGATATTTTCTGACCAGAATGTGTTCATGGAGGGACAACTCCAAAAAGTGTAACTGGCTGTGGCTTGTAGGTATCGATCACACAGAGGGGATACTGTGTCAAATAGTCTTTGCAAGCCTTTAGTACAATGAGCTTGACGTAAAATTCGACATTGTAGGAAATTGTGCCAAGCCCAAATGGAAGACTTGTTCACCCTCTGTAAAACCTCCCCAAAACATTATTTGAAATCAACAGTCTGTTTCCCATACAGTTTTCAATACAGTGCAAAGGATGAAAAGTTCTTAAACTGTTTTAAAATAATAATCACCAGTGGGCTTTTTTTTACAGTAAGGCTAACACTGGCCTCCTATTTAAGAATAAGAGACTTGGTACACAGGTATTTCAAACTGACAACTTTTTTTGATTGACTGGTCCATGATCTCAAAGAGTAGAAGCGCACCTTTTTTTGTCTTACATTTTTGGCTGTGTAAAAGTCAACAACCAGTTCATACATGTTGGAAATGTTGAGACTTAAGATGATACGTAGTATTCTACCAGCAAGAATACTTTTGCTCTGCAATTTATTTCATTATTACAGACAATCTGACCCACTAGAGGAACAGCTTCTTCAACTTCAAGTATCTTTATCATCATTCGCATCGCATGTGGTACATGAGGTGGAACGAAATTGTGTACTCAAGGTCCCAGTTACACCCAAAAGTAGCAGAAGTATTAAAAAAAACAGTATACAAAGATCTAAGAAAATAATAACATACTGTATATCCACCCATTATCTTTACCTGCGTCTTCCTTTTCGGGTCGCAGGGGTCACTGGTGCCCATATCCAGCTGTCACTGTGCGAGAGGCGGGGGACACACTGGACAGGTCTCCAGTCCATCACAGGGACATAGAGACAAACGGGACAAACAACCATTCACTCTTTCACTCACAACTAGAGACAATTTAGAGTTATCAGTCAGTCTAACATGCATGTTTTTTGTCTGTGGGAGGAAACCGGAGTACCCGGAGAAAACCCATGCATGCACGGAGAGAACATGCAAACTCCACCCAGAAAGGCCCCTGGACCGGGATTTGAACCAGGGCAACCTGCTCACTGAGAGGCAGCAGCTCTACCAACTGCGTCACCGTGCTGCGTAAAATGATACAGTATATGAAACAGCAGCCTGAACATGAGTCTGTAGTATGATGGGTATGAATGAATACAGCAGCATGAGATCAGCAGCACAGATAATTCACATGTCACCATTTAAAGTGTCATTACAGTGATGTTCCTGGTTAGAGATTCATGTGTCTAGCAGCTTCAGGGTAGAAGCTGTTTCTCAGTGTAGTGGTTCACCACTGGTACACTTAATGCTCCACAACTTCTTGTCTGAGGGGAGCAGGGCAAAAAGTGTGTGTGCTGGGTGAGTGGGGTTCTTCATGATGCAGGTGGTCCTCTTTCTGCATCTGGAGGTGTAGATGTCTGTGATGGTGGGGATGCTGACTCCAACAGTCTTCTTTGCAGCCTTCACCACTCTCTGCAAAGCTTTTCTTTCTGCGGTTGTGCAGCCTCCATGCCACACGTTGATGCTGGAGCACAGGATCAGAATCAGCATCAGAATAAGCTTTATAATCATTGTAGCGAGATACAACAAGAGTATGTTCATACAGTCGTCCTAAAGATAGGTGGAGTGCATATTGCTGCTGCTCTTTAAGAGTGCAGCCTCTTATCCTTTTCAGAATGCTTTTAGGCTTAGATGAGAAAAGGGGAAGAAAACATAAGAAGAGAAAGTATTTAAAAAATAAGTTAAAAAAATAAGTGGGATGCTCTCCACTGCACACCTGTGCTCTAGCATCAGTGTGTGGCACATTCCAATTCCTTAAGTAAGTATTTTAGAACAAGCTACAAAAAGTCACGCTGTGTCGCCATAATAAGGAACTAAATGGATAAACTTATGGGTTTAGCAATTCATGGACTTAAAAACAAAGGAACAATATAGTAAAAAGTAGGTTTTCATAAAAATATGTTCCACAGTTAAAGTAATAATATGTACCACACAAACATTCAGAGGTGTTTTTACAGTTTAAACTCACACTACTCTGGATACATTTTAAATCTGGGATTTCCTGCTGTGTTTGAACTGCTCACCTATATGCAAATCGAATATTTGAAGAGAAAACTAAGATTGAAAAAAAAATTAAGTGTCAAGCCCCTACAGGTTTATTTAAAGTTAAGGACTATGAGAGACTGAGTTGATCAAAACGCTGACTTTCAACATAGTTGGTGACTATAGGAAGAAGAAACCCGAGTGAAGGTTCTGCAAACATTACAGCCAGCTTAGAACTGCCCATAGATGGATAAGGGGTTTGTTGGTGCAGGGATGAGTGAGGACAAAATCAGCCAGTGTGAAACTGGATGAGGGTTCCAGCCACTTGATAACGTCTTCTGGAGCACTTTTGCTGAAGATGAGCAAAGTATGGCCCACCTAAGAAGAGCTGAATTAAATGAAATGGATGAAAAGAGATGGGGAGGATAAGAGGGATGAAAAGGGAGTAGGTATAAAAGATGAGGATAAGTAAGAATTGATGAGGGGAACGGAGAGTCGGTGTCAAGAGCACAAGAGAAACTGTGCTGAAAAGGTGGGCTGGCTATGAAAAGACCATCAGAGGTGTGGCTGAGGCGGCTCTCCAAACTACAAGTTAACATGTTTACTTTGTGAGTGGAGAAATTATTAAGCAGTGTTTGTGGTGTCTCTTTGAGGAGTTCATGTAAGAAGACTTTGAGAAACTGATGCAGCAGTCATTATCGAGCATCCCCTAGAAACCAAAACAACGATGGAGTCTAGACTCTGTATCACTTTAGTCTGATCTTGTCAACATTACATTTTGGGTATATGCATAAAATGTTAATAACTTAAAGGAGATTGTAAAATAAATTACAATTATTTTGGTAGTATTCTTAGCTAAGCCAAAATCGTTGAATGCTCTCCCCACCTACTGGTGCAGCATGGGTTTTCAGAGGTTTTGAGCTTCTCATCAGATTTTTTTCTTAAACTGAAAAAATAAATCTCCATTTAAAATTAATCTGGAGTGGTGCAGGCAGGGGCCTTAATCAACAGAGCTTGGCGATGTTGCAGCGTGAGGGCGACCTGCCAGATAGCATGAGTTTAACAAAAAGAATTATGGATTAACACTGAAGTTTTGATGCTGAAGAGATAAAAAAAACAGTAAAAGCACCGATAAATGACCAACCAAAAGCCCTTTGAGCCTGCGAGGAATCAAAAAGACCTGGAAGGGACAACCATTAGGAGAAAAAAATGACCATCAGAGAGAAATTAGTTTGTTCTGTGGGTAGAAGCACTGGAGATCTGAGTAAAAATGAATAAATAAATACAATTCCAGATAGTTTCTTGCAGCACTGCTCAGAAAACATCATTTTTAAACAAAATTATTGCTTTTTAGTCTCATAAACAAACTGAATCAACTAGTTTAAATCCGTTTAAAAAATGTTTTCACAAGTTATTATGTTTAATGGGCTGCACAGTGGTGAAGTGGTCGCCTAACAGAAAGAACATTTCTTGTTTGAATCTCGATTCAGACCTTTCTGTGAAGAGTTTTCATGTTTACTGATTGAGGAGTGCAACCTGAAGCTAGATATGAGTGTTTACATGGAGTTTTGTTTAACTTGAGTCTGTGTGGGAACATGTTGGGCTTGAGCCCTTAACCATCGTCCGCTGGACAGCAGCTCAGACCCCTCACTGACCCTGCAAAGGACAACTCGGAGATCAAATTTAAATAAAATGAGATTATGCTGTGCTTTGTGATTAAGACAATCTGAAATCTGCTCCTTCAGAAAAGCAACAGACTTCAAATCTTGTAAAGAAAAATACTGATTTGCACTTTAAATGATTGAAAACTGTAAAATGTTTTGGAATACTTAAAAAAGGTAAACAATTATTTCCAAACGATCGCAATATTATAAAATGAAAGATTTGAGGTGACCAAGGTTTGTTTGAAACGTGTCAGTTTTAGTAAAATATCTAATTTCTATATTAAAACATAGATATGTTGTAATAAATGTTTTTGATTAGCTCCCACACAAGATTCTTGCTGGAAAATTTCTGGTACCACTTTACAATAAGGCTCCTCTTATAGATGGCTAATAAATAGTTTATAGATACCTTAGTAATTCCTCTATAAACACTTTATAAATCATGAATAACTGCTTATTATGCATTAATTAAGGGTGACAGAGACAAAATTGACCAGTTTCTTGCCAAATAGTGAGCCAAATCTGTTCACCTATATATTTCATCTAGAGTTGTTATATTAAACATTTCATACTAAGTTACTACCTTGTAAGAATAATAAGAATTTGTAAATCTATTTCTTTTTGTGTGCAATATTGTACTTTATCACTTCATTATAAGTATCTCCAATTAATATTATATCCTAAAAAATAGGTTTACAAATGCTTATTGTGCTTACAAGGTAGCAACTCAGTCTGAAATGTTTAATATAACAGCTCTAGATGAATTATATAGGTGAACAGATTTGGCTCATTGTTTAGCAAGAAACTGGTTGTCTCCCTGTCACTCTTAATTAATGCATAATAAACAGTTATTATTTATTTATAAAGTGTTTATTCAGATTCAGATTGTCTTTATTGTCATTCAACATGGCGTCAGAGATGCACTGCAGAACAAAATTACGTTGTATATTTGGTCACAAACATGAGCTAGCTGGATAAATTATAAAAAAGTATAAAAGAATAATAATTAAAAAAAAAAAAAAAAACAGAAGAAGAATAACAAGAACCAGATCAAATAAAAAAAATTAAAAAAAAAAAAAAAATGGAGGAATTAATAAGGTGTGTATAAACTATTTATTAAGCATCTGTAAGGGGAGCCGTATTGTAAAGTGGGACCAAAATGTCTTTTTTCAGTTTGAAGCAGTGAGAAAATTTTGAGATAACCACGGTCAACATTAAATATTATATTAGATTTTTTTTTAAAATTAACATATAAAGTTAAACATTCATTCCTACTAGACAGGTAGATTTCCTAAATGGGTTATAAATGTCATTTTCTCACAAAGTCTGAAATCACACATCAAACAAACGTCTCTTTAACCTCACTAATAACGCTGCGAGCTGACTGTAGCAGGCCGCAGGGAATAAAGATATTTGTTTTGTCGTTAGAAATGTATCAAACTATCCTCGTGTGTTTTGTTTTCATAAAACAGCCCATTATCTCGCACCAGATTGAAGTCTCCCAGAGACAGCTGCCGTTTGTTTGGACATGTTTTCTGCTTTCCTCAAAGACTTAATGTCTATAAAATCCTGGAGACACAATTTGCAATAATATCAGAGTGTATCATTGAACCAGGGGCACTGTGGTGAATAATTAAGTTACCTGGATCCAATAAGCCACGGAGGCATTCTGATTTCTTAAGGGACTCAAGACCTGAACTATAAATACAACGAGGCTCAGAATACCAGCCTTATTATGTACTAATGAATAAAAAACAGAGAAAAGTAAATGGAAAAACAACAAAATGTTAACGTAATGGAGCAGAAGCAGTGACTTCTCTTTTGTCCGGATTAAGTTGGTAATTACTGTTTTCAAAACACATTTGTTTTTTGTGTCTTCATTCACTTTTATTTCTTATAAAATATGACACAACCTGTATCATCATTTGGATCAGGTTTAGTGTACTAACAGCGTTAGAAACATCTAACTTTAGGTCAGAGCAACCTTTACGATCCAAAGAACTATTTCTGCCCCTTGGTTCAATAAATGAAACGTGTCCAGAGCTGCAAAACCTGCTACAATAATATCAACTGGTGGCCCATGGGCCACTTTAAGTTTGATCGAGGGGGGCCTTTCAGTAGGTGTGAAATGATAAAACTAAAAACATCCAATGATTCCCTGCCATCCATCCATCCATCCATCCATCCATCCATCCATCCATCCATTACCTTTAGTCGCATTTGACTTTTTGGATTGCAGGGGGTCACTGGTGCCCATATCCAGGTCACAAATCCATCATAGAATAATGGACAGAATAATGAATTATGGTAAAGAAAAAAATTACCCCCCCCCCCCCCCAAAAAAAAAAAAAAAAACTGTACAGGCCTATGTGAGTTTTGTCATTGTGGAGAAATTGAGTATCCTGCTTTTAAGAAATAAAGCATAATGCTAAAGGGAGTATAATTTACTATGTGTATTAGTACTGGTATCTACAGTTTTTGCAAAGGAAATGACAGGAAAACAGCTAAAGCTAATCATTTTTTGTTGTGGGTATAACATCCTCTCAAATTCAGTTTTATGTTAGCTTGAAAGAGCCGCTGCGGAGGGACTAAAGAGCCGCATGTGGCTCCAGAGCCACAGGTTGCGGACCCCTGCTTTAGGTCTTCATAATTTCACATGGAAGCTCATGTGAGCTATGTTGTTAATAACATTTATACCACCATCAGTTTCACATTAAACAGCTATTCTGGCAAAATAATATCATATACCTGCTGGCAGTGCCACAGGCTGCACCTACAGCCAGCAGCAGCTGCTGTTAAGGCTTACAAATAAACATAGAACTGTATAAAAATATACTGTAATTTCAATTGTCAGTGATGTAAACATTTGTATAATATCCATCCATCCATCCACCCATCTGCACCACCTGCATACTATCATTTGCATTAAATAATTTGAAAGTTTTGAGATTGAAGTTGTTTTAAGACGGCAGGAATCCTCTCAGGTCTTAACCCTGCTTGACCTAGCTGCACATGAATCCAGCCTGAGATAAATTCACAGTTTTGCAACTGTGGCCAAAGAGATGTCTGCATCAGGTCAGACGTTAAATGTTCACAACCTTGCCTTAAAACCCGCAGTCCAAAGATCTGAAACATCATTTTGCTCCATTTGTCTGTTTACATGAAAACATGTTCACTAACTGAACACACTAAGAGTGTTTCTAAATGTGCTTGTGTGCAAATTTATTTTACCACTTACATTAGAACAGAACAGAATCGAATAGAATTTCATTGCCAATATTACATTTTAATAATTTAATGTGTGTTTTCCAGGTCAAGCATTTAAAACCAAAAATGTAAAGGGCGACAAAACATTAAATGTTAAAATAAATAAAACATATAGTTAAACAAACAAAAAATATAAAACATTGAAGCCAAGAAATACAGAATATCAACACTAAACAAACATGCAGCACGGCGGCTAAGTGGTTAGCGCTGTTGCCTCACAGCAAGAAGGTCCTGAGTTCAACCCCCGGTTGGACCTTGGGTCTTTCTGTGTGGAGTTTGCATGTTATTCTCGTACTTGCGTAGGTTTTCTCCAAGTACTCCGGTTTCCTCCTACAGACCAAAACATGCATGTTAGTCTGCCTTCAGGCCCAGGCCTCCTTTGCAAAAAAAGATCTGTGATCTCAATGGGATTTACCTGGTTATATAAATGTAGTGCTAAGGTGCATAGCAGACATTTCCCTGTCATCAGCATGGGGGGCTATTAGCATTATGCAAACGTTTCCATTAGCTTGACTTCTCCATTAAAAGTTTCTTCATGATTCTTAAAACTGATTGTTGCCTCTTCTACAGCAAGTAAGGTGCTGATGAATTACAGAGACTCCAAACCCACTTCAGAAACTCTGAACGACCTACTCAAAGCCACAGTTAAGACACAAAATGGTTGTAAATGTAACTTCATTACCAAGTAAGGCTCTAAAGAAACAGATTTGTGATTTTATTGGATCTCTTATCCACTTAAGCTCTCATTTGCATCACTTTCAAAAGGTAAGATGCCCGCTTATAATTTTGCCAAAAAGCTAAGATTACACTAGAAGAAAATAACCAGGGTGCCGAAGTGTCATTGAGCCAGAATCTGACTCTGATTTACTTCTGAATGAGGCCACTGCTCTGCCAACGAAAAAAAAAGGACCCCCAGAGGGATAAACAGAGCGTCGCATCACTGCTAATTATCAGTAGTCCTGATGTGCCAGTGATGAATACCTGCTTTAATTATCATTGAAGAGTTTTTTTTTTTTTTAAATCAGGCTTATTGCAGCACAAAGAGGTTCAAGATCAGAAAATGAGTTTCTGAGAGGGAAGTTTCCCTGTTTACCAGCCACCATTTTTAAAGAGCAGCTCTCATTTTTTCATTTAGATCACAGCAGCTCAAATAAATAAAAGTAATGAAGCCTGGTGTGTGTTCCACGTTTGTCCAATATTAATGAAGTGGAGATATTCTGAAAGAGGTGACATGGGGGTTGCGCTCAGAAAGACTGGCATTGCCATAGGAACCAGCTGCACCCACGCATTCATGGAGGGAAGGCAGAGAGAGTCACAGCGAGACGGGAAGAACAAGACGGAGTGAAAAAGAGCTGCAAGAGTGATCAGACTTTGATGTGACTATCAGCCTCAGGTCTCTAATCTCCTGCCTCTAAATATTTTTCTGCGTTTAAGATAAGATGAAATGAGATTTACCGTACCTTAAAACATTAAATTAAATAAATTCGCAGATTAGCACACTCTTAGCATCTCTCAAAGGTTTTTTGGGGCAGAGTTAAGACATGATCTGACATCTGTCCAGCTCTGCTCAGAGGAAACAGGAAGTGATAAAAACTGCTGGGAGCCTCAAGCTGAAGAAAGCCCGGATGAGAGCAGGAATTCACCTATGATCGACAGACACATGGAGGCCCCGTGTGTCACGTCTTATCGGGCTGGGCCCGAATATCGCAGCAGCCATCTCTGAGTCTGCTGCATGATCCAGCGTGGGTCTGTCAGGCTCCGGAGCCGCTCTGAAACACTGTGGCGTCATTTCGTTAGGCCGAGCATTGATCTCTCATCTCGCTAGCAGCAAGGCCATCAAAAATTCTTTTTATCCAATCCAAGCTTTAATCAATTTCTAAGCAGGCTTCAGTGCAAAACTTTGTTTTTTTATTCTTGTTGGTTTTATCAACTTGTTTCCATACAGCTGACACAACAACCACATTTTAGCTGCAACATGATGTTTACAATTCAAGGCTGTATTTCATTCTGCTTGACAGACAATTTTAGACTAATAAAGGGTTGTCAGAAAAAAAAAGAATGCAGTGCATGTGTACATTTCAGACATTTTCATGTTGTTCCAGCAACATATTTAGAAAAGTTCAATACCTTTAAATATATTTTTACACCTTCAAGAAAAGCTTCAATTCATCCATCGTATTTAGTTTTTAATATGTTTGCTTCTGTGTCATCTCCTTTTTAAACCTCAATGTTCTTTAAAAAATGGCATAATTTAAAATAGGATCCGTTTTCTGATGAGCTTTCTATCCATTTTCTTTCTGTTTTGATTGTATTGTATGGACATGCATTTTGTTTCTTCTAGTTACTCAATAATATCTGAATTCCTGCAGGACATTGTCGTCATAATGATTTTTTAAAGTGTTGTTCTTATCCAGTTCTAATATTTAAACATAAAAATAGCTAAAACAGTCATTTGTTCAAAGGGGCAGCGCCTCCCACAAGGCCGCGACCTCAGACACCTCCGTCTCCCATTGAACGGGCTGTACTGAAATGTAATTTCGTTGTGCTTCGGTGCAATGACAATAAAGCTGATTCTGATTCTGAAATAAAAAGTTAATATTTGCATTCATGGCAGACATGATCCCCAACATATATTGAAAGTTGTAACAGATTGCACAACCTTGTTAAAAACCTTGGTATTAAATGTTGTTTCTCTGTCTGTCTGTTAACAAAATATGTCCTGAACCACTAGACTGAATAAAACTTTTAGAAAGCAATCATTAGACGTACAGCACATCCACATTTGAATACCTTTTGGATCAACCACATTCACTGCTACATGTATTTGAACTTAGCAACGTGGTTGAAGCTGGGAGTCATCCTCGTATCATAGTTTGAGCGCTAACAGATTGTGCAAGATAAAACTTGGACATGCAAGTCAACAAGCAATCTGCATTCCTTCAAGGTTTACTACTTTTTCCATTCCCAACCGGTTCAGTTTAGATGATGTGTTCTTGTGAAGGTTTCTGTCTCATCTCTCATCACATCTCACTCACCTTCTACTGTACAAATGAGTCAGCCACAAATCACTAAACAAAGTCCTTGACCTCCAACTGGAGGGTCAGTAGTTTCTCACCAACAAAGTCCCCTTGATCAACACGCTTCATATGTGCAGAACATGCACCATGTGAAACATTTTGTTTGACTGAGAAATACGTTTGAAAAGCACTTTGTAGAGCGTAAAACAGGAAGTGGTATAAAATATTTTACCTCTTACAAAAAGCTGTCAAATGACCACCATCTTTTTAACAATGCAGACTTGACGGCAGTGGCACATTTAAATGCTTTCCCCCCTAACTCATTATGAGCTCCTAGAGCAGGGCTATTCAACTGGTGGCCTGGGTGCACAAATTTATGTAATGACAATACCTGCTCGATGTCCGGCCCCTGAGCTCTTGGCTTTCAGTAACTGTGGCCCCCTGATCAATTTAGCTGAATAGTCCTGTTCTAAAGGGAACAAACAGCAGGAGCAGTTTCAGTAACTTAGCAGTGGTTCCCAACCCTAGTCCTTGAGGAACACCATCCTGCATGTTTTAGCTGTTTCTCTGCTCTGACACACCTGAACCCCTAATTTACAGTATACTTCTCATAAAGGATGTAGATTTTTTTTTTTAATAAGATGAGAAGTCAAGAAGAGCGTTATAAATGAGAGCATGCCGAAAGTTTAGTTAATGAAGGGACATAACAGAACATCTAACGTGAAAATAAAACCTGCAACAAATGAGTAAAAAGTTCAAGATTTGTCACAAAACTTATAACTTCATTGAAACTTAATTGAAATATATATTTTTTAAAGATTGTATCTGGAACATCAGCTTTGCTACCAAAGTAAAAAAAAAAAAATCAACAAAATAAAAATTTTAGACACAACAGGCAGAGAAACACAACAGCTAAACTCTAATAACACATCGTGCAAAGTGGTGTTAAAAGGTCATGCTTCACATGTTCCAGTGATATCAGCTGCTCTTTTTTTTTTTAAATCAGCGTCTTTATCCAAGCAACTTCAGATGATAATTCTCTTGTCAACAACATAAAACCCACTGACTAACAACACGGATGTGCAGAAAACAAAGTGGAGTGTGATACTAAAATAAATTTAAAAAAAGGATACTAGAGGTCAGTGGATCTGATAAAGAGGAAGTTGGATGTGGTTGTGACGCTCGCGCTGATGGGACCATCTGTCATCCCAACCTATCACCCAGCGCGCTCGTTCGCTCGCAGCCACCTCACTTATTGTCATCTCTGCAGCCTGACGGATGTCCTTGTGAGGTGTGTATCAGTGTCAGGACTGAGTCAACATCAGAGTGACTGTGTGATATGTTGAGGGGATACATTGGGGGGAGGACGAGATGCACGGCTTCCTGTGGGGTTTGTCGTTAGATCTGTTGTCGGTGCAACACATCCATTTTCACCAGGCCAGAACTGGCTGCATCGTGATGCCTTTTGTCCACTCTTTTAGTTTTCTTTCCCTAATCTGATCACTTTTCTCTTTCTTGTCTCCACCATGTTTGAGGTCAGATAAAAATAGCTGTCTCCCTACTTTGGAGTAAAAAACATCTCAGCTGCTGTTTGACAGCAGCTTTTTGAACACGTCTCCCTTTCAGTTGAGGAAAAGAAAAAAAAAAACCCTTAAGAATAAGATTTAGATCATTCCGTGGCCCTAAAAGAGTGTCAGGTTGGATTAGTTTGATTAAAAACAGTCCAAGTGCTGTGATGAGCCGAGGTGACTCTGCTCTCAGGTGGGGTTAAAGTAAATCTTCTCCTGTTAGAATGATGTTTGCCGCAGGTTTACGAAACCTGACGGGTGCTGTTGTTCATTTGAATTAAAGTGAAATATCCACAGATAAAAGTTTCCATTATTAAAGTGATACTTCAAGGCTTTTGAAGTGGGGTTCAGTGAAACGTTAAGGAACAACTAAGATCTTACCTGTTGAAGGCAGTTCTTAGAAAAGAATGAGTCAAGTCAAAAGAACTATGTGGATCTTCCTAAAACGACTCTATAATCTAAAAATGTTTTCTGTGATTTATAGAATCACATTTTAAAACCTTAACATTGTTGTTAAATTTGCATTACACAGTTCTTTACTGAAACCTTCATGGTTACTTGTGCAAATAGTGGTGGCAGCAGCTAGCTGTAGCTGTATTCAATTCAATTTAATTTATTTATATACCACCAAGTCACAACAGAATTCATCTCAGGACGCTGAACAGAGACATTCAGCAAGTTAAAAACATTATTTATCTGAGGAGCAGACTGTTTAGAGTTTAACTTCATCACAGACTCTCGTCTTGAGCAAGCATGAAGGCGACAGTGGAAAGGAAAATCTCCCTCATGAGGAAGAAACCTCCAGCAGAACCAGGCTCAAGACAAGTGGCCATCTGCTTCGACTGGGTTTGAGAGGAACAAGAAGGAGGAACAGATACACAATAGCAGGTGCGAATCACATGTTAAGATAGAAATAGTATAAAATGAAAACTATTCAATTTTAACAGTTTGTTTTAATAAATAAGGCCAATTTATCCTCTAGTAGTCTAAGCCTATAGCAGCAAAACAAGCCTCTAACTATAGGATTTATCAAAAAGGAAAGTCTTAAACCCAGTCTTAAAACTGGACAATGTGTCAGCCTCATGGACAGAAACTGGAAGTTGGTTCCACAAGAAAGGAGCCTGATAACTGAAAGATCTTCCTCCCATTCTGCTTTTGGAAAAAGGAACTGCGAGTAAGCCTGCAGTCTGAGAGTGACGTGTTCTGCTAGGAAAAAATGGAACAATAAAATCTGTAATATAAGATGGATCTAGGTTGTTGAGAGCTTTGTAGGTTAGAAGTAAGATTTTGAATTCAATTCTGAATTTGACAGGGAGCCAATGGAGAGAAACGAAAACTGGAGAAATATGATCTCTCCCACTAACTCCAGTTAAGATCTGGCAGCAGCATTTTGGATCAACTGAAGACTTTTTAAAGAAGTATTTGTACAGCCAGATAATAAACCATTGCAACAGTCCAGTCTAGATGTGACAAATGCATGAACCAGTTTTTCTGCATCATTTTTAGATAAGATGTTTCTAATTTTAGCGATATTAGCCAGTCATAATTTTTCTTCTGGAATAATTATGTAAATTAAAACAAACTGTTTAAACATATTTCAATGAACCACTTTGAATGTTTTGAGATTGAAATGGTTTAATGACATCAGCAGCAGTCTACTTTGATTTTGGTTCAGCTCTGACAGGCCTAAAGCTTCTCTATTCAATCAAAATAAAGAGCTGGCTTTCCTTGAAGGAATGAATATCACCCACCTTCTTTTATGCCAGAGTGTCAGACTAAGATCATCTTATGTTGAAAAATGACAGAGTTGTAGCTGTTTTTAGTCACATTTTGAAAAGTAACATTGAACAGTATACCGTACTCAGAGTATAATGTTGGGGATGACTTTCAGCTAAAACGTCAAATTTTAGCTCCATATCTGCTAAATCAACCGTTATAGCTGTTTATGTGCTTGACAAATTTGATTAGCTGTGGAATATTTAATAATTACATTATGAAAGTTAAAAAAAAAATCAGTTTGGTGGTTCATGAGATATTTTGTTAACTGGACAAAGCTGACTCCGAAAACTTGTGGGTAATATTTAAACAAACGTCTCGCTCGGTCTCAGCTACAACCACACCAAATTTCAGTTCAACGTCTGTAGAAGCTGACAAAGTTTTAGTAATAGTTGTATGTGTTTTATATTTTTTTAGGTCAGTTGTGACATCCATCTTGAATATAACTGACTCCAAACATTGTCCAGTTGTGGATACACATCTAATGCTCACTTACCACCAATTTCGTTAAAAGTGGCCCAATGGTATGAGATATTTAGATACCAGACACACACAAACATGAGCAAAAGCGTGATTGTTCACTTTTGCCTTTCAGTAGCGGACAATATTTAAACTCTTTTTCTTCAAACTGAGGCATTTCAAAGAGCTATCCACAACAGGCAAGATATTATTTGTTTAGATTCTCTCCACTGAACCCCACGTAAAGTGATCTGAATTATCCCCTGTACCAATACCAGCTCCTATTCTTTTAGCCTCATTGCACCCAGTTCACTTGTGTTTTCTTTCAAGTACATTTTTACTGCTCTGCTTTCCTCTCTACATCTCCTTCCCCCTCTGTGTCTTGGTATCCAACCCCACCTCTTTAAATATGATCTATACCACTGGAGGGGTAATTTGCTTTAGCTCAAACCCGAGATGAAAACCATTTTTCACCCAGCCGACTCAGGACGGCTACATATTCAAGTGCTATGAGCAATATATTTCACATAACAGGAGGTGGGAATGGGAAGAATGTTAAAGACAAATTGGTGAAGGATTTATTTTTATAAAAGCTTGCAGTTCAGAATGTACTTTCAGAACAACGAGGACATCTTGCACCTTTCTTTTCTTTCTTTTTTACAACATCAAACAATAAACACTACTGTTTGTGTGTGTGTGTGTGTGTGTGTGTGTGTGTGTGTGTGTGTGTGTGTGTGTGTGTGTGTGTGTGTGTGTGTGTGTGTGTGTGTGTGTGTGTGTGTGTGTGTGTGTGTGTGTGTGTGTGTGTTTATGGTGATGAGAATGAGCTCATTAACCAGGGAATGCCTTTGCAATTGTATGTGCACAGAGGATAATGAGGAGGAGAATGACTTACATATGCATTATTTAGTGTGTGTGTAGGTGTGTGTGTGTGTGTGTGGGGGGGGGGGGGGGGGGCTGCCACAGTTTGGTTAGCACACAATGCCAAAAGGCATTGTCAAAAATGTAAGCGTGTGTAGTGCTCAAAGTTTGTGTTTGAGAGATGACGCTCAGCTACTACCACACCAACCAAGAAGAGTTGTTTTCTAAGAATAGTTGGCTGCGGTGGCCATCTTGAACTGTGCTGATGCTAACGTTTAATTAGCTCTAGATGTGCATCCACTATAGAACAAAATCTATTCAGTGGTTCCGGAGATATTTTGCTGACAAACAGATAAAGTTGAGGCTAATTCTTAATGGATCTAGCTCAATCTGGTGCTTAGATCAAGGGTTCCCAACCCTGGTCCTTGAGGAACACCATACTGCATGTTTTAGTTTTTTTCTCTTCTCCGACAGACCTGATTTTAATTAATGGGTTATTTACAGGCTTCTGCAGAACCTGAGGAAGTAATTAAATAACTGAATCAGGTGTGTTGGAGCAGGGAAACAATTAAAACATGCAGGATGGTGTTCCTCAAGGACCAGGGTTGGGAACCACTAACTTCAAGTACATGTCGGGGATCTGGCTCATTTAATACCAGAACAAATTTAGGCTCAACTTTGATTAAATTAACAGATTTGTTGTCATTTAAACTAACCCTGACTCCAAAACGTTAAGTTGTAGGTGTGTAGAGGTTCACTCAAATCCATCCTCTGGTCCATGAGACGTTTTTTGGTTTTTGTTTTTCCAGTGGTACAAACAAACACTCACACAAACATGGGCAAAAGAAAAATCGCTGGTTTGTCTTTGGTGGCGGGAAATAATAAATAATTGGTAGTTCTTAGCTTTTTGTATCAAAGGTGGACACTTTGTAACTCTGAAAAACAAAATGAAAAAAGGTAATGGAAGGTCCTTTCACTCCACATTATCTTCCATTTCTAAGCCTGTTGAGTAAAATGTGTGCAGTCACAGTGAGATCCAAATCATCCTGCAGCTTTACTGCTGTGGATGGAAAGAGTTATTGCAGCCCTCTCTCTGCCCACTCCAGTATTGGCACTGCAGAGTGATGTTGGGCCAAATGACTTTGCATATTTAATGTATCGCCACAGGCTGGGAGGCAACAGGCATCCACTCCTCGTGTTCTGCTCGGCTCGTCCCTTCTGCCTTCTATCAGCAGACCTAAATGATGCAGCTGGGGGAATTCTCAGCGAGGCCGCGGGCTCGACCTTATGCCAGGCCTTTTAAAGAACTGTGCTGAGGTTTTAGGTTGGAGTGAGAAGCAAACTTAATCAGATGTGCATGTTGCCTGAACATATACAAAAAAAAAAAAAAAAGTGTTTTGCTTCTTTTGGAGCGTCAGGACTGTTGGTTTGGGTTTGTGAACAATAAGGCAAGCAAAACAAAAAAAAAAACTCTGCTGATGAGAAAAAAGTTTTAAGCTCAATCATCCAGGTAGATAACAACAAAAAAGGTTCAATCGTGTCATCTGGACCAGTTTAGTTAAGGGAGAAATGGTTTGTCCCCCATCCAGAGGGCTTACTCAGTCCTACTACTACTACTACTGAAGAAGTCATCTGGATGAGGGACCTTTCTCACTTAAAGAAACTGGTCCAGATGACACGATTTAACCTTTTTTGTTTCGTTATCTACCTGGATGATTGAGCCTACAAACTTTGTTCTGAACCACGTTGGCCTTGACGTTCTCAGGCTGTTTTTGTGAGTAGCAAGTTGGCCATGTGACCTAAAACACTTGATTCTTGTACATGATGATTGTTTGTTTTGGATGGGTGTGTTTTGCATGTGTTAAAGTCTATTTTTGAGATTCCAACAGGAAGTTGGCTTGAAACGCAGCAATGAAGACTACCTACGGGACAGATCTGGTTGGCAGGCCGTACACTGAATAAGTCCTCTGGATGAGGGACAAAACTCTTCTCACTTAAAGAAACTGGTCCAGATGACACGATTTAACCTTTTTTCTTGTTCTGCTGATGAGGTTTTTCACTTAAAAGCTTGATCAAACCGTGTTCTTTTTTCCTTTTGTCTTTGTGCACATAATCAGATTTAGGTGTAAAACTCGAGTCAGTGATGGGCGATGTTTGCACAGAGCATCACGAACACAGGAGGGGTGCTGAGGGAGGACTATTATTACTTATTGCTTCTCCTGTATCTGTATAGAAAGTGCAGATGTCACGGATGGCTGCCTGAACAGCAGGTGAATATGAGCAGTTGTGAAGAAACAATAAATGTCTGCAGAAAAACACAGTAAACTATACTTTCAAAATATCCTAATGCATGCTCAATAATCCAGGTAGAAACATCTACAAAAGTTAAGTCTGGTCCTCTGGACATTCAGAAAACAAAACAAAATGACAGACAAAAAATATATATATTTTCAAAAGTTAGTTTTTCCTGTTAGCCTCATTAAGTTTCATTTTTAATCTTCAACAGCTTGCACTGCTGCTGAGCAACATTTATAAAAATACAGCATTTATTCAGTTTATATTGACTCTTTAACAAGTTACCTTGGAGAAACATCCTTTTAGCACATGGCTGATTTGTTCTCACTGCAAAATGTTCTGAGATAAAGAATATGATGTTGCTTTGTTTATGAGCTAAGGGCTAGTTTGAACTGGGTCAAACCAAAATGGATCAAATCTCACAAAAATGTCCAAGTGATTGATGCAAATGCTATTTTATATCTTTATGTCAGCTTCATATATGGTTATTTACATAGAGTTCAGTGTTGATTTGCAACTAGCAGCTAGCTGTAGCAGTTCTGTTGCAGCCTGGGTTACTTTCTCATGGAAAATTCTGATATTTCTGCAAGACTACCAGTGTAATATAAATTTATTGGTTAAAATGTTTAAACAATGTTCACCAAAACTGTTTTGAACTTTTAAAATTGGAGACAATCTATTTAAACATAGCCTTTAGTTTGCCAGTCCAGTCAAAATAACCGTTGTCTCCCCGAGCTGAAGACGCTCAAAGAACAATCAGGAAGGATATTGTCTGCTTCAAAAGATCTGAACTATTGCTTTAATTTATATTTAAGTTTTTAAGTCTCCAGAATGGAGAAAAGTTGCAGTATTGTCAATCTCGGCAATGGAGGAGGGGGCGTACCAAAGAGACCATCTTATCACAAGCAGAACTGGTTTGTTCCACTTTGGAGTAAGCTGTTGGGGGAAGAATCAGTTTTGTTGTGTGTTTCCTTGACTGATGAAGCCTTCCGGATGGAAGGCGAAAGGTTTCAGCACAAAAAAAGAAGAAACTGTCCAGATGACCTGAATGAAAAATGTTGGATCTCCAGAATGGAGTTTTCATTAAAGTCATAAAATCATAATAATAATCTCATCATTTTTCTGTTTCTCAAGAAGATTTTTATTTTGAACCAGCAGTACGCTGATGTCCTCTGTCGCAGAGAGATTTGAAGAGTGAATTTAGTTTTCGATATAAGAGTTTTTCTAGAAGGTGGCACGGTGGTGCAGTTGGTCGAGCTGCCGCCTCTCTTTTGCGGAGATGCAGCCACAAACCAAAATGGAAGTTGGTATCTCACTAGTTTTTTTATTTGTTTTTATTGCAACATGCATGGAGGGACAAATGGATGGAGGGAATTTCCAAGTCCTCCTCTTTGCTCTGCAATGAGAAACAATCAGCCATGAGGTAGAACACAGACAAACAAAGAATGTATATATATATATTTTAATTCTTCATTGCCAAATATATGATAAATGGACTGTACTTATTTAGCACCTTTCTATCATAAGATACTCAAAGTGCTTTACAACACAATCTGTGTCCTCATTTACCCATTCATACAGCATTCTACTAGATCAGGACAAAGAATAATCTGAGCTTTATCACATTCATACACCGATGGGACACACATCGGAGGCTATGAGGGGTTCACTGTCTTGCCCAGGGACACTTTGGCATGTGACTGCTGGTGGAATCAAACCTGCAACTCTCTCATTGAAGGACGACTGCTCTAACCACTAAGCCACAGCTGCCCCCGTCAGATATAAAGGTGAAAATGCTTTTGATTGTGTTTGTTTGTCTATCATGTTAGCAAAATATCATAATGAAGGACAAGACTGACAATACTGCAACTTTCAAAGCAACCATTAAATGTCTATCTACAACGTAACATTAGACGTCAACGGCAAAGCAACCTCAGCAAAACAAAAATGGCTAGTCAGTTTTACAAACAGTGAGCTAAAGTTTGGTGTGGTAGTAGCTGAGAGTCATCCCCAGCATATGCTCTGAGGACCAACTGATCACATATGATCTGTTTTTAAACCCTTGGCCTGAACTGTTGACATCAGCTTTATCTTAGCAAAATATCTCATGAACTACATGATCAATTTTAATCAACGTTCAAGGTTCTTTATTGTCATTTGCATCACATATGGTACATGAGGTGGAATGAAATTGTGTACACAGGGTCCCAGTTACATCCAAAACTAGCAACAATATTTTGTATAGAAAAAGACAGTATATAAGGATCTAAGATATACGCTAAACAATAATAATGTAAAATAATATGATGTATTAAACAGCAGCCTGAACATGAGTCTGTAGTAATTAGTAGATGGGTATGAATGAATAATAGCTTTATTTATAAGTCCCATTAATAACTCTAATAACAATAATAACTCTCAGACAGTCATTGGATGTATTCCTATAGCTCGTAAACTTTCAGTCACCACAGTTCACAATGGCTGCCGCAGCTAATCAACAATGGTCAACACAAAAATGGCTACATAAATTTACAGATAACGAGTCAAAGTTTAATGTTATAGAAGCAGAGAATCATCCTCAACACATTCTCCAAGCACTAACACAGACTGTGAGATCATTGAATGTTACACAGTGGTTTTCCCAAGATTTGACCAAAATACCCACAGCTGTTTCCTTTTTATCCTAAAAGTTTCTAACGCTGGTATGAAAGCTAATGGGTGAAATGCCTTTCTTCAGGGAACGACGGACTTTTAATTTGAACTGTGAGAGTTTTAGCAGTCTTGTGTCATAAACATGTGCCATCATCATAACTGCAAAGTTCCAAGTTGCATTTTTTTTTACTGTGTGCAGTCTTTTATCACAATTATAAAAGCAAACTGAACCATCAAATATTTATTTACAAGTAGTCTTTTTTTAAAGGCACATATGAATGGGAAGAACAAACGCCTTCAATAACACCTTCAGTTTTAAATGAGCCATATGTAGAATCCAGAACGAGAGGATTTATGCTTTTTCAATGTCAATATAATATGCACATAAAAAAAACAGAGATGATTTGACGGGACCTGCTCCATAATAAAGATGCATAATCAATGGAAGCTAGTGGCATTCAAGAAGCGCCGACCTTCAGAGGCACATGCTTGTTATTACCAGCCATTAAGATCCAAACTTAAGCACATTCTGAGAAATTATTATGCATTTAAATGCTACAGTTTAGTCATCTCTGCATTCCCCAGCGAGCTGTAGCTCAGCATTTCCTGAGGCGCTAACTGATGTATGAAGCTGTAGATTGTGAGACTTTCTGCTGCAGAAAACATAAAAAAAACACCCAGTTCACAGATAAAAAGAAGAAGAAAATAATAAAATTCAGTGGCTTCTGGCCTGTTGATGCTCGTTTTTCTGGAGAACCTAAGTTGATTTTATCTCTTAAACTGCGATCTTAAAAACAGTTTTGACATCGATTTATAGCATTTGAATGCATTATTTTTAGATGCTCAAAAGACTAATTTAATTTATGTAATAAAAAAAATTGTTCTAATGTTTTCTTTGGGCAAAGCGAAGTACAAAATCAGTTTAATCTATTTGTCAAAACTAATATTCTGGGAATATATATAATATATAATATCCTATCTTCATGATATAATTAAAAAAAGCTAATATGTTTGTTCAGCTGAATATTGCTGAAAGCGAAGGTGGAGGGATCATGTTTTTGCCCGTGTGTGTGTGTGTGTGTGTGTGTGTGTGTGTGTGTGTGCTTGTTTAGCTGTTGAGTATTCATTGGCTGTACATCTTAAGCCAAATCAAGATGGCTGCCACCTCAAAGCGACCTTATCAGCACCAAAAGTGGCTATAAGTGCCAGTTTTACAGAAAATGAGCTAAAATTTGGCATGGTAGTAGCTGAGACTAATTCACAGTTTATATTTTAAGCACTAAATAATATTAGATTTGTATTAAAAGTGTTGCCTTCAACTATTAGAATAAATTGCGTTTGTCTGTTAGCAAAATATATCAAGAACCACTACGGGGATTGTAATGAAACATCAAAGTTCATGTTCAATAATCCAGGTAAAAAGTCCAACAAAGTTCAGTCAGGTCCTCTGGATGGTTTCCTTTTTTTGTTGAGACGTTTCATCCTTCATCCAAAGGACTTCATCATTCTGAGGAGCCACAACAAACTGAGTCCCACAAGCAGTACACTCCCATAGTGGACCAACCAGTTTGATGGTGATAAGATGGTTTCTGGGGCTCATCCTCTCCCTTGTCGACTCCTCTGAGGCAGCCAAAGCCAAAGTTGTTCAAAACATAAAAGTTCAGTTTGTTGTGGCTTCTCGGACTGATGAAGTCCTTTGGATGAAAGACGAAACGTCTCAAAAAAAAAAAAAAAAAACGTCCAGGTGACCTGACTGAACTTTGTTGGATTTTAATGAAACGTTCAAAAAGTGATCATTAGTTGTACATCTACAGCTGATGAACGCTTCATGTCGGTTGTAGTTAGGATGGCCTCCACTGCTAACAGATCGTAGAAAACAGAAGTGTCTCGATAGATTCTCAGCTAAAATGTCGTGGTTGTAACCGAACGTTTTCCCTAATACATAATTTGAATAAGAGACATAGTTCAACACCTTTCCTTAAAGTCTTGGCTTTAACTTTTTGAATCAACCTTATCTGTCTGTTAGCAAAATGTCTCATTAATCACTGAACGGGGTTTTTTAAGTACCAGACAGTAATCACTAAATGTACATCAATAACTGATTAACTTTTGGAGTGACCTCAATTTAAGATTGCCGCCACAGCTAACTGTTGTCAGCCTAGAATAAATTGGCTTTACCTTAGCAAATTTAACAAAGATTGAGCTGAAATTTAGTGTGGCAGTAGCTGAAAGTCGTCCACAACGCATATTTTAAGTGCTCACATACCTTAGTTTAAAACTCTGGTATAAAATTTGGCAGGCGATATATTTTCCTTTGAGGAAAGTTGGGCCTTTAATTTATCAGAGAATTGTTAATGATGAGCACATTACTTACTTCTGTCCCCCCAAAATGACTTTCTTTATCTAAAATTGCTAAACTTTTGGAACACCACCTTCTATTTTATGTCTTTGCTTTTAGATCTTGGGTAAGTTTGTGTTTCAATACCAAAAGTCAGCCCTAAACACATTCCTCTAATGGCAACCACCAGTCTTCCCTGACCTTAACCAATGAGTTTTTCCTTCTTGTGTCTAAACAAATAAAGAAGTGAACGTAATTGACCCAGGAATTACGTTTCCTCCACATTATGACCCAGAAAACAATTTTCTAAGGGACAGAGCTGCCTTGGAACACATTCTGTGCAGCAACTATTACAGTATATCGCTTCTTCACTAATGCACCATCCTATTCAGCTTTATTGTTTTGCCTACAGTCTGATTGAATTTTCAGCTTTTGTCTGGAATTTGAGGAGAGACTGAGCTTCCTGTCAGAGTTGCTCACAGTCCGGGAGCAGAGCCTGATGGGAACACTTCAGTGAGTGTTAAAAACACAACTTACCTGCATCATACCTTAGAGAAGAAAAGAAACAATAAGAGCTGCCGTGTACTGTTTAGTCTAAGGCAGTAGTTTTACCAGATTATTACTATTAAATCAATTTCACCAATTTAATTAATTTAGTTGCATTGTTTCACATCAGGGTGGCACGGTGGCTCAGTTGATAGAGCTGTTGCTTCTCAGTGACAAGGTTGCCGGATCAAATCCTGGTCCGGGGCCTTTCTGGGTGGAGTTTGCATGTTCTCTCCGTGCATGCATGGATTTTCTCCAGGTACTTCAATTTCCTCCCACAGACCAAAAACATGCATGTTAGACTGATTGGTAATTCTAAATTGTCTCTAGGTGTGAGTGAGAGAGTGAATGGTTGTCTCGTTTGTCTCTATGTGTATCTGTGATGGACTGGATACCTGTCCAGGGTGTCCCCCGCCTCTCGCACAGTGACTGCTGGACACAGGCACCGGTGACCACCGTAACACAAAATGGAAGAAGCAGGTAAAAGATAATGGATAGATGGATGAAAGTTTCACATCAGGGTGGCACAGTAGCTCAGTTAATACAGCTGCTGCCTCTCAGCAAAAAGGTTGCAAGATTAAATCCTGGCTGGGGGTCTTTGGAGTTTGCATGTTCTCAGCATGCATGCATGGGTTTTCTCTGGGTACTCCGGTTTCCGCCCACAGACCAAAAACATGCATGTTAGGCTGACTGGTGACTCTAAATTGTCCCTAGGTGAGAGTGAGAGTGAATGGTTGTTTGTTGAATGGCATCAGTGACACCAATGGGCCAAAAAGGAAGAAATGGGTAAAGATAATGGAAGGACGGATGGATGGATGGATGGATGGATGGATGATGAATGGATGATGGATGGATGGATGGATGGATGGATGGATGGATGGACGGATGGATGGATGAATGGATGGATGGATGGATGGATGCATGGATGGCTGGATGGATGAATGGATGGACAGATGGATGGATAGACGGACAGATGGATGGATAGACGGACAGATGGATGGATAGACAGACAGATAGATGGATGCTGGCTGGCTGGCTGGCTGGCTGGAGGGATGGATGGACAGATAGATGGATGTTGGATGGATGGATGGATGGACGGATGGATGGATGGATGGATGGATGGATGGATGGATGGATGGATGGATGGACAGATGGATGGATGGACAGATGGATGGATGGATGGATGGACGGATGGATGGATGGATGGACATTTCACATCATATTGTTTATTACTCCGTGCCTGCTTTGGGGTATTTTAACTTGAAAATATCTCGAGTGGCTCAGATTTGACAAAAAATAATAATAAAGAAAACGTCTTTGCATTCACACCTCAGTGGAAATATTGAGCGTCTTCATCTTAATGTTATCTTAGATTGACAGACATGTTTCATGAAATTCTTTACAAACATACAACTCACTGCAGGCTGGTTGACGAGGTTGGAGCATCGTCATTCTTCCAAATATCTTTGACATGATTCTACAGTGAAGCTTCTTCTGATCTAAGGCAGGTCCTTGTTGCCTGCGGCCCAAGGCAAAAGGGTGACGGTGTTTTTGACTGTGTGTGTGTGTGTGTGTGTGTAGCAGCGAGTGTCAATCATTCCTTCAGGAAACTCGAGGTCTTTAAGAAATTTATTTGTGGAGCTTGAGCAGACAAACCAACACTGTGTCCCACTGGATGTGTTTGTTTGGCTCTCCATCAGAATTAAGTGACTTGTTCCTGACTCCGCTTGAAGTTTCAGGAAAATGTGAAAACAGTGTAGCATCTCACTCATGTGCCTTTTTATTTCACCAGGTGCTCTTGTTGGCCCAAGGCAGATCATTATGTAAATGTAAAATCTGAGGACTTGGACAGAACTGCACCACATCTGGCCCATATTCTGCCTGTGCTACCAGAGCTATCCCAGAATATTCAGATCCCCATAGAAACAAGGCATGCTACTAGAAATGCTCAGTAAGAGTGTTCATGTGCACTTTAATTTCACAGTGCACGTTCCTTCCCTTGAACATGCAGTGTAAAGTAGCCTTCACATTAAATACACAGAGAGGTGAGCTACGTGACGAAGTGACACAGGACTTTTACACTGGAGTCAGTTTGTTATCCCATGACAGCAGATGTGATGCTCTGATAGTTTCAAATCACCTACTGTCTCCATCGTGTGTGTGATCACACACACATCACTAACAGGGCACCTGAGTGTGACTGGGAGCAACGGCACAACACCCTTCCTGTAAACCAATCGTTTAACAGGTTTCAGGTGATCTCTCACCTGTCCTTGCTCACTCGTCTATCTTCTGATCCTGTTGCTTTTTCCTCTGAAGAGAACACATCCATCTTGAACTAAAGGCTCCACAAAATGTTAACACTGAAAAACTGAACAGGACAGTACAACTTAATTCAATTCAGTTTATTTATATAGCATAACAAGCCAACCCTAGCTATAGGATTTATCCAGTAGTCTAAAACTATGGCAGCATAACAAGCCTAGCTATAGGATTTATCCAGTAGTCTAAGCGTATGGCAGCATAACAAGCCTAGCTATAGGATTTATCCAGTAGTCTAAGCGTATGGCAGCATAACAAGCCTAGCTAT
>NC_056513.1:23774380-23786690 GCF_014905685.2 Nematolebias whitei
ATTTATCCAGTAGTCTAAGCGTATGGCAGCATAACAAGCCTAGCTATGGGATTTATCCAGTAGTCTAAGCCTATGGCAGCATAACAAGCCAACCCTAGCTATAGGATTTATCCAGTAGTCTAAGCCTATGTCAGCATAACAAGCCAACCCTAGCTATAGGATTTATCCAGTGGTCTAAGCCTATGGCAGCACAACAAGCCAACCCTAGCTATAGGATTTATCCAGTAGTCTATGCTTATGGCAGCATAACAAGCCAACCCTAGCTATAGGATTTATCCAGTAGTCTAAACCTATGGAAACATAACAAGCCAACTCTAGCTATATGATTTATCCAGTAGTCTAAACGTATGGTAGCATAACAAGCCTAGCTATAGGATTTATCCAGTAGTCTAAGCCTAAGGCAGCATAACAAGCTAACCCTAGCTATATGATTTATCCAGTAGTGTAAGCCTATGACAACATAATTCAATTCAATTCAAAATACTTTATTAATCCCAAAGGGAAATTATTTGTTGTTGTAACTTGTTATCCTCATTTCATTAAGAGATGTTATAGATACTGATGGCTGTAGGCAGGAAGGATCTCTTGTAAAGGTCTATCCCACAGTGGATCCTAAGAAACTGGCTGTAGATGCTGTCTGATCCATCCACCCAGTCTCAGCTGGCCTCTCGGTTCCCTTGGGCTGTAGGACCGCCCGAATGCTGGGCAGAACTCCTCCCAGAGTGATGGTCACTCCTTTCGCTGTCATGAGCCATGTTTCCTGCTAGTTCCAGGATCTCAGTGGTCAGAACTAGCCAAAAACACAACCCTAGTTATAGGATTTATCCAGCAGTCTAAGCCTATGGAAGCATAACAAGCCAACCCTAGCTATAGGATTCATCCAGTAGTCTAAGCCTATGGCAGCATAACAAGCCAATTCTAGCTATAGGATTTATCCAGTAGTCTAAGCTTATGGCAGCATAACAAGCCAGCCCTAACTATAAGATTTATTCAGTAGTGTAAGCCTATGGCAGCATAACAAGCCAACCCTAACTATAGGATTTATCAAAAAGGAAAGTCTTAAGCTCAGTTTTAAAACTGGACATTGTGTCAGCTTCATAGACAGAAACTGGAAGTTGGTTCCACAAGAGAGGAGCCTGATAACTGAAAAATGTTCCTCCCATTCTGCTTTTGGAAACACTAGGAACCACAGGTACGCCTGTAGTCTGAGAGCAAAGTGCTCTGTTAGGAAAATATAGATTAATAAGATCTCAAATATAAGATGGAGCTAGGTTGTTGAGGGCTTTGTAGGTTTGTAAATTTGTAGGATGAGTAAGTATTCCCTTATAATACAATGAAATGTGTTGTTGTAAAATGAAATGAAAATCAAACATTCATTGTTGTGATCGCCAGGTAGACAAGTGTCAGAAACGACCCTAATAGGAACGCAGAACGTCTTTCTCCACCCGTCCACATGCTAATGTTTCATCTCTTTAGGTGCTTAATTCAGCTTCCTGGTCATGCAGTCATTTGACTTAGAACAAAAACCCAATTTTCTTCTTCTTTTTTTTTTTTTTTACAAAAATATAATACCATATAAACTATTAGAACATGTTGACAAACATCTGACATGCATCCATACACAATAAGAAAGTCCTAAATGAAAAACTGATCACGAGCAGAGAGACGCGTGTAGTGCTCTAATGTTGCCATGGAAACGTAAACAAAAACTCCTCTAGCCATTAAAGATTTTTAAGGCTCTCACTTTGCAGGTGAATAATGCTGACATTGCATTGTTCAATACAGTCAAGTCAATTTGGACCTGGGGACGTTGTCTTCTCTGAGGACGAGATGGACAAAACCACTGGAGGTGGACGTTGTTCATGCAGACCGGCACATAGTTTGCCTGACATCCGAGACTTTCGGAGTTTCCCGCAATACTTGTGACGTCAGCTCTGACCAGCACCGTTAAAACCAGTAGAACCCAGTTATGGGAGCTGCCATGTTGTATTTTTAAGACCAGAGTTGCAAGGGATGTGGGGCTTTAAGTCCCACATACTCCCCCGCACACAGCCATGCTGGTACGTGATTTTTATCTTAAGCATGAAATTAATTACAGTTATTCTATTAAAAATGAACATTTGAACATACAACAGTAAAGTACGAACTATCAAATATGAGTCAACTTTTGAAAAACAAGATTTGAGGTGTTTTTTTTTTATTTATGAGAGCAGTTTTGTTTGTTTTTGCGTGAAGGGAGTGTGATAATTCTTGTAGGAGAGCCAGCCTGTGGGGTCACTGATCTGCTTCTGGCTTCAACTTCTGGGTTTGAAGTTGATGAAGGAGCTACCTACAACAGGTAAGATATTAATTTCTTGACCAGAAGACTAAACAACCAAAAGATGACCAAAACTTAGAAGACAGACAGAAAATCTGCTGATCATAAATGAAAATGGGAAAGACTGAACGACGAACAAAACTTTGGGGATCAATAGTCAAAGTTGTTTCATTTGGAAGAAAAGCTAATTGAATAGATTTTATCGTGGAAAAAAATTATAAGATCTGTCAGGGAAGTTTTATTAAACAATAATCCCTGTGAGTAAAACTCCTAAGTAACATAAAACCTGAAATAAATTAATAAATCTAGCTTTAAATATGTTTACCTACCCCCCCCCCCCCACACACACACACACACACAGGTATTTATACAGACACGTGCAACTCAGCAGAAAGTGCATCACTAGCAGGATGGACTAATATATGCCTGAGTGCAGCTCAATTAGGGCAGATGTAAAGAAGTGTTTCCCACTCTCAGCACGCGCTGCCCCGTTTCAATGCAATGCAGCGATCACGTTCACCTCTCAGTCGTGCACACGCAAACCCAATACAGAGAGATCAACAACATTCATGAACTTGCATAATGAAGTCAGCAGCATCCATTCAACCGGAGGATGTAAACAAAGACGGGACTGCTACGGCACTGGATGCTGGAGCGCTGGATTATAGATGGAGTGGTGGCGGTGGGTTCTGACAAAAAGGCTGCAGTAGAAAATGCTCACAGAGGAAATGATTATTGTTCGTTTGATGTCTGTAAGTATTAAACACCCTCACTGATTAAACGGAGCACAACAACAAGGTCAGCGATGTTAGTGTAGCTAAATACAGGTTCTAGATGAGCAGTCTGGTAATGTCAGCCAGGTGACTGTACACCTGCCCTTGTGGTTAATGGCTCAGATGTTTGTACAAATTATTCTGTTTTCCGAGTGACTAAACTGTTTTAAATGTTCCTCGCTGATGCTGCTTGGGTAAAATATTTTTTTCATTCATTCAACCTTTATTTATACAGGTTAATCCCATTGAGCCTCTGGGACTCGTTTACAAGAGAGACATGAATTTTAACAAAGAGTGATGACAACAGTGGACAACAATAGACCATCATAAAGGATGCGTACAAATTTATTGCTTAATTTTTTTTTAACAAGTGAAAATAAAATGGTAGTGAAAAGGATAATTAAAAGGAAAAGTAGTAAAAAAATAAAAAAACCTGCTAGATTGTAAGGCGGTGTATAGGATACACACAAAAAAAACCGAGCATGTCTGCGTTGGTTTTTGCCAGGAACTTAACAGAAGTTTAAAGCCACATAATACAGAGGTCAAGGTTGAGAGCTTCAGACCTTTTTGCAAGATATTCCAGGACAAAAAAGTGCAGTTAAAGACAAAAACATACTACAGGAACCAGGAATGTGAGTAAAGTTGGTGTCTGGAACCAATCAGCACAAGTAAGATATTTGAAAGTGTCTGTCCTTAGATGAGATACTTAATTTATTTTTAATTGAGTTGTCTTAAAAGGTTAACAACAGTTACTTTATTACCTATTGTACTTGTCTTTAAATGACCTCACTTTGACAAAACATAGTGTAATTAAATGCATTACTCATCTGCTGCTTTTTATGCCAGAGTTTTAGACTAAGATCCTGTCTCGTTGAGAATTGACCTAATTGTAACCGTTTTAGTCAAAGATTTCAAAACGTTATGTTCAATTTCATGTAATATTTCATGCTACTAACACATTAAATTTTAACCCAGTATCTGTAAAACTGACTGCGTCACAGTCATTTTGGTGTTGACTAACATCAGCTGGCTGTGGTGGCCATCTTGAACTAGGTCAACTCCAGTAGATAATCAGTTGTAGAGGCACATCCAGTGATTATTTTCTGAGCGTTTAAAAAAAATCTGTTCAATGGGTCATGACATATTTTGCTAACAGACGAATGGGCTTGACTCCAACACCCTTTTCTTTGGTTTTTCAACAAGAAATTTTGCGTACTGATTGGAGTATGTGTTGTGGATGAATCTCAGCTATAACAATACCTGATTTTAGCACTATATTAATAAAAAGGACGGAGTTTAATTTTTTTTTCTAAAGGTCAGTTTGCTGAGGCGGCCATCTTAAATGGACTGGCTTCAAAGGTCATGCAGTGATTATTTCCTGATATTTTAATTGAATTCCATCCAGTATCAGCAAATTATCTCATTAACCAGAGTTTATACAAATAGCTAATGGCAAAAATTCAATCAAACATCCTGCACAATTTATTAGGGATCTGAGTTTGTGTTGGACATAAGTTCAAGCTACAAAGTACTACCACACCAAATATTAGATATATATTTCTACAACTTACAGAGTTGAGGCTGATTTATACTTTGCAAAACAGTGAGAATTCTTATTGCTGACGTATGATGAAAATTACAGCATTCTGCTCTTTCAAGTTTTGTGAGAACTCATGTGCACAAGCTCCTGGCAGGATTGTTTTCCTTCAGGGATATCCATCAAGTATTGTGTGATTGGTCAGAACTTTGTGGGCATTTTTATGAAATTCAATTTAATTTATTTACCTGTATACTGTATAGCGCTAGGTCACAACAGAAGTCATCTCAGGGTACTGAACAAAAACATTCATATGTAAAAATAAGTTAACATTGTTTATCTGAGGAGCAGACTGCTTTGAGTTTAACTTAATCACAGACTCTCATTTTGAGCAAGCATGAAGGCGACAGTGGAAAGGAAAAACTCCCTCATGAGGAAGAAACCTTTAGTAGAGCCAGGCTCAAGACAAGTGGTCTTCTGCTTCGACAGGCTGGGTTTGAGAGGAACAGATACACAATGGCAGGTGCGAATCACATGTTAAGATAGAAATAATATCAAATGAAAATTACAGTAGGCCCTCGATACTTCGCAGTTCATTTATTGCTGGCTTTTTATTAATTATTCAGTTATTATTATTAGTGTATTGTATATATATATGTTTTTCTCTTTAATTTACTCATTGATTGTTGTTGTTGTTGTTGTTGTTAAGCACTTTGATAACAGGTTCTGTTTTAAATGTGCTTTATAAATAAAGTTTACTTGACTTGACTGACTAGCTCTATCGCAGTTTTTCAAAATAAGATTGGACATGACACACAACTGGCTGATTGATAGATGAGCTGCACAATTGGCATGGATTTTTTATTTAAAATAAATTATTGTAAATTATTTATCACCTGCTGCACCTTTGTGCGGCCCATGTTGCACGATAAACTTCCTGTTGCAGCTGATCAGCTGTTCTCCATACAGAGTGTAGAAATGGGCGTGGTCAAGAGCACTTGCGGGTGACTGAAATCATGACATTTTGTGCTCTTTTAGAGCGTTTAGAGTTTAGAAACATTGTTTAGAATATTAGAATATTGCAAGAGTGTGAGAAGGTTTTAAAATGTCTTGATATATACAGTAAATACTAAAATAAACTACAACTTGTACCACTATTTCTAGTTCACGGTTTTTCACTTTTCGTGGAGTTTCACTACAGATCCCTGCGATAAAGTAGGGACTACTGTAAATGTTTTTAACAATTCATTTAAGGAAATTAGGTCAATTTGTCCTCCAGTAGTCTAAGCCTATAGCAGCATAACAAGCCAACTCTAACTACAGGATTTATCAAAAGCCCAGTCTTACAACTGGATAATGTGTCAGCCTCATGGACAGAAACTGGAAGTTGGTTCCACAAGAGAGGAGCCTGATAACTGAAAGCTCTTCCTCCCATTCTGCTTTTGAAAACTCTAGGAATCACAAGTAAACCTGCAGTCTGAGAGCAAAATGCTCTGTTAGGAAAATATGGAACAATAAGATCTCTAATATAAGATGGAGCTAGGTTGTTGAGGGCTTTGTAGGTTAGAAGTAAGATTTTGAATTCTATTCTGGAGAGATATGATCTTTCCTACTAACTCTAGTTAAGACTCTGGCAGCAGCATTTTGGATTAAATGAAGATATTTTTTAAAGACGTATTTGGACACCCAGATAACAAACCATTACAATAGTCCAGTCTAGACATGACAAATGCATGAACCAGTTTTTCTGCATCACTTTTAGATCAGATGTTTCTAATTTTAGTGATATTACGCAGGTGGAAGTGGGTGAGCTAATCTGGTGTCTTTTTAGCTGCAACTGCTCTGCTGAGGAGCCGATGACCAAGGCTGTTAGAAAATACAGATGTCTTTTCAACAGTTCCAGACAAACTTTTAAAGATAGTCAAAGGAGTTGTGGAAGAGGATAACACAATTTTTGTGTGCAGAGGAGACAGTGTGGAGACACAGGCGGCTCTTTGTGGCTGCGCTGACTGGTCGGGCAGAGCAGAGGTCGTCTGTCGATCTCTTCAGGACAAATTTGCAAATTAGTGTGTCTCCTTAGTTATTAACAGAAAAAGCAGATCTTCCTCCTCCATTCTGGAAACTCTGTTGTTGCTAATTTTGTGCATGATTTTTACTACTGTTTGAGGGATTGGCAGGACTTTTTACTACAGTTTCTCTTTGAGTACAACGTGAACTGGTGCCATCCTAAAATAATCTCTAGTCCCCCAAATTTTACACTGGTTCATGTAACTATTTTATAAACATTGACATTACCATCTGCTTTGCATTACATGGCTGTTCACACATTTTCAGTGCCCAAAAAGCAGCAGCAGCAGCAGCTGTAGCACTTCTGGTGCATTTTGCCAGGAAATGTGTGCATTGCTTCCATGTTCTTGATAATATAAATATGTATCACCTTCTTTTAGCTCCAGTTCCCATACAACAAAACAGTTTTCTGTTTATCTAACTTTTGTTTCTTCTTTAACCGTAAATGTGTGGCACAATTAAAGACAAAACACTGTTTTTTTTTAATTACTTACTCTGTCCCTGCAGGTCTGCTTAGTAAAATGTTCTTGTAATGGCACATTTTTAGTATTTCTTGGTAATTATTATCCTATTTCTCCCCCTCTCTTTTCATCTATATCAGGGGTGCCCACACTTTTTCAGCATGCGAGCTACTTTTAAAATGACCAAGTCAAAGTGATCTACCTGCTTTAAGGCCTCGTTTACATGAGAACAACCTCTGGAAACATTGGTGTGCTTTCAAAGTTTATTGGGGATGATAAACAAAAACTTAGCAGGTTACACAAAAATGCTGTAGTTTCCATGTCAGTCGGGTTGCCAGATAAGAAATTATGAACTATAGTACTGTCACTTTAAATTGATAGTATTTTGACCTAAACTGTCATTTCTGCTGAGTAAAGATATTCTAAGATGAGGTGTGTGTTGTGTTTGATGAACGTGCACAGAAAAGGATGGGATAAATGAGACATTTTAAATTTATCTGGCAACCCGGAGCTGCATTCATTGTGCATGCAGCATCTGCATGATCTGTTGAGAATACACTAACATCTCTTTGGACCTGGGTTTTATTAGTTTTGCTCCTACATGCTGAAAAAGAGGGTCCACCGAAAATCTCCACTCTAAGACCTGGTTTGAGAGAATGAGGGCTGTGACTGGCTGCCCTGTATGTCAATCAAAAAAAAAAAAAAGTCATAGTGAGTATGAATGATATTTTTTTATGCCATGCAGTCTACCTGTAATACCTTTGCGATCAACCGGTAGAATGCGATCAACATATTGGGCACCCCTGGTCTACATCTTTCCCTACGTTTCACTGCTCAGAACACAGTTATTTGCTTTGATACTCTGGTTAAAAATAAATCTCTTTAAATGTTAGCATTGCAGTAGCCACAGAAATGTGATTTGGGTAAACATGGAACAAATTAGGAAAGAAAATCAAAAGGTATAAAAAGAGAACATTCCTGCTGCTGATCATCATAAAAGCCTCGTCTGCACAATCATAAATATAAACTGACAGTTTATATCTATTCTCAGCTGGAAAAAAAATGTAGTTGTTGAGTAAATACCTTTAAATGATCACTCTGGATCCATCAGTGAGAGCACTCTCTATTTCAGTTTGTTTCTCGACTGGGAAGCCAAGATCTTGGAGGAGGAAACATAAAACTAGAAAATCTACATTGCAAATAAGCCTCTTTAGGATTTTGGAGGACGCATCTGTGTCATTATTTTAAACATTCATGAAAAGTCTTTTTGCTTAGTTTGGAAAGGCTGAAGAGAAGAAGAAAAAACGAGAAAAGCAGAACATCGGTGTTTGGAGGATGTTCATTGTATTAAATTGGACAGACCCCATTTTATGCACAACCAGAAAAAAAAAGGAATAAATGTTTCAGGGCCCCAGCAAGCAGTGCAAATGTAGGGCAGGATCTTTACAACAATAGCTAAAAAATAGACAGATCAGTCAATGTTATGACCATTTACAAAAACTTCTTAAAATAATTGTACTCTCTTTTTTATCTTAACTTTATACAGTTCTAAAAGTTAGGCTGCGGTGGATTGGTGGTCAATCTTGTAATATCCTGAGGTTGCAGGTTTGAACCCAGGTTGTGTCAGGAAAAGCATCCAGTGTATAATTACCAAATCTTTCATACAAGTTTATCTCTGTGCCGACCCCCACAAGAAGGGAGCAGCTGAAACTTTTCTAAAATATGACGCATGTGGATTGTGACAAAGTATGAAGGAATTAAGCAGATTTGTTGTTGTCGTTTTTCTTTGATGCCCTGCTTTTCTCCTGTTTAACTAAAATGAATAAGCCGGACAATTTTACAAATGCAAGGAAGGAAATAAAGTTATGAGGACTGGAAAACGAAGCATGGAACTGGTTTGGGTTTAACATTAAAAATGAAACTAGTATTCCTTGAAGGAATGAATATCACTCACTGCCTCGCAAATAAAGATCTTGTGCAATCTTGTTAGAACTCGCAGTATGAATTATGGATACTTTTCAGACACAACACCTAATTTATGTCAATATTTAACAGAGTTACAGCCTCCTTTTTGTGTGTCAGTTACTATATTTATGATTAACCTATAGGCTATATACGTATGTATACATAGGTTGATCATAAATGTATTCCTCCCTACCACCTTGTCTTTTTCTAAATTTGTGTATTATGCTTCTTTTTTATTATTTCATGTGTTTTATTTTATTTTTTTCTGTATAATTAGAACATGCTACTGGTGCTTGACCAAAATGGCCAAAGCACTGTTTTATTTTCATTATAAAAAAGATGATAGTAGCTTAAAGCTTTGCTATGAAACAGTGAGAAATATGCCTTTCTTTAAGTAGGTCTTTAATTTCTTTATGTTTCGTCTCCAAGCCTCCAGACTTCCTTGAAAATCTTAGTTCTTCAGGATGTTTTTTAGGATTCTGTCAGTGTTTGGATTTTGGCTGCTGTTTTTTTCATTTGTATCCAGGTTTTGTATCTAACTATGACAACATATTATATACTTTGTGAGTACTTAAAATTAAGGACAGTAGCGAAAGTATTAGGTTTTCACAAAGCATATATAGTAGATGACAAAAGGCCTTCAGACCAGTGCAACATGTGCTGCACAGTGCTCATTTTTCATCTTGTTGCAGTTTCACATTTAATCTGAGCAAAAATATAGGTTAATGCCTCATTCTTGCATATGCTGCGTAATTACATATGCTTGTGCATGTGTGCGATTTTGCTGCCGATAATAGAATCTTAATTGGTTGATTAGGGAGGATTAAGGTCATTGATTGGGTAGAGCTCAGGGCTCACCTGCTGTTCTCTACATCTAATTGGTTGGCTAAATAACATTTCAATGAAAGGCTGGGAGCTGCACCAAGCCAGTGTTCACACACTCACATAAAAATGCACACGGCTGAGAGGAAAGGGCTGAGACTGATAAAAAGACCAAGAGTTGAGGGGTCGGGGTGAGAAACAGAGGAGGAGAGAACATCTGTTTGTTTTTTTAATCTATGTCTCAGCATCTCTCAGTGACAAAACTATGGCCTGTCAATCATAAAGCTGACTGAAAATGTGTTTGAGTGACAGGAAGTGAACGATAAGACTAATAATTGACATTTGTGTCCTTGAGTATATGCGTTTGTACGTGCAGACTTTATGGGAGTCAGCGCAAAACAAAAAGTGTATATGTATAATACACAAGCTGAGTTTGCCATGCTTAAATTGTGTTTGGTGCAGCTGCATACCCTGAACATGCAGGATTTGCTATGTGACGTTCATGTTAATTGTCTTGTCCTTAATGTGTTTGCCTTCAGATAATCACAGAACTCTGCCTAGTTTATGAATTCACTGCCGGATAGGTGTCGAGGGAAGATTTCTGAGGTGTCTTCTTGGCAGCCACAGCCTGCATTTTGGTTATTATGGGAAACCCTAATGATGTGAATTATCATTACTGCAGAAAATGCTCTTTAGTGCAGTGGGAGGGAGGCACAAAGGTAATACATACACACACAGGGGGGCTCTAAATCTCACTCTGCACAGAAATAAGCTGCAACCTTAAATCCACCAACAAGTGAGCCAGATACCATCAGATCAGACAGATACAACATCTATCATCTCTTTACAATTCACTGGGAAAATTGTATTCTGGCTGTTAGGTGGATGTTACATCACAAAAAAGTTATTAACTGTGTTCCTGGACAACTTCAATGTTGTGCAACAAGAACTTGCACTTTTGAAAGCATCCATTCATCCATCACCTTCCACTCACTACAGAGTCGGGTCGTGGTGGCAGCAGCTTGAGCAAGAAGGCCAAGACATCACTTTCCATTCCACCTCTTCCAGCTCTTCTGGGGGGATTTTAAAAATTCCCAGGATTCCTAGGCCAGCCAAAAGACAATGTCTCTCCAATGTGCCCTGGATCTTCCCCAGGATCTCTCCAAAAACCTCCCTTGAGAGGCATCCAGGAACATCCTTACTAGATGCCCAGACCCACTTCAACTAGCTCCTCTCAATGTGAAAGGAGCAGTGGCTCTTCCTTAAGTCTCTTCTTCATCACTAAACTTCTCAACCTATCTCTAATGGAGAGTCCAGCTACCCTGTGGAGAAACCTTATCTTGATCGCTTATATCCACAAATTACTGTAATTTCTGGACTATTGAGCGCACCCAAATATAAGCCCCACCCACTACATTTTAAAAATGATAATAATTTTGTACATATATCGGCTGCACTTGTGAATAAGCCGCGGGTGTCCATGTTGTAACATGAGACATTTACACAGACAGATTTTTTTAACTTTTGATTAAATACGTATTGATAACATACACAAATACGTACAGTAAATGTTTTATTTTTTTCGAACAGTGCCAGTTACACAGCTGGTTAAACAAAAATACAGTAGCCTACCAGGAAGTCATTAATCGCTATCATCTTCCTCCTGCAGAGGATTTTTTAAAACTGCTCCTCCGTCAGCATCCACTGGCAGACTGGAGCAGAAGTTACTCTTTGCATGCCGCCAGTTTTGGTAAACGATTTCTCACCACCTGTCATCCAAGCCCCCCACCGAGCTTCGAGTGTCACTTTAATACATGATTCACACTGATAGAGTGGCTATGAATACTTTTTGTGCCCTCTGGGAGGGGCACAAGTTCCTCCTCCTCGTTCTCTCCCCTACTTCTCGTTTCATTGGTCCACTGCGACCTGTTTGGTAATTTCATCGCCGGCCATATATTTTTGTTACCTTTATTTATACAGGTAGTCTCATTGAGTCACAAGGACCCCCCCCCCCCCACCACCACCACCACCACCACCAGGAGAGATGTGTATTGGGCAGCTATGTGTGATGAGGCTAAATGTTTTACTGGGAGGAAGTTTGTTAGCCCATCTAAAAACAAAAATCCATAAAATAGCCGCAGCATTGTATAAGCCGCGGGGTTCAAAGCATGTGAAAGAAAGTAGTAGCTTATAGTCCGGAAATTACGGTACATGGTACGGGTATTATATATACATGTATACATATATATATATATATATACATATATACATATATATATATACATATATACATATATATATATATATATACATATACATATATATATACATATATACATATATATATATATATATATATATATATATA
>NC_056513.1:23787090-23811513 GCF_014905685.2 Nematolebias whitei
GTATTACACTGTGGTGAATTTACATGCTCTCTGTGTGGGAAACAAATCCAGATATTTTAAAAGCGCTATAGATGATAAAAGGGAAACTAATAAATAGTTTTATTTGGGGGGAAAAAGTGCTTTTTAAAGTGTGTTAAATCAACAAAACGCCTGATGAAATCACACACAACTAATTAGGTTTGTGTTTCCAAAGAGCCTCCCAGAGACGCTCTGCTTAGGAATTAGCTACACCACTGCTAGAAGTTAAATACTGTGAGGATAGGCTGTGGAGGGAAACATGCCAACAGTTGAACACTGCCTTGAAAACATGATTTGGTAAAGAAAATAAATGCATGTTTTTACATAAAAACGTTAACCAACAAAATGCCCCTTATTTATTTAGAAATGTCCCGAACAGTCCCCTGACACACTCAGATGATTTCCATGCAGGTTTAAGGAACTCCTCTGTGCTGTCTCTGATACATTGACCTGTGTTATCTGCCCATTGTCACTTTTGTACCTGCAGCATATTTAGATCTGCATTCTGCCACAAAATGAACACAAACTCTTTACATCTGCTGAACTTAATTGGTGCGTTTGCACCAGCTTAGAGCTGAATATGAAGCAGAAACAAACTGGTTGCTAAAGCAGCTAAAGCTATCTATGGGGTAAAAAGTGCACACCTGTGAATCTACATGTCAGTTTCTAAAGATACCTCTCAGGTTTAAATACACACCCATCTCCGCTGTCTATATGATGATTTACCTTGATTGTCTCCTAATTATGCTTAATGTCTGTCCTTTACTACCTTGATTTATTCTTGCTTATTCTGATTTCTTGTACATTTTTGTCGTATGAGGGAAAAAACAATGCATAAGCACCATCTGTGACAACGTCAGTAACGTTGAACAAAACATAAAAGTTTAGATGAACATCTGGTGCCAGCCAGATGATGGGATGAAGGAAGATTTTGCTCTTTCAGGTGGGAACCGTCAACCATTTTCACTTTTGTACTGAACAGATCAGTGTGGTAGAAACCACCTGTAATCAACAGAGTTCCTCCTGGAAAACAGATTAAAACCAATGGGATTAGCAATAATTCCCAAAGTGTGCAGCTGAATAACATCTCACCTCGCCTCTGTTTTCTGGTTTATATATGAACCGAACCAACAAAGTTAATATTTTGTTTGTTGGCACACGATCTGAGTCTTCGTGCTCTCACACACACATCCTGTTTATGCGCTCACATTAAACTGCTCAGCCTTTTGCCCAGTAGTTGTGTCATACTAAGCAGGGTGAGAGGACAAGCCTGACTCAGCTCTTTAACTGTAGCTGTTGACACACACACACATACACATTAAAAAGTGTGTGTATTGTGTTTGTGCTGCTGTAGCGTACCACTTTGCTTTCTCATTTGCTGTAATGTTCAGGATACTGTACATCCAAGAAGGCAACTTTAATCCTCCCCCTCCACACAACTACCCCCACACACATACACTAAAGATGTATATAAAGCCATAACATTCAATATTCACATTCAATGACCAAGAAAAGTTTCTAAATTACTGAACATTTGAAATGGAGCCAATAAGTGTGCAGCAGTATGTGTGAACAGAGGCACTGATTGTGTAAATGGATATGAAAGAGTGCGTTTAAAAAAAGTTAATGACCCAAAAATAGTGACGCACACCTCATCACTTCTGCAGATGCCGGTGACTTTGCAAAGTGCATGCATGAACACACACTGTCATCCCCCACACACACACTCCTTCTGTCTATTTATTTGCCATCGTGCTTGGTGGTTAACACTGTTGCGGTTAACAGCAAGACGGTTATAGGTTCAATTCCCAGTTTGTTCCTGGGACCTTTATGCATGTTCTCCTTGTGTTTGTGTGGATTTTCTCTAAATACTCCTGTTTCCTCCCACAGTCCTGTTAGGCTGCCTTCAGGCCCAGACCTCTCCAGCAGGAGATCTGTGGTTTCAATGGGATTTGCCTGCTTAAATAAAGGTTAATAAATACTTTTGTGTTTGGGAAGGTTTCACATTAATCAAGAGCTGATTATTAGTACTACACATTCAATGACCAAGAAAAGTTTTAGACATTATCTAGTCTGTCTAGTATTAGACATTTTATATGTTGATATACAGAAAGCTAGAGGTAAATTAAAATGGACATATGTATATTTTAGACATTTATTTAGCCACTTATTTCTGTTCTGCCTGTGATGGACTTGCAACCTGTCCAGGGTGTCCCCCGCCTCTCACACAGTGATGGCTGGACATGGGCACCAGTGACCCCCCGCGACCCATAAAGGAAGAAGCGGGTAAAACACAATGGATGGATTTCTGTTCTGCTGAGGGTCACGGGGAACTGGTGTCTTTCTGTTGGCCATTAGGTGAAATGTGTGTGGGGTGGTACACCCCACACACGTCACCAGTCTACAGGACAGACAGAGATGAAGGAAACAGACAGTCACACACACTTACTCTCACACCAGTGGCAGTTTAGAGTAGCTGGTTAACATAAGATGCATGTTTTTGTTTGTGGGAGGAAACTGGGGTGCCCTGAGAAAATGTAAATGGTAAAATGTGCTGCATTTGAGCATGAACGTTGATGTCTTGAACCACTTTGGCCATGGCTACCTAGGAGGAGTCGCTGGGGAAGAGGACAGCCCCCAGAAACCATCTTATCACCAGCAAACTGGTTGATCCACAGTAGGAGTGTACTGCTTGGTGGGGAAAACAGTTTGTATGCGACTTCTCAGATTGATGAAGCTCTTCAGATGGAGGGCGAACACGTCTTTCAAGAAAAAAAGGAAATGTGCAGATGACCTGACTGAACATTGTTGGATAAATGGACTGTACTTATATATCGCATTTCTATCTTATCAAGATACTCAAAGCTCTTTACAACAATCTGTGCCTCATTCACACAGCACTCTACTAGATCTATACAAAGAATAATCAGAGCTTTATCACATTCTACACTGAAGGGACACACATCGGAGGCAAAGAGGGGTTCAGTGTCTTGCCCAGGGACACTTCAGCATGTGACTGCTGGTGGAATCGAACCCCCAACTCTCGTATTGGAGGACGACTACTCTAACCACTCAGCCACAGCCGCCCGTGTAACGCATAACGGGCAAACTCCACACAGAAAGACCCCAGGTGGGGAGATGAACCTGCTACCATTTTAATATGTACAAAAAAACAAAGCATTTTATTGTTAAAGTTTAATGGAATAATGAATTTTGATATACCTATTACAAACTATTTTAGTTTTACTTTTAAATGCTTCTTTTTATGAAAGAAAAGAGAAATACATTTATTTTATGTTATGCCTGTTTTGTTAGACTTTGCTGTTAAAGATGTTCATGTTGACTGCCAATGTGAATATTATATATAATAAAACAAATGTATTATTATTAATGCTGGACAGTCAGTGACCATTTTAAGATTCCAGTGTCAAACTGGTTTCTTAGAGCTTTTATTTCCTGTGCTCTCAGTTCACATTTAAGTAACGCTTCGAATCATAGATTTTAATAACTACCTGTCTCTGAATGTGCGAAACATGTTTTAAACTCTCCAGAGGCCGAGCACATAACAGTCCATACTATCTGAATTAAAACCTTAATTTCCTTTCCTAACTTTTCATTTTTATTGATGGCAAAGTTGATTTCCTTTGCTCAGGGATGTTTTTTCAGACTTTTGCCTCTTTGTGTGTTGACTTCTCTCTGCAGAGAGAGACAGTAACACAGACGCAAGCCGTGGGAAACCACAGACCAGACTGCAGTAACTGATGCCATAAAAGCTGTGCTGCCTAAAATGAATTATCGTGAACGTGAGGGGGGAAAAAAGTCATTCTGTTGAAATTTGACAACCAATCTTGGGTCTGGATTCATACCAGTTTTCCCTTTGAGGACTTCTATATTAGACTGTGCAGAGAGTCTGTGTTCATAAAATTTAACAGTGAGTGGGAAAACTTGTTTTTTACTATCTAAAGTCTGGTGTCTTGATGCTCCTTCAAATCTATGATTGTAAATTTATAACGGAGTTGCACAATATTAGGACAACTCACTGCTGCGAAGTTATTAATATAGTTATAACAATATTTCTTATAAAATTTCTTCACTGCTACATTTTCCTTGTTATCATGATGCTTGTGGTTATATTTGCAAGGCTTGTATCATATCAGCCATTTAAATCATCAGTGAGCATTGAGGGCAGTGGGTTTATTTGATTGTCTGATTGGCCAAAAATACAGTTTTACTGACTTGTTGGATTTTAAGAAATGGTTTAAAAATGTTGGGAAAACTCGCTTTATCATACCCTACAGTCAGTGCATTGTAGTTCAATCCTTTTGTTAAATACTCATTTTGCACACATGGATTCTGCAATGACAATAAATGTATTAATCTGCCATAATGATACATTTTCAATACAATGTACAGCACTAATTTAGAATTTTTTTTTTTTTTTGTTTGAAAATTGATATTTTCCACTGGGCAAATAATATGCTTAAAATGGAAATGAATAATTTATATTACTGTTGTGGTTTTTCTTTCTTTTACTGATTTAAACTCTGTTTAGAAGCCACCAAATCTGAGTTTCAATCTTTGCAAACACATAATTGTATGTGACTGTACTTCTCATGGGGCGGCACATTAGTTCAGTGGTTAAAGCTGTTGCCCAGACTTCTTGGATAATTCAATTCGCATCAATTCAGTTTATTTACGTAGTGCCAAGTCACAACAGAAGTCATCTCAGGGCACTGAACAAAAACATTCATATACCTGTATATAAAAAATAAGTTAACACTGTTTATCTGAGGAGCAGACTGCTTTGAATTTCACTTCATCATCTTATCTTATATAGGATATATAGGACGTACAGTATAGGAAATATAGAAAATAATGGATATATAGGATATATAGAATATCGAGGATATATAGGACAAACGGTATAGGAAATATAGGATATATAGGACATAAGGTATAGGAAATATAGAATATATAGGACATATAGGATATACAGAATATATAGGATATATAGGACATACAGTATAGGAAATATAGAATATATTGGATATATAGGATATACAGAATATAGAGGATATATAGAACATATATGAAATATAAGACATACGGTATAGGAAATATAGAATATATAGGATACATAGAAAATAGGATATATAGGATATATAGGACATATGGTATAGGAAATATAGAATATATAGGATATATAGAACATAGGATATATAGGACATGAGGTATAGGAAATATTGAATATATAGGAAATATAGGATATACAGAATATATAGGATATATAGGACATAAGGTATAGGAAATATAGAATATATAGGAAATATAGAATATACAGAATATATAGGATATATAGGACATATGGTATAGGAAATATAAAATATAAAGGATATATAGGACATACGGTGTAAGAAATATATAATATAAAGGCTATATGGGATATATATAATATATGGAATATATATGATATACAGAATATATAGGATATATAGGACATACGGTATAGGAAATATAGAATATATAGAATATATTGAACATATAGGACATACGGTATAGGAAATTTAGAATATGTAGGATATATATAATATATAGAATATATAGAACAAATGTTATAGGAAATATAGAATATATAGGATGTATAGAATATATAAGGTATATAGAATATAGAATATATAGGATATATAGGACATATGATATAGGAAATATAGAATATATAGAATATATAGGATAGGAAATGACAATGTTGTACAGTTGATCTGAAGTTATTATATTTCCGCAATCCATTGTTTGTGTTATGTGCTCTTTGACTATGTTCACATTGTAGGTGTTAGTACTCAATTCCAATACTTTGCTCTGCAATAGTCAGCTCTGATTCGTCTATTTATTTATTTTGTGTGGTCGTTCACATTATAATTTAAATGAGACTGTCATCAGACTCCAGTGTGAACTCTCCATGACCTTGAAGCGACCCACATGTGCAGAGGTAGACGTGACGTTGCACACTGCATGCTGTGTTTACGGAAGTGAACATGGACGTTTCACATGTCACAGTATGTGAATTGATTACGAAGTTGTGCAATCAGAACAGATTAAATTATCTGACTTGCTTTTTTGGTCTTGCATGTACATTTAAACTTTCTGCTTCCCACCTACTCTAGAGCCGAACTGAATTGGAATGGAAGTGAAAAACTCAAGGTATGAACAAACTCAAGTATTGATCTCTTCACGTTAGTATCAATTCAGTCCAGCACCAATATTAGTATCATACAGTATGTTGATGTCATCCAGGGCATGGTTAAAAAAATGATGAAGCAACTGGACTTATTTTCTGTTGCTGAAAATGTGTTGTGTTCCAAGCGTTAAACTGCACATTAGTATTGATATCATCAATACTTGAATCGATCCACTTACCCCTACCTGAATTATGTTAAAGTTTAATCAAATGTGTCATGACCCTTCAGACTGTAATCGCCACGAAAAACTTGGAATATTTATCTGATTTAGTGTCACATATGAAAAGGACCTGGATCAGACTAGAAAATAATTGGTTTGTCACATTTAGATTGTCATGAAAAAATTCAGTATGAGTAGGATATGTGCAAAAACAGTGGATTTGGGCAACATTTGCTTGCAGTGTGAATAAAGCCATTGATGCTCAAGGGGATGGGTGTTGTAAGATGAGATTTATTGTGGTTGTTGACTATGCACACAGGACAAGAGGGGGATGTTGCACAGGACTGGACTTTTCATCCATCCATCCATCCATCCATCCATCCATTATCTATTTCGAAGTCGGGTCACGGGAGTATCAGCTTGAGCAGAGAGGCCCAGACATCTCCTTCCACAGCCACCTCTTCCAGCTCTTCTGGGAGGTCTCCAAGGAGTTACCAGACCAACCAATAGACAGTCTCTCCAGCATAACGTTCATAAAAATAAAATTATTGTACATCTGGCAAAACTACTTTCGCCTCTCAGCACTTCCTGGCTTTTTGGGGTGAAGTTTACATGCTCTCCTTGTCCACATGCGAGTTCTTTTTGGGTACTCCGGTTTCCTCCCACAGACCAAAAACATGCATGTTAGGCTGATTGGTAACTCTAAATTGTCCCTAGGTGTGAGTGAGAGAGTGAATGGTTGTTTGTCTTGTTTGTCTTTATGTGTCTCTGTGTTGGACTGGAGACCTGTCCAAGATGTCTTCCGCCTCTCGCACAGTGACAGCTGGACATGATGAATGGATGGATGGATGGATGGATGGATGGATGGATGATGGATGGATGGATGGATGGATGGATGGATGGATGGATGGATGGATGGACGGATGGATGGATGGATGGATGGATGATGGATAACAACAAGTTCCAGTTTGAATAGTCTGTTAAAGGACAAACAACATAGATGTCAAATATATATTTTTTCTTCATGCATGTCTTTGTATCACTTGTTAACATTCTCACTTTTGAGAGGAAAGCCATATTTAAAGTTCCTAAATGGATGTTGTGTGTATTTTTTCATAATATTTTATCATTTACTAAACAGAATTGAAATATGCTGTCAATATTTAAATAAGCGCCACCACAAAATAATCATGCAAGTATGAAAAAAATAAAAAAATTAATCAGGATCTTGAGGGGAAAAAATAATTAGAAACTTTGGGAAATGTTTGCTTTCATAAAGTCTTATTAACAACTTTTTATGTAATTTCATGCCAGACAAAACTGAATTTACTGTATGTTTGATGAGCCCATAAAAGTCAGAGATAATTGTGAGGGGGTATTTGTGTACATGCCTGCATACTGGAGCATTTAATCAGACTGAAAATAGTGCTGCAATTAAAAAACTTCACGGGGGGTTTAAAGATGTTTTTGCTGCATTACATTCGGTGAAGATGAACTAGCAACCACTGATCAGAGTTTTATATAATTTTTACTTGAAAGCATAGAAAAAAAATCATCCTATTTTGTTACTTCAAAGAAAAGCTACAATAATTGCCAACAAACCCATTCATGTTGGACCAACAGATGCATTGTTTATGAAAGAGAGGAAACAAATTTAGGTTATTGAAGTGGATCAAACCAAGATGTAGATAAATAAAACTGGATTATGCTTCTGCCCATTTGGAAAAAACGGTAAACTGAATGAGGCTTTTTTTAATCATATTGTGATAAAGGTTTGCTTTAACAAAGCTTCACTTTGATTTCCATTTCAGCTGTTTCATTTGTTCTTTGTTCATACGTTTGTTTATCTGGAAGGAAAAGAGAGAAAGATGAAGCTAAATTTAGACTGAAACATGAGAGTTAATGAGATTTTTATTTTCATAATTATCGGAGTGTCACATGACTTGACCACCCCTTACTAGCTAATCTATACTTACAGTGCCGTAAAAAGTATTCTACCTATTGAACTTTTTCACTTTTTATCAAGTTACAACCACAAGTTTCAAAGTATTTTACTATGATTTTTGTGTGACAGACCAATACAAAGTACTGCAAGTGGAAGTAGATTAGCTTTTTGTACTCTATTAGTCCCCAATGGAGAAATTGATTCTTTGCATTTTTCCCATTGCACATGTGAGGCAGTGGGCTGCCATCTAGGGTGCCCGGGGAACAGCGGGGGAGGGGGGGGGGCTTGCTCATGGGCCCAAGGTGGGGCAAATTAGGTGGAGGCAGGTGTGCGTGTTGAACCTTTTCCACCCACATTTTGATGTTGTCGGTCTGGGTAAGGATGCCCCCTGAACCCCAATGTCTATGGACTATGTCTCTTGGTTGGTCTGGGAATGCCTTGGGGTCCCCCCAGAAAAGCTGGAAGAGGTGGCTGTGGAAAGAGATGTCTGGGCCTTGTAACAGCTGTAATTGTGTAGTGTCTCTTTAAGACAGTCCACGTTATTGCTAATGACGACACAAGTGCACGACACTGCTCTCTCTACACAACGTGGGAGGAACGTGTTGCTGGATAAACGCACATACGGATATGGACACTTTAATTTCCTAACTCTAGTAACGTTACGGGTTGTTTGGGTTCTGCTTATTCTGTGTCTGATAAGATAGCAGCCGTTCAACCGGGCTTTGTAAGGTTGGTGAAGAGTGTGTTTATTAAAGGACAAACACTGGAAATCCCAGTACCAGTGTGGTTGTGAGTTTTTGACTTATGTCAATTGTCTGACGCCTCCTCTCCGCCACTGAATACAACCCAAACGTTACAGCCTCCATGCTCAAGCTGCTGCCCCCTGCAACCCAACTTCAGAACAAGCGGAAGATAATGGATGGATGGATTGATTGGTCCGGGAAGTTGGACTGGGATTGACTGGCGACCCTCCGATCACAGGCCCACACTCTTTAGCCTTTGCGCCACCACTCCCCACCAATAATAATACATGGTTTTCAAATTTTTCTTTTCAAAATCTCTGAAGGACCACCTGCATCATGAAGGACCCCACTCACCCAGCACACACACTTTTTGCCCCACTCCCCTCAGGAAGGAGGTTGAGGAGCATTAAGTGTAGAACCACTAGACTGAGGAACAGCTTCTACCCTGAGGCTGTTAGACTCATGAATCTCTAACCAGGATAATATCTGTGAAAAATCACATCATGTTGCTGCTGATCTGTTTCATGTTGCTGTGTTCGTTTGTGCTCATCTGCTCACACAGACTCATGTTCGTGCTGCTGTTCGGTGTAATGTTTTTATGCTATTAGTTCTTAGCGTATATTTAGTTGATGATATTCATAGCTCATATCTTAGATCTTATTACTGTTTTTCTTTTACATTTTATTGTTGGATGTAACTGGGACCCTGTGCACATAATTTCGTTCTCACCACATGCACCACATGTGGTGAGAACGACAATAAAGAAACTGACTCTGAATCCCAGCACCTTCAGAAGATTCAAAAATTTTAAATTGAACTCGTCAGTGTGTAATTTAATCTCAGTGTAAAAACTGCTGTTCTGTGTGTGAGGTTTCTTACAGGACAGTAATGATCAAACAGCCTCACAAAGATAAAAAATAAAATAAAACACAGCACAGGTCAGGGATAAAGTTAGTGTGAAGTTTAAAGTAGGGTTAGGTTATAAAACAATATCCAAAGCTTTGGAAAATCTTCCCAAGCTCTGTTCAATCCATCATTCAGAAAATATACTTTTTCAAAGCACGTTTATGTTATGAATGTCTACAACCCTGCTGGTCCACTGCTCAAACGTATCACCACAAATACTTTCTAGTTATTACACTCATAAGCTGAGAAGTTACAAACACATGGAGGTCATCATTTTAATACCTTTGACCAAATCCCACATCATTTTATTTTACATTTTCAGAGGAAAAACAACTGGTTGTTGGCAGTTATGAGAAAACACAACTTGTACAATGAAAAATAAACTGTACTCAGTGGTATGTTGGATCCCCCAAAACCCATGTTCTCTTTGATACTTTAGCCTGGAGGTTAAATCAAAGTCCTTTTGTGTACTGATAATCACAGTGCCTGCACCAAACAAGGCTCTGTGTTATTCTGATCCCCTCAAACTCCCCATCATCTGTACATCTTTTCAATAAAAAGAGCCCACTGATGGCTCAGAAATCTAACTTTAAACTGCTCAGTTAAAGGGAGACGAGTTAAACAAGATGTCATCCTGCTGTCACTGATCGTCATGACATTTTTTTTTCATCCAGCTACTGAAAGTAATAAAGTATTCTGATACACTGCTGCAGGACCCAGAACTGGGATTTTGAGTTGTCCCTGCTCTTCTTGTTTGCTCTATCAAAACCTAAGGATGACAACTGCTATTGTCTAAATCATGAATACACTAACATTTTTAATTCTGTCCAGCACACAAGCAGAGGAGATTGAGATGATTTTGAATGCCTTTGCACTGAATTAGTCACAATAATATAATTATTAGATGAAGAGTCTGCAAGCAGGTTTGTTTCTACAGGCATCTGAAGGGTCATTTTTATCAATGTAAATAATTAGTCTTAATGAATGACAGGATCATTCCTTTGCTTTGCCACATTGTATACCAATGAGTCACACTGTGTTGAATCTAAAGCCATATTGAATCACACTGTATCATAACTGAGGGCTGAATCATAGTGTGCTGTATCAGTTTATGCTGCTCTCAGATCATATTGGCCACAGACCAGAGATGCACAATCCTAGTAAGCAAGCATTTTATTGTGTGTATGTATGACATCACAGTCTCTGGCTGACTCCAAAACCAGCTCTTTTTCTCCCCCCCCACCCTTGTCTTTACCGATTGTTGAGTCACACATCAAGCTGTCTGCTTAAGTCAAAAAACCTTAAAGTGTACGTATGCAAATATGACGTTCCCTCAGATGCACTGCTTAGAATGGCTTCACACTCAAAAGATTATTTTTCTAGACTCCAATGTGTTTCTGTCTCTAAAATTTGTGTTTAATTTGAATAAAAAGGTTGAACTTCATTTCTGAGGTGACGTTTCTTAGATCTTCAGATTGTCAGGGCCTCTGACACTGGAGATTAAGAAATAGAGGGTCATTGAATTATTATCTCTGTAAACATGGTTCAATGCTAACTTAACATGCATGATTATCCACTGGATAAATAACTTGTTCTCAGTCTATTTGAACTCAGGACCAAGGCTCTTTGTTGACTGATGGTGGCAGATGAAAGCAATACCTGAACTAGTAAGCTGTGCTAATGCTAAAACAATTTAGCTAGCCTGTTTTTGGGCTACCAGTAATCCATTGTTCCGTTTACTTTCTAATTTGTTGACCCATATGTCCATCCATCCATTATCTTTTACCTGCCTTTTCCATTTTGGGTCACGGGGGTCACCAGTGCCCATGTCCAACAATCACTGTGCGAGGGGCGAGGTACACCCTGAACGGGTCGCAAGTCCATCACAGGGACACATAGAGACAAACAACCATTCACTCTCTCATTCAGACCTAGGGACAATTCAGAGTTACCAATCAGTCTAACATGCATGTTTTTGGTCTGTGGGAAGAAACCGGAGTACCCGGAGAAAACCCATGCATGCACAGAGAGAACATGCAAGCTCCACCCAGAAAGGCCTCCGGACCGGGATTTGAACCGGGAACCTGCTCGCTGAGAGGCAGCAGCTCTACCAGTTGCGCCACCGTGCTGCCTGACCCATATGTGCTTTATAAAAAGTGTGTTTCAGTCATCCACCGAAAGAAAGGATCTTTGACAACACTTATTTTGTAGTTTATATAATAACAATAATAATACATTTTATTTGTGTAGCGCTTTTCTAAATATTCGAGACGTTTTACGGGAATCCAAAAATAAAATCAACAATGCATCACAACACATAAAAATACAGTAAAACTTTTAAAAAATGCGCAAATTTAAACATTAAAAGCGATTTTAAACAGGTGGGTTTTGAGTTCTTTCTTAAAAGTGGAGAGATCGAATCAGGCACGAAGCTGTTGGGGCAGTGAGTTCCAGAGGGTGGGGGCAGCGATGGAGAAGGCTCTGTCTCCCCAGGTTTGGAGCTTGGTCCTACAGGGGAGAAACAGAAGGTTGGCATCGGAGGAGCGGAGGGAACAAGAAGGAGTGTAGTGATGGAGTAGGTCGGTCAGGTATGGAGGGGCCAGATTATGGATGGCTCTGAATGTGATGAGGAGGATCTTGAAATGGATGCACTGAGTGACGAGGAGCCAATGGAGTTTCTGCAGGACAGGAATTATATGTTCATAGGAGCGGGTGTGGGTGAGAAGGCGGACAGCAGAGTTTTGAATATATTGCAGTTTGTTGAGAGTTTTGGATGGTGTACCGTACAAAATGTTATTGCAATAGTTGATTCTGGATGTGACAAAGGCATGGATTAGGATTTCAGCAGTGGAGAAAGTGAGTGATGGGTGGAGTCGTGCTGTGTTTTTGAGAAGGAAGAATGCAGTCCAAGTCATCTGTTTGACATGTGATTCGAATGAAAGAGTGGAGTCGAGAAGAATACCAAGATTATGAATGAGTGGTGATGGAGTGAGAGTGATGTTGTCAAAGTTGAGGCAGAAGTTTTGAGTGGACTTGGTGGCACTGTTTGGACCTATGAGGAGTACGTCAGTTTTTAATATGAGAAAATTCTGCTTCATCCAGATTTTGATGTCAGTTAAGCAATGGGTGAGGGTGGAGTGTATGTTGGGGTTTATGGATGTAGTAGAAATGTAAATCTGTATGTCATCTGTATAGCAGTGAAAATGGAGGCCATGACGACAGATGATATTACCAAAGGAAAGGATGTAAAGGATGAAAAGGAGATGACCAAGCTCTGAACCTTAGGGAACACCCTGGGATAGAAGGGTTGTGGAGGAGGAGCAGCAGTTGATGTGAATAAACTGTTTCTGGTCTGTGAGGTAGGACTGAAACCAGGACAGAGCAGAGCCAGTGGTGTTCATGTTGGACTTGAGATGGGACAAGAGGATGGAATGACTGATGGTGTCAAAAGCTGCAGTGAGGTCCAGATGATGAGGATACTGAGCTTTGTCAGAATCAGAGGAAAGGAAAAGATCTGGTAACTTTGAGAAGAGCTGTTTCGGTGGTATGTTTTGGACAGAAACTGGACTAGAATGGTTCAAGCAAGCTATTGGATTTGAGATGGGTCTGAAGTTGATCAGCTCTGACTCGCTCTAAAATTTTAGACAAAAAGTGAAAATGGGATATAGGCTGGAAAGTGATGAAGTTTTCAGGGTCAAGACCAGGTTTTTTTTAGTATAGGGGTGATGGCTGCCAACTTGAGAGACTGTGGAACAGATCCAGAAATAAGTGAGGAGTTGAGGATTCTTGTGGTCAAAAAAGAGACAACTGGGAGATAACTTTTGATGAGAGGAGAGGGAATGGGATCCAAAGAGCAGGTGGTAGTTTTGATACCAGACAAAAGTTTAGTCAACCTAGCAGATGAGATTGGAGTGAAGTGTGAGAGCTGCTGAATGGAGCTGGAGGGAGGTGAATTAGGAGGTGTTGTGTGAGCAGAGACAAGATCAAGGGAACTATAAATGTTATCAATTTTGGACTGAAAAAAAGACTGAAAACTACTGCGTTTGGTGATGTTAAAGGATGAGGAAATGTTGTTATTGGGCTTTAAAAGCGTGTTGATAGTTGAGAAAAGTGACTTGGGATTGTTGGAGCCAGAGTGGATGAGATTGGAGTAGTAATTTGATCGGGCAGAGTTTAGTGCATCCTTGTGTTTCTGTATATAATCTGTATACATTTGGAGATGGACAGTTAGACCAGATTTAGTCTCTCAAGTTGACGCTTACGTGATTTCATTTTATGGAGCTCAGAGGTGTACCATTGGGCAGTGTGGGTGAAGGAGACAGTTTTGGTTTTAATAGGATTAATATACTTGGTGGTATGTTCCAAATGTAGCTAACATTTTACACAGTTTTGCAATGATAACTATCAGCACAATAGTCTAACATCTGACCTAATTGCACATTCAGAATTCTGCTAAAATCCTTTATATTTTGTAAAATGAAAATACTTTTAACGCTACTCTGGCAATTGTAGTGTTTCCTTAAGGCTTGTGTCCACAAACAACTGTGAATTTTTTTTAGCTGTTACCAATGACAAAAGAACATATGTGCCTTCATGCGGGTGGCTAGAGGAAAAGTGCAACACCCAGCAGCTTTATTTTAAGCATGCTGTCTTTTTTGTGCATCCAATTTTAAACGCTTCTCTTTGAATGTATCAGAACCTTTCAAAAATGTTTTAGTGTATTCACTAATGTTTTTCCCCTCCTCATCCAACCAGTTATGTTTAGGCAGAAACTGTGACTGCTGTAACTAATAGAACAGACACAATTATCTTACTGTGTCCATCCGCTGCGAGCTGTTTTACTCATCAGTCAGAAGTTACCAATAAGAGAATAAATAGGATTTAATAAAAATATGTGTCACCTAGATTTGAAATGTTGTTTATGGTAATAAAATGTATTAATAGATTCTATCACCATTTCTAAAATAAGTAAATAAATAAAACTCTCTTTCAGACAATTCCTTTTCTCAATAACTGGGTTGATATAAAATATCATAATATTCACAAAATTATGGTTTTCACTTTAGTGCAGCATGGCCAAAGATTAATAAAATTTAACGTACAAAACCAAAAAATAACCAGTCTTTGAAAACCAAGTTGGCAAACCAGTTGGATTAGTGATGCTGCAACAGTACAAATGTTTCTAATACAATCATATTGGGAAAATATCTGTTAAAAACAGTGTAATTTTATTATTTTTTTCATTTGAATAAAATACTGTTCTGATGTTATGAAAAATATTTCCGTTTCTGTGATTCAGTTTCATGTTAATGCTCAGTTAGCATGCTAACTAGTTAGCTCAACGAGGAATGTAAGGTCAGTGTAAGTTCAAAAATTATTTCAAACTTCTAGTTGCAAATTGAAAATAACAAACACCTTTACAATGGATTTGCTGTATTTATCAAGGCTGGAATAAGATGAGAGAATATAAGAATGAAAAATAATACCAACCCTGATGCCTTATGAAATACATAAAAAACCTGACTGAAAAATGTTGGATTGTATACCTGGATTATTGAGCATGGACTTTGTTGTTTTCAACCAGTTTGACACGACTGTCAACAAGGAAGAGGACCGGCAATGGAGGAGGGGGCGTACCAAAGAGACCATCTTATCACAAGCAAAACTGGTTTGTTCCATTTTGGAGTAAGCTGTTGGGGAAAGAATCAGTTTTGTTGTGTGTTTTCTTGACTGATGAAGCCTTCCGGATTGAAGGCGAAACGTTTCAGCACAAAAAAGAAAAAAGAAACTGTCCAGATGACCTGACTGAAACATGTTGGATTGTATACCTGGATTACTGAGCATGGACTTTGTTGGTCAATAATGGTGTACCACAAGGCTCAGGCTTAGGGCCCACACTATTTACAATCTACAGCAGTAATGTCGGTCAGACATTCCTGACACATTCTTGAATTTCTATACCGATGACACTGTTGTTTATTATTGAGCTAAAACAGTTGCTAAGGTTTTCCAGCTTCTACAGTCTGCATTTGACATCATTCAGTCAGACTTGTTCCATCTCAAACTGGTGCTAAATGCTGATAAAACCAAAGGAATGTTGTTTTCAAACAGAAAGGTGGTACCAGCGGTCCTTCCTCCCATCTTATCTATGAATGATGTTCCTATTGAGTTTGCAGATCCTTACAAATACTTGGGAATCCTGGTTGATGCACATCCCTTTTAAGCTTCATATTGAAAACTTGGTAAAGAAACTGAAATTAAAACTGGGTTTCTTTTTTCAGAAATTCATTCAACCTTTATTTAGACAGGTAAATCCCATTGAGCCTCGAGGACTCATTTACAAGAGAGACCTGATTTCAACAAAGAATGATGATAACAATGGACAACAGCAACAACAATAAACAGTTATAAAAAGTCATACAGATTTTTTTTAAACAAATAGGATGGCTAAAAAAAAAAGAAAAGAAAAGAAAAGTAACAAAAAACAGAATCGGATCTTGCTTAAATCTGAATGCTAGGAAACACCTTGTGGCTACTACTTTCCTTCCCTCCATTGCCTATGGTGACATTATTTATAAGAGTACTTCTGCAAACAACTTACAGATGTTGGACGCCCTCTACTATGCGGCACTAAGATTCATAACTGGCTGTAATTACTGTTCCCATCACTGCACTCTGTACTCTTCGGTCAGTTGGTCATCATTAACTTCACGCAGACTCTCTTACTGGTACATTTTCATCTATATATCACTTCTTGGTCTGCAGTCTTCAAATATCTCCTCCTACATGTCACATCGTCAGTGCAGTTGCAGTGTATATTATATTATATTATATTTTTTAGCCTTAGCGTAGCTTGCTATTTCAGGTATTGCTTTCAACTGCCACCATCACCCAACAAAGAGGCATGGTCCTGGGTTCAAATAGACTGAGAACAAGTTATTTATCCGGTGGATAATCATGCGTTTTCAGTATTAAAAAAAAAACATGTTTACAGTGATGATAAACAAGATTTTATAGACAACTTCAACATTTTGCTTGTTTATCACTGACTCAACTCTGTTGAACAACTTCTCCTGAATAAGCCTTGACAAAATGATAGCCAGATGTTTTCCTACTGAGTCAAATGCCTTCTCTCAAAAAGGCTTGTGTCTCGTGTGGTGAACTGCAATGCTATTTAGGATGCAAATATGGTGTGAAATTACTGCTTCTTGTTCTTGTTTGTTTCCTTGAATGAACTCCATTACCTCTGTCTGCGTCAACATGTGGCTGATTTTCAGCTTTATGACACAAGCTCTTTGAATCGTGTTTCCAGTAGAGTTGGATTTGCATGTACTTTTCTGGAACTGTTGGAAGGTCTAATTTGGTTACGGTTTCATTCAGAAAAGTTATAAAAGTGTAATTTGTGTTGCAATGTTATCAATAATTACCAGGTGCTAAAGTACAGAACACACAATGCAAAACAAAATAGGTTGTTCACTTTTCATGGCCTCAGAACAAAACATGATAAATTAATGTTGTGCTTTTCACATACATTATATAAGGTGTTTAACTTTCTGTACTTTGGTTCATGAAGATTTGCTATAATTATTTGCACTCACTCACCTTAGCTTCAAGTAATTGCTATTGAATGAAACCTTACAGATATACAGTGAAATAAAAACTCACTGCATCAAAAACTACTTTTATAGTGAAAAAGCAGCTGAATGAAGGGATTACTCTGCTCATTTAATGAGTCACTGCTGTTATATGTGAGGGAAAAAGTTTGAACTATTAGATTGATAATGCAAGTTGATGTATTGCATCAGAGAGAAATGTGCAAGGATCAGTATGAGGACCAAAAAGCAGGACTGAAAACACTCACGGGTGTTTAAGGTGAAGTGGGTTCCTTATTATAAGTTTGTGTTTCCAGACTGAAGTCTCCGAAGATTGACAAGCAATTATTGACTTTAGAAAGCAGTTGAATTGAAGACTAGCTTAGCACATTTTACATCTCACTTGGTAGGGATGACATAATCCTTTCAACCCCTTTAATAAAACAGAAAACAAACGTTTTGCAGATCAATTTCTACTGCATTTGCATTTACATGCAACAATTTTTAGCAAGACAAACATATAACTTTTAAAGTCCATCCAAAGTGGAAACATTTATGGTACATTATTGGTATTTTTTTGTTCTTTTTTTTGTCTTATTTTCTGTATTATGTAGTATTGCTAAAGGCTAGGTTAGCTTCAGTTAGCTTAGAGCTCCACTACAGTCAATTTTTAATAACAGGTTCTCACTTTTTCGAGCTACTTGACAGATACGTGACAGAGGTACTGTGTTGTCGATGGTTTAATCAGTGACATGAGACGTTAATTTTCTTTGACCCATCAAAATAAATGTGGTCATTTATTAACAGAATCAAAATTTAACATCAGAACATTGTACACTTGATTATACTATCGGCTCTGATTAATAAAACTTGGCACGTTTTACTTAATAAAAACAACAGACATTTCTGAAGATATCTGGATTAATTACTGGCAAGATAGAAGAATTTTAAAGATGGGAAATGAAGGAGTTTAAATGGAGAGAAAAGATGGATGAGGATGTATGTCTGTAGACCAGAACAACACGCTCCTTTCAAGCGCAGCTCGCCGTGGTACACTTGTAGTGAAGCCAGTGACGACTCTTTACCTTTGCGGAGAATGGGTCAGCTGCGGTCAAGAGGTCCCTGGCACGCTACCTTTCAGCGTCTCCTCAGGGCGGCTGCGACTCGGCAGAAGTCGTGAGATAATCTGTTCCACAGAACAAACTTCCTCAGCAGTTATAGGGCATTTGCCGGGTGGAGCCACAGCGAGGCGTCGTGGATCCTGCAGAGATGGATGACTCCATCAGCCTGGAAAACTGAGTCCGAAGTTCTACTCAGCAGTGGAAAAACTTCAGAACTCCAGAACTACTCCAAGAGACTCAGAAGAACTCCGAGGAACTCCAACCGAACTCCATCAGAACCAGAAGAACTAACGGAACCAAGCAACCAACTAACCTAGGAAGTGTCGACTTTTAAAGAGTTCTGCTTCTGGTCACTTTTAGGAAGTCCTGATTGGTTGAAAGAACCAACAGGGGTGTGGTTTTAGTGACGTCAGAGGGTCGAGAAAAGTCGAGAAAACATCAGAAATGTTTAGGAACGGTTAGTTACAGACGAGAAAATATTTTGGAGAAATGACAGACTTACAGGTGCCAGTTTTCTTGTTTATGTCTGAGAGGTTTAAAAACATGACAGTTCCTCCCAATAACTTGTTTTTGACTGTCTCCGACTTTTGACCGACATCACTCTTCTCATTTCAGATAGAAGATCAAAAATGCATAATTACTTTGTAAAATAGACATTTAACTTGATTTCTACTTTGAATGAGGATTAAAAAATCATTAATACTGTTTCACAGTTGATTTAAAATGAGTGGTTCACTTCAACATTTAAAAATGGTATGGACTAAACACACTTTTGATTATCAAGATATTGTAAAATAGTAATGATAATATAAAAAAGAGAGTGTTCTTTCAATTGATTAGTTCAGGATACAATTAGAAAGTCTCTGGATGAGCTAATTTGTATTTCTGGATTCAAATCAATGAAATAACAGTTCCTGTCCCATAAAGGTTCTCAGAGGCAGGTTTTTGATCGGAGGCCTAGTTCACTACAATAAACTTAAAACTTAAGGAGGAAGAGCAGCCAAATGTATCTTTTAATAATTGAACATGGAGCTACAGGAGCGATATACAGGAGGTTCTTTACATTTAGTTTGTAAAAAGAACCCAGGTCACAGCAGATTGTACAGTATGAGTTGGATCATAAAGTGAAAGTTTGGTCTAAAAACAAAACAGAAGGAAAAAATAGTCTATCTTAACCTAAAGTGAACAAATATTAACATTTTATATCAGCTTCACAATTAGGAAAAACAGTTATTACAGCAACGCTTACTGAAATGTCAAAAATAAAACAAATAAAAAAGATAAAAACAAAAGTCGCATAATAAGACCACACCTTCACTTTCTGTAAGGGTTCAGACTTGAAACGACTCCTTCAATCCCATAAAATGGGATTAACCTGTCTAAATAAAAGGTTGAATGAAAGGGTGAATGGGAAAAAAAACATAACACTAATTATTTAGTGCAGGCCCAAGCTAATCTACAGTACAGTACCTTGGCCTTGTTGGCTGGAAGGACTCTGGAGGCAGCTGAGGACTGTCGGTGAGCAAAGCCCTGGCTGTTGCTGAGGTGAAAGCTCAAATGTGGGAGGAGTTTGATGAGGTCTTGGATACAGACTCTTGATCAGCTCCAAGGAGATTATGGCAAATCATTAGGCTGAGGTGGTGAAAGCAGCACTTTAGCAACACTGTGTTTAGTGAAGGTGCTGATTGCTGAAGGTCTTGCTGTTGCCCTCAACCAGAAGTCATCAGAATTTGGAAGGAATACTTCTCTGACCTTCTCAATCCCACCAGTGCATCTTCCATGGAGAAAGCTAAGCTGGGGGATTTCAGGGTTATGCTGTCCATAACAGGGGCTGAGTTTGCCGAGGTAGTTAAAAAGCTCTATGGCAGAAAGGTTCCAGGGGTGAATGAGATCCGCCCTGAGTTCCTTAAGACTCTGGATGTAGAGGGGCTGTCTTTGTTGACACATTTGCAACATTGCGTGGACAATCCAGTGCCTCTGGATTGGCAAACTGGGGTTGTGGTTCCCTTCTTCAGACAAGGGGACTGGAGGGTGTGCTCCAATTATAGCGGCATCACTCTCCTTAGCTTTCCTGATAAAGAATATTCTGGGGTACTGGAGAATCACCATAATGCCACTTTAATTGGTGATTATGTGACTTATCTGTGCTGCTGATTATCCATGATGCTGAATATCTCATGCTGCTGAGACCCTTATTTTGTTCATACCCATCATCACCACATGTTCGGGCTGCTGTTGTTACGCCATATTTTTTTTACATTATTAGTGTATATCTTAGATCTTTTAGCGGGCTGTTTGGCGTTCGTTTAGCGTATATCTCGGTTTATGTCTTAGATCCTTATATACTGTTTCTTTTTACACTTTATATTTTACTATGTTTGGATGTAACTGGGATCCTGAGTACATAATTTTGTTCCACCTCATGTACCACATGTGATGTGAATGACAATAAACTTAACTTGAACTTGAACGCGAAGCGAGTCCGATCGATGGTCTAACCTCGGATTCAGGAGGAATGATGCGGGCTTTGTCCTGGCCGTGGGACACTAAACCAGCTCTTTGGATAACTTTTACTAATTGTTTTTTTTATGTATGTGAATGTTTCTGTCCAGTTCCCTGAGACAACTTCTGTTGCGACTTGGCCTTTTATAAATAAACTGAACTGAACTGAATTGAAATTACCCTCACTAGGATCCTCAAGGTGTCATGGGAGTTTGCCCTCATGTATCCATCTACAGTACATGTGTTTTGTGGACTTGGAGAAGGCATTTGACCATGTTCCTTGAGGTACACTGTAGAGGGGTGCTTCACAAGTATGGGATTGGAAGTCCATTGCTACAGGTCATTCAGTCCCTGTGAGGGTTTGGCGCAGTGCTGATAATAAGACGGACCCCTTCAAGGTGTCACTGGTGGCCTCAGGATTTCATGTCTGCTATTTGCAAATGATGTGGTCCTGTTGGCGTCGTTGTGATGTGACCTTCAGCTCTCACTAGAGCAGTTTGCAGCCGAGTGTGACGCAAATGGGATGAGAATCAAGCACCTCCATATCTGAGGCACATCCTCCCAGAAGAGGTGGCTGACAAAAGAGATGTCTGGCCTCCGTGCTTACGCTGCTGCCTCCACGACTCAACTCCAGACCAAGTGAAAGATAATAGATGGATAAATAAATGGTTATGACAGGTTTTTAAAGAAAAATCATGCTTAGTTGTTTCTCACCAATTCAAATAACCAGCAATGATCAAAGAGATTACCAAGTTAGTTTGATTAATGCTTTGTGCTTATAGCCTTTCTACAAGATCGACACTGATGCAATTTTTCAATTTATGTAATGGAACGAATCAAAATGTCTTTTATCTTGTGTTCCGGAGCCAAAGCCAAGTTCTCTCATTAGGCTTCTTGATTCTTTTCTTCATTTCTGGAGTTCGCTGTGCAATTGATCACTCCGCTGCAGATGGCTTTTAATGCTGGGTATTTACAAAATGACTATTTCAAGGGTGAAGGGGAAGCCCAGCTGTGTTTCTGGTGAAGAGGGCAAGGATCTGGGTATTTTGTTCATGTAAACTGTGTGACGCACTGCAAAATCAATCACGACGCTACACTGTCACACATACACTGATTCAAGGTAATTTACAGGTGTTTACTGATTTTTCTGCATCTCAGATAATCAGGGAATATTTCACACATTACCTGAATGCCAAATACAACTCCCTCCTAAACTCTCTTCTAAACCAAAATGCATTTTTACAGCCACTAAAGGTAAAACGTAATGCACAGCCAACGGGTAAGGATTCCCACAGAGACTTTTTTATATAGTGTTTAAACATATTTGAGGATGTGGATAATGTTGTGATCATTTTATTTTTCAAACTAAACTAAAATTAAAAGCGGTACTTCTGGGCCTTTTACATGCCATACTCTCTTTGTCACATTTCCACTGGTGCTACAACCAAACGAGCCAAGACTTCTTGCCTGTCTTACTGTTTTCTTTCACATACAGCTGTGCTCGGGCCTCCCTCCATTAGAGGAGCTGTATGTCAGGGGAAACGATCTGGGTCTATATATATATATATTGTGCTCTTTAGATTTCGGCCATGAGTCTTGTCAAAATCTTGGGTGTACAGAAGCGCATTTGCTGAGGAGCCTCAACAGCAAAAAGACAAGACAAACAAGGAGTGAAACAGAAAAGACATGCAGTACAGCTGCTCAGTATGTGCGGATCCTTTGTGTTGGTGTGAATCCTCTGTGTTCTGGCCTTATTTAGGTTCATTTACAATAAACAGATGAGTTAGAAATTCTGTTTATGTGGTATCAGGGGGTGGAGGGGGTAGTTGGAGCTGTGGGAAACAGAGAGAAGAGGCAGAGAAGCTCCATGCATACAATAATCTATTTATCAATTCCCCGTCTGGTTTCTTTTCCCTTCCACTCATGCCCTCCTCCTCCTGTTTCCCCTCCTCTCATCACTGCCCTACTTGCTCATTTTCTTGCACTTCACTTCACTTGCACTAAAATTCAACGTAAAGCCCCCGCACCCCCGTTTTGTGTTGGCTTCTGTATTGTTTTTTTTTTCTCTTTTCCCTTCTCCCCTTGATTTCATTTCTGTTTGATTGCTCATTTTTGCTGATACAAATGAGACACAGCAGAAACAATATGCGTTTTATATTGTTATTATTACATCAAAACATGTGCATGTATAAATGTGTTTGTGAGCGCGATTGGTGCCAGGAAGGAGAAAAAAAAGCAATGACAATACAGAGGCTTTAATAACTATGGAGTTGTTGTTCTCTGCAGCGTACTGCTGCAATTGCTTTAATTAATGTCTAAATATAGAGCTTTAAATAAATGCTTAGAGGCTGATTTGAATAAATACATGCCAATTTTCTGTAGGCATATTGCTTAATTAAAAACGTTATTTTGGGGAATTAGGATTATGTCAATAAAATGGAACCAGAGATGGCAAGAGAAGGGCATCTCATCAGAAGAGTGAACTTTTGAAACATAATTTGAACCTGAACAAATCACACATTTTCTGTATGTGATGGCTGTAGCCTGACTTGCATGAATAAACACACACACAATTCCTATAAGAATACAGATGGTTCAGTAAAAAAATATATATACAAAGTACATACGTTGAAATGTTTGTCTTATTTAAAAGAAAGTTAAACATGGAAATTATTTAGCATTTGGATTTGTGCAACATGTAGGGACACCACTGCTCCACATTTTAACTTTCTCCAACACTAAAAAGATCTGCATCCTGGTTATAATGCATTCATGTAAACTAGGTGAATTGAAGCAGAGGAACGTTTATGCAGGACATTGGATTTTATGGACCAAAGTTTGACACATATGCTTTACAGTGTGTTTACCACGCTCAGGCAATTAAAAAGAAAACAAATCTGTAAAAACCATTCTCACATACCATCAACTCCCAAGTACTGTTGAAATGACCAATAAGGAATTATGAAGCATCCAGACTTTATGATCCATAACAGACCTGGTCCAGTTCTACATGACTTGTAGTTTGTAGTCATTTGTGGTTAAACAAAAACAAATCAGTTAATTAGGTGGCTTCCCTGTCACATAACAAGCAGAGAGGTGGCCAAGTTGGTCAGCCAAATTATTTGTTTACCCTTTATGTAATAAATACAGTATACATACATACATACATACATACATACATACATACATACATACATACA
>NC_056513.1:23816513-23844003 GCF_014905685.2 Nematolebias whitei
CCTAACATTAAAACAATAAAGGTTCATACCACCAGTTGCCTTTCATGCCAAAGTTAAAATAAAGATAATGTGCAATTCGTTAGCACTAAGAGTATGTGTTGTATATGATTCTTAAGTACCACCAAAAAGGCTTTCTCAGTACTTGTAACATTGTCTGAGCTTTATTTGCTTTCAAATGCTGATAAGTTGTGGTGATCTAGATCATATGTGTCAAACTCAAGGCCCGGGGGCCAAATGTGGCCCGCGTTGACATCTTATCTGGCCCTCAAGACGATATGTGAAATGTAAAATACTTCTATCTCTTTATTTTTTTCCAGTAATTTTTGATTATGATGTCGAAAGCACAACAGAGAATGTCAAATGAGACCAATCAAACTCTTGTTGAGGAACCTGTGGCTAACAAAGTATGTTCTGATTTGAGTTATTGTAATTTCTGAAATTGGCCCTTAGTTTGAAAAAGGTTTTAATTTTGGCCCCTTTTGTAAGTGAGTTTGACACCCCTGATCTAGATCGACTAAAAAATAATCACTAATTACTCACTAAGAGTTTGAGTAAGATCCATCCTGTGGCTCAAGATATATTTTGCTAACAAACATGGTTGAATCATATTCTTAATTCCAAGATTTAAATAAATACTTTGTGTTATCTGTTAGCACTTAATGTATGGGACCAGGAATAATCTCTGCTGTTATCCCACCAAACTTTAGCTCACTACAATTTTGGCTGTTGTAACCATTTCAGGGTAAATTAGCTTTGGAGGCCATTTTGATTTGGATTGAGTCCAAAAATGAATCATTTGTAAATGTGCATTACATCAGCGTTTCATTTCTGAGCATTTCTTTTCATCTGCCAACTGGTTCATGAGATATTTTTTTTAACAAACAGACAAACACACACCCACATAGGTCTGTCACCTGCCTTTTATCAAGGCATGTAATAACTGTGACGGTGGATGGGGAATATATTAAATGTACCGAAATGATTGCAATTGTTGTGTAGTGATGATAGAAGAGGAGTCTCTAATGTGAGAATGGGGAGTGGTGGCCCAGAGGTCAGAGAAGGTAAGTCTGTGATCGCAAGGCCACTGGTTTGAATTTCCAGAACAGAGCGTTTTGGTGGGAAAGGTGAAGCACCTATACACCTGCCTCCACCCTTATTTGCCCTCATTGTTGGCCCTTGAGCAAGTCTCTTAACCCTCTAACCAACCTGGAAGGTTATTATTATTATTATTATTATTATTATTATTGTTATTGTTCAACAACAAAATTAATTCACCCATGAACAAAATAAGTTGCACAAGCAAAGTTTCTTGCTAAACACTTTATAAAAGAAAGATTAATATATAAGTGACAGTGATCTGATGTGGTAACACTTGAAAGCAGAAATGACTTAATATGGAACGGGGTTGTGTTTAGCTAATTAAAACTGAGGAAACATCAGTCAAACCGTGGTGATTCTATCAAAACTGAAAACGTAGTGGTTATCAGAATGTTTCAATTGAAATTAAAAAGACAGAAAAACATTAAGAAAAATATTTTTGTTTTGTATTATTTGGCTAAAATTAATTGTCTTTGGTTCATGGTAGTATGTAGGAAATGTAAATGGAAAATAAAGCATCATCATTTATTAAAATTAGTCAAATTCATGGGAATAAGAAGCACTGTGATTGATGATCTAGTGATCTATGTTCGATTATTTTTGTCTTGCAGTTCAAAGGTCACAGAATGATGCAGTAAAATAATAGGTTTTAAATGCATTTTCTTTGACGTTACTTCTCTGACTACGGTTTAGAGAGTGGTAACTTTTCAAAGTTTAAGTTTTGAGAGCTTATTTACCGATCGTGTCTCGATTGGTTACGTCTGAGTTAACAATGGTGAAACGTGTCGCTTCTGCTCGTCCATTACAACACTGGATGTGACAGAAAGTAACACGGTGTCTGTTTTCACTTTTCCCCTTTACAGGCATGTAACAAAAACAATATCAAACACAGGACCAGTAGTAAACTTATCGAACATTAAAGTTAGCGTTAGAGCCCAAAACGTAAACATCCACAGCGCGGTCCCTTACTGTGTTAAAATGTAATGCGATTTGGATCATATGGAGGAAAAGTTAGAAAATAAGTGAAGTCACGGATCCTCAAGTGTCGGTCTGTGGTAGAGAGTAAATCAATGTCTTCTCATTTTCTTTTGGAATTGTGCATCGTTCTCACAGTGGGTTTGGTTTTTGTATGAACAAACAGTAATCAGAGCAGGAAAACCCAGCGGGGGAGCAGCAGAAGGGGAGTGGGTGGAATCATTACTGTCTGTGCTGCTCAGGGAGGGGAGGAAGGGGATTCCACCCAGGGAATAACTCAACACTGATTGAGGGCTGTGGCAAGACCCAGAGCATGTGACTGATTTATAGACTCATCAGTTCTTTACTCCCTAATAACGTTCAGCTGGTAAATCTTCCAAAAATGATGTGACCATGTGTGATTTTAGCACTAAAACATGCTGAGTATGACTAATACGACAAGGTGCTTGCTTAGTTGGTTTGTCGCTTCTGACCTCAAGGCAATCTTAATCAATACATTTGACAAGCAGTGTCTTTTTCACTCTTATAAAAGGAGCAAAGTGTAATTTTGTTTTAAAAAATATATTAAGAACACTATGATGCAGCATTAGGAGTCAGCAATGCAGGGTAAGATAAGAAAGCTGTGATTGGTCAAAGCTCGTCAGAACGTCCTGGATTAAAAACTTTAAAAACTACATTCATCAAATTTCTATGAAATAAAAGAATAGCTTTTCAGCTACGAACAACAACATATGCTCAGTTGAAGTGTAGAACATGAGTGGGTTTTGTTGCTTCCACTTGACCTTATGCTGAAGCTGAATATAAAGGTTGCTCTGGAAAAAACTTTTGTTGTTGTTGTTAAACCATGTGTGAAACTGCAGCATATGGAACATCATCAACAATAATAACTGAAAGCATGTAAATATTTTAAAATCTAATGTGGAGTTCCCATGTGACAGAATGAAGAACTTACATGAACGTTTGAAGACCACAATTGAACTGAAATATTTTGTTCATTTAGGTTAAAACAATGGTAATGAATAATAAGCTTGGTGCTTTTTTTTCTAATAAATTGTTGATATTCCATTAATCCATCATGACTGAACACTTTTTTGGTAGAAATGTAGAAACACTGTAAAACATGGAACGTTTTAAAGAGCCTGTTACATTTAATTTCTTGCATTTACAAATTTGATTGATTTAAATTGATTTAGTTGTTATATTATGGGAATATTTTTGTGGTTGTTGTGCTTTATACATAAAGTTGATTTCTTTCTTTTCTTAGTATTTAATGCTGGATAATCATCCAAAAGAAAATTGTATAGAAATAATTAAACTATGAATTAAGTGTTTTAAATAGCTGTACAGTGTATGGGAGTGACTCGTGTCCTGACAGTGTACGGTATTTTCCACAGTGAACGTCACTCTACCATATAAGTCACATCAGTCCAAATATGTCTAATAAAGTAGAAAAAAAATCCATAAATAAGTCGCTTCGCTGTATACGTCACATCTATTATGCATCACCACTGACAACCCAGAAATATGGGCAGGTGTGCCAAAAATCGATGGGCTGCCAAATGGCGCCCACGGGAGCGTGCACGGGAGGACTTTAACAAGCATTTAACAAGATTAACCCTTAAAAACAATTATTTGTTTGCTCAAAATTATAGTAGAGGTGTGTCTCAGTCTAACGTTTGCTTGATAAATGCACTTTGACAGTCAAATCATCTGCATTTCAAAAGCTGATACAAGGAAACATGAACGTGCAGAGAGCGACTTGGTCCATTTCTTCGAATTTTTACAAGATAACCACCTAAAAACAATTATTTGTTAGCTCATCTTTATAGTAAAAGTGTGTTTCAGTTGAACTTTTACTTAATAAATTAACTTTGACGGTCAAATCAGCTGCATTTCACCAGGGCGGCGCAGTGAAATGAAGCTGATTTGACGGTTGCTCCAGGCAGATGACGGTGGCAGGCTATGGCAAGTCGATTGTGTCATTAATAGCCACTTTTACCTTTTACATGATACAGTAGCATGCCTTACTACTTGACTGCCATCTAGCGGCTGAAAATGGTAGTGTTTGATTTGTTCAGTCACACAAATGAAAACGGTCATATCTCAACCAAAAATTTGTTTATAAATATGAGGAAAAATCCATAAATACGTCGCTTTGGCCTATCAGTCGCAGGGCATGCAAATTATGCACACAAAAAAAGCGACTTATACAGCGAAAAAATACGGTAATGAAAAGACACACACTCCAGGATCAAGTGTCCCTTCTTATCCTGGTTTAGAGCAGGTTAACTGCACAGAATAAATCTCCGTAGTAATTTATCAGCTTTCAGAAAAATGAATCTTGTTTACATTAAGACAGGACAAGAAAACTGCGTCTTAATTCTAGTGAAACCCTATTTTTGTAATCCGTCCTGTGATTTATTAAAGTTTATGTTCTGTTATTTTATTACAGCTGAACCGTAGAATAAGGTGTACGCTCTTTTCCGTGGCGTCTCAAAACAAGAAGCTGTTAAAACAACCAAAGAAAAGGTTTATTACGACTCACTGTTGTTTATTTATGGTGCTGTATGTATTCGTGCGATGTCGGAGACGGTCTACACTTTGTGCAGCTGTAAGGCTCTTTCTGTTTTGGGGAGGCAGCGGGTGAGGAAGGGAGTAAAATAGAAAACGGGGTGACAGAGGGAGAGGTTTGTGTGTCTCAGCTGATCCACTTCCTCCCTGATGTTGGCTCACATTTGTCTTGGCTGGAAACTGAGTACAAAGCTGGAATACTGATGACTATTACTCTGCATCTCCCGCCTTCATCTTCCTCTCTTTCTACCTCTCTTTCATCTAACCCCCTTCTTCCATTACATTCTCCACATTCTGTCTGCTCAACTGATTTCCTTCCTCCTGTCCTTTCTCTTCCCCCACTCCTCATCTCAGCTCCTTCCCAACGCAGCTGCACTTTGTCGACCCAAATTTCCCTTCCACTCTTTCTCTTCCCTCCGTTCGTCCATCTCTCCATCTGACCTAACTTTCACTTACAAGCTAAATCATCCAGCTCAATTTCCTCCTCCTCCCTTTTGGCTTTTTTTTTTTTTTTGTCGCTGTACTACAGATTCCTCGTCTCATCTTGTTCTCAGTATTCCCGACACAGCTTCCTTCCTCTGCCTCTTCTGGTCTTCCGGTCACTACCTTTCATTTTGTGCTTCTTCCTCCCAGTTTGTGTGAATTAGTTCCTGGTTTATGTGGGTCATGGGGGGGGGGATGAAACGTAAAGGGAGGTTAAAGGTGTGTACATGTGTGCTCCTGTGACAGAGAGCAGAGGGAAGTGTTTGAGAAGGGCAGGAAGGAGAGTTACAGATTTATCACAGACCTGTTCAGACCTTATACTTATGAAATTCTACCTGGGCTTAAATAATTTACGAAAAGTACACAACATCTTCAGGGGCACACAATGAGTGGGGGGAGCAGTTTTTCCTCTGTTTTGATTCCTATGACCTTAACACTAACTACTAAGTAGGATACTTTGTTCTTCAACAATTAAGAGAACTCACATCGGCCTGCAGAGTTCAACAGGGTTTGGTTTTATGTGTTTGTTTAAAGGTAAAAAAAAAAGAAGTTAACTTTATGGTTTATAAGCATGGGAATTGTATTATGATCGTTATGACTGAAATTTTATGTAGACTTGAATCCTGTTTTGTTCTTTTATTCCACCTTAGCATTAATATGCATTGTAAGCTGTTATTGTTTACTGATATAAAGTATGATTCAATGAAAACAAAACTAATTATTGAAAATGACTTATTCACCTCCACCTCAAGGATAAGGGACACTCATTTGAGGACCAAAATGTTCACATTTTGGACCGAGAAGACAGATGGTTTGAGAGGGGGGGGAGGTGAAGGAAGCCATTCATGTAAAAAAAAAAAAAAGAGAGAAACCATCTACAAACAGAGGAGGAGGCCTCAGATTTCATCCATCCATTATCTTTTACCCACTTTTTCCATTTTGGGTCACGGGGGTCACCGGTGCCCATGTCCAAAAATCACTGTGCGAGGGGTGGGGTACACCCTGGATGGGTCGCAAGTCCATCACAGGCCTCAGATTTCAACTTTCAAAAACTTATAATGCAGCTTTAGGACTGATACCCAGCCAGTGTCACACCTATGAGGGATGTCATCCGTGTGACCAGAGGAGCCCATCTGTGAATTAGCTTAACAAAGACCTCAATAAACCCCTACTGTGAGGTGTGATAGGTCAATCTGCATATGTATGTATCTTACCTCAGCTTTATAACTTGAACCCCATACTCACTGTTCTTTGAATTGAGAAAGCTCCTCAGATGAGAAACGAAACGTCTACTGTTGCAAATAAAATCCGGTTGTTTTTGTATTGAACATTTTTGATTTTACCATGTCATGGATGACTGAGAATCTTTACCAGCAAAATGACTTTGTGACAATTGTCATGGAAGAAAGGAGATTCCCAAACAGACTAAAGGCTCCAATATACTGCCGCGTACATCCGTTTACGCGTACATACGCGTGTACTGTACGCAGAGGGTTCAGTCTTCATACTCCAGCGTACACCCCGAGCAGCAGCAGAGCAGCTTCACAGACAAGGGGCGTTTACCTTCGGGACAAATTGAGGTCGCCGATTGGTCATTTGCTGACACGCCTACTGGATTGATTGACAGGTTGGAAAAAAGAAAAAAAGCGAGCGCTGGCAGCCTCCGCCGCAGCGGTGTTCTGTGTTTATATGTTGTTAATAAAAAGATCTAAAAAAATTTTTTTTTAAAACAGGGAGCGCTGGCTCTACAGTCCACACATCAGACCAGTCCACCAGGAAATCTCCAGACCCTCCCGCAGCCACGCTGGACCTGAGTTTAATTTGTTTGAGACAAATTCCTCCATTTCTCACCATTTCAGTCATGGCATCAACGGAGGAGGAAGAGATCACTGCCTCTTGGCAAAAAAACAAAAGAAAAGGCCAGATCAGGGATGAAGAAGGGGAATTTAATATATTGGTGTTGCATACAAAACAGTCCGTCGCTGGGCAGTTTATTGTGCAACACCGCGTACGCGCATGCGGTCATAAAAATTTGAGCTTTGCACGGACATGCCCTGGGGGGTACGCTCGTACCTCTGCGTATGGATGTACGCAGCAGTATACTGGGGGCTTAAGGTGTAGTTCATCAGATTTATTTACAAAGCTTTGAAGAGCTGTCCAACAATTCACTGAACAGGCAATTACCAGATTACACTCTTATCAGTGCTCTCATCCGTGTGAAACCCAGACCTGCTCTAACTTCCTGAACCGGACAAGTTAGTTGTATAAAATAATCTCCAGCCCAGCCCTCAGCCCCTCCATGTCCGAGCTGTCATCAAAAGGTCCACTGCAGACAGGAAGGAGTGGATCTGAGTCAAGGACTCTGCTTGAAGACACGTCACCATATCCTATCAACTCTACCACATGAATATCATCAATCAACCCTTGAGGATATCAAAAACAACCAGTTCTTTCTGTTCCTCACTAATGTCACAGTAAGATTACATGGGACAGTAAATCTCACATCACAAACATCAGCAGGAGAACGGACATTGCAGAACGTTCCTGCAGGAGAGTTATCGATCATGATGAGTGCAAATAAATACACATTACACTGACAATAATAATTTCAAATACTTTAAGAACACGTGTAGAAACTTTTTATTATTAAGGATGTTCAGTAAATGCATTTACGACTTGAAACACAGTGAGCCTTTCCTTTTCGGTATTTGCAAAGTGTTTTTTCCTTCTAATAAACAAAAGGATAATATCATATATTATGCAAAATGTAGATTTTTATTTAATGTTACCTTTTTTTTTAACAAGGTCTTATTCAGGTAGTTTCATTTTTATGACAATAAGAAATGAAATACATTTAACTGTCACCTAAACTGCCTTCTTTCTGATGGAGGTGCTCCTTGGTGACTCGTTGTTTTTGATGGTCTCCCTCAGTTCTGAAAATAATTGTAAAAAAATGATATGATTTATGAAAGATGTCATCAGTATTAGCACAAAGGCACAGAGAAGCAGAACATCTCACCACACACCAAGGGGTGCTCACAAAGAAAGGCAGGAGACAGAAAGACCAAGAGCTCATGTTGAAATGTAGACATCAGCTCGCACAAGTCTGAAAAACTGCCTTATTGTTTTGAGCCAACTTTTGGTTTCTATGGAAGATGTTCAAAACTTTTCGTTTAACATAAGTTTGCAAGTTAATGTTTTCTGCTGCTTTTTGGATTTTACTTAATAGTTTTCTGATTAGGCATGTGTTGGTTTTTAGGTTTAATATGTTTTTCAGTTTTCTGCAATACTTTTCCTGCAGTTTGTGCTCATTTTAATGAGATGCCAGAATTGGTACAAGGTTTTCTCTGGGGTTAAATGGCAGAAAGTAGCATTTTATTTTATGTTATTTGAACTATTACAAGTTGTCACTCAGTTGGAGCTTGGCTATTCCAATAGAGACATGCATCACTCTATTTAGCATAAGTCTATTATGAAAAAAAAAAATTTGTGACAACCAGCAAGAGTTTCTGTGGCCATGTCTACATTACTCTGGAAAGGTTTTAAGCAAATGTTTTTCTCACAGTTTATGTATACAGAATTTACAACATTTTAACAAAAATGCTGCAATACCCATTCTGCACCACCAGTTGAACATCCACATTGGCATATGAAATTACTATTTCAATTTCAATTCAGTGTATTTATACAGCGCCAAGTCACACAGAAGTCATCTCAGGGCACTGAACAGAAGCATTCATATATAAAAATAATAATTTAACATTATTTATCAGAGGAGCAGACTGCTTTGAGTTTAACTTCATCACAGACTCATTTTGAGCAAGCATGAAAGCGACAGTGGAAAGGAAAAACTTCCTCATGAGGAAGAAACCTTTAGTAGAACCAGGCTCAGGACAAGTGTCCATCTGCTTCTATCAGCTGGATTTGAGGGGAACAGCTACACAATGGCAGGAATCACATGTTGAGATAGAAATAATAAACGAAAACTACTCAATTTTAACAATTCATTTAAGTAAATTAGGTAAATGTGTCCTCTAGTAGGCAGAATACCAAGCCAACACTAATTATAGGATTTATCAAAAAGGAAAGTTTTAAGCCCAGTCTTAAAACTGGACAATGTGTCAGCCTCACGGACAGAAACTGGAAGTTGGTTCAGAGAAAGAACATGCTTAACTTAGCTTAAGATTTTCACAAAATGTTTTTTATTGGCCCTGTTATGGTCCAGGAGTGACTCACAGGACACTGAACTTATGGTCTAGATGACTGTAACGTAAATAATAACAACAACAACAATAATAATAATAATAATAAACAATCATCTAGACAGATGGTTTGGAAGCCTCAGCTAAAATAGATACATGGACTGCACTTATATAGCACCTTTCTACCTGATCAAGATATTTAAAGCACAAAGAACAAATCATTCTAAAGAGACTACTCAGAGCTTTATCACATTCATACACCGATGGGACACACATTGGAGACAATGAGGGGTTCAGTGTCTTGCCCAGGGACACTTTGGCATGTGACTGCTGGTGGAATCAAACCCCCAACTCTTTCATTGGAGGACAACTGCTCTAACCACTAAGCCACAGTCGCCCCAACAAACAGGAAGAAGCCTTGGACTGGCCAGCAGACCGTCAGATTCAGGCCTCTCCCTTCTCTTTATAATCCAGGAAACTAACTCTACAACGAAAAACCTGGAAAACAGAACAGCATGCAACTCACAGATCCAGCTAACAATCAATAATTGACAATGTACAGGGAAGGAGCGGGAGCAAGCTTAGAAATAGAGAGCAGAATTGGCAACCACCAAACATCAGACCAACACCTCTCACCTGTAGCAGGTGGAGCGTGTTTCTTTTTGAAGCCCCGTCAGCCAATCAGAAATGAAAAGGAATGACATCAATTTAGCAGAAATTCAGAAAAGTGACTCAGAAGCACAATAACACTTTCACTCCTAAATGTTGTGTGGTGGGTTCACACGCCATTTACAGTTTTCCTCTTTCAGAAAACAATAAAAGTTTAATAAGAAATGTTCTGGATGAAACGAGACAGACACATAAAATCCTGGCACAAAGTAGCCCCATATTCGTTTGTTTTTAAGGCCCAACGTGATGATGGACATGAACAGAACATGCTGCCGTCTCGTTTTTTTTAACGCACCATATCTCCTGTCCATGAGTCCACCAGAAACAGTTTTAAAACATTGCCCCTTTAGAAAGAGCTTTTTGAAAGAATATTTGATTTCTCACCAAACACTGTGACAGGATGTGCAAACACAGCAGAAAATGGGTTTTTAAAGAGGTCCGCGTGTGGACCGAGCTTGTATTTACTCATGAATTCTCAGCCTTCAGAGGCTAAATTTGACAATTTAACTAGCTGGCATTATATTCTGAAGCTTTCAACATTGCTTAATAAAAAGAAGAGCACTCATGTTCTGCACAATAAATGCTTTTGTTTTAGTAATATATCTAAATTTATATTGTGTTTAAACTACATTTTTTGTTTAAGTCTTCTATTCTTTACATCTGTGGCTTTCCAAGTTAAGCTGATTGTTGATTGTTAACTGAATGCAACTTTCTTACTCTTGTGTGTACCTGTGCTTTGAAACCATATATTCATATACTTTGTAGACTAATTACAGAAATATTAAAGCTGTGAATTGTTAACATCTATCATTATACACAGTTGTGACATTGAAGGAATGTGTAAATATTTTAGAAGCAGTAGTAATAGTTTTTATATATATATATATATAAAATCAGTGAGATCCTGTTGTGCATTTTAAAATGTTTGTTTTGAAGCCATGATATTGCAGATCATCGTATATTTGCTCAATTCGATCAAACCGTCAGAATTCGGTGACCTTTGCTGCACCACTGAACAACCATCCTCTCAACAGCATGTCCTCATTTTGGAACATGAGCCTCTTTGTATTGTTCAGCACGGTGACGGCTGCAGCCGATCATTTAGCTCTTATAGGAGCGAAAAGTGGCCACCATGATCTGGAGCAACCTCCATCAGACTGGATCATGTAGTGTTTATGAGCAGTTTTAGCATCATGGCTGTCAGAACCAACTCAACCAAGCGTTGCATTGTAATAAGATCATCAGGTTCTTTCTCTTCACCTGTCAGATGATTTATTGTCGAGTCAGAAATCAACACTGGCTTTTCATTCCCTGTTATTAAATTATGTACAAGCCAGACAGAAGTAAACATTGCACTTACCAAAGGTAAGAGTTCGACTTTGCTTCTTGCAAATGCAAAAAAAAACATGATGCAGCAATATATTGTGCTCTGGTGGAAAAATGAACCAGGTATTTTTTGTTCAACAAAATCTAGAATAGATGGCACATTTAAATAGGTTGCATGTATTTTTAGGCTCTTACTGGTACATAAACTTCTTCTTCTTCTTTCGGCTTTTCCCTCTTCAGGGGTCGCCACAGCGAGTCATCCTCCTCCACCTCACTCTGTCCTCTGCATCCTCTGTCCTCACTCCAACTACCTTCATGTCCTCTCTAACTGCATCCATATATCTCCTCTTTGGCCTTCCTCTTTGTCTTTTTCCTTGCAGCTGCATTTCTAACATCCTTCTACCAATATACCAATGGTCCCTCCTCTGGACATGTCCAAACCATGTCAGTCTGGCCTCCCTAACGTTATCTCCCAGTTGTTCAACCTGTGCTGTACCTCTGATGATCTCATTCCTAATCTTATCCAGCCTTGTCACTCCTAAGGAGAACCTTAGCATCTTCATTTCTGCCACTTCCAGTTCTTTCTCCTGTCTTTTTGTCAGTGCCACTGTCTCCAGAACATACAATATAGCTGATCTTACCACTGTCTTTTAAACTTTTCCTTTGACCTTTGCTGACACCTTTTTGTCACAAATAACACCTGAAACTCTTCTCCATCCACTCCATCCTGCCTGGAATCTCTTTTTCACTTCTTTACTACATTCCCCATTTTCTTGGACAGTAGACCCCAAGTACTTGAAGTCTTGCACCTTTGTGACCTCTGCTCCTTGTAGCCTCACTGTTCCACCGGCCTCCTTCTCATTCACACATGTACTCTGTCTTGCTACGGCTGACTTTCATTCCTCTGCTTACAAGTGCATACCTCCACCTCTCCAAGTTATCTTCCACCTGTTCCCTCTTCTCACCACAGATCACAATGTCATCTGCAAACATAATCGTCCACAGGGATTCTTGCCTGACCTCATCTGTTAGTCGGTCCATCACCAGAGCAAAAAGAAGGGGCTCAGAGCCAATACTAGATTCAATTCAATTCAAAAATACTTTATTAATCCCAGAGGGAAATTATTTGTTGTTGTAACTCGTTATCCTCATTTCATGAAGAGATGTTATAGATACTGATGGCTGTAGACAGGAAGGATCTCTTGTAAAGGTCCATCCCACAGTGGGTCCTAAGAAACTGGCTGCAGATGCCGTCCGATCCGTCCACTCAGACTCAGCTGGCCTCTCGGTTCCTCTCGGGCTGTAGGACCGTCCAAATGCTGGGCAGAACTCCTCCCAGTGCGATGGCTACTCTTCCCAGCAGTCTGCTGAGCTCCTCGTCGCTGCGGACAGCCAACTGTAGGTGCAGAGGGACGATCTTGTCCTTCCATTGCCGTGAGCCGTGTCTCCCACCAGCTCTAGGATCCCAGTGGCCAGGCACCCAAGCACAGCTGGTAGGTACATGAGAATGCATCCACAGAACATCCTTTTCAACTCACTTGAGATTTTGGGCTGTAGTTGAGATATTATTTGATCTTTGAGATGTTAATCAGCTGCTGTTGGCTGTAGAAAACGGCCTTGTTGCCATGGTTATGCATCATAGCAAATGTCCAAAACTAAAAAAGTTTCAGTAAAAATCCTTCCAGCTGCACAGCATCCGATACCAGAGGACAATCATCCAAAAAATGTGATTTACATCCAGAAAAAGAGGAATTAAAGTTTCCAAAAGCAAAATCTCAAAATGAAAGTAACAGAGCTGCTCCAACATGCAGCCACCTTGCGCGGCGCAATTCTAGAACAAATGCAATCCCACCTCCACCTTGAAGCTCTCTGTCACTCCTACAGCACATCTCACCACTGTCCTGCTGTCCTCATACATGTCCAGTACCAGTCTAACATACTTTTTTGCCACTCCAGATATCCTCATGCAATACCACACCTCCCTCAGCACTCTGTCATATGCTTTTTCTAAATCCACAAAGACACAATGGAGTTCTTTCTGACCCTCTATGTACTTCTCCATCAGCATTCTCAAAGCAAAGATGGCATATGTGGTGCTCTTTCTTGGCATAAAACCATACTTCTGCTCACAGATAGTCACCTCTCGTCTAAGTCTTGCTTCCACAACTCTCTCCCAGATCTTCATCGTGTGGCTCATCAACTTAATTCCCCTGTAGTTGCTACAACCCTGTACATCACCCTTGTTCTTAAAAATGGGCACCAGCACACTTCTTCTCCATTCCTGAGGCATTTTCTCACCCTCATATATGCCATTGAATATTTTAGTCAAAAACCTCACTGCCATCTCTCCAAGACATTTCCAAACCTCCACTGGTATGTCATCAGGTCCTACTGCCTTCCCCTTCTTCATTCTTTTCAGAGCTTTCCGGACTTCACCCTCACTAATCTTTCTCACTTCCTGGTCTACAGTTTCTATGACCTCTACTTTTCTTTCTCTTTCATTCTTTTCATTTATTAGCTCTTCAAAGTACTCCTTCCATCTTCCCATCACACTCTCCTCACTTGTTGGAACATTACCGTTCCTATCTTTAATAAGCCTAACCTGCTGCACATCCTTTCCAGCCTGATCCCTCTGTTTTGCCAATCGAAACAAGTCCTTCTTGCCCTCTTTAGTGTCCAGCCTCCCATACAACTCATCGTACGTCCTCTGCTTTGCCTTAGCGACTTCCCTCTTTGCTCTATGTCCCATATCCTTATATTCCTGTCTCCTCTCTTCAGTCCTCCCACTGTCATATTTCTTACTGGTACATAACTAAAAAAGGTTTATTGAAAAGATCATGTGTGAGCATCACCAAGTTATTTCTTCATGAACCAAGACGTGTGCGTTGTTTAAGTTACACTAATAACCTTTCAGTTGGACATGCGCGGGTCACAGTGATTGATAGCTTGCAGTCAGGCCACAGGGTTAACTGATGGAACGTTTGAGAAATATCTCAGACAAATATGTTGCCAATACAATTGCAGGTTGCGTGCTTGACTTGCTTGAGGCGTGAAAAAATTGTCCCATTTGCCCGTGGAAAACAAATGTGTGACACACATGATAGTGCATGTTGTGTGCAGTGTTGCCAGATATTGCGATAGAAACAAGCCCACTGCTCTATCAAAACAAGCCCAACTGGCAACCCACCACATTGTGTAAAACAGAGGCCGTTTTAAAATAGTATAAACATACATTTATTATAGCATTACTCATAAACAACAACAAAATTATGCCAAACACTTTCAATAACATACTTCTAAGCTCTGATAAAAAAACAAAAACATTTTGCATATGTAATTTTTTCTACATATTTTAAAAAATGAAACATCCTGACATCTACGTGTGAGTGGAGCCCCCTAGTGGTTGGCCACAGAATGAGTGTTTGGGGTGCATGCCAACATACGTATGTCATGCACCTGTTGCCTCGCCAACTTGGGCGGGAGCGATAAACAGGAAATGGGGGCATGGAAGGGACAAACTACCTACTACCACTCGTCTTTTGTTTTATTGTGCGGCGCTGGGAGATAATCAACTAGTTTCACTCGGAATGAAAGTCAAGCCCAAATAAACAACTTCACGTTCAAAACAAGCACAAAAAACTGCAACTCACAAAATTTGCAAGCGACTTTAGAAAAAAACAACCCCAAAGTCGTTTATAATAAGCGGACTTGGCAACTATGGTTGTGTGCCAGGCGTACAGGCTGCACTGATGGCAGAAGTCGTTGGTGCGTGACAATCACTCCTGATTTCTGTTTGATAAAGTGAGAGCAGTAAAAAGACACATTTCCTGTACTAGCAAAGCCAATAACACTTTAAGTAATTCCTCAGCTTCTATCATCTGCCTAGTGAGGTTCAACACACACAGTCATGACAGAATGAGACCAGCCATGTTATTCCCTACAACATGCTAACCTTTCTATATGTGGTATATACTGGGAGTTTTTCACCCTTGAGCTGTGTGCACGGCATTCTCACCACAAGTTAAATATAAGTTGAAGACCACTCAAGTGGCAAGTGTAGAGTACTTGCAAAGTACTTTTGAGGCATCTGAATCATAAATTGCTGTGCATCTAACCGTCATCGCAAAGCCCCAGTAGCCATGCGACTTGCTACACATCAATACCTGAACCAAGAAGTATAGATTTCATAAGATGCAATTTCAATATCCTGATGCATGCTCAATAATCCAGGTAGAAAAATCTAAAAAAGTTAAATCTGGTCCTCTGGACATTCAAAAAAAACAAAGCAAAACAACAAAAAAATGTAGAAACGTTTCGTCTCTCATCCGAGAGACTTCCTCAGTCTGAGGTGCTGTATTCAGCTCAGTCTCTTAAATAGCACCTTCTCAGAGTGGATCAACCAGTTTTGCTGCTGACAACCAAAACCAGCTGATCACATGCTCAAGAAGGACCATCAGCCTAACAATGGATCATTAGCACACTGATGGCTGTTTACTGTTCACAGAGGGCTGAGTGATACTAGCAATCACAGCATTGTAAGAGGGGGACAATTGAACACGTAGGCCTCCACCCCTGTTTAACGATGGATGGTTTCTTTTCACAAAGATGGCCTCCTTTACTCCTCTCTCAAACCATCGTTCCTCTCTATCCAGGTTTGGTTGTCAGCAGCAAAACTGGTTGATCCACTCTGAGAAGGTGCTATTTAAGAGACTGAGCTGAATACAGCACCTCAGACTGAGGAAGTCTCTCGGATAAGAGACGAAACGTTTCTACATTTTTTTGTTGTTTTGCTTTGTTTTTTTGAATGTTCAGAGGACCAGATTTAACTTTTTTAGATGCAATTTCAATGTTTTGTAAGACTTTAGACTTCCCATGTGCAGTCTTTGTTGGCTGCTCATACTTACAGCGGGCAGTGGTGTGCCTTTATTTCATGTCCAGCATTATCATGCTCATTTTACATCATCACATCACCAGGACATCTGACCTTTACTCACACAAGACATGAAATATGCTCCTATTATTAACATCTACATCAACTGAACATCTTCAGTCCTCAAGATCATCATCTGATGATTCTGAAAGGAAAAAAAAGAATGGCTTTAGTGTCATGCTTGTGGGATATGAAGATATTATTATGAGAGTAAATATTTAATTTGGAAGAACAAAATGGGATTTATTAAATTTTATGTTTTGCATCTTAAAAAATAAACCAGGAAAATGAATTTGGTTTCCTAAAATAAATAAATAAACCAATTTAAAAAACCTGTTTTGCCACATAAAAACATTCTGAAATGCAAAATGTCACTTTACCACAGGAGCTAAATTTAAATTAATTGCCTCATTGCCTTGCCACCATAGAAGCTGCATCGAAACCTTGACGGAATGACTGAATGAGGATGGTAATCCTCCGGTTGGCTAATAGGAAAATATCCAGAAACTAACCAAATGAGACCAATTAGTATTAGAAATTGCGTTAATAATAGTTGCTTAGTACATTTCTTCCAGTGTGTAGTGGTCTCTGGCTACTTCGTGGTTCGACTTTCACGGATCTGCTCTTTGGCGGTTTTTCAAATTGAACACGACACACAGTTGACTGACTGATGGATGTGCCATGGATTGTTTATTTAAAACAAATTATTTTAAATGATTTAGCACCTGCTGCACCTGTGTGCAGCCCACAGGTGCAGGGAGAAGCTTGATCTGCTCTCTGCGGCACTCTGCCACGCACACATTTCTCCTGCTGCGTCAGTTTTGTGAAGGGTTAACCCTTTGCTGTCCAGATGCACCGCTTGGCTTTTGTCTTCCAACTTGAAATTCAAAGTATGTCACATTGTGAAATTATCATCACAACATATGAGTTAAAAGGTACTTTTAATTATTTTAGTACTTCTATGTTCACTTGTTACAATGTAATTGATCAAGAAGAGGGAGACTGAGAGTGAAACTTGAACTTGGACTACTGTATTAAGCATTTCATGGTTGTTCACTTATCACAGGGATCAGGGCTGGCCCAAGCCTCCATGGGGCCCTAAGCAAAATTTATTTGGGGCCCTCCTTTTCTGCTATTAATGTGGATAACTGCAATCAACAGTCAGATCAGATCATTCACCCATCTAACTTAAACTTATTGCAACTCTGACAACCCTGTTTACATTATCCTACATGTACAGGGGTGTCAAACTCATTTTCATTTTGGGTCACATCAAGCTCATGAATGTCCTCAAAAGGCCGGACATGGCAGAATGTATGGATAAAACTACCTATTAACAAACTGGTAAAATAAAACTTTCTCTGCATTCAATGACTACTTCTAAAAATTAAATATTTTATGTTTGAGTAATTTGGCATTATAAACATAAAAACTGATTTATTTGATTGATAAAGTAATATTGAAGCACACAACTGTTATCTTGAAGTTCTGTTTTTGTGGCTCTCTAGGGTGTAGAGAGCCACAGAAATGGTTATGGTGGGCTGGATTTGGCCCACAGGCCTTGAGTTTGACACATGTTATCTAGTGGTACTAAAAGTAACAAAAGAAAAAATAAATACCAGTATGCGATGTATTTTACAGCAAAAGTGTCATCTGGTTTATTATCTTTGGTTTTAAAGAACTGCAACAGTAATGTTCAAAAGTAATTCATAGTGCAATATGAACAACAAACAACAGATAAAATAACTTAGATGCAAAAAAATAAATTAAATTGTGCAAAAACAGACAAAATAAAATAAAATAAAATATAAAATATCAAGGAAAACCTTAAGATAAGATAGAACTTTATTGATCCCGCAGGAAATTGTTGTGCCAGAGTTCTTTAAATATTGTAAATGAACAATTACTTGAAACCACATAAAATACTTAAAAAAAAAGAAATTTAAAGTTGAATAATTAGTTCTTAAAACTATGTAAATGTATGCAATAATTTGCAAAAACGGAACTTAAAATATTAAATAGAATCATACTGAAATAATTACAAAAAAAATTTAAATTCCACTCAGGGGGCCCCTTAGTGGCCCCGGGGCCCTAAGCAGCCGCTTAGTTGCTTATGCCTTGGGCCGGCCCTGACAGGGGGCGTGGTCTCCTGAACCCCGTGATAAACGAGGGACTGCTGTACTGTATGCCTTAAATGAATACCTAATGAAGTTGTTGTTCTTTGGCCTTGTGTGAGAAGACAGCAATTTTTTTCTAATAATTTAAAAGCAAAGATTAACATTTACTTTTCAGTTTCATTGGTGATAAAAAGCACAACACTGGTTTTGATTTAGTTTATTTTTTTCACTCCAAGGTGAGAATTTGATTTAAATGTGTTAAAACTACCTGAAGCGTGAATCATAATGGGTTTTATATTTTTATTTTCACTTTGACAAATGTTCAGTATTTACATAAAAATGCCCCAAAATAACTATATGGGTTATTTTTCTCTAAATTTAAAAAGATTACATTATTACGGCTCAGAAGCGCTCACATTGTGCCGCATAATGTATTCACGTTTTATAAAAGTCTCTCACTGCATTACCATTTGTCTACTTATCAATTCTCCTTCAGATATTTTTGATTTATTTCTCAGTTTTTTTTCCTGTCCCTTCTTCGCCTCTCTCCTTTATCCATTATTGCTCGGATGATTTTCATTTATATGTCATCCTGTGCAGTCTTCTTCCAACCTAATCTATTATTTAAACACAGTTTTAAAAATGTAACAGTGCAAAGGTTACTGATCCTTGCTCCTCTCCGGCTGAAACGAGACATGCTGTACACACTCACATATATGAATGATGAGAAAACACACAAATGCAAAGACACACTTTGGAAATACTTATTTTATTCATGAGACAAAGATATTGCAGTTGTGTGTAAGAAGTGCAAGAAAAATAGAAGGAAACAGACAACTAAAGAAACATAAGTATGAGGTTTTTAAATCTATAAACACTAAATTGTGATGGTCACTAAACATTAAATGGGCTTTTCTGTAGAGCTCTGTTGCTCATTAACTTGTTTAACTCTCTCACAGCGATGATAGCAGCTGTGAAAAGACAATCACCTGGTAAATCTTTAGAGTTTAACGCGTCACCGAAAGAGATCACCGCATGTAGATTCACCTGAATCAAACTCAATCAATCAGTTAACAAGCTGCTCCGACACAAAGTAAAGTCCGGTGTGAGAGGAGAAAAGGAGTCAGTGCAGAGTTCTTTTTTTAAACTGTCTCTAAAAAAGTTTTTTTTTTTTTAAACAAGAATTGGACCTTTTTATAAACAACATCGTTCAGAGAATAATACATGTGGAAATGTGCAAAAGAATATCACATGAGGAAAATACACCAGGACCACACATATAGTCGCAGTGACTTTTATTTATTTATTTTATTCAAATATGAAGAAAACAAAAATCTGGTTAAACTGTCGCTTAGATGCTGTACAGAGGCAGCAGATGTTGCATTTTGAAGTTCAAGTTCAAGGTTCTTTATTGTCATGTTGGACGCTATCTACCACGGTGCGCTAAGATTCATAACTGGCTGTAACTGTCATGGTTTTCAGGCAAGGCAGGACAGGAAAGAACCCGTTGGTGCAGGCAGAACTAGAAGACCAGGCTGTAAAATAATAAACACTTCAATAATCAAAATAACAGGCTGACGTGGCAGCAAAACTGACAGGACAGGATCAGGTCAGGATAATACAAGGGATGCAGAAGACAAACTAAGAGGTGCACCAGACGATGAATAGGACTCACAGAAAGACTTATATACACAACATCAGGGTATAATTACAAACACCTGGAGGACACGTGGGTGGAACTGATCAGGACAATTCAGGAGAGACACTAGGGAGTACAGGCACATGGAGACCAAGAGAGGGATACCATCCTTACAGTAACTAAAGTACCCATCTCTGCAACCTGTATTCACTGGTTAAATGGTCATCATTAACTTCACACAGACTCTCTGACTGGTACATTTTCATCTTTAAATCACTTCTTGGTCTGCTGTCTTCATACATCTCCTCCTACATGTCACTGCATGAGTGCAGCTACAGTGTGCGCTCTCAGGACATTATTACCTGCAGTGTTCCCAAGGGTGCGGATGGAACAAGGCAAAAGGGTCTTCTCCTACTCTGCTCCTGTTTCCTGGAATATCTTGCAAAAACATCTGAATCTCTCGACACCTCGACCTCTCTAAGTGGCTTCAAGCATCTGTTAAGTTTATGGGAAAAACCAATGCAGACATGTTCCTGTTTTTAGTTTTCTACACCGCTTTACAATCTAGCTGTTTTTGTTTTGTTTAAATATTCTTTCATTTATTCTTCTCAATTGATATGCTTTCTTTTATGATTGTCCACTGTTGTCATCATTCTTTGTTAAAAAAGAGGTCTCCCTTGTAAATTGTTCCCCAAGGTTCAATGAGACCAACCTGTATAAATAAAGGTTGAATGAATTTGCATCACATGGGGTACGTGAGGTGGAACGAAATTATGTACTCAAGGTCCCATTTACACCCAAAAATAGCAAAAATATAAAGTATAAAAAGAAACGGTATACAAGGATCTAAGATATATGATAAACACAAATAATGTAAAATAACAGTGTATTAAACAGCAGCCCAAACATGAGTCTGTACTGAATAGATGGGTATGAATGAATACAGCAGCATGATATAATCAGCAGCATGATATAATCAGCAGCATGAGATCAGCAGCATGGATAGTCAGCAGTACAGACAAGACACATATTGCTCATATTGTGACACTCCCATCTTATAATTCTTTATTTCATTTCGAATAGTTAAAAATTTCAACAAAACCAAAAACAAATAAAAACGTAAATATTTCCACCAAAATATTCTGGAAACAAAACAAAAATGTTTGAAAAGGGAGCAGGAAGAAGCAATGGCTTATCCAGTCCTGTCCCTAAATTTACATACAAACTCTGAACCAAACCAGTTTAGTAAAAAAAATAAAATAAAAAAATAAAATCCCCAATTAAAGTAGCATTACAGTCATTTTTATTTTTCCTTACAGTGATTATCCTAATTAGGGATTCATGAGTCAGCCTCAGGGTTTGACGCTGTTCCTCAGTCTAGTGGTTCTACACTTAATGCTCTGCAACCTTCTGCCTGAGAAGAGCAAAAAGTCTGTGTGCTGGGTGAGTGGGGTCCTTCATGATGCAGGTGGTGCAGAAGAAAAACAGAAAAAAAGATAACGTGGATCCATAGCGTGAAAGATGAAGACAAGGAAAGCAGAGGAATGAGGAGTGTTAACTTGTTTTGAAACAAATCTTGAGAATGTGTGAAGACAGACAAAGAATGGGGAGAAAGACCCTGCATACAGAGCAATGCACACCCACTTCTCTTCAGCCTCGGTCTCAGATCACAAAGCAGTTAAACAGGATGATCGGAATTAAATTAAAGGAGTGAGTGACATGTCTGTGGTCTTTCGGTGTGTGTTTCGCTTTGAAGCTCACATTCTCAAAAGTAATCTACAGAAACCCTCAACCTCAACGCTCTGATGTGGATCTATGCACTGAATCCTAATTGCCTCCTTTACCAGCCAATTAAATGGCAGAATCTGTCACCATGACAGCTCATTAGCAAATCAGGATCCAGCTTTCAGGCTGTGTGTTTTCAACTGTGTGTGCATGTAGACGTGTTTTGTGTGTTGTTTTGCCCAGTAGCCACCCGACGGCTGACCTGACTGTGTGTGTCTGGGAGTGTTGCTTTTAGCATGAAACTGTTTTTTCTTTTTGTTGGGACTGTGCACACAGACAGACTGTGAGCCTTTTGTATGTGCATTGGCTTTTGAATTCATTTCCATTTGTTTCGATGAGAGATTAGCTGCACGCGTGGCAAAACATCGTCAGGCTATGGAGAGAAGAGAGCTTGACACCCTGCCAGAGAGGAAAAGACCCAGCAGAGCATGCTGGCAGTAATGACTAAAAACAATGGTGTTTTGTTTCATCACCAGGGGAGTTCAATTATGAACTCTGCTACTGCAGCCCTGACTCTACTTTATATTGCAGTCAAAAAGTCAAACTGAATTTCAGCCAAAGCACACTTCAGTGTAAAAGCAGAAATGAGAAATTCTTGAGAACCTGGCTTTATGCTGTGATTGCATGTTATTTGTAAAGATGCTCATAATTGATTACACATACGCCTGTTGCGATAAACAATAAATCAGTTAATTGCAGAATGTATGAAAATTATCGACCGCATTTTCATTTACCGGCTTTATCGTTTTTTCATGTCTCTCTTTCTACTGAAGACATGGCTCAACTCCGGTGCTCTTCACTGACCCCTTCCTTTCTCTTTTCTTGAAAATCTGTTTAGTCCAAAATCGCGTTTTTGGATCGTGAAAATCAATTAAGCAGAGAAGCTAAGCTACGAGCTAAGCCAACAGGCCAACCTCGGAAATAACCCTTCGTCTTGTTGAGCTCCAAAATTCACGGTTGAAACCTGTGCTTTCGTGTGAAAAGTTGTTTTTCTCTGCAAAAAGAAGCTGAGAACTTGTTTACTGATTGTTAATTAAAGCTTTGTGCGAACATTGCTTTGCTAAAGAGCTCAAACCACACCGAGCGTCCGCCATGTCACCAGGTCAGCCCATGTCACGTCAAGTGCCCTCCCTCCCATTTTTCTTAAAGAGACACGCTGCTCAACTATCCATCATTTGCTTCAAACAGTAATATACTGCCACCAGGTGGTCAAAAAAGGTACTACACCCAAAAAAACAAAACAACATTACTTCTAAAATTTGACAATTAATTATGGTTAAATTTCAAACATCATCGTTTATCGCAATAATTTCTGAAACAATTAATCACCCAGCAAAATGTGTTATTGTGACAGGCCTGATTACACGTAACCAAAACAACGTAAAGACATGATTTTTATAAGACAATGTTGTTGGTCTGTTACCAAGCAGCCAGCAAATTCTTGGCTGAAAACGGTTTCATAACAGCAAGAAAAGGCAGCTCTTTTTAGGCTCCTGGCTTTTAGAAAGCAAACAAATGGAGAAACATGAGCTGGACGATCCATAAAAAAATAATAAAAACGTCTGATTGGTAAACTTGAATAAAGAATGCACGGTTTTGTTTAAGGGACTTAGAATTTTGCACAGTGCTTCACATTTTTTGGATAATTTTATTAAATTCTCTTCTTCTTTTTTTTCCAGTCTCATTAATAAACAGTCTACGTGAAAGGTTTTGTAAAAAAAATAAATTAAACTAAATTTGTGAACAAAACACAACACTTAAAATATTTTTGATTTTCATATTCAAACATTTGAACTTTAATTTATTTGCATATTTCAAATATATAATTTTCTTGTGAAAAAAAATGGTATTTGCTATTGAGTCTAGCTCTTTAGGGTGGAGCAAACAATGAAAGTTGAAAAACATTAATTGTTCATAAACCTCAAATAACACGCGCCAGTTCAAAGACTATATTATGAACATATTTTTACACCACACTATAATTTTCCTGTTTTTATTGTTCTCAAGTTATTACACTGGTTGTTTTGTGTTCAACACAAAATATACATTGTCATCTCAATATATTAGGAAATCAAAAATATTTATTTAAGTAGAAAAGTGTAGTCGGGATCAGGGCCTCTTTAGGGTCTGGAGGATCTACAGAAATCAACTTAAATCTAAAACTGATTGAAGATTAAATATTTTGGTTATATTTGTAGTGTACAGTTTTAATTGGACTATGGTCATTATATCTTTGTTTATTTGGCTTACTGCAGAAAAAAAATCGAAGTCACTGATTTGGATCAAATTTAAACAAACTCATTGAACCTTTAGTTTCTGGAATCAGTGTAAAGTCAAGTATTATTATCAACCTTTATTTAACCAGACAAATCCCATTGAGATCACACATCTCTTTTGGAGGAGAGGCCTGGGCCTGAAGGCAGCCTAACATGCATGTTTTTAATCTGTGGGAGTACCCGGAGAAAATCTACGCAAGCACGAGAAGAACATGCAAACTCCACACAGAAAGACCCCAGGTCCAACTGGGGATTGAACCCAGGACCTTCTTGCTGTGTGGCAACAGTGCTAACCACTGAGCCTTCGTGCTGCCAAAGTTCTCTACATAATTGGTTCAAGAGCCAGAATTTTCTGATCAAATGTGTCAGAGGCCAGCCGCCGATTAGCCATGTTGCTGGTAGTTCTGGTCATTCTGTTTTATTTATTTACATTTCTGCTGCCGTAGATACAAAGCATTTACCACACTGTTTTTCAAAGACGTTGAGCATTTTGCACTTTTTACTTGTTCATTTTGTTGCGTTGAAAAGTTTTATAAAAGTTGTAACTTGACTTATGAGTTGTATGTCAATTATAAACGGTGTAAAAATGAAATACATTACTTTTTATGCAACGTTTTTCAGTCAGGTCATCTGAACAGTTTCATTTTTGTGCTGAAACGTTTCGCCTTCGATCCGGAAGGCTTCATCAGTCAAGGAAACGCACAACAAAACTAATTCTTCCTCCAACAGCTTACTCCAAAGTGGAACAAACCAGTTATGTTGGTGCTAAGATGGTCTCTTGGTCACGCCCCCTCCTCCATTGCCGGCCCTCTTCCTTGTGGACAGTAAGCTGTTGGGGGAAGAATCAGTTTTGTTTTGTGTTTCCTCGACTGATGAAGCCTTCTGGATCGAAGGCGAAATGTTTCAGCACAAAAAAAGAAACTGTCCAGATAACCCGACTGAAAAATGTTGGATTTTATACCTGGATTATTATTTGTTATTACTTTTTATAGTTTGGCAACACTGTTGTCTGAGTCAAGCCACAGAATCAATGCACAGTTTAACAGATTTAACTGTTTGATTTACTTTTGCTTCAGCGTAGCTACATTAGACACAAACATGGAGCTTTCTTCTACTTCTTTACTCTTCTATCAGCTGCTCCCTTCTTCAGGGGTCGACACAGCGAGCTAACTCCCACAAAGACTTGGCAATTGTTTTCACGCTGGATGCCCTTCCTGACGCGACCACAGACCATTGAGCTACCACAGCCCTCTGTGTGGAGCAGAGAGCTGCCATTTAGGGCACCTGGGGGAGGAGATGGTGGGGGTTAAGGGCCTTGCTCAAGGGCCCAGAAGCAAAACAAGGGTGGTGACAGGTGTGCGTGCTTTCACCTTTCCCACCCACATTTGTTGCTGTTGTCAGTTCGGGGAATCGAACCAGCAAACCTTTCTATCATAGGTTCGCCTTCTCTAATCTCTGGCACAAACGTGGATCCATTTTTATTCGTTAACAGATCTGAGGATTACGGATTCAGCTGTTAAACAAACTAACAAAAACTTGAACTTTACATGAAACTCATATCAGTAAGAAAAATACGAGTACCCAACCTGGGCTCTAACTTTTTGCCACTTCTTGCGTTCCATTGATGTAGACTGAGGAACAGCTTCTACCCTGAGGCTGTTAGACTCGTGAATCTCTAACCAAGATAATCACTGTGAAGAATCACATCATGCTGCTGATCTGTTTCATGTTGCTGCTGATCTGTTTCATGTTGCTGCTGATCTGTTTCATGTTGCTGTGTTCATTCGTGCTCATCTGCTCACACAGACTCATGTTCATGCTGCTGTTCGGCGCATTTCTTTTGTACTACTAGTGCTTAACATATTTGTAATTAACGTTTTTCTTAGTTCGTATCTTAGATCTTATTACTGTTTTTCTTTGTACATTTTAATACTTTAGTTGGATGTAACCGGGACCCTTTGTACACAATTGTGTTCCAACACATACACCACATGTGGTGAGAATGAAAAATAAAGAACCTTGAATCCTTGACTGTAGTTCATTCAAAATGACCTGAGAGGATCAGTGCAGGTTATCTTCCTACAGTGTACCAGCGTTTCGATTAGGTTTAATCAGGCTTTATGGATAAACAAACTGATTACTGTCTAACTGTTTCAGTTTTTAACAAATGAGTGTTTTAGGACTGACAGTAATGAGCTTGTGGGCCAGATTTGGCCCATAGGCCCATCCATCCATCCATTTTCTTTACCCGTTTATTCCATTTTGGGTCACGGGGGTCGCTGGTGCCCATGTCCAGCAATCACTGTGCGAGGGGCGGGGTACACCCTGGACGGGTCGCAAGTCCATCACAGGGCCACATAGAGACAAACGAGACAAACAATCATTCACTCTCTCACACACACCTATGGACAATTTAGTCACCAATCAGCCTAACATGCATGTTTTTGGTCTGTGGGAGGAAACCGGAGTACCCGGAGAAAACCCACGCATGCACGGAGAGAACATGCAAACTCCACCCAGAAAGGCCTCCAGACCGGGATTTGAACCAGGGACCTGCTCGCTGAGAGGCAGCAGCTCTACCAGTTGCGCCACCGTGCTGCTTGGCCCATAGGCCATAGGTTGATAATTACCCACCCCTCAAAAAATACTTTTTTGTTAAATATGAGATATGTTTGTTAGTTGCATCTTTCAGTCTGTTTTGATTGGGGTTCTACAATTTCTGAATGTAAAGAAAAACTACCGTTATTTAATTGTTTAAATAGTCTCTTTTTTGATTGTGATGAATTCCAGTTTTTCCTTGAAAGGAAGGACCCATGAGCTTGAGCCATCATCAGGACAGAGAAAACCAGAAGTGTGAATCACGGTTTTTGGAGCAAATTGACATTTCATCATAACTGCTGCTCTCATCCAGATCCAGCCCTTAAGTCCACGAATGACATAACATTTTTAAAGCTGATTGTTTTATGAAAGTTGAGTCTGAGCATCACTTTGTTGTCTGAACGTCACCTAGTAAAGATCTCCACGTACGTCTGAAAAATCCCCATATATTTTATGGTGCAGTTGCTCATGTTTCACGCTTGTTTCACAGCCAGGACAGTTTAATAAACATCCAAGCTTCAGCCATGTTGCAACTGTCAGTCACAGGGAGGAAATTAATGAAACCTTCAACACGTACAAAATCTTGGCAGACTAAAATAACTCCACCCACTTCACAACTCCCCACCATGTCTAAGAAAATGCCGGCTGCTCACTGCTTGTAAGCTACAATTATCAGGCCCAAGTTCATTTTCATTGTGCATCCGTGTCCCTTCTGCTCGGCTGTCAGCTCACCCACTCAGAGACGATCTCAGACAAATGCTCTTTGTCTATTCAAAGTCGAAACACTTTGCAAATGGTTTTAAAATCACCTTGAAAAAAAA
>NC_056513.1:23849003-23887913 GCF_014905685.2 Nematolebias whitei
TGGGGGAGTTTATTATTATAGCGCAATGAAAACAAACAAACAAACAAACACCCCCACAAACATACTTCATGTATACAAACATACACATACATACGTACATACACACATACATGCATACGTATGCACGCACGCATACACACACACACATAAATACATACACATACATGCATATGCATACATACATACAGTACAAACACATACACACACACACACACACAATTACATACACATACATACACACACACACACACATACAGTACAAACACATACATACACATACATACATATAGTACAAACATACATACATACACATACATACATACATACATACAGTACAAACATACATACATACATACATACATACATACATACAGTACAAACACATACATACATACAGTACAAACACATACATACAGTACAAACATACATACATACATACAGTACATACATACTGTACATACATACATACATACATACATACATACATGCATACAGTACAAACATACATACATACATACATACAGTACAAACATCCATTCATACATACATACAGTACAAACATACATACATACATACATACATACTGTACAAACATACATACAGTACAAACATACATACATACAGTACAAACATACATACATACAGTACAAACATACGTGCATACGTACAAACATACATACATACATACATACATACGTACGTACAGTACATACATACATAGTTCTAAAATGTGTATTTTAACCTGAAGCATACTTGTTACTCACTGCCATGAAAGGTGGGCTTTAATATAATTGCCCCTGTGGGGGGGGGGGGGGGGCATGAATTACTACTGTACAGCTTTTAATGAATCTCAAAAGTAACTGTTGCTCATACGGTGCATCTACAACTGAAGTCAATCTAATTCAAGATGGCCACCACATTTAGTCAAATTTAACAAACACACAATGTCTAACTCAGTCATAAAAACTGTTGTGGTAGTAGCTGAGAGTCACCCATAACACATAGTTTGAGCTCTTACAGATTGAATAAGATATAAAGTAGACAATGTGTAGTATTTCTGAGAATTCCATTTTCATTTTAAATGTTTTGATTTTTTTTTCAGTATTTTTTTCAGTATTCCAGTTTTTTTGTTTGGTTGTTTGGTTGTTTGTTTTCAAGTTGTGTTTATTTGTCATACTGAAGGTTAACACAGGGTTAACAGTACAATGAAATACTTAGGATGAGAAGAACCGATTTGACTTGCTAAAATAATCGAAGAACAAACAAACAAGAAATACTAAAAGCATGCAATAAGGGTACACAAAAAGGTACCCAAAAGTGAAAAAGTAAACATAATATTTACAGTGTCCTAAAGAGAGATATTGCACAACAACATGGTAGAATATAATGGTGCAGCAGGATGAATATGAATGAAAATGAAAGAAAAATGGATGTCTTTTACCTGAAAGTAAAGTACAGTTACTCGGAGTAATGCTTTTCACAATGTCAGTAAAATAAAATAAAACAAATATGTCAACTCAAAAACACAAGACAAAAATCCTTAACGTACAAGTGAAAGTTGTGTCTTTCTGAATGTTGTCTGTTTGCACTTTTATAAGACTTCACCCAACAAGATGCTCGTGTAAAAGGTGAATAATTACAATCAAAGTCAAAGTCACTTTATTGTCAAAAGCTGCAATATGTACAGGACATACACAGTATTGAAATTGCATTACTCTCAGATCCTGGTGCAACAATAACCATTTAACGTTTAAACATTTAATAAACATAAGCATAAAATGAAATAATAAAAGCATGATACTGTCTTAAATTGTACTACAGGTATATATCAGCGGTAGTGTAATATAAGCAGCAGTGTGAATGTAAACAGTAGTGTGAACATAAACAGTAGTGTGAATATAAACAGTAGTGCAAATGTAAACGGTAGTGTGAATGTAAACAGTAGTATGAATAGGAACAGTAAATTAATATAAACAGTAGTTTGAATATTAACAGTAGTGTGTTACATCTGTACATGTGTTACAAAGTGTGTTACATCTGTAATTTGGGGAGAAAGACGCCCTTATTGCAAATAACAGCCATTTTAGTTATTTAGCATCATTAGTTGAGCTCAGAAAGCTTGAAAGGTAACAAGGAAAACTGAAGCATAAGTGAGGAATATAACAAGAATGTGCCTGAAGTATGAAATCTGTGATTTGCTGCTCCAGGACTCTTCAGATTGTAAAAGATCGTCTCCAGAAGGCTGGTCATATTTTTTGAGATGGGCTGATAAAATACTTTACACAGTGTCCAGGGTTTTTAGACGGTTACTTTTATTGTTTTGTCAACTGCTGGCACGATTGAAGGCTTTTTTTTTTTTTTTTTACACCTCAGGCACACATAGTCCTGTACCAGAGAAGATTTAGGTTGTAAAGTCTCTGTGTAGGCTTGTGCTTCTCCTGTGAGGCTCAGGCACATATTAGCCTCAGAAATAGCTCTTCATCTCCTCCTCTCTGTCCATCATCGACTTGCTAACTGTCAGATGTTGGTGTCATCCCCAGCAGTCCCCTCATCTGTCTTTGTAATGGGAATCCCCCTCTGTTTTCACTTTAGGCACAGCTTATTTTCAAAATCCCCTATGCTTTTCCGCTTTAGTGTCCCGTTCCTGAGTCAATCTCTTCTCCTTTTTTTTGTGTCACTTAACAGATTTTTGGGATCTCAATTTGTTTAATGAGCTTTTCTTATTCCTGCTGGAACCAGTAAAAGAACAGCTAATTTCATTTATTTCTCCTGCTCCAGTTGCACACTGTTCATGTGGCAGTTCTTGCGATCTTAGACCGTGCCAAACGATTTTCAGAAATCTCTCACCTCCATTATTCTAACTCGCCTCTTCTTGTTCCCCTTTCCATTTTTATTTCTCTCATTTTGATAGCGATGTGAAGGTGTGCAGGGAGACCGAAGGCTCAGCTGCTTCAGAGAAGACCTCCATTTGCAAAGGTAAAAACAGAAAGTCTTCCTCCTTCATCTTGCTTTCTCTCCCTGCTTCTGAACACCAACCTTGTTGTGGGATAAGAAGTGAGCAGAATACAAAGCACTGCTTCAAGACTCCAGACAGAAAATGAGAGATTATATTCTGTCTATCAAGCAACTACACACACATACACACTCACTGTAGTGACGAGGATATTCATCATGTGATTTATGCTTTATTTCCTTTGGGGAAATGTTTGTGACACAAACACAAAAGTGCACTTGTGTGTGTGTGAGGGTGTGTAAAAGGAGGACAAGGAAAATCCTATTTTCTTTTCCATTTATGAGAAAAATCTCAGCTGTCAAAGGTTTACACCTAACAGCCACCCAAGAACGACAGGATCCGCTGTAAAAAAAGAAAATAAATTATTGACAGTGGATTACTGTGCACCGATCTTGGAGTGGCAAGAAAATTGATCAAGTTCTTCGTTTTGAATTGTATACTACAACACTGATTAAAAATATATCCTCCTAAGTTTGCATGCAAGGGCTTTTTATTTGTTAGTAACTTATGTTTCCTGAAACTGAAACAAAGTTCAGTCAGGTCATCAGGACGTTTTTTTATTTTTATGGTTGAGACGTTTTGTCCTCCATCCAAAGAACTTCATCAGTCCAAGGAGCAGTGGTGGAGAAAGTACTCAAACACTGTACTTAAGTAAAAGTACAAATAAACAGACAAAAACGTACTTTAGTAAAAGTAGAAGTACCACATTAACATCCTGATGCATGCTCAATAATCCAGGTTACCACATTAACCACATTAACGTTTTTACTTAAGTAAAAGTAAATAAGTACTTGCTTTTGAAACTAATTAAAGTATTAAACGTAAAAGTACATGTTGAATGTATTACCTAATGCAATGGTGTACAATATCATTAAATGTACCTACCGTATGTATATTTCCTGTAATACATTAATAGCGTTGTGGCATTTTAATGAACGATGCTGCAGATAATACATGTTTTTATTGTGTTTACTCTGTGACACAGTTCACACTTGGACTTGTGATTCTGTGCGTCAGAGTTTCAGGGATGACCTGCAGAGGTAAATGTCATGAAGCAAAATGAGAGGAATGATTTTACCTTTGAAAGCTTTTATTTAACACAAAGCAATGTGTCATTTAAACTGCAGTAAACATGTTTAAGTAAAAATTGTCTGTCTGAAAAAGGAGCATTAGACCAAACAAAGGAACAGGCTCTGATCAGTTTAACTCCAGTTTATCATGAACTCCAGTTAAAATACTGTCTAGTCAACCTTGTAATGGGTCAATACTGAACAATATTTTAACTTCCTGACACCATTTTCAAAACTTGGACCTGAGTGTTGAGCCATTTGGAGATATGTCTTGTCTCCTAACATCATGAACTGACACATTTTAATATTGCAGCAAGAATTTCTTGTTCAAGTTCAGAAGAAGTTGGTTTTCAACATTTTTTGAGTCCAGTCTGGCTCTTTACTACTGTACTGAATAGTCTTTCAATCATTTTTCAATAAGGCCAGGGGTGGTCCGTATCTTCTGGCTGACTCTCCACAGTGGAATCCATTTTGGGTGTGTTAGTGGTGATGCCGGTGCACCCAGCTCAATGACATATATAATAGAATATACATCAATAGCCCAGATCTTCTTGAAGGCGGGTCTAACGTTACCTGACCACTTTGAAGTGATTCAATGGACCAACTCCCTTCTCACCATTGGTTAGTTTCAAATTACCAAACAAATCAAAAAACCACAACATGGATGTAACTTGTAACGAAACACATTATAGAAATGTCGTGTAGTAGAAAGTACGATGTTTAATGTAAAATGTAGTGGAGTAAAAGTAGAAAGTACCCATGTTTAATGCTACTTAAGCAAAGTACAGATACATGAAAAATGTACTTAAGTACAGTAACAAAGTGCTTGTACTTGGTTACTTCCCACCACTGCCAAGGAGCCACAAACAAACTCAGTCCCACAAGCAGCACACTCCCATAGTGGACCAACCAGTTTGCTGGTGATAAGATGGTTTCTGCGACCAAACAGCAAACTGGTTGGTCCAATATATGAGTGTGCTGCTTGTGGGACACAGTTTGTTTGTGGCTCCTCGGATTGATGAAGTCCTTTGGATGAAGGATGAAACATCTCAACCAAAACAAAGAAACCATCCAGATGAACTGACTGAAATGTGTTGGATATTTTACTTGGCTTATTGAGCATGAGCTTTTAAATCTAAATTATGTTTAGAGGTTAAGTCACTGCATTTATTGAATGACTATCAAAAACTTAATACCAGTCAGAGCCATTGAGAAGAGCCTAAAACATACAAATAAAAGTCTCTGAATGTATTTCAACTTGAGAGGGAAGCGTTTGGCCGTTAAAGTTTGTTGAATCAAACATTGCACCCTGAGCTGTCCCAAACAACGTTTGCATATGCAGTTTGAATGACCTCTGTTAAGCTTCTCCCATTAGTGTCTTGTAGGTGCATACCACAGAGCAAACTGGTTAGAGTTTGCATCTATATGTGGGTAATGTCCCATTCAAAGAAAAAAGTATTTTCTTTTACAGTTTCTTTTAGCTGATGTGATGCTTGTACACTTTTTGCTGAATTATGAAGGTTATTTTGTCACCAGGAAGCGTGATGAAGCAGTCTTCCGTTACATTCCAGCACTGCTTTACCTTTAGCAACATCCCACTGATGCAGTTTCAATAAGATGTAAGATGTCGGCTCTCAGTTACGTGATTTGAGTTTCTTTTCACAGACATTTGATACTCAAAAGGGAATCAAAAAGAAATCTTGATAAGACCTCCCTCTGCAGCGCACCGCTGCCAAGCGCACTCAGAATCAACACAGATAGCTCCGTTGTCAGAGTGGATGTTTATTTTCATTTGATGATGGAGGACGAAGATCCGTTATTTCCTTTGTTAACCGAGGAGAAGGGCCATTTTGTAAATTTGTTTCAAAGATACCACCTATTCTGACAGACTGTGAGGGAATCCCCTACTCTGCGTGAGGTACACTCCCTGTCATCACCCTCATGGCTGCCGAGAGGAGATGCACTTTATCTTGGTCATCACAACTTTGGGGAGCTGCTAGTTCTCCAGGCTGTCTCCTGCGTACACGAAAGTGTCCAATCTACTTCCAGTTGCTGTTGTTTTTTTTTTAAATATCTTTTAATGTTTTATTTTACTTTATCATTTTTACTGGAACAGTTGTAATGTTGACTGTATTTTCTCACAGCCTCGGCCAGCATCTCCTCAGCAGATGCTGCGCTGAGATCAGCTTACAGTCACTTTACATGAACAAACACGCCCATGAAGTTTTAACCAATCACACAATGAGCTCCGAATACCCTTTTATTAATAACTAGCTTTAACAGGGTCAATGCACAAGATGGGGTGTCAGCGGGTGGTAAATAGAAAACTACGCAGTTTTTGTCACGCTCCTACGTCAGCATCACACAAGACTGGGCCTTCTTATCGACTATAAATCAGCCTTTAGTGTACATGAAGCCCTCATTCAACCCCAAATGTCTCTAGCTAATGTTATGTTTGTAACAACATGTAAAAAAAAAAAGAGAAAAAAGAAAAATCCCTTCAACCATTTGAGGTTTAAAAAGAAGACAACAATCATTAAACTTAAAATATTTATATCACACTGACAAATGAAAACATGAAACAAGATTTAGCTACACTTAACTTGTGATAGAAACTTCAAACTACAGGCCGAGAGCAGAGAGGATGACTCTGTCATAAAATAAATAATTTATATTTAGTTTATTCAATTGTAGCTTCCCTCTATTGGCTCCCTGCCAAATTCAGACTTGGATTCAAAATCTTATTTCTAACCTACAAAAAGCCCTCCACAACCTAGCTCCATCTTATATTACAGATCTTATTGTTCCATATTTTCCTAACAGAGCACTTTGCTCTCAGACTGCAGGCTTACTCGTGGTTCCTAGAGTTTCCAAAAGCAGAACGGGAGGAAGATCTTTCAGTTATCAGGCTCCTCTCCTGTGGAACCAACTTCCAGTTTCTGTCCGTGAGGCTGACACGTTGTCCAGTTTTAAGACGTTCCTTTTTGATAAATCCTATAGTTAGAGTTGGCTTGTTATGCTGCCAAAGGCTTAGACTTCTGGAAGACAAACTGGCCTCTTTTCCTTAAATGAATTGTTACAAATGAATAGTTTTTCCTTTACATTATTTCTATCTTAAAATGTGATTCTCGACCTACCATTGTGTATCTGTTCTTCCTTCCTGTTCCTCTCAAACCCAGCTGGTCGAAGCAGACGGCCTCTTGTCCTAGGCCTTGTTCTGCTAAAGGTTTCTTCCTCTTGAGAGAGTTTTTCCTTTCCACTGTCTCCTTCATGCTTGTTCAAGTTGAGAGTTTGTAGTGAAGTTAAACTCAAAGCAGTCTGCTCCTCAGATAAATTTTATTAAATTACTTTTTACATATATGAATGTTTCTGTTCAGTGCCCTGAGATGACTTCTATTGTGACTTGGTGCTATATAAATAAACTGAATTGAATTGAAGTGGCTGGGGAGAGGGAAGTCTGGGACTTCCTATTTAGGCTGCTACCCCCGCGACCCCACCCTGGATAAGCAGAAGAAAATGGATGGATGGGTAGATAGATGAACTGAATTAAAAAAAAAAAAAAAAGGTCTGGATGATTTCTAACCTGAAGTGCTACATGGATTGTTCAAGGATTTCCATTGTCAAACTGCTTGTGTGGCTGGTTAGTTCACTGAATCTAGTCAAAGCTCATGATCGGCTGTATTGCTGCAGTGATTTGTTGGGTCGGCAGGATGTGAGAGTCACTGGTAATGCAGAGATCTTAAGTTTAATTTCTCCTCCAGGCAGAGCTTTTCATTCTTTCTAAGCTTAACTAAATACAGACACCTGTTTGAAATCTTTCCCTAGTTTCAGGCGGCTACTTTTAGACCAAACTGAGCTTGATATTAGCCTACAGAGCTACAAATGTTTTACATCTCTTTTAGTTGTCGTTCCAACACACAAGTGCTCAGTGGGCTGTTGATAAATTTCTATTAAACGACTATATAACTGTAAAAAACAGCACATTAGCACAATTGTTTCAAGCTTCTTCTTTTTTGTTTGTATCACTACAAGTTGCTGTAATAACACCTCATAATAAAATGTTTTATTTTTTAATAAGATTTTTATTTTCTGCCCCTTTTTTTTTTACACCAGCAAGTCATTATCAATTCAGCCTCGTTGTGTCGGTCACAGCTGTGTACGAACGGAAAGATTTTTGACACAAAGTGAACAGCAGGATACGTCGTGGATCTGGCAGCGACTGTATCCTCCCTCTGCTTTGATCAATGATCACAACGAGATAAAAGCTGACAGAACACTGTCATTATCATCAGCTTCATTGTTGATATTGTCGCGGTGACCTTCATCATTTATCAGTTTAATCATCATTATTTCTTCCTCCGCAAATGTACACACCATTTTGTCTCCGCCAGTCCCTCCACTGTTCCAGTCTTCTGTCTGACAAACAGCTTCTCTGATCCCTGGGCACATGTGGCGTCCTGCCCTTGTCTGTCAGCACTTAAATACCAAATGGTGTTTGACCACGATTCAAGGCTTTTTCTATTACCATCCCTGGCGCACGTGCATGACGACTTTGTCTGCCTGCATGTGTGCCCGTCTTTAATGGGGTGATTTTTATTTGTCCTTCTTGTCCTCTTGCCCTGAAAAGACCATAGATTCAATTTGTGTGATGAGATGTGTGTGTGTGTTTGTGTAACGTGCATCCAAGACAGAGAGGTTACCACTGAAGGAGTTTCATCTCTGAGCCCTGTTTTAAAGATGGATGTAAGGATAAATGCTGCTTGTGTGTGTGTGTGTGGTGTGGTGGGGTGTGTGCTTTAAATTTACCAACCTGGCACCAGCCATTGAGTGAGTGAGTGTGAAAAAGAGGACAAGAAAAGATGTGTGGGCTGGTAAAAAAGCAAAGTGTGAACAGAGAAGTGTGTTACAAGTTATTTTTTTGGTGTCAAAAGAAATTTCAGATTGTAAAAAAAAAATCTAATAATCTGACGTGAGATGCAATACTCTGCGTGCTGTGTCGAGCCAAGCAGATGTGTGACAAAAGGATACGCATTGGAAAAAAAACTATCCCCATAGCACATTACAATGTTTTCTTTGAGAATCAATTTTATCTTGATTTATCTTTATCGAAATTAGGACATATATATAAAAAAACTTTTTAATTTTTTTTTAATATTAGGAGTATAACGGTACATACCGAACAATTGTGACACGTACATTAAAATGTGGTGCATTCAACTGGACAAAGATTCTAGATTTATTTTTACTTATTACTAAATGCACAACAGAAAACGAGAAGATAAAGATGCTATCCAAGCACATGACACCAAAGCAAAGCAAGAAAGTCTTACCCAGATGACAGAGAAGCTTGAGGACCTGCCTGTTTGATCAGAGGTGGGCATATGGAAAGCCAAAAGGAAAAACTGGTGTGCTTTGGTGTCTAGTAAACACTGTTACATACGCAATCAGAAGGTCTAATGATATTCACTTGAACATTACAGCTTGAGAGCACTCACCTTGCTGAGAAGCTTGATGCGAGTGTTTCATTTTTATTTCTGTTTTTTTTTTTTTGTTTTCACAATGGAAGAAGTTGTTGTCACTGATTCTGTTCATAACTTTTATGGACAGAATTTCTCGGTGCAGCCAGAGGGTGGAGGGAGTCCGGTCCGGTGGCCTCAGGAATCCATCTCTGCTCTTTGTAGATGATGTGGTCCTGTTGCTGTCATCGTGCCGTGATCTTCAGCTCTCACTGGAGCGGTTGACAGCTGAATGTGAAGTGGCTGAGATGAGAATCAGCACCTCCAAATCTGAGGCCATGGTCCTCAGTTGGAAAAGGATGGATTGCTTTCTTCAGGTTGAGGGTGAGGTTCTGCCTCAAGTGGAGGAGTTCAAGTATCTCTGGATTTTGTTCACGAATGAGGGAAGAATGGAGTGTGGGATTGGCAGACGGATTGGTGCAGCTTCTGCAGTATTGTGGACTCTGTACCGGTCCATGGTGGTGAAGAGAGAGCTGAGATGTAAGGCGATGCTCTCTGTTTACTGGTCAGTCTACGTTCCTACACTCACCTATGGTCAGAAGCTCTGGGTAGTGACCAAAAGAACAAGATCACAGATACAGGCGGTTGAAATGAGTTTCCTCTGCAGGGTAGCTGGACTCTCCCTTAGAGATAAAGGTGAGCAGTTCAGTTATCTAGGAGAGACTCAGAGTAGAACCGCTACTCCTCCACATCAAGAGGATGTTGAGGTGATTCAAACATCTGGTAAGGATGCTCCAGGCTGAGAGAGGAGAGGAGAACCCGCGGAAGGCCCAGGATATGCTGGAGAGACTATCACTAGAATAGGATGGGAACACCTTGAAGTCCTTCCAGAAGAGCTGGAAGAGATGTCTGGGCCTCAAGCAACTTTGGAACAAGTGGAACATGGATGGATGGATGGATGGATGGATGGATGGATGGATGGATGGATGGATGGATGGATGGATGGATGGATGGATGGAAGAATGGTGTTCATTTATGCTTTGCTTTTTTTATTTAGCATTAATTTGATGTCAAATTTATTAAAACGAACCGTTGCTTTTGGTCATGTTTTCTCAGCAAAAGAGAAATAACTTTTAATTTTAAAGGTTATAAAACCTTGTTTTTGACACATGGCCTGTAAGACAGTGTTTACAATTTAAATTGAATAGATAGGACAATAAAATAAGAGTGTTTCTGTCAGTTTTATAGTGTACCAATACACTATACAGTACACACCACAGCCTCCACACTGGCAAGGGTGGTTTGTTGAGCTGTCTTTTCCTTGGGAAGGTTTATTGTCTATTTAAGTGGGGAAAAAAGCAAACAAAACTAGTATATAGATTTTATTTTTTTCTTATAACAAACTTGAATTGAGCAATAATTTATGTATATTGTTAAACCCCTGGCTAACACAGATAAACAATGCATGGACTTACAATTGAGCTTATAGTATCACCCGTAGGTTTCCTTTATAATCCTTTCACAAGGCTGAGTCATGAGGCTGCAGAGCAGTGTGAAAGAAAGTGATTTCTACAGACTGCAGAAGGAGTAAATAGCTTCACACTGTCAGTCCAAATGTGCAGCATCACATCATAAACTATAGCAGCTCCTGAGTGATCAATCACAAGGCTGTTATGACTCACAGTATGTAATGGTGCGTAATGATACAATGGCTGTTGCAGGGCTGTTAGCGAATGCTGACTTTGCAAGATGAGTGGGAAGGAGCAATTTTTATTTCCTGGCACATGGTTGTTTGAGTTGTTCTCTGAGCAGCTTCTGAAGGTTAAGGGTGAAGCTTGCAAAAGTTTAATGTACTGCGTTAACATAAAAAAGGAGAAGATGTAATCAGATTAATGCAGACGAGAACCTTGAACGCTTTCACAAAAGTCCTATGAATACATGAAATGTTATATTTGAAATGTTAATTTAGTTGCTATTTTTGTGCAAAATAAATATTTTTAATGTAGTTTTTCTTGGTTTTTGCCATTTTCGCTTATTTCTGTAAACTACTTTGAAGTTGAACAAGATTTTTGTTTTATTCATACAAATTTAGTTATCTAGATTATTTTAAACAGAAACAGAAGGAGCTCTCATTGGTTAGGACTTATCTGTCATCAGAGAAGGCTGAACTCAGTCAAAGTCTCTGCAGGGTGAGCTTGTTTAATAACTGAGGAATGTTAACCAATTAGATTGTTAATGTAAAAAAGTCAGGAATGTAGGACTGATGATGCAACTCTAAATGTGGGGACAATGACAGGCAAAGGTAGAGAGATGGCTGACATGATGCAGAGAAGGAAGGTAGATGTTTTATGTGTCCAAGAGACCAAGTGGAAAGGCAGCAAGGCTCGCAGCATTGGAGCAGGGTTCAAACTGTTTTACCATGGTGTGGATAGAAAGAGAAATGGAATAGGGGTGGTCCTGAAGGAGGAGTTGGCAAATAATGTAGTAGAGGTGAAAAGAGTGTCAGATAGGGTGATGTGTCTGAAGGTAGACGTAGATGGTCTTATGCTGAATGTTGTCATTGGTTATGCTCCACAGTTTGGATGTGATGTAGAGAAAAAAGATACATTTTGGAAAGATTTGGATGACGTGATAGAGTATTTCCAGGGAGGAGAGAGTGGTGATCAGAGCAGACCTGAATGGACATGTTGGTGAAGGAAATAGAGGGGATGAGGAAGTGATGGGTAGGTTTGGTGTCAAAGAAAGAAACCAGGAAGGACAGATGGTGGTGGATTTTGCCAAGAGAATGGAAATGGCTGTAGTCAACACTTATTTCCGAAAGAGGGAGGGACATAGAGTGACCTATAAGAGTGGAGGAAGGAGGACACAGGTTGACCACATTCTGTGTAGACGAGGAAACCTGAGGGAGATTAGAGACTGTAAGGTTGTGTTCAGATGGGTGTCTCCATTGTTCTATATTGGGTTAGCATTTATGATATTATTACCATTCCTCCAAGCACTCTGCAGACGTTGGACACGGTCTACCACGGTGCGCTAAGATTCATAACTGGTTGTAACTATCGTACCCACCACTGCACCCAGTATTCACTGGTTAACTGGTCACCATTAACCTCACACAGACTCTCTCACTTGTACATTTTCATCTTTAAATCACTTCTTGGTCTGCTGCCTTCATACATCTCCTCCTACATGTCTCTGCGTGAGTGCAGCTACAGCGTGCGCTCTCAGGACATTATTACCTGCAGGGTTCCCTCAGTGACGACTGAACTTGGCAAAAGGGCCTTCTCCTACTCCGCTCCTGTTTCCTGGAATATCTTGTAAAAAGATCTGAAGCTCTCGACCTTGACCTCTCTAAGTGGCTTCAAACATCTGTTAAGTTCCTGGCAAGAACCAATGCAGACATGTTCCTGTTTTTAGTTTTCTACACTGCCTCGTAACCTAGCTGGGTTTTTTTTTTGCTACATTTCTTTCTCCTTTTAATTACCATTCCGTTTTAAATTGTAAAAAAAAAAAAGTATGAACCATTTGTGATTGTCTATTGTTGCTGTTGTTATCCACTGTTGTCATCACTCTTTGTTCAAATCCAGGTCTGTCTTGTAAATGAGTCCCTGTGGCTCAATGGGACTAACCTGTTTAAATAATGGTTGAATTAATGTTTAGATTGTTGTTAGTGACTGTAAAAAAATGAATCAAGTTACTAAATTGCAAAAGTGTTTACTCTGATGTTAGCATTTAATAAGATATTTGAATATTACATCCTAACTGAAGGCTCAGCTGTTGTAGGGTTCATTCACACCAGGCCTGTTTAGTACACTTTCATCAAACTCTAGTCCGTTTGCCTAGAAAGTCCGGTTCGTTTGGGGAGGTGTGAATGTGCAATTGAACTCTGATGCAAAAAAGTGAACTCTGGTCCACCTAAAAACCTAGGTGTTGGTTCGGTTAAAGTGAACTCTAGTGCGGTTCGAATGCATTGTGAATGCAAGCAAACCAGAGACCGCTCCAAAAGCAGGAAGCAGAAGTGGTCTACAGCGCAGGGCAAACAAACGCGCATTTCTCTTACCTCGTGTCAGCTGCCTTGTGTGAAAACCATTCTCCATGGTCTTCTGCCTCATCTTCTGCTCATGCTGAGTTCATTGTTGAAAAATGTCCAAACAAAAAGCCTAAAACCGCTAAAATTTGATGCCACTCCATTTTTGTTTTTATTTCCAGAAGAAGAAGAAGAAGAAGTGTCTTCTTCAGAGGTTTTTGTGTCATTTCCTTCAGTAGTTCTTGATGCAGCGCCACCACAGGCAAGGGGGGGTGGGGGGGGGACAGGTTGGTTCAATTGATTCAGTACAGTGTGACAGTGTGAATGCAAACCGCACCAGCTGAAAATGTAAACAACTGTTCTGAATTTTGGTCCCCAACAGAACCGAGTCTACCGGACTATCAGGTGTGAAAACAACCATAGTCACAGTTCACCCTGAGTTAATGTGAGTAAATCAAAGTTTAACCACCATTTTCTCTTTAATTACTGGTTCTTTCTGGCTGTGAGGACATCGTATGCAACAATTTTAGCATCATAAATAGTTAAAACACACAATTCTGAACACATTTTTAAAAGCAAACAAAAAAAAATTACTCCTGTTGTACTTTTTAGTGGGTTTATATACAAATGTTGTTTTTTTTATTTTTTATTTTAGCATTGCTCAATAGACTTTTTACCATTTTTTTTTCCTTCTAACAGATGATAAATACTGAAGCCAAAATATAGATGTTAAAAAAAATTAAGCAGTCGGGGAAAAAAAAAAATTCTTCCTATTTTAATGACTTAAACAAATGCAAATTGGGGCTGCGTGTGAATGATACTGTTTCATACAATAGTTATTTTTGGCAGAATTCTCAAAATTAAAAAGCTAAGCTTAGAAAACGCAAATTAACGTGACACGATCCATGTGGTTCATTTTTTAGTGTTTCAGGTGCACGAGGCAGACAGACTACAAGGCAGACAGATAGATGCAGAGCCCTCTGACACCTAAAAGAAGATCAAAATCAGCTGCATAACTTCCCCAGCCTTTAACTCCAGCCCACACATCTGCCACGCACGTGAACCGACATCTCCGAGACGTGACATACAAGCGTCTACAATGATACAACACAGACAGAAACACTAGCAAGGTATGAGGCGGTGCATTTTGTATAGAAAAATTACAAGGAGGAAGACACAAGGAAGAGCATGAACAGTGATGTGTGTGTGCATGTGTGTGTGTGTGTGTGCATGTGTGTGCGCACGAAGGGGGAAAAGTATCCTTTATTCTCTGAGTTGAGCAAACAGGAAAAAATAACAATGAATACACAATATCAACAGTGTGATAAACAGAAACAGTAGACGGCAGAGTATGTGAGAACACTTAAACTTTGCCTCTCACACACACACACACACACACACACACACACACAATACTTGCAGAGTCAGAATTGAAAGTACAAATGTACTTTCATTCAGCAGAGAGTAGAAAACGTTCTGTTTGTTGACTTGTCCAGTGCATCTAATTTGAATTGCAAAAATGCAAAATTTTCTAGAAGGAATTCATACGATGTCTCTTGAAATTACCATATTTTTCATTGTATATATTTCATTGCCTTTTTGCACAAATTTGCAAGTCCTGTGACTTATACACCAACGCGACTAATATATGATTTTTGCCTCTCATATTTATAACCCAATTTTTTAGCTGAGATCTGACGATTTCATTCATTCTGACATGGAAAATACAAAGTATTGAACACTACCATTTTCAGCCGCTAGAGGGCCCTCGACTAATATGGCAAGCCAAGTGTCTCATTAATAGGTAAAAGTAGCTATTAATGAGACACTTGGCTTGCCATAGAAGCCACCGTCGTCTCGTTCCGGAACTCTTTGAGCAAACGTCAAATCAGCTGCATTTCACCGCGCCCCAGGCGACATGCAGATGATTTAACCATTAAAGTGAGTTTATTAAGGAAAAGTTAGACTGAGACACACCTTTACTATAATGTCAAGCAAACAAATAATTGTTTTTAAGTGTTAATCTTGTTAAAGTCCTCCCGTGCACGCTCTCGCGGCCGCCATTTTGGCAGTCAATCTATTTTTGGCACAACACGTTACGCTACGCATCAGCGGTGACACATAATAGAAGCGATTTATTTATGTTTTTTTCCCAAATTAGTAGACATATTTGGACTGATGCGACATATACGGCAATGCAACGTGTACGGCGGCAAGTACGGTATGCAAAATGTTTGAAACAACGCAATTCTGTTGCCAAGTTGGATGGTTTCCATCCAGTCCCTGAAACTGAGTGAAATCTCATGTACAATGTGTGCGGTGAGAGTGACTTTTAGAAAAGCTCACAAATCAACAACAGCACGGCAGAGACAGCTGTGAAGATGCTGCTGTGGTGGGAAAGGTGGTTAGAGGGCTGCAATAAAAGAGCTTGTTTCAAACACTGAATGATGTTATAGCTGTCAGGTGGGGTAGATTTCTCTAAATGCTCAGCAGTGATTCACTGAACCAACTTTACCTTTAGCTTTTTCTGTCCATCCTGTCATCGAGAGGAGTTTCTAAAACGTAAGCTAATTATTGTGTTTGCTGTCATATGTTGAAACTGTGTAAAAAGTTAAGACCGTGTCCTACAGCATCTGTTGTAAATATTATCATGCGTGCAACAAATGACCATTTGGTGAAAATTTAAAAAGAATTTGCCTTTAAACATATTTGGCAAAACAACCTTTTTCTTTTGTGTTTGGACCAATGATTGCTGTTGTTGGTGATTTTATTTTTATAAAAGCATCTAAGATTTTTAAAGCCAATATTTTGACAAAGATTTTATGGAAACAATGACATCACAGCCTTTACATTAACCACTGCTTTGTTGTGTGAGCATGCACTGATAACTACAACCAATAATGCTAATTTAACTCATTTTTCTCCCTCATTACCCGTCTAGCCTTAAAACAACTAAACAGAATACTTTTCACATTTGTCTAACATTCTGCTACTTTTAGTGCTATACAGCAATTTCTTTATCCATCCATCCATTATCTTTACCCGTTTGTTCCATTTTGGGTCACGGGGGTCGCTGGTGCCCATGTCCAGCAATCACTGTGCGAGGGGCGGGGTACACCCTGGACGGGTCGCAAGTCCATCACAGGGCCACATAGAGACAAACAAACATTCACTCTCTCACTCACACCTAGGGACAATTTAGAGTTACCAATCAGCCTAACATGCATGTTTTTGGTCTGTGGGAGGAAACCGGAGTACCCGGAGAAAACTCACGCATGCACGGAGAGAACATGCAAACTCTACCCAGACCGGGGTTTGAACCAGGGACCTGCTCGCTGAGAGGCAGCAGCTCTACCAGTTGCGCCACCGTGCTGCCCAATTTCTTTATGACATTAAAAAAAAGTATTTTGGTTGTATTTTATTGCAGAGTACTTGTTTAACACAAATGTTGGTGGGAAAAAGTAAAATGAACAAAACTGCTTTGTGGTTGAAAATCACATTATTTATTTATTTGGATTTTATTATAATCAGATTTCAATTTATAGCTATTCTTCACCTTTTTAATCTATATTGTAATCATGAAAAGTATGGGGTGCCGTTTGTAAAGTTACTGTCAAAAATTAACAGCAATATTTTGGTTTATTTAGCCTTTCATAAGAAAAAAACTAGTTTTATTTTCAAAGTCATTTTTCACCATGTCATTCATACATTTATAAATGTCATAGTTCCAAACTAAATATTTAATTTACAAGCTAAATATTTAGTTTACAAACTAAGCATGTACTTTAATTGTAAGTTAAATATTTAGTTAGCAAGCTAAGTATTTAGTTTACAAACTAAATGTTTATGTGCAGCAGCACGGTGGCACAACTGGCAGAGCTGCTGCCTCTCAACGAGCAGGTCCTTCGTTCAAATCCTGGTCCAGGGGCCTTTCTGGGTGGAGTTTGCATGTTCTCTCTGTGCATGCGTGTGTTTTCTCCGGGTACTCCGGTTTCCTCCCACAGACCAAAAACATGCATGTTAGGCTGATTGGTAACTCTAAATTGTCCCTAGGTGTGAGTGAGAGAGTGAATGGTTGTTTGTCTCTATGTGGCCCTGTGATGGACTTGCGACCCGTGCAGGGTGTACCCCCCCTCTCGCACAGTGATTACTGAACATGGGCACCGGCGACCCCCGCGACCCAAAAATGGAAGAAGCGGGTAAAATATAATGGATGGATGGATGTTTATGTGCAAGATAAACATTCAATTTACAAACTAACTATTTAACTTGCAAGTTAAATATTTAGTTAGTGAACTAAATATTTAGGTGTAAATTAAATATTATTTTCAAAACTAAACATTTAATTTCCACAATAAATATTTAATTTGCTAACTAAATATTTAGCTCTGACCTAAATATCTATGTTCCAAACTAAATATTTATTTTCCAAAATAAATATTTTATTTGCTAACTAAATATTTAACTTGCAAGTTAAATTTTAGTTTGTAAATTAAACATGTAGCTTGGACATAAATATTTAGTTTGTAAACAAAATATTTACTGTTAAAAATTTAACAGCTTGCTAACTAAATACTTAGCTTGCTAACTATATAGTTAGCTTGCAAGTTAAATATTTAGTTTGTAAACAAAATATTTAGCTTGTAAATTAAATATTTAGTTTAGTAATTAAATATTTAATTTACACCTAAATATTTAACTTGCAAGTTAAATAGTTAGTTTGTAAATTAAATGTTTATCTTGCACATAAACATCCATCCATCCATCCATTATCTTTTACCCGCTAAATATTTAGCTTGTAAATTAAATATTTAGTTTAGAACTATGACATTTATAAATGTATGAATGACATTGTGAAAATATGACTTTGAAAAAAAAAACTGTTTTCTTTTCTTATGAAAGACGAAATAAACCAAAAATATTTATGTTAATTTTTGACTGTAAATTTACAAATGGCACCCCATAGCAGTGAACAGTTAAAGCTGCTTTTTAACCAGCATTTGAATCCTAAACTGCGGACATGACTAAAATGTGTATTTAAACTGTTCCAGATGGGTTCAGTATAAGTTGCCATGGCTGAGTCACCATTTGTGACGCTGAAGACTGATTTTAGGTACAACACACCTGGCTGAGCCATTAATCCTGCTTTGTAGTGCAGCCCTCTGGTTTATGCAGCCGGAGGAGGCAATTGACCTACAAACAAATAACAGATGATTCTCATCGCACAAGACCCTTTGATGCTTAACGTTTCGACATTAAATAAAACAAAGCCCTAGTTACGTATCCACCATATACGTTTCATGTCATGATGGAAATCTTTTGGTTTAATCTCATTCACTATTTCCCTATTGTGCTTCTTGTGTTTTCATGAGATGCAACACATTTATCACAATATTTTCGCTGCAGTTTGCCACTTTTCTTGCTGAATTTGCTGGAGTGAGGCCATTTTGTTTTCACAAAGTCATGTTTAATGTATGTAATGCATGAATGCATAGGTTAGTTTCAGCTGTAATACAGTACAATGTTACACAAAATGTGTGTGTTCACGTTTGTGTGCAGGCGTAAACCATGTCTTTTTAATGGCCTAATTCGGTGAAGATATGTCCTTGGGTCAACAGATTTTATAAGGTTTAGACAAAAGGTTTACAGAGTGTCATCAGAAGTGGCACACTCACACACTCACACACACCCTCTCCATGTGGGGTCATTCCCATCCCACCCCTGGAATCACAGTTTCAATAAAGTGACCTTGGCATGCTCACAACAGATTTGTATGGAGTCCAATAAAAGTCTGGAACGATGGGGTGTTGACCTCAGCTTGATTTGAGCTTCAGGTCACAGAGCAAGTTTTCCAAACACACACACACACACACACACACACACACACACTCACACACTGACAATTCAAAACTGAATCCACAGTCTCTGTGTTTTTATACCTAAAAGAACGAGTCTGATGCTTCCTCTGATGCCTGTCTAACCAGACTAGCATATTCAAGGGGCAAACACTCATTCATTACAGCTTAACCAGACACGCATGCCTCGATGTGCACACACACACACACACACACACACACACACCTCACCTAACTCTGATTTAGCAGCACATACCATCTGTCTAAAATGATTAACCTTTCCATCAATCACTGGTCTCGCCATTATCCAGACACACGTTTCTAAAGTGGGCGCACACCTCTCACATGTGCTGGGGGGGGGACACTGACACATTAACACAGAAGACATGAAATAAGAAATATCATTATACCCTCTGGGGTTTGTGCCTGATTGAACTTTTAAAAAGGTTTGTGTGTCTTTATTTCAGTAAATTTGTATTCTACTACATTAAGTCTAAAACTGGAATTTAATGGATAAAAGGATTTGCTATATTTGTGATTGGTTTCGTTTAACATAGCGATACTTTGAAGTGATATTTTCTTGTAATATAAAACATATTCCTGTAGGTTTTAGGCAAGAATATCAAATGCAGATTTACATGTTAATGCAGTAATTATCACTCGTGTGTTAATAAGGAGACATAATTACAGAAGCCCTTTTCACCAGTTTTGCAATATGGGTGCAAAGACAAATCCCTCTTTAAGCTGCCTATACCAGTTCATGATTGTGCAGCGTTGCCAGATAACTCTGGCGCAGATCTTTGTTTTCAGCTTTGTTGCCATCTCCCTAACAGCGTGGTGGTGTGTCAACTTAAGGTTTCCTGATTTGAAGGAAACCAGATGTGCTTTTTTTGTTTGTCTGTGTACAAAAATCTCTCATGAACCACTGGATGGATTTTAATGAATCTCCTATAAAGTAAACATTAGATGTACAGATTCATCTAATTAAGTTTTGGAATCAACCTGTTTTCTTTGCTTTTCTAACCACTGTTTTTGTTTGTCCAAACAGGTCTCACTTGTAAATGAGTCTTCGAGGCTCAATGGGATTTATCTGTTTAAATAAAGGTTGAATGAATGAAAAAACCTGATTCAAGATGGTTGTCACAGCTAATCAATCATATTAAACACAAGAATGGCTCTAACTCAGACAGTTTTACAGATATTGAGTCCAAATTAAATAAATAAATAAGGAATGCAGGAAAAACCAATGCAAACATGTTCTTGTTTTTAGTTTTCTACATCGCCTTACAACCTATCTGTTTTTTATTACATCATACCATTTTATTTTCACTTGCTATTCTCAATTGATATGTATTTTTGATGATTGTCTATTGTTGTCTTTGTTGTCCACTGTTGTCATCACTCTTTGTTTAAAACAACAGGTCTCTCTTGTACAGTAAATGAGTCCCTGAGACTCAGTGGGATTAACCTGTATAAATAAAGGTTGAATGAATGACAATTAGGTGGGATAGTAGCTGAGAGTCTTCCTAAATACACTCAACGCTAATAGATTGTCTAAGGTTATGCAATATTACTTAATATCATGCACAAATGTTAAAGTGCCAGTGACATCAAATTATTGTAATATATATTATTGCATTTTTTGAAAAATAACATTAATAACATATTATAAAAGAAAATTCACTTTGCTAAGATGAACAGTTTCTGAGATATTAGCATGTGCAGTAACAGGAAGTGATGACAAAGGGGAAAGCCTGCATGTAAACAGAGCAGTACAACAATGGCTAACAATGTTTTAACAACACAGACCGTAGAGAATAATCTGATGTTTCTTTAGATTATTCTGAGACTATCACAGACACAAAGAAGAGAGAGGTCAAATAATATTGTTTCAATGAACAAAGACCAAGGAGTTCCCCTTTAATGGCACTTCCTGTTTCACTTTGACTGTGCCAAGTTCAAAAGAAAATATGCCAGTTGTGTGACAAAATGGGTAAAAATCATTTTGTTATGCTAAATTTCTTTAATGTTAAGATTTTCTCTTTCACTTTTTGTATTTGTAGGATAAGAATGTCAAAAGCACTTTAAGATTTACCCAAAATGGCTATAACCCCATCATTTCTCAACATAAAATGAATAGGTGGTGGGCAAAATTAAAAAATAAATGTTTTTTATGATTGTTTCAACAATATTTTTTCAAGTTTTTATTGTTGCATTCTTTATTTTTTTTGCACTGTATTTTTATTTATTAATTATATGTCAAATACAAGTCTCCATTTCATGAAATTCTATGTTACAGTAGTCCCTCGCTACTTTGCAGTCCGACTTTTGTGGACTCGCTATTTCGTAGTTTTTCAATGATTGTCAACTTTAATGTTACTCACGTGATTGGGAGGGTATGGGATAAAAAGTTAATGAAAAAAATAGTTCGGAATAGTTTTGCAGTACTGTACAGTACATATACGTATGTTGTTAAAATTATGCACGTTTAAGCATTTAGAGCATTGCCAGAGTGTGGGAAGGGTTTATAAAGCCTTAAAATATTTATAAATACCAAAATAAATATTGCGTTCATACTTCGCGGTTTTCACCTATCGCGGTGGTGTGTGGAACGCAATGATAAACAAGGGACTACTGTATATGCTTTATCTCATGAATCACAAGGTTTTTATGTTATTAACGTTTTACTATCTCACAGGCCAAATGAAATGAGCTTATGGGCTAAACATGACCCATGCACCACCAGCTGATGATAGTTGCCTTTTGTGCAAAGTGTTAGGAAGTCTCTAGCCTAGAGAAACAAACTGCCTCTGGTCGATGGCCTAAAATTTCCCAGCAGCCCCTTCAAGTGCCACATGAACCCGATCATTTACTGACTTGTAATAAAAATGTAACCGGGCCACAGATCAGACCTTCTTTCCATGGCTCTATAGTTAAGCTCCAATGCTCACATGCTGACTGTCGGCACGTCTGGTTGGGAACAAGGGTCACCATGATCGCTCCGACTGGCCGGCAGCCAGTCTGCTCCATATGCTGTAGCCTGCAATGTACTGTGTGTACCACTATTTATCACAGCCAGAGTTAGAATTTCCAGCTTTTTCTTGTCTTCTACTTTAAGATAGACTACCCTGCACCTGTACTACCCTTTGCTCCCTGCAGGCATTAATGAGCCTTGACTCCAGTTCACTAGATGTTCCTCTCTGGATCGTCTTTACTCCCTGTTCTAAACCGCGAACATCAGATGAGTGTGGGGTTTTTTTTTACGCGTCAGTGGTTTTAACCTTGTGTCTGACTTGAGTTTTCTGATGAGTCTAAATAAAAACAGCTTCTTTAATGAATAACACTTAGGTAAAATTACAGAAATATATCATGTTTGTTTCAGGTTTTGCAGCTTATCGAATCAATCCAACCACTCATTCATTCCTCAAGTGGGCACTCAGTCTCACTCTGAGACAGGTCCAGATTAAATTAAGCTCTTGAAGGTCTTTGTGTACTATATATTTACTGTTTGTGCACTTTCTGCTGACACACAGCAGCCACAAAGACATACTAATGCTTCAAACCCAACCTAACGATTGTCCGTGTGTGTGTGTGTGATAGAGAGAACATGTGATCTATTGTCCTATTGTGTCACTGAGACGGTACAGGCCCTGCAGCTACTGTAATGGTGTCTTTCTTCAGTGTTTTCACACTACACACTATTAGATTTTCAGGAAAGATGAGCCACTTCAGACAAAACTAAATTTAAACCCGTCAACGCAGCCGATGAGGGGTGCTGCAGGAATTTACTTGATCTTAGAATTTAGAGATGTTTGATCACAGTGTCAAAGCAGCCCTGAGCAGGATTTAGTTTAAAACCGCAAACATTTTATCAGACTAAATGACAGAGAAGAGCAGCATTAGAGAAGAACTTAAGACAAATGAGACCGGATCCGTTTCAAGTCGAGACGTGTTGTTTTGGGATTAACTTTAAACCTGGAATATTTATCTCTGTTGTGCTACTGGCTTCAAACTAAAACTGCAATATATTTGTGCAAGTGAGACGTGAGATTTCAAAGCTCAGCTGCAAACAGTTTAGTTTAAAATGAGAAACGGAAGTGCTCATTTTTGAATTGAAGATCCATGGTTCCTACCCTGCGGTTCAGAGACATCAAAAGAGATAAATGTGATGATGTTCAAAAAGATTCAGAGGAGAAGATGTTTATTTTTAACTGGGTTAAAACATTTTATATGAAAACTCTGCAACATGAACAGTTTAAGGCACATAAGAGGTGTTACACTTAGTTACACAGGGGCTCAAAATAAAAATAAAAAAGAAATTTGGATCTAGTTAACAGACAAAACCGTCAGTTTTTTTTTTAATTTTGAAAAGCAAATATAAATGTTGTGTAATGTTTTTCATACAGAAAAATATCTTACTTTCACCCCGAGACTCATTATATACATAGTGGAACAAAATAATTGCTGATTACCAAACAATTTTTATGATTTGTCTTATCAGTGATATTTCTTGATCATATATTTTTTTCTGTCCATCAAATTAGCTAAAACCTTTCATCTGCTTTAAAGATACAACAAGAGAGTACAAAAATTAAATAAAATCTAAATTTAGGCCGTCTGTGTTGCTCTAATACTTTTTAGGTGAGGTCAAACATTTGATATCTTTTCTTGACTGCAAGTTCATCTGTAAGAGTTTGTCTGTCCCATTTGGACATTCATAGTTATATTTTTCATGTGTAAATCAAACAGAGAAACAAAAAAATTAAAACTTCCCTTTTTAACCAAAGTTGCCTAAATTGCATTGATACTGATTAGTTTTCAGTAAGATAAAAAGCAAAAGAGCTTCAATCTGGCAAGCCAATTATAAAATATTTAAAACATTATCCCATGGACTGGATAAAATTATAAGGGCTGATATTGTCCCACAGATCTTCATTTTTTTCATGGTTGTAGGATGATAAGACCCAAAATTAGACAGATTTGAGGAGCTAAAAAAAAACTATAAAATAAACTTAATTATATTAAAAGAATGCAAAAGGCTGATGATGGACCATAACACAAATGAAGACAAGTCACCAGGAAAACGTAGAAAAGATACAGAGAGCAAACCAGCTCATGGCATTGAAACTAATGAAGCACTACAGGGGTGGAGATGGTTTCAAACTGAATATAAAGTCTGAGACTAACAAGAGAATGGATACATCTGTGACCACGGAGCAGGTAAAGGTGGGCGTGACAGGCTAGATGAACAGGTGACACAGAAGAACACAGTGAACTGAAACAATAGTTAGCTCAGTCGGTAGAGGATGAAACTCAACCGCAGGGTTGTGAGTTCGAGCCCCACGTTAGGTGCCAAAATATAGTAAAAAAAATACTACAGAAACGTATGTAAATAAACATCCATCATTCATCCATTATCTTTACCCACTGTTTACTTTTTGGGCCATGGGAGTCGCTGGTGCCCATGTCCAGCTATCACTGTGCGAGGGGCAGGGTACACCCTGGATAGGTCGCAAGTTTATCACAGGGCAACATAGAAACAAACAAGACAAACAACCATTCACTCTCTCACTCACACCTAGGGACAAATTAGGTACCAATTAGCCTACCATGCATGTTTTTGGTCTTTAGGAGGAAACTGGAGTACCTGGAGAAAACTCAAGCATGCACGTAACAAGCATGCAAACTCCATACAGAAAGGTCCCCGGACCTGGATTTGACACGGGACAACATGCTCGCTGAGAGGCAGCAGCTCTACCAACTGCACCACTGTGCTGCCCCAGTGAATAAACATAAGAATCACAAATGACAAATGATCCTAATGTAAAACCTAAAAGACCAAAAGAAAAAAAAATCAACAAAATCACAGATCTCGACAGGCTGGCCACTTATTGTTGCCTTCTTGTACCGAAGCACAAACACACTTAATATTCCTAAAGTTTCATCCTGACCAGAAATTTTTACTCCAAAATATAATCTTTTTATTTTATTTTTTATTTGTTTGTTTGTTGTGAATGGAGATTGTTTTCAAATTCTATTTATAATTTGTAAATTTTTGACATTTAACAAAAATGTAACGTCAGGCTGGCACTGAAGCATTCATTCTTGTTTTTTTTACGCTGCACTTCCTGAGTTGTCTTTGATACTACACAAACACATATAACAAAAGCAGAGTGAACAAAACCAAACTGCACAGCCTTACATACAAATACATATGTTCTTGACAAATACATACATACTTATGGCAAACTCACAAGACATGTGAAAACCTGCAGAAGAACATGATGAACGTTGATGCACATATTTGAATTTGCTCTACAGAGAGATGTGCAGAGCATTGATATTTTACAGTTGGCTGCATGTACTAGGACAGGAAGGAAATGAACAGCTTGAGGTGTCTGAGTGATGTTTTTTCAGCTGCTTCCAGCCGTGTGTGAGTGTCATGGCCTGTTTGTGTGTGAGTCTCAGAGAAAGACGGATAGAAAGAGAAAGAGAGAAGGAAATGATGCTTTCCTCTGAGTTATGGTTCGTAGTCTTGGTAATTTGTTTGGTGAAGTTCTGCAACCAAACTTTGCAAAAGTTTTTCGACAGACCCATAACACGGTCCACCTAGCATAAGCTCTGCTTTCCATTAAATCTCATTTTTTTCCCTCACTCACTCCATCAGTGTAGACGTTCCAGTTTTTTACTGAAGGTTTTCACAACATAGACTGAGTGGAGGTTTATGTTTGGGAAACTCATGACCCTTTCAAAGTATTTAAAAAAATATCCAATGTAGAATATTGGATATTGTTGTTTATCTTGTGAGTACAAATGATTTTGCACTAATTTGAATGAATCGCTAAAAAACTTTTGAGATTGGAGTTGTTTAAAGACGGCAGCAATCCACTTGGGCATTGGCCTTGCTTAAACTAGACTCTAGCTCATCAATTTGGTCAGACGAGAACTCTAATTCTACACTTTGAGGTATTTAAAAAATGCTATCTACAACAGGTAAGATATTTATTGTTTAAAACCTTTCCACAGAAGCTCACTTCAAATTATTAGAACTACTTCTTTGGCCATAGTTTGTCATTACCATTGACTAATTCCAGGACATCAGTCCAGTCAGTGAGAGTTTATGTACAGTTTAATAACAATTTCAGAGCAATATTGTGGAACTAAACTATATAGAATAATATAAAAAAATATTTTTAAATGAGAGCTGACCACCATTATTCATGTAAAAAAGCTGGAAACTTGAGCTGGATGGAGCGATGGATCGATCACTGGATCACTGATTTAAGAGATTAAAGCCATTTTTTTACTTCATGACTTTAAAGCAGTTGACAAAACAACATGTTTCATGATCAGTGATGACTAGAATAGAGCGTGGACTAAACCTAACTCATTTATCAGTACAATTCATCTTAAACTCTTGATGCTGCAAAAGGCAGACAGTAGTGTAATTGCCAGTGCATGTGTGCTTGTGCATTTTTGTTTGTCTGTTAGCAAAATACCTCACGACCCACTCGTTGGCTTTTTATGACACACAGTTCTGTTTAAAAATATTATTTTCAAACTTAAAGCAGGTAGTCAATCCTGAAACATGGATTTCAGTATAGCACCCTTTAACACTACCTTCAGGCAAATCAGGTGACCACTGGCCAATGACTATTGCAGAACAAATGTTTCATTGATGCCCGACACGCACGTACTATCAGGTTGTTGTGCTTGGTTTCTGTTCTGGCAGGTGTGCGAAGCGACGTCTTTTGGAAATGGGTCACGTTTCTGGGTGGAAATCGGAGTCCATTAGTTTTGCATGTGTACAATGTGGGAGCCTGACAAATCCTTTTATATCATAGAGCATGTGTGTGTGTGTGTGTGTGTGTGTGTTTGTTTGTCCGGGATCACACATTGCTTTCAGACATGTTTATCTTCAACATTAGTGTGTGTCCGAGAGAGTGTACGTGTGTGTACTTCAGAGTGTGAAATCCCATTAGGTGTGCTAAAACCTGCTTTGGCCTACTGCCTGCTTAGATACAATGTATGCACACACACAGACACATGCACACGCACACACGCACGCAGACACAGTTATCACACCTGTGTACGTGTTTGTTTTTCCTGTGTAGAAGTCTGTGTGAATGCATAGCAGCTTTTGGGGAAGTGTTAAATCAAGTGATGGTGTTAATTTTCTTACATACATTTCACACCACAGCTCCGTCATCTGTCTGATGCCTGGCGTGGGATTTTAACTACAGGGTGTGTGTTCCACCAGCATATGTGCAAATGCTTCTGAAAAAATACTTTTCATGAAAACATAATCCATTACAAAATGATAAAATGACTGAATACGGATTATGGTTGGAGTAAGCTGAGGCTGTTTAGCCACAATAGCATCAATGAGATTTGTAATGTTGGGTGAAAAAGCTGGCTCATGGTCTGTTCCTGGATGTGCAGATTCAGACACAAGTGTTGTAGACCTGACTTTTTTCTTGTGTTAAAAGAACGAACCTGACCAAACATCTGCAACAAAGTTGAGAATGTGTTAAAAGAATGAACCTGACCAAACATCTGCAACAAAGTTGAGAATAATGCCTCTGTTCTTACTTGAAAAACCTTTGAGGTCACCAGGAGCCAGATGCATAAAGCTCAAGCTCATTTCATAACCTAACAGTGTGTGTACACACACAGGCAGAAATGCGCACACCATTTTAACTACCTGTGAGTCTGATTCACTTTCACAAACCTCCGCAGCTGTGAAATTGCATGCACATCAACATTTTCAGCCCTGCTGGGAGTTTGTATTAAAAAGAATCCTGCAAATCATTTCACTATTACTACTAATTAAAAGATAGTGAATAAAGGTCAAACTTAGGGTCATAATCTGGAGGGTGAGGGTGACTGAAGGACTCAAATGCAAGTACAGAAGAGGCAGGACCCAAACGTAGAGAAAAATGAAAATATGAGGACCAGACAGTAACTGAACATCAGAGACAGTAAATACAGAGACAACATGATGACTGACATGGAGCCAAACTGACAAGGAGAAGCACAGAGCAAGACAAACTAAAAATACCATCCATCCACCCATCTGTTCATCCATCCTTTACTTGCTTCTTCCTTTTTGGGTCATGGGGTCACTGGTGTCCATATACAGCAGTCCCTGTGCAAGAGGTGGGGGATACCCTGCACAGGTCACAAGTACATCACAGGGACACACTGTAGGGCTTATGTGTCAAACTCAAGGCCCAGGGGCCAAATGTGGCCCTCGTTGACATCTTATATGGCCCTCAAGATGATATATGAAATGTAAAATACTTCTATATCTTGATTTTTTTCAGTAATCTTTGATTATGATGTCAAAAGCACAACAGAGAACGTCAAATGAGACCCAGCAAACTCTTGTTGAGGAACCTGTGACCAAGAAAAGATGTTGGGTATCTGATTTGAGTTAATGTAGGTTCTGAAATTGGCCCTTAGTTTGAAAAAAGGTTTTAATTTTAGCTCCATTTTGTAAGTGAGTTTGACACCCCTGCTGTAGGATTTCAGCTTTTTTCTCTGGTTGCTGGGTGGCACCAATGAGCATCAGCTGTGGTTCAAATCCTTAACAAGCTCCAGGAGTAGAAAGAGCTGCAGAAGAGCTCCCTTCCCTGCTGAAGCAATACATAGCAACTGTGCCTGCCTCCTGAGTCTCCAGCCCTGGATCCCTCATCTACTTCCTCATGCCTACAAAACAACCATACTTACCTTCAGCTGCTCAGCCGCCCTGCAACTTACCTCTACCTGGAACCACCTACTCTCAAAAACGCGTCAAGATTTCCTCCTCAGAGTAAGAACTAAACAACCTGAGATTAACCGACTATTCCTCCTTTATCCTGGACTCACTCTATCCCTCCTTCCTCTGGTTTCCCAGGTTCCCTTGTGGTTTATATCGTCAATATATCAGCCCTGTAAATAAATCACTAATTATTAATACGAGTTTGCGTCTTGTTCTCTCTGGGTTTAACCTCATAAATGTGATACTCATAAAGACAAACAACCACTCACACTCTCTCCCACACCTAGGGACAATTTAGATGCATGTTTTTCATCTGTGGGAGGAAACCAGAGTTCCTGAAGATCACCCACACATGCACGGAGAGAACATGAAACTCCACCCAGAAAGGCCACCAGCCCCCACCTTTGATCTGGTGACCTTCTTGCTGAGAGGCAGCAGCTCTACCAAATGATCCACCAAGACCAAACGAATGAATTAAATGGTAAATGGACTGTACTTGTATAGCACCTTTCTATCTTATTAAGATACTCAAAGTTCTTTACACTACAATCTGTGTCCTCATTTACCCATTCATACAGCACTCTAGTAGATCTATACAAAGACTAATCAGTCTTTATCACATCCATACACCGATGGGACACACATCAGAGGAAATGAGGGTTTCATTGTCTTGCCCAGGGACACTTTGGCATGTGACTGCTGGTGGAATCGAACCCCCAACTCTTGCATTGGAGGACGACTGCTCTAACCACTCATCCACAGCCGCCCCATATTAATACAATTCCTGACCAAAATGATTAATTATAAAAATGGAAGAAGATTACAAAAAAAACTATCCTGATGCATGCTCAATAATCCAGGTAGAAAAATCTAAAAAAGTTAAATCTGGTCCTCTGGACATTCAAAAAAACAAAACAAAGCCAAAAACAAAAAAATGTGTAGAAATGTTTCGTCTTTCATCCGAAAGACTTCCTCAGTCTGAGGAGCTGTGTTCAGCTCAGTCTCTTAAATAGCACCTTCTCAGAGTGGATCAACCAGTTTGCTGCTGACAACCAAAACCAGCTGATCACATGCTCAAGAAGGACCATCAGCCTAACAATGGATCATTACCACACTGATGGCGTTTACTACTCACAGAGGGCTGAGTGATACTAGCAATCACAGCATTGTAAGAGGGGGACAGTTGAACACATAGGCCTCCACCCCTGTTTAATGATGGACAATTTCATTTCACAAAGATGGCCTCCTTTACTCCTCTCTCAAACCATCGTTCCTCTCTGTCCAGGATGTGAACATCTTCATCCCTGAAAGAGTGACCTCTGGCCTGGAGATGAGTGTAGACCGCAGAATCTTGGCCTGATGATGTTGATCTTCTGTGCTGGGCCATCCTTTTGGCCAGTGGCTGTTTCGTTTCCCCGATGTAAGACTGATCACAGCCCTCCTGACACTGAACAGCATACACAACATTACTCTGTTTGTGCCGGGGGACTGGATCTTTGGGATGAACCAGTCTTTGCCGTAATGTATTTTGGGGTTTAAAAGCCACTGGGATGTTATGTTTGGAAAATAAATGTCTCATTTTCTCTGATACTCCCTCAACATACGGAATGACCACTGGTCTGGGTTCCTCCTTTTCACCTGATGGCTGACTGGAGTCCTGTTTGGGTTTCTTCTCTGCTTTCAGGAAGGCCCAGTTAGGATATCCACATTGCTCTAGAGCCTGTCTTGTGTGGGATTTCTCCTTCTGCCTGGCTCCTGAGCTAGTGGGGACGCTGTCTGCTCTGTGGTACAGAGTCCTGATGACTCCTAACTTGTGCTCCAAAGGGTGATGGGAGTCAAACTGCAAATACTGGTCTGTGTGGGTGGGTTTGCGGTACACCTCGGTTAAAAATGTCCTCTGTCAGAGACTGAGACCTCACAGTGTAAGAAAGCCAACCTGCCATTTTTACATCTTTTCATGTGAACTTGATGTATTTATCCACAGAGTTGATGTGGGCAGTAAAATGTTGGACTTCCTGAGGTTTAATTTTAACCCAGGTGTCTTCAACATACCTGAACCAATGACTTGGTGGTGTCCCTGAAAAGGACGTCAAGGTTCTCTTTTCTACCTCCTCCATGTACAGGTTGGCAACAATAGGATATAAAAAAGTGTATCAAAAAGTAAAATTACTAAAATCAGCGAACACTGATAAATGTTTTAACATCTTTATAAGAAGCACCAAAGCAACTCATTAGAACAGGTGTGTTTCTGATGCATCGCTTTTCTTTTAATATCATAAACCATGTAACAACTGAGAGCTAAGACGACCAGCTGCAGGAGATCTGATTGTGAAACTTTCCAGCTGTAGTTCCTAAACTGTGGAACCAGCTGCCCCTTCACATCAAACAGAACTCTTGGTGATTTGAAATCTCATCTTAAAACACAGTTTTACCCATGGGCTTTGACACATCATGAGAGGTAACATTTTAACTGTAGTTGCATTTAAATGTGCTTTATAAATAAAATTGATGGGAAATCTCATGAATCCTTGTGTTTGTGTTTTGTTGGGAAAGCAGGCTGCACTATGACTCCATCACCTCAAAAAGAGAATTAAAACCTTTCTTTACCACAGCGATGTATTGGGCTTTTAGAGTATTACAACTCGTCACCTTTCTTTAATTATGTAATCCTTTGTCTTTTGAAATAAAAACAGCATTAATGAAATGATGAAGCAATGAACAGAATTTCTGTCACTTGTGTTCTCATTAAAATAAATTATTTTAAAGGAAGGAGCTCATGGACTGGATACGGCTCATGGACCAGCAGTTGATGATAGATGGTATATTTCTATAGTCTGGTTTCTTCCTTTTGAGTTTTTTTTTTCTGACCATTCTTAGGATCTTGCTCTTTTTCTATCTCTACGCTCCATCTTTTCTCTGTCCTTATCTTTTTCTGTCCACCTCCCTGAATACTAAACACATTACATAACCATACGAAGCCTCAGCACCAAGGTTTATCCATGGCATCTCATATGTCCACTTCTCCCTGCCGAGAGTGACAAGTGCTGCACCGCAGGGTTGATTGAAGAGATTTATCTCAGTACTGCCTATTGGTCTGGCATAACCCCCACACCAAGACAAGGAAAAGCAAATACAGACAACCAGGGACTCCTCCATGGAGGGGGAAAAAAAAAAAGATAGACAGATAAGAAAAACACATTATTCCAAGATGAGAAAAGTAAAAGAGCTTGAAGAATAGCTTTTTTTTTCTTTGCCCCGTTATGTCCCATCTGACACCCTTTACAGCACAGCCTGGAGAGCAGACAGTGGAATATTTTTATAATAGAAATGTCGATCACACTCTCTGTTTCCATATCTCTTATAGAAACGTCCATCACAGCGAGTAAGACCGTCAGCTCAGCCCTCAAACTCTCCTACCCCCTCTTCATCACACACAACCTCCTCTCATTCCCTACTTATTAAACAGCACCCCCAGCATCCTGGAAAAAAAAAAGGAAAGTGGATTGAAGCACATGGAGTCCTATTTTCTTTTGGGGATTTGCGATGCTGTCTGATGCCCTTATTTCTGCGGGAGTCAATCACTCTTAACGGACGGGAGGAGATGGGTGCGATTGAGAGTCAAAACAGATTACATTCTCATGGATGTGTTTGAGTCAAAAAGGCAAAGGTACTGCGTTTGTAACAGTTTTTTTAATCTGACCCTACTTCAATCCTCTTTTCCTCTTCACTTAGTCTTGCCCTGTAAACCAATCTAATCCACATGACTCACTTTCATTGATTGCACAAATTTCGTGTGTCGTGTGCTTTGTAAAGAGCGTCCTTCTCTGTGTACGTGTGTGAGTACAAATACACCAAGGGGCTTTTGAGCTTCCCAGAACAGCGTAAGATGGTTTAAAGTGCGCCCTGAGACTCACAGAAATGATTAATTTTTCACACAGTTTGACATGTCAGTCTCCCATGGGAATCACTAAGATCTCTTTTTAAAAAAAAAGCTTATAAAACCTTCTGTAATAATACATAAATCTTTTAACAGGTTGTTCTTTTTGTGAACCAAAACCTGGAAAAAAGGCTTTTTACTAATGCAACTTTACATGATTATTTTTTTTAGAACAAAATGACGAAAAATGAGAGGAGATTACTTTGGGTACAGACGGACGTTTAAAAAAAGCTCCTAAACTCCAACTCATTCAAAGCAATGACAAGTCACATTAATTCATCTTGTGCAGCTACAGTGACAGTTTCATACTGCAGCACAGAAAATGGGCTTTTACATTTTCAACCCGTTCAGCACAAACTTACAAGACAAACTCATGAAGATTTCTGTCAGAGCTCGAAAGCTACAAAGAAAAAAAAAAAACTGTTCACTTCAAACATCCATATTTCTGTTATGTAAATGTATTCATAATTTAGCAGCAATCCTAAATAGACCTAAATGCATCAACATATAACATGAAAGAGGTTTCATATGACAATGTGCAGTAAAAAGCAAAGCAACGCTAATACAACCAGAAGTTTTAGATATTTTTAGTAAACAAAAAGGAAAACAAATTCAGACATACTCATGATGACTCTTTAGAGGAAATATAATCATCTTTGATACGCCAAGTTGGAAACAAACACCTCCAAAAATGTTAGAGATGAATCCAGCATCACTTCAAGATGTTTTCTTGAGTTTTTCTTTTTTGTGAGATTGTTTCGCTATTAAAGCAGAATTACATCTGCAACGTTATTAACCCTTGAAAATATTTTTTTTTAATTACAAAATATGATAGATGACATTCTGTCCCCCTCCCCACCCCCTCCCTTCCCCAAGGTCGTGGACCTGTGACAGAGCTCAACTGAGCTGGCCGATAAACAAACACCTCTTACCAGGACTATGGCTGGGGGGCTCTGGACTGTGCTGTGCTACAACCTTCCCTAAAACTCAATGCCTCCCCTGGCGCAGCAACCTAGAAGATGCAAAGGCACCAAGGGATGCGTCGCTCACCTGGCGGCCGTGCAGGGACCCTCACCCCCTAACCACTCCACACGCATATGTAATATGTCTATTTATGTTGCTTTGTAGATTTTTTTGATGCCTCAAACCGTGCCCTGTCAAGGACACGGTGAGAGATTTTTTTTTAATACCTCTTTTCTTATGTTTTCTCGCTGAGAGGCAGCAGCTCTACCGATCTTCCATTTTGTCTAAACAAATTTAAACAAGTGTACCATTTGCTACACCCCTGCCCCTCTGTGTAACAGAAGAACGCCCAGCGACTGCACCTGCTTCATTGTCCCTATGGGGCAGCACTGCCCCCTTTCGGTGAAACATGGTACTTTCTACCTCACCCTGTGTACAAAGTATTTTCACCGTGCATTTATGACCAATTAGAAAGAAGAAATATGCCTCACACATTCATTCAATATATTAGACAGACTGTAGAACATCAGCATGTGTAGCACATGTGTAATCAAACATGTATATTGGCGATATAAAGAGAGACAGCAATGAGCAGGCGCCAACCACCTACTTCATATGTTGTATATGACACAGCATCACCAGAGGTGAACCAGAGCACTACACTGCCTCACCCGCATTGTTTGACAAGGCAATGCGTAAATTCCGCAATTTTGACCATTGACGTGTTGAAATAATACAGAAAACAGTTTTATAGAACAGTCAAGTGGTCAAATGTATTTTCTCTTATCATTGTTAGTATTTTACTTGTCATGATGACAGGAGAGTCAATGCCTCACCTGCCTCGCCTGACTGCACGTCACTGGTCCAGGGTGTCCCCCGCCTCTTACACAGGTGACTGCTATGTGCACCAGTGACCTCTGAAACCCGAAAAGGAAGAGCGGGTAAAGATAATGGATGGATGGACCATTCCTTGGAGAAGTGCCTGTCGCCTTGCATGGCAAAGTTTTAAACAAAGACTTTGAATGATCTGTTAAGAGTGTGAGTTGAGGATGACTCTCAGCTAGGTTAGGTTTAGGTTTATTGTCATTTGCAGATCAACACAAATTCAACAATGCAATGAAATGCTCAAGATAAGAAGAACTGTCTTGACTCACCTAAAAAACAACAAGAAATACCAAAGCATGCAACAAAAATACAAAAACAAGGGGCCAAACGTGAAAAAGAAATGCATCCACAGCAGCATGGTCCCGTTAACAGCATGATCCTATTAAAAGCATGGTACTGTTTGCAGTGTGGTTCTGTTAGCAGCATAGTCCTACTACCACACAGTAGCTCAGTTTCTGTAAAATTGGCTGAAGTATACCGGTAATCATTTTGTGTTTACGTTCAGTTGGATGTGGCAGCCATCTTGAAAGGAGTTGACTCCAAAAGTTAATCCGTTGTAGACGTTCATTCATTCAATCTTTATTTATACAAGTTAGTCTCATTGAGCCTCTGGGACTCATTTACAAGCGAGATCTGTAAAAGGTACATTCAGAGTTCACTAAGAATTTCAATAAAATCTGTCCAGCGGTTTATGAAATATTTCACCAACCCACAAACAGACAGACAGACACAAACAAACAAGTATCACATGATTTCTCAAGTTTTTCTGCAGTGGGAGATGAAACTTGCATGCCCGGTACTTTCTTTAGGCCAAAGCAGATAGAGCCAACAGTTTAATTCTCCAGTCTTTGTTTTAGTAGAACTGTGCAAGATGCTGGACCTTCTGTCGTCCCCGATGAGCGTCTATCAGCGTGTGCATCCCATTCCATCACACCAATGTCCTTTTTTATTTGCTTCCATGTGACTGATGAGTAGCACTTAGAGATGAGTTTCCTCCTGAGCAGGTTGTGACTGAGGCAGAGATATGTGCACATTAATGTGACACACACAGTCATTTACACACATATATGCACAGTAAACTAAACACATAAACGCAAGCAACGAAATGCTTCCCGCAGCTCCACATTTCTGTGTGTAGTGGGGCATCACACACTCTGCCAAGAACTCTCATTACTATTCAAAACCGGTGTGGGAAAATAGCGTAGCTGGAAGAGGTCATCAACAGAAAAATGGTGATGGAGGAAAAAGGAGGCGACAGGAAGATAGGCAGCATATATACTTACATATATACTTTCCTTGAAGTTGTTTCTATTGTACAACTGTACAGTTATTGCATTAAGAAATCCTGTTTAAAAACAGGATTTACAATGATAAAGGTAAATGTTAACTCTTTCACTGTTTCTGTTTCTTGCAATGTGTCCTCAGATTGCAAGTGTTTTTTTTTTTCTTTTTATGTTTGCATACACACATACTTATCTATGCCACTTTTAGGTGGTCGTCCAAAAAATATATATATTATTATTATTTCTGCAATATTTACTACTACAGTACTAACTACACCAGTAGCAATCCAAATTCTGGTCATTATTATTTATGTATAATATGTATAAAATTATTTTCTTGTCATTTTTTAAAGATGATTTATTTATCCCATTATCTTGTAGAATGTTTTTTTTTCTATGGTACTTTAAATATCATTGAATTACTCTCATAATCTCAAGATATCAAGGCTTGCTTTCTTAAAACGACAGACTAATATTTAGCTATACAGAGAAAAGCTCGTTAACTTGTGTTAACGACAAAACATTACTAAATCAAAATGAAGTTAAAGTTGTATTTCTTTATCAGATATCAGGACAGTCACATCAGTTACTGTTACATCATTTATGTGTTCATGTGGGTTCATTTACCCTGTTGATAGGAGATTTCTTAAAAAATTTATTTATAATCACTGGACTATAAAATATTCTAAACACTTACAAAATATTTTAGTGTTCAACCAAACAGAATCAGTTGCAACGTATGCAGACAGGAAGTATTTATTTTAAATGCCAGACGTACTTCCTCCTTGAACTCATGAAGGTGGTGTTTGGATGAACACTGGAACGTTTTGTAACTCTTAAAATTATTACAGTCAACTGCATATAGACTTTTTTTTTAAGGAAATTCATCACTGATCAATACTTTCCTCATGTCTTGACTGCAATGCTGAATGATGAAACAGAGTGTAACACTTGTTTTTGCACCATATGTATCTCACTATTAAAAAAAACACATTCCCAAGCCAACGTTCAAAGATTTGCAATTGTTTGTAATCTGAAGGTAACATGATTTTTAAAATCAAAACAACAAATTAATACTAGCTAAGTTGTCGTAAGAAAAGAGCCAACTCAAGAAAATCAGTTCATATTAATGATAAAAGATTTTCCCATTCAGAGATACTGTATTCCACTTTGGTGTCAGCTGGATTTCTCTCACCAAACATTTGGAATGGAACAACACAAAAATACTGACCTTTTGTCCATCTTTGGTCCATGTCGACAAAACTGGATCACGTGTTCATTCATTCCTGTTTTAGGCAGATAATATATAAAGTACAGACAACAATAATTCAACAAAAAGCAATTAAATCAAATAGTTATTAAACAGTGAAATGAAAGTGCCATATAAAACAAGATAAAATATTAAAAACAAGAAAATATTTGCATAGATTTTTCTATTGACATTATCAAATGTTTAAAATCCTTTAAAGAAATCAAAATGGACAGCTTCAAGTCTTTTTGCAAGATGTTCCAGGAAACAGAAGCAGAGTAAGAAAAGGCCTTTTTGCCAAGTTCAGTCCGCAATGGGGGGACGCTGCAGGCAATGATGGCCTGAGAGCGCACGCTGTAACTGCACTAACGACGTGACAAGTGGGAGGAGATATAAGAAGGCAACAGACCAAGAACTGATTTCTAGATGAAAATGAACCAGTGCGAGAGCCTATGTGTAGATAATGATGACCAACTGACCAATAGTGCAGTGATGGGTACAGTAGTTACAACCAGTTATGAATCTTTGTGCCCCATGGTAGACAGCATCCAACATCTGCAAGGAGCTGGCAGGAGCCTTCGTGTAAATAATGTCACCATAATTGATAGCTGGTAGGAAAGTTGCAGTTACAAGATGTTTTGTGGCATTCAGAGTTAAGCTAGATCTATTTCTGAAAAAGAAACCCAGTTTTAATTTCAGTTTCTTTATCAGGCTTAACATGTGGCTTAAAAGAGAGATGTGCATCAAATACAATTCCCAGGTATTTGTAAGAATCCACAAACTCAAGAGGAACACCCTGCATGGATGAGATAAGGGGAAGAGCCATTGGCACCGACTTTCTGTTTGACAACAACATCCTCTTAGTTTTGTCAGCATTTAGCACTAGTTTCAGATGGAACAAGTCAGAATGAACAATGTCAAATGCAGACTGTAGAAACTGGAAAACATGGGCAACCGTGTTAGCTCAACAATAAATAATTGTATCATCAGTATAGAGAAGGAGGGGCGGACTGGCCATGGGGAGCATTGGGACATTTCCCAGTGGCCCGGCTCTGCTCAGTGCCTGCTGAGGGACTGGACTAAGGCTCGGTTCGGGTTATGCTTGATTATTTTAAATAAACAAGCCGCTCTTGCGTCGGTGTGTAACACCGGGCTCACTCGGGCTCCCCCGCCCCTCCTCTCTCTCTGAGGCTGTCTGTCAGCAGACAGATTGCGCGCCCACCTCTGTAGAGAAGCAAGGAGGCGTCAAGAATGTTTTGACCTACATAATTTATATAGATTGTAAAAAGAGTGGGTCCTAAAACTGAGCCTTGTGGCACACCATTAGTGACTGTTAAATAGCTAGACAAAGTACCATTGTGTCTGTAGTGAACCAGATGACCTCAAATCTACCAGATGGACAGAGACTG
>NC_056513.1:23912913-23935870 GCF_014905685.2 Nematolebias whitei
ATATAGTTTATTCTCACTAATAATATCCTCAGTTAAATGCTGAAACATGCTGCATTTTTACACTCATGGGAAAATACTTTTTTTCTCTTTTACTTTTGGTAGCATAAGTTTTGATCCATTGGCCTTAATGTAAATCAGCAGATGAATTGAACATGTTAAACTGAGGCTTGCTGAAGAGTGAGCAATCATTCAAAAAATAAACTGAAACTAAAAAGACTACAGCTAAGTGCACCTGAAGGATAGATTTTTCACCTAATATTTGTGTTGTTCTTTTTGTCCAACTTTAGGATCCAGGTTTTGGATGGTAATCTGTTCTCTGGGCTCTCCAAGTTGACTACCTGTGAACTTTACACAAACCCTTTCAGCTGCTCTTGTGAACTTCTGGGTTTCCTGCGCTGGCTCTCAACTTTCCCCAACAGGACCAGTGAGAGGATGGTGTGCGACACCCCTAAAGGATTGTCTGGATACAACTTAATGAGTCAGAGTCCTTTCATGTCCACCCCACGCAACGCTCTGTATGCACTCATCGCTGCTTGTGATGATGGCAGCAGCAGTGTGACGCCTTTTTACGTCATTGACCTTACCACCCAGTTGCCAGATATTGTCTCTCCCTGTGGACTAGAAGATTGTGCTTCTGGGACCCCTCCTGATGAGATAATCAGCTCAAACCCCATCTTCCCAGATTCCAAGCCAGTCATGACAGTTAAACAGGTCCAAACTTCGAGCTATGTGTTAACTGTTCAGATTCCTTACCCATACAAAAAAATGTACATCCTAATGCTTTATAACAACAGCTTCTTCACAGTCATTCAAAATCTAAAGAATGAAAAAGAAGACATTGAGCTAAAGAACCTAAAGCCAAACACTAACTACACATACTGTGTGGCTTCTATACGAAACTCCCTACGCTTCAACCACACCTGCCTGACCATCCCCACTCGTGGCAGGGCTGGAGTAGAGAAGGCACCCAGTCAGTCATCTGCCACCCACTATATCATGACTATTTTGGGATGCCTGTTTGGCATGCTACTCTTCCTTGGCCTTGTTGTCCACTGCCTAAGGAAAAAAAGGATCATGGAAGAGAAGGAGAGAAAGATGAACAGGATCCAGAGGACTTTGATAGAGCTCAAGTATGGTGGAGAGGGAGATATAGAGGGAGGTAGTGGGGGGTCTGTTTCACAAAAGCTTGCTGCAGGAGACAGCCTGTCCAGAATGCCCTATCTGCCCCAGGGCAGTGAGATAGATCCATACAAGCTTCAGGAAGTGATAGAAACACCAGGTCACAAGTCTGCCAAACTTAACTACATGGAGGTTAGAGGCTCTGGCATCGAAAAGGAGAGGGAACGAGAAAGAGAGATGTCACCACAAGAAAATCCCCAGGGCTCAGTTGCAGAAATCTCGACCATCGCTAAAGAAGTTGATAAAGTTAACCAGATAATTAACAACTGTATAGACGCTCTCAAGACTGAGTCCACATCCTTTCAACAAGGAATCAAGTCTCCTTCTTCAGCAGGTGGAGGCTCTGTTTCAACTGAAGAGCCGCAGCTTGTGCTTTTGTCTGAGCAAGGAGAAAGAGGAGGTGAGTTCCTTTCCCCGGTGTATAAAGGAGGACGAGGAGCAAGAGAAGAAAGGGGGCGGAATTACCATCACACATTGCAACGACACCATAGCATGGAAGCTCCCCCAACTTCCAAAAGGCCAAGCACCTCCTCATCTCCTGGCTCTGCCCGGAGTCCTCGCTCCTTCCGCTCAGAGGGAGGGTACCACTCATCAGAGTCCCGGTACATTGAGAGAACCTCGCCTGGGGAAAGAGGAGGCGGCGGAGGAGAGGCCATTCGTACCATCAACCCAGCTGCAGCAATTTTACGAGCTGAAGCCCAGAGAATCCGCCAGTACAACGAACACCGCCACTCCTATCCTGGCTCCCAGCAGCATCTTCAGGAGCTGCAGCACCACCCACAGATCCTGCAGGAGCTCCATCACCACCCAGGTGCCCGGAAACCCTCTGTGCTAGACCCCCACACTCTCAGCAGACAGGCTAAGCAGCGCGAGTTGGCCTACTCCCAGCTTTCACCACATTATCCCCTCTCACCCCAATACCACAATCTTAGCTACTGCTCCAGTCCTGAGGAAGATGAGGAGGAGGAAGAGGGTCTCCTATGCACACCTACCCTAGGGCTCTGGGAGAGGTTCAAACTGCACCGTAAGAGGCACCGGCAGGCCTCTTTGGAGGATGAAGGATATGTGGCAGCTGGACACGCATTGAGACGAAAAGTTCAGTTTGCCAAGGATGAAGATCTTCATGACATACTGGACTATTGGAAGGGTGTGTCTGCCCAGCAGAAAGCTTAAATTCATGTTTGAAGACCCCAAAATCATGAACAACCAACACTACATTCATTACATATCGATACGGATACACAAACATTTTTATTAAAGATCTGTAAATATACATAAACACACATAACTTACAAGATCCACTGAGCGACATTGCACATACATGTTTACACACACAAACACAAAAAACAGCCTCATACTTTACACAAACTAAGCCTTTTCCCTCCCAGAACATGGATGAGGACCAAACAATTATATTATCTTGATCAAAAAAATAAATACATTATTGAGACTGAGTTATTTTTTGTAATGTAATGGAAACTATAGCTAAGACTTATGTAGCTATTTGTAAGTTTTGAATGGATAGAAATAGAATCAATATTAAGAATAGAAACCTTAAATGTTGATGGAAAACCCATCCTGAACGGCCGACTGATGCTTTTGATTTTGCTGCAGACATCATCAGTTTTGGTCGCTGCCGGTGAACCTCCCCAAGCACAGACACCCTGATAAAGCTGATTGACGAAGAATAGCTTTGCTGGGGAAGGTTTTTGTCACGTTGCCATCTGCGACATGCAGAAGAGCAGACATTTTGAAAATATTTCTGACATTTCAGAGATTAAAAACATCAAAACAACTCATTCTGGATGGGTCACCAGACAACAGTAATATCTAACTGTGCTGAGATTACGTAGGTAGCTCTTACCGGAGAGTGAATATTATGTGCCAAATCAACCGAGGGGTAGTAGAGCCCTACTGTGTACTAACTTCTTCTCACCACTGTTTTTATATACAGGATTTTAAAAAAGTATATTATGTTAATATATTTGATTATTCTTATTCTCATTACTGGTATTATTATTATTCCTATGCGCCTCATCATTATAGTTTTATTATTTGACAATGGCATGGCTATATTGTGTGACCGTGTTTTATTTTGACTGTTTTTGAATCTCTCGACAAGAAAGTGCACAAAATAATGAGACAAACATTACAATATAAGAGACATTTGCATCCTTCGTTTCCACCAAGAGGAATGTGCTCTCTCTCTCTTCTGAGCCAAAAAAACAAGCCGGCCTTTTCTCTTGGTGAACCTCTAACACATGTTCCTCATCCTCCTAAAGGGTGACCGCTGTACAAATGACAGAAAAGTTCTATATTTGCAACAGAGGTGACTGTTTTGTTTGTACTACATGGTTTTTGAAATCTTTCAGACTTTTCAGAATTCTGAGTCCCGTGTTCAGTACCTACCTTCTCGCTTAAACTGGTACGTTTTTGATTTTGAAATTGAACAAAAAAAAATTATCATCTTGATGAATGTCTTCAATTCCCACAAGGGAAGTATAACTGCACTGTTCAAAATCATAAAACGACCTTTAGGGAAAAACCTATAACTCTCAGCTTCCTTTTTGATAAACTGTAGGTTCCACTGTGTTTTATGAACATTTACATTTTCTTCCCAAGTTTTTAGCTTTTTTGGACTCCTCTGGTTCCACTGTGGTGCCATAGTGCCAACTTGATCAATCACAAGTATTTGAACCTCTTCTGCGTCACATCAGTACATGTCAGTTTGCCAAACCCAACTAGAATTTGCACAAGAAAATACACTATCACTGGCTCACTGATCCCCTTAAATCATTTTCTAAGACCAAAGTACTGTGGTAGTAAATTGATTCCCAACCCCCCCATACACATCACCATAACCAGGACCCGGTTATAGAGGCTGTTCAGCTCATGTCAGAAAATCATGTGATCTCTGTTTAATACGCTGTAGGATACCAAATTATCTTTGTTGTTTGTTAGTCACTTCATGAGATTCTTGACAACAAATCAGAGAAAATGTTATCACACTCTTAAAAATTGTGTCAGAGGAGCAAACTAAATCATCATTGCCGCAAAAATATCCCAGAACAAAGGTCTAAATGGATTGCTGCATGATGCTACTAGCTACACAGCCACCTTGGGTGAACTTTCTAAATACATTTAGATTAGAAGAAGTTAACAAAGTGTTGATAATAGAGAAATGTTCCTTTTTTTGGTGGGAAAACTATATAATTTACCCTTAAAATCCTTAATTGGCATTTGCATGATCTCTAGTGAAGGATCTGCCAGACTTGAGCTACATGGCCTTTGCAACTACAGTAGTTCGTCAATTATCAGGGGTTACGTTCCACACACCACCGCGATAGGTGAAAAACTGCAAAATAGTAACGCTATACTTATTTTAGCATTTATATATATTTTAAGGCTTTATAAACATATCCCACACTCTTGCAATGTTCTAAACTCTTAAACTTATATAATTTTAACAACATACGTATATATTGTACAGTACTGCAAAATTTTACTCACCAGCTCTGCAGACCAGCAGCTCAATTCCAGTTGGGCTCGGTTCTGGTTCTGTAGACCTGCCCTGCAGCGACGAAGCCAACCGCCCCGTTCAGGTTGATGTGTGTGGATAATTGAGCTTCAGGATTATTTGTGTCTTTTCTGCCAGTTCTGTGAGCTTCATAGAGAGATCATTACTTCTGACTTTGAGTTGCAAAACTTTCCTTCCATTTTGGCAGAAAGCAGTGGCCGGAAGCACTGTTGGTTTCTGGGAAGTGTATTTCTTTTGACTTGCATTCCATCTATCCATCCAGCCAGCCAGCCAGCCATCCATTCAATTCAATTCAATTAAAAAATACAAAGTACTTTATTAATCCCAAAGGGAAATTAATTGTTGTTGTAGCTAATCATCCTTAGAGTTGTTATAGATGCTGATGGCTGTGGGCAGGAAGGATCTGCAGCAGTCCATCCCACAGCAGATCTGAAGAAACTGGCTGCAGATGCCGATCCGTCCACCCAGACTCAGCAGACCTCTTGGTTCTCTTGGGCAGCAGGACTGCATGAAGGCCTGGCAGAACTCCTCCTGGAGCGATGGCCATTTCTCCCAGCAGCCTGCTGAGCTCCTCGTCGCCGCAGACTTTAACTGCAGGTGCCGGGATACAATCTCGGCCCTCCCGATGTCATGAGCCGCGTTTCCAGCTACCTCCAAGATCTCGGCAGTCAGGCACTCGAGCATCGCCTCCAGGTAGACGGGAATGCATCCATGGTGCCTCCTGTTCAACTCATTTGGGATTTTGGGCTGCAGCTGAGGTATTATATGAGCTTTTGAGATGTTAATCAGCTGCTCACAGTTGTAGAAAACCACCTTGTTGTCATGGTTACACATCATAACAAACGTCCAAAAGCAAAAAAGGTTTCAGTAAAAATCCTTCTAGCGGTACAGCATCTGATACCAGAGGAAGTAATCATCTGAAAAAAGCCATTTACATCCAGTAAAAAGAGGAATTAAAGTTTTCAAAAGCAAAATCACAAAATGAAGGTAAGAGAGCTACTCCAACATGCAGCCACCTTGAGCGGCGCAATTCTGGAACAACATCCATCCATCCATTATCTTTATCCGCTTCTGGTCACGGGGGTCACTGGTTCCCATGTCCAGCCATCACTGTGCGAGGGGCGGGGTACACCCTGGACAGGTCTCCAGTCCATCACAGGGACACACAGAGACAAACGAGACAAACAACCATTCTCTCTCTCACTCACATCTAGGGACAATTTAGAGTTACCAATCAGCCTAACATGCATGTTTTTGGTCTGCTGGAGGAAACCAGAGTACCTGGAGAAAACCCACACATGCACGGAGAGAACATGCAAACTCCACCCAGAAAGGCCCTCAGACCATGATTTGAACCAGGGTAACCTGCTCGCTGAGAGGCAGCAGCTCTACCAACTGCACCACCGTGCTGCCCTGACTTGCATTACAGTATAGGCCTAATGAAAGAAAACTACAAAATAGTGGCGCCCGTCCGAAGTATTGTTTTTTTTTTGGTTAACTTTTTATCCCGTACCATCCCAATCATGTGAGTAATATTAAAGGTGACAATCATTGAAAAACCGCGAAAGAGTGAGTCCATAAATTTGAACTGTGAAGTAGCGAGGGACTACTGTGCATCTGTTTGGAAGGTACCAAACAAGTTTCCTCCTCAAAGGCAAGATGACTTGAGTGTTTGCCTACTGTATATTTAGGCATATTAGACCCAACCAAGGTCCTGTACGTGGATAAAATATTACAATACTATTGTAATGTGCATTTACTTTACCCTAGCACATAAACTGAAGATAGAAAATTCATGTAGAAGCAACTTCAATTTTAATCATAACACTCCACCTTTGGGTTTCAAGTGAGGATTTTGCTCTTGCATGCCTGACAAGCACTGAGAGTTAAAAACAGACTTGTGCTTTTCACGGGGGTTTCAGCGGTCGTTGTTAAAATAAGAATGAGTGATAAATCCACCAAGAATAAACAAAATAAATTAAGCATTTTGCAAAATAATAAACATCGGTCTCTGGAAACCAGTCTGCAGCTGTCTTTTTAGATCTTAGTTCTGGGTTGTACTTCGTAAATTGATGGTATGGCATTTTTAGTTTGTCTCCTTAGTGATTCATAACCGATTGTTGAAAATGAGATAACCATTTAGACGATTATAGAGGGAAATTGTGTTTTATTTTTAATTATGTGAGCAATGAACTGACAAAGTACATTAAGTTGACCGCTAATAGGCAGGTAAACATAGCTTACGTGAGCTTCTGACGTGTGCCGGATGGGCTCTATGGAGCCACCATCACACTTGCAGTTACCACATTAGCACACACCCACACATCCAGTCGTATTCATGTTCATGCAAAGAGATGAATGTATTCTTTGATAAGTTATCTCTGTTGTGCAGCTGGATTCTGATGTACGAGCAGAAAAGTTTTTGTTTTCCACTCGTTTTCTCTTTGACAGAGAACATTGTTTAGATTGCTACATGTGCTTCAGAACCGGAGGTAAATAAAAGAACGATTGGCTTTTTTACAAAATGTATTTTGACCAAATTATAATGAATGAAAAAAAAAAAAAAACAGTCACTGCAGCTGTTTTTGTACAAGTGTTGACAATGAGGTTTTATGTGAAAAGTGTTAAAAGTCAAATGTAATTAGTATCACTTGTGTGGTGAGAAGATGCTATGTGTAATATATCAAAAATATCTGCAGGATTTAGGCACTGGAGGAAAAATAAACATGATCATGTGCTATACTGTTGAATAATAGACACAAAACTTTATCTCATCATAAATATGAAGACTGTAAACCAGGGATGGGGTCAAGAGAATTTCAGTTCAGCGGATTTTGTAGTTAAAGCCTGTATTCAGATTATGGGCTGTGATTTGAGCGTCTGAATAAACATTCAGAGCAAATTCCTCTCATTTTGCTTTTTGCTTTAAAACAGAATTGACTCCAACCTTGAACACAGCAGAACAACGGAGCAGGAAAACAGTAAAATGTTTATTGCTGAACTGCAACACTGTAAAATAACATGTTTATCTGTTTAAATAAGTCCAGAATGCTCAAGTCATTAAATCCTGGTTAAAGCCATAATCATGGGTTAGTAAAAGCCCCGTTGTTTGTAGCACTGAAAAAAAGGTTTATTATTTTTCTCTTTATGCTGCAGCAGCTATGACATGGTTTCTCTAACAGTCCAACCCTTATGTGAAAAGAAAACTGTTGAGCTGTGCTTGGTTGTGCATTAAACGCCCCAATTGTGGCTTTAACTCAACAACAGCCTTAAAACATTTGGGTTTTCTTTCATCTTTATATATTTAGCATTGATTTTCAACCTAAAACAGAAAAAAAATAATAATAATTTCCTGACGGCAACTTTATAGTTGCTTGATTCATGTCTCACTTGAGCATTCTCTGAGTAAAGGTTATATAAATGTAGCGATGTATTCAATTACGACGTTTGCTTTATTTTTTAATTCTTGTTTATGAACAGCTGGAATTTGTCATGTGTCGGAGAGTAGCAAGGACCCTCCAGAATAACACACCAACAAGAAGGTGGTTGAAGCAACCAGTCTCCAGCGACCACAATCAGCGATGCTATTCTTTGAACCTTGATGAAGAAAAGCTGTCTTTACAGCAGTGCTTAGAGCGGAAACAAACTGAGGGACTATTGACGAGACAGTCATGACAATGGAGCATGCTGCAAGGAAAACCTCAGTGGAAGCTTGTGTTATATTCTTCTAGTGAATGACTCAGGAGCGAGAAAGGAAGAGAGAGCTCGAAGAGAGAAAAAGATGCTCTGCCATTGGATCTCTCAGAGGCTTTCTTTTATTTCTTGTTGAAAACTTCAAATGAGCACAATAAAATAGCCTTCCTTAACACTGGTTTTCTTTCCTGGAGAAATCACATGTGTGAGAAAAGTTTGACTCGTGTCGCACTTCGCAAAGGTTTCATTTCATCCACTCCGGAAAATGTTTAGTCACTTTTTCACATCGCAAAAAAAACAACAAAAAAAAACAACTTGAGCCATCAGTATCATTTGTTAGAGTTCTAAGATCTTTCATTTTAACACAAGAGAGGGACAATTGTAGAAGCAAGTACAAATGACCGATTTTTTTTTTCTCCAATTGAATTCAGTTTGTTGTCAAGTCACAAGAGAAGTCATCTCAGGGCACTGAACAGAAACATTCACATTATTTAACTGAGGAGCAGACTGCTTTGAGTTTAACTCCATCACAGTCTCCCATCCTGAGCAAGCATGAAGGCGACAGTGGAAAGGAAAAACTCCCTCATGGAAAGAAACCTTTAGCAGAACCAGACTCAGGACAAGCGGCCATCTGCTTCAACCAGCTGGGTTTGAGAGGAACAGATACACAATGGCAGGTCGATAATCGTGTTAAGATAGAAATAGTATCAAATGAAAACTATTCAATTGCAACAATTAATTTTAAGAAATGAGGTAAATTTGTCCTCCAGTAGTCTAAGCCTATGGCAGCATAACAAGCCAACCCTAACTATAGGATTAATCACAAAGGAAAGTCCTAATCCCAGTCTTAAAACTGGACAATGTGTCAGCCTCATGGACAGAAACTGGAAGTTGGTTCCACAGGAGAGGAACCTGATAACGGGAAGATCTTCCTCCCATTTTGCTTCTGGAAACTCTAGGAACCACAAGTAAGCCTGCAGTCTGAGAGCGAAGCACTCCATTAGGAAAATATGGAACAATAAGATCTGCAATATAAGATGGAGCTAGGTTGTTGAGGGCTTTGTAGGTTAGAAGTTATTGTTTTTTCCTTCTCCAACTGGTTGGAAAGCTTCAAAAACAAATTGCTTTCCCAAATATTTTCAACAATCCATAAGATACATAATATACCAATAATCTGTATTGATGGTGAAGCTCATATGAATTAGTACAGACACTGCTTCGGGATGAAGCTGGCTAGGCAACTCGACGAAGCTTAGACGATAAAGGAGTTTTGATCACCAACTTAAAATTAATTTTATAAATGAAATAAAATAACTCTACCATTCTACTTTGCAAAGAAGTTTGGTTTATTTTGCCCAGAATGGGTCTCAGTACGTCAACATTCATTACGGTTGCCAACTATCTCTTCAATATAGGAACCATTCAATAATTAGAGCATCAACAATTTCTTATTTAGTCAAAATGAGAGAGAAATGAACACTATATAACATTTTTAATTCAACCAAATCTATTTGTAGATGATAAATGTTACAAGAAAATACCTAAGCTGTTATAAAAAGATAAACAGACATAGATAAATAGGCCTCGCTCTGTATTAGGTTGTTATATTCCACATTAATCCAGATAGAGAATTCATTCACTGGTCATTTTTGGATTGGTGTTAAATTTCACTTTATACGCAGCCAAAGAGCCCAAATGAAACTGTTTACTGGAGCTGCAGTGAGTGTGGCTGCCCAGTATGTGTCAAAAGTAGGATAAATTTAAAAAAGAAGAGAGGACATTTTCATTTTTGTCTGATAAACTCCTCTGGATATGTGGATTCGGCGTTTCTGATGTAACTTCTCCGGCAATTTTAAGATGCTTTGTGCCTAACAAAAGGTTTGAACAGCTTGGAGGTTAAATCGTCAGCAGTTTCAACATCAGAGCAATCAAAAACCTGTTCCTTCTATACATGCACAGCCATTTCAACAGAGTTACACCACTCCTTTTCTTTTCAGAAATTTAATGAGTGGCTTTATTCTGCTTGATGCACTGCTGTGAGCAACATGACGAAGGCAACATAAGGCAAAAAATTATAACACTGATTGAAAACAAGAAACAAAACCCCTGACATCATAAAATGATTTCCTCCTCCTGCTTTTTCCCCCTGACTGTTTTATACAACAATGACTGCCTGTCCTAACTACTAGTAAGCAGATAAATGTTAGTGCTGCATTGTTTTTTCTCAGATTTTACTCATGTACTTTGTACATGTGTGTTTTCAGCCTATAAACAAAGATATAGCTTATATTCTTAGAAGTGAGGTTATGAACAACGAATATCTTACCTGTTGCACATAACTTTTGAATTGCCTCAGTTTGGAGAAATGCAGTTTAATTCTGACTGTACTGATGAGCTAATGGCTAGTCTAAGCAGGGTTAAGACAAACTTGCATTGGCGCCGTTTTGACAGAATTCCAGTTACATAAAATGTCATCTCAGTTCTTAGAAACGCTGTATTTAACCACTTCCTGTGAAAAAGTGCCCAGGCTGCATTTGAAGTGGTACAGCTAATTGCTGCTGCAATTTGCATAAAAACTAGAGAATGATGTAAATAAGGTAACATAAAATCAATGGTGATATTAAGGTTTTTAATGTAGCATTTGCATTAAGCACTGATTATGTTTTATTATTCAATTTTTTAAGATGGCAGCAATCCACTTTGATCTTTGCCCTACTTGGACTGGCCATTAGCCTGTCAATTTGTCAAAACCTAACGTCTTTCTCCAGACTAAGACTGTTCAGAGACTTCTACAATTGCTAGGACAATCCATTCCACATCCCACAGACCTCTACTTCAGAAGTTCTGAACTGTTTCTTTAATGTCTTTTTTGCTGCTTCCGAAAAAGTATGTCATGTCCAAGGACAAAGGACAAGTCAGCTGTGCTGACAGAGTATTTGTGTAAATGGGTGGGAGACAGGTGGAACAGTGAGGCTACAAGGAGCAGAGGTCACAAAGGTGCAGGACTTCAAGTACTTGGGGTCCACTGTCCAGGAAAGGAGTGTGGTAAAAAGGTGAAAAAGAGAGTCCAGGCAGGATGGAGTGGATGGAGAAAAGTTTCAGGAGTGATTTTTGACAAAAGGGTGTCAGCAAAGGTCAAAGGTTGCAAGACAGTGGTGAAACCAGCTATAGTGTGTGGTCTGGAGACAGTGGCATTGACAAAAAGACAGGAGAAAGAACTGGAAGTGGCAGAAATGAAGATGTTGAGGTTCTCCTGAGGAGTGACAAGGATGGATAAGATTGGGAATGAGATCATCAGAGGTACAGCACAGGTTGAACAACTGGAAGATAAAGTTAGAGAGGCCAGACTGAGATGGTGTGGACATGTCCAGAGGAGGGACAGTGGGTATACTGGTAGAAGGATGTTAGAAATGCAGCTGCCAGGAAAAAAGACAAAGAGGAGACATATGGATGCAGTTAGAGAGGAGGTGGAGGTAGTTGGAGTGAGGACAGAGTGAGATGGAGGAGGGTATGTATGTATGTATGTATGTTTTATTTATTCATTTCATTTCATCCAAACAACAAATATAATACAATTTAAAGAAAAGAAAAAAGATATACAATCACCGAAATAAAATGAAAGGCAGCAGAAGAAGAATGAATTCTTATAATATCTGCCCCTTGTCCCCAAAATATATTCCAAACAAAATTACTATACAAAAGCAAAATAAATTAATAAAAAAATAAAAAGATAAAAAATAATAAAAAAAACTTAGCTAAAATATAAGATCAACTGTAAACTGGTGACCCCTGAAGAGGGAAAAGCCAAAAGAATAATAATAATAAAAAGTCCAAGGACATCACCTCAAAAAATACCACGTTGTTAGTACAAAACCTGCTTACACCGAAGCATACGGAGCAGAAAAATGTGTCTGACATGACAGACAACCTGCACTAAAATGACACAATCAAGAACTGAAATTGACATTTTTCATGCTACACTGAGCTCAGCTACAATCTCGATGTCAATTACCATATTTTAGATGATCATAAATAAATAAAAAAGCTGGGGGTTATTTTATACTAACAGGCAAGCGGAAAACACCCAGTGAATTCTGCTCTTTGACAAAATATAGTTACACTATGTAACTCAATATCCTTTAAAAATTAAATTAAATTTTCAGTTTAAGGCTTTATACTGTATATCTGAATGTCATGAGACTAAAACATACCCTGTCCTCACTTTGTATTAAAATAAAATAAACAAAAACAATAAAATGTACAATAATTTAAAAAAACAGCACTTGTTAATTGCTTTGGATCAAACCATCAACTGAACGACCAAATGTACGTCCATCTGTTGAATGATTGTAAAGTTATCTGGCTAAGTTATAAAGTTTTTATCTCTTCTGAAGGGTCCTGATATCTAAAATGTAACAAGTGATGTGACAGTTTGTAGTGTGATGCCTGAAAATCACAAACAAAATAAAATCAGCAGTCTGACGTTGTGTGAATTATAATATGATATAGTTATCTGAGCCTCGGTCTGAACTCTGAAATGTTGAAATGTCAATGTTTGTGTCAAAACAGTAGCAGGAAACAAAAGACCGTGCGCTCCCTTTGCTGTGACGATAACAAAACTTTGACAAAAGCTGCAAAGAAAGGAGCTGCTCAGTGTGATGGATTACCAAACCCAAACACTTTCCAAGCTTCTTCTTTTTTTTTTTTTTTTTTGGTAGCTGATGTTGAGCTTTCCTGGAATAACAGATTTCAGAGGCAGAGGCACCCTGGAAGGAGGGTAATGCATCTACAAACTGAATGATAGCCACCATATTTCTGCTTTTTCGTGCACTCAGCAGAACACCATCTGATTATTACATGGGGTAAAATGTTAAAGCTGCAGAATGTTGTGAATAAGCAAAACTGCAGCGTCCAAACACACATCGGGGTGGCTTTTTTTTTTTTCCTTCTTCATTAAAATGCTCCATATTTATACACCAAACTACAGGATGGTGTTGTGCTACATAAATCTGTTACTTTTCCAGTTTAAAAAACATTCCTAAATCAAAACTTGCACAGATTTTTAAATCACCTTCCACTATTATGAAAGATGGGTGACCATGTAACTGCCTGTGTGTTCCTTTGTCTGTTAGGAAACATCTCAAACCTCTACAGCTGATTAACTTTTGGAGACAAGATGGCTGCCACAGCTAGTCAACCATAGCAGGCACAAAATTGTTACACTTTAATCAGTTTTACAGAAATTGAGCGAAATGTTCGTGTTAGTAGCTGAGAGTCATCCTCATTATTTACTCTGAGTGTCTACAGATCATTCAAGATCTGTCTAACAAAATTAAGTCATGTCCTCTGGACGGATTCAAAATAATAAAAAATAAAAAACTTGTTGAAACTTTTCGTCTTTAATCCGAAAGATGTCATCAGTCTGAGGAGCTGCAACAAGCTCAGTCTTATAAATAGCGCCTTATCATAGTGGATCAACCAGTTTGTTGTTGACATCCAGAACTAGCTGCTCACGTGATAAAGAATATGATGAATCATTAGCACCCTGATGGCTGTTTAATATTCACAGGAGGCTGAGTGATACTAGCAAGAACAGCATTGTAAGAGGGGGACAATTGGACACGTAGGCCTCCACCCCTGTTTAATGATGGACGATTTCTTTTCACAAAGATGGCCTCCTTTACTCCTCTCTCAAACCATCGTTCCTCTCTGTCCAGGATGTGAACATCTTCATCCCTGAAAGAGTGACCGCTGGCCTGGAGATGAGTGTAGACTGCAGAGTCCTGGCCTGATGATGATCTTCTGTGCTGGGCCATCCTTTTGGTCAGTGGCTGTTTAGTTTCCCCGATATAAGACTGATCGGGGAAACTTCTTCGAAAGGAACGATGGTTTGAGGGAGGAGTGAAGGAAGCCATCTTTGTGATGACAACTGGTCCATCATTAAACAGGGGCGGAGGCCTCCGTATCCAATTGTCTCCTTACAATGCTGTTATTGCTAGCATCACTCAGCCTGCTGTTAAAAGCAAGTGTAGCAATATGAGGTGTAAATATATTGTTAATTATCAGTTATGAGTTAAGCTCATAAGATATGCATGTATTATGCAGATAACCTCGTTGTTTGGGAACCACCTCTCTCTTAGAAAAGAAAATCAGTCTCTATTTACCCCAACGTAATGTAAATTGAACGGGAGTTCTTTTCTCGTGTTTAAAGAATATCAAATCAATTAATACACACAGATATGCCAAAAATAATCACAAATTCAGTTGATTTTTATGTATTTTATTAAAAAAAATACTAATCTGTGATATATATGGTGAAAATTATGCATGACGACGTTAACTGAACATCAAATGGCTTTGAATCAAAGGTCTAGGTGATGAGTAAAATTGCTGAAACTTTAAAGGCAGACGTAGGACGGGTTTATTGCTAAGCTGAACTCTGTTTAAGTTTAATGTGCAATTACTGTGATGTAAGGTCACCAGCAAACATGAAACCATGAGAGTTGTGAAGTGGAACAGCCTACGGAGATACCAGGCAGGTGCAGAAGGCAGCTCGTAAGTTGAGAAATCTCTTGAGTTACCTTGGATATGGAAGACCATGATCCTCCCTCTGGACCTGGTTCCATGGATAACTGTTCTAGACTCTTTTGCTCTCTGAACTCTTCTCTGAGTTCCTGCGTAGAAGGCTTTGAAGTTTTTCCTAAAATGTGAAACTTACCGTCTATGCTAAAACAGATAGGGTTGGTCCACATCTAAACTCTTGGCCTTGTTTTATAAAACTAAAGTCCCCTTTCTACCTTAAAAGTTTCCTTTTAAAAGAGCAAATAAGACAAATGTGTTATCTTAAAGAAAGATTCCTTAAAATACACACTTTCATGAATAAACATTCAGGTATGGAATAAAACAGAAAGGACATTTTTGAATTAATATTCAAATAACATGAAATGTTTTAACAGAGGTGTCACTGTTGACTGTCCATGTTTTTCTTAACAAACAAAAAAAGTCCTTATGGTGTTATCTTCATGGGAACCAGAGTCTGGGAGATATCAACGTTGTGAGTTTTTCGGATGTTTCAAAAACTCTGAAGTCAGTTGAACAAAAACTCTCATTACACGATCTCTCGGTTTCATGGGAAATGAGTTCATATTGGGTTAGTGAGGTTCACAGTAATGTTTTTTTTATTACATTAGTGTCAACTTAGGAAGTTTGTGAGCTAAGCTGAATATTAGTAAAATGATGTTTGTTCGTTCCCAAGGGAGTAGAAGAATCTTATTTTTAACAGTTTCAAACACAAAAACACAGGAATGATGTTTGTTTGACGTGAACTCTTTTTGAGATGAGGTGTTCTCTTTCTGAGGTGGTGTTCCCCTACACGAGCGTCCATCAGAGCACTAATGATCAGTTGTTAGGTTGATGGTCCTCCTTTATCATGTGAACAGCTAGTTTTGGCTGTTAAACTGGTTGAGCCACTTTAATAAGGGGCTATTTGTAAGACTGAGTTTGTTGCAGCTCCTCAGACTGACAAAGTCTCTGTATTAAAGACGAAACGTTTTGAACAAGTTTTTTTTACTCCGTCCAAAGGACCTGGCTTAACTTTAAGATTTTTCTACCTGGACTATTCAGCATGCATCAGGATATACAAAATCTATATTTTAAGTTTGAGAACGTATGACAGCAGGCGATATGCATTCCTGCAAGGAATTTAATCTTAGTGCTAAAGAAATGTTTGCTCGTAGACGTCACCACAAATTGGCTCTTGCAAATTTACTGATACGTTCAGCCAAAACCTCATGATTACCGTCTGGCTGAGGAGCCAAGCCAAGACAAATTGAACAATTTTGCATTCACAATTACCCCAAACCACAAAACTGAATTTGGAACGAGCCGTAATGAGGCAAACTTTATTTTTTTTACCTCTAATGATGGACCTCCACGGAACGGTTTCTCTAACAGATTTCTTTTTCTTTCATTTTACGTTTGGAGCTGAAACACTCCTAGATGTCTGGCAAGAGTCATTTTTAACAGCTGCTGCCTCTAATCCTCAGTCCCATACAGTAGATGGTATATTTCAGTTTAGAGGACAGTGGAAATGTGCAGGCAGGCCTCTAAGCTGATTCCAATTTGGCTGCCAGAGCAGGAGAGTGACAGTTCAGCTAATTACAACACTTTTAACCTGCACTGCCTCGATAGCTCGTCTAAGCCTCCTTCCAATCTGGAAGTGAACATGTGCGAATGCATGCTGGTGTGTGTGTGTTGCATGTTGAGCTGACTCAGTGTCATTCTTATGTGGCAATTCAAAAAAAAACAAAAAACGAGAAAGCTTGAAGAAGGCTAAACGTCAAGAAAATCTATTTGTACTTGCTTATCCTTCACCTGCTAATATCTTTGGCATTTTAAACCACAGCCATTTCCCTCCTGGCTAATGTTCTGTCCCCTTCGTTGTGTGTATCTAGCCTCAAAGTTTCAGGGTCAGCAACTCCTCCAGCTCGCGTTTTGTTCAGCTGATGTTCTTTTTGTGAAACTAATAGACTGGAAATGTTACTGCGGAGACTGGATGATTGGCCTCGCAAGATATTTAAAGAGGAGCCGGTTGCTGTTCCTCCTACAGTGGGAGAGAAGGTAACCACCAGTGTAACAGCTGACCTAATAACTCATGTTAAGCCATGTTGTTTGCCTCTCAGCGAGCCTCAACCTTTCCACAGTGTTTTCTCTCACTTAGATCGTACATTATTAATGCTGCTTGGCCACTGTGCTTACACTTTGCATTAAAAAACAGCGGGGCCCTCATTTTAGCGCGATGATTTCAGTGTATATTAATGCAGAAGTGCAATTTTTTTCCCACTCATTATTCCTCTTATCGCGCTCCAGTCTCCTCCCTCTACAGGCCGTCCCACATTAATTTGTGATCTCCGACAGAGACGGCAAGTCCCATTTTTTTCTAAAAGAAGAATAATTCACAGAGACGACCCCCCCTGAGGCTGGGAGAGAAATCAAAACTCTGAAAATGAGCAAAGAACTATCTTTCTGTCCTCTTTTATCTTCCTTAGCCTCATTTCCTTTATTCTGTTTTCTTCCATCTCTCTGTCCTCATATATCCGCCACCCTCCATCCCTGCTGCAGGAGTCACGGTAAATGCCATGTGGAAAATGAAGGAAGGGTTATTGTTTGTGCCTGGGGAGGCCTCTCTTTGTTACTCGAGGAAGTATGGCGTGATACACACACACACAGAGAAAAAGGCAAGATATTTTGGTCACTGCAGCGTCTGACGAGCTCGACGTCTTGTGTTCTTAGCTGAGCCGCCGGTGCAAACCGGAGGCTCCTTCTCTGCTGTGTCAGACTGCTTTGATAAGACCACGTCTACAAAGGGCAGCCCTAAACCACGGCGCTTAAGAACCAGAGTTTAATGGAGGTTTCCTTCCACTGTGAGCGGCAGTAATACCGTTAGTTGTTTGGTTGGCCTTTTTAACTGCCCCACAGGAACAAAATCTTTCATTCTGCCATCCGGGGAGTGCTTTTTAATAAGCCGCTCCACGTCCACGACAACATCCCGGTAAATATCATGTGTGGGTTTAAAAGTTCAGCAAAAGAATCAAATTTAAGAGAAAAAAAACCCCAAAGTTTAGAATATCAAATTTTAAGGTCATTATATGGAAAAGTTTTCCGCCCCTGCAGCATTTAAGTGTGCTATAAAAGTGTTGTGCTTAAAAACAGCGTCTGTGTGAGTTTGAGCGCCAGTCTGAGATCTGAGATGATGCCTCAAAGGAAAAGGAGGATGATGTAAGCAGGAAGACATATCCAGCTCACCTGCCTTAGGTTCAGATCAGATGGGACAGATTAGAGAAAGGGGGCGGGGGGGGGGGGGGGGGGTAGAGGAAGAACCCTGTACCAACAGTGTAATGATCAAAGACCCACCCAGTATTCCTGACAGGAATGCACATCGCCCACCACCGTTCATGCCACAGTTTTGGACGATCTTCTTATAATGAAAAATGACCTGAAAAAAAAAAGAAAAGCTGATTTGGTTAAACTTTGAAAATAATATGCACAAGCTCATGTTATTGCAAGATGCTACACTCAGAGTGTGTCCAACAAAGTTCAGTCAGGTCCTCTGGACGGTTTCATTTTGTTGAAATGTTTCGTCTTTCATCCAAAGGACTTCATCAGTCAGAGGCGCCACAACAAACTCAGCCCCATAAGTAGCAATATTCACACAGTGGGCCAACCAGTTGGATGGGGGATAAAATGGTTTCTGGAGTCCACCCTCTCCCCCATCGATTCCTCTGAGGCAGCCATAGCCAAAGTGGTCGTTCCCAGCGCCTACTCAGCGTGGGCGTTGGGAACGACTGAAATAGCACCACGTCAAATTTTAGCTCATTATTTTAAAGACTGGGTGAGTTTTGGTTAATGACCATCAGCTGTGGCGTCCATATTGATTTGGATTGAAGTCAATTAACTGTAGCTAAACATCCAAAAACTTTCTAAAAGCTTCAGTAAAATCTGTCCAGTGGTTCGTGGTATATTTTGCAAACAGGGTTGACTCCTACAGTTAATGTTAATGTTTTAAACAAAGATCTTGCACAATGAGTGGTTTTTGAAGTGTGTTGTGAATGATTCTCAACTAGAGTTCAGTGAATTATAGATATTTTGGTTTTCTAAAAAAATGTTGTCTTTGGCAGCCATCATGAATTGGACTGGCCCCAAAAGCTGTTGCAGCAGTACAGATACAATGAGCATTTCTTAAAGGTTTCTTTAAAATCCCTTTTGTGGTAAATGAGATTTTTGACTCCAAATAGTTAATGCCGCAATCTTACACCACAACTTGCTCAAACCATTATCTCTTTAAGTATGTATCAGGGATCCATCCAAATATTGCCACCCCAAATGTTAGATTAATAAAATAATTAGGGTATATTCAAGCGTTTTTAAGGTCTAATAGCTGTGGAAGCCATATTGAATCAGGTTGACTCCAAATATTAATCGGTTGTAGATGCTCCATCAATTGCTTACTTTCAACAAGTTTCATTAAAATAAATCCTGTTGTCCACAAGATAATTTGTCAAGACTCACAAAAGCATTATCACATTGCGAATTCTGTTATTTTATTATCCAACTATCTGCGATGTAAACACAGTGCACGCTCAGATATTTATTGCTTACCATCGCAAAGAGAAGAGGGGGCTTGAAAATACCCTCTGTCTGTCTTGTTAGCTGGATAATTTGAAAAATAAGCAACGCGCTGACTCCCTATTTTAGTGTGTGTCTGTGTATAGGTGTAAACAAAAAGAGTATGTCTCAAAAAATTAAGGTGCCATTTATTTATAGAAACGGCCACCTGCTTACTAGTTTTATATTGCTTAAGTTTGGTTTCTCATATAATTGGGGTAGTTGGTAGGGTTGCCGAAGATTAATCTATGGTGGCCAAGGCCACCACTGGCCACCCCCTGGCTCCGCATTTGCACCTGGTGTTGTATAAAATGTCACCCTCCGTTTGCTAGGATCCTTCACTCTGCGACACTTCAAAGAAGCAAAAATAAATAAATAAATAAAAATACACTTCCTTTTTATACACAGCACAACTCCTGATATTTTGCCTTAAAAACATTAAGGTTTACTTGGATTGCCTGGCATTTCAGAAAAACACTCATCTTGAAAAATACAAACATTCACCATTCGTATTCTTCAGCGACGGAGGACATCAGCGTACTGCTTACGATTTTGCTCTCCCTCTTTATAAAAAACAATTAGGTGCTGATGCTGGGATTTTAATTTACATAGAATTGTATGGTTATCTTCAAGCACAAATAGCAGCAGCAGCTAACTGTAGCACTTCTGGTGCAGCCTTCAGAACTTTTAAAAGGGATGTTTCTGCTGGGATAACTGAGGTTTATAAAATAACTTTTGCATGAGTCTCTATATAATTTTTAATTTAGCAGCAGTTTATAAACTAGAGATCCACTTTGGTTTTGGTGCCAACTTAGATTAGCTAGTTTGTTTATCCAGTCTGAATTAAAGTATAATTCTTCACACATGGGCCATACAGAGAGCTATCTACAACAGGTAAGATATTGTTTGTTGCAATTCTAAAATGTAGGGGAACACCACCTCAGAAAAAGAACACCTCATCTCAGAAAACAGTTCATCTCAGCTTAAACAGAAAAAGAGATCACCTCAGCTCAAACAAACATCATTCATGTCTTTTGTGTTTGAAAATGTTTAAAATAAGATGCATCTATTCCCTTGGGAACAAACAGACTTTGCTTTACAGGTGTTCATCTCAGCACTAACTTCTTAGTTGACACTAATGAAAGTGTAATACAAAAAAAAGCTGTCACTGTGTTAACTTCACTGCCAATATGAAGTCATTTCCCATGAACCGGACAGATCATTTTAATGAGTTTTGGTTCAACTGATCTCAAAGTTGAAACATCTGCCGAGACTTTAACTTTTATTTTTTTTTAAAAAAGGAGTATTACTCCCAGGATGGGTTCCCATGAAGAGAACACATTTTAAAGAACCCTTTGTTTAATGACATTTTCTTTTCAGGAGATGAACAGCGACACCTTTTGAAGAACATTGCATGTTATTTCAAAATCTTCAGAACTGAATGTTTATTCATGAAAATGTGTGTTTCAAGTAATCTCTCTTTAAGATAATCATTTGTCTTATTTTTCTCTTTTAAAAGAAGAGTGACTTTTTAAAGGCAGACAGAGAAAATGGACTTTAGATTTTATAAAACATGACAAAGAGTTAGGACCACCCCTGTTCTGAGAGGTGCACCAAAGTCAATCTGTAACACACAGACCGTTAAGTTTCACTTCTTCGTCTTCAGTTCTACTTCAAGCACTTCAACTTCTCAACTTCTGCTACACGCTTCTTGAGCTCGGAACTGGGAGAGGAAAACTCAGTTTCTGCATGGAAGAGGAGCACCTTTTCTGCACAGAGACGGGACCAAAAGATACAGAAGAAACCCTGCAGAACCAGAAGCAGAACCTGGCATTAACCTGAGATTTGTTACCAGAACCATCACACCGCAGAGGAGTGGGAAAATCCCAGCTGACTCTCATATGGACCCTCGTCCCTCTAAGATGACAGGTGAACTTCGAGGAAAAATCAGCCTCTAAGTCACCAGAACATCTGGGCTGGTACCATTTTTAAGCAGCTGTTGGACCATTCCTGACCATCTTTTTCTGGTAGGAAAGAGACTTTCAAAGCAACTTCTGGTGATCATACATCACAATAATCTTGCTTTACACACACTATCTAACCTCCCAAACAGCTGGACTTCTATTGTGCAATACGACTGACATTTCATACTCTCAGTCACCTTAACTACCTCACTAATATCCATGATGTGCAATACAATTGTGTAATACTTGTATTTTTTACTTTCATTATTATATCTATATTGCGTTACATTTTTTATACTTTTAGTGTGTGTTTAGTGTTTAATGTGTGTTTTCTTAAGGCGTGTTTTTGCACTGGAAAAAGGAGTGGCTCTTAATTTCATTGTACTGCGTATAATGACAATAAAGGAATTCTGATTCTGACTACAGCTCATTTAAACACAATTTTAACTACTCCACAAACAGAACCAGTCCAAAAATCTGCCTTTTTAAAGTTTCACTGATTTGAATAATCAATTAGACCTTTGATACAAAGCTATTTGTTATTCATTTGTTTGTTATGCATAATCTTCATCAGCTATATCACAGATTATTATTTTTGTAATAAAATACATAAAAATCAACTAAATTTGTGATTATTTTGACACATCTGTGTGTACTGATTTGTCTGATTTTTGTATAACTGATTTGATGCCTTTTAAACACGAGAAAATAATTCACGTTTCAGTTTACATTTAATTTGGGGTTAGAGACTGATTTTTCCTCTAAAGAGAGGTGGTGCCCACACACACACACACACAACGAGGTTATTTGAATAATAAATGCATATCTTATGAGCTTAACTCGTAACTGATAATTTACAATATATATCCAACCCCATATCCCTCTACAAAAAATAAATCAAAAACACTTTGAACGATCTAAACTACTACTTTAGCTACAATCCTTAATGTAGTTGAAAATTATTGTGGGACAGAATTCAAGTGTAAACATCGTCCATGGCTTCTCCTTGCTTTTGAACTAAAAATACTGTAAAACCTCAGGAATGTTCTCACAGCTTCCTCAGAAAATACAGCGTCATGCTGCTCTACAGGGGAACTCCAAGAAAAAAAATATATATAGTGACAGCTACTTTATCAACCTCTCTGTTGGCCCTTTAGAGATGATGGAAGCAAAGGGAGATTCACTTCAGACAAGGAAGATACAGTGTTTCCTGTGTGTGCAGAACCTGGCAGGTGGAGAATAAAGTAAAGAAGTTAAGGAGAGGACGAAGAGAGGGATGAGAGATGAAAGAGAGAAGGGCTCGTCGCCTTCTTACTGTCCCCTAAGCTTCTCAGGTTTCCAGCTGTCTCTTCTGTAGTGAGGATGTTTCCTCTCAGCATGCCCCACTTATCAATAAGTCTGCTGGTTTAAAAAAAAAAAA
>NC_056513.1:23940870-23961036 GCF_014905685.2 Nematolebias whitei
ATTAACCCAAGCTTGATGATGGAGGACTTTAATACTTTGACTGGTCTCTCCGTCTGCTTTAAGGTAAATAAGGCTGTGTCCCACCTCTTAATAAAACACGACCATATTATTACTGTGTAGATTCAGAGCTTTCAGGTTGTTCATCACTTCACCGTTGGAAGCAGCAGATATAATCTGCGGCCACTTCTTCAGGTCGTCCTCCATCCCTCATCAAAGCAGGCAGCTGTATGATTATATTGTCCTGTTTGAGCTCTGACAGGTGGTGTTCCTACACGTTTAAATTAAATCAAAAATGCTCAGAGAAACTACATTATCTCGTGCTGTTTGCACATCAACAAACGCTGGTTTCGGTCTGTGCCAGAAGTTGCGCCCGTAATTCACGCAAGGCACCATGGGGGCTAGGAATAAGGTGGATAATGTATACATTACAAAATACAGATAAAGTAAAAAATAAATAAATAAATAAATCACGCATTACATCCTTTACAAAATACAGTGGTGGAGAAAGTACTCAAACACTTTACTTAAGTAAAAGTACAAATAAACAGACAAAAATGTACTCTAGTAAAAGTAGAAGTACCACATTAACATTTTTACTTAAGTAAAAGTAAACAAGTACTTGCTTTTAAAATACTTAAAAGTATTAAAAGTAAAAGTACTTCCTGAATGTATTACCTAATGCAATGGTCTACATAGCTTTAAGTCTGTGTACCATATGTATATTTTCTGTACTACATTAATAGAGTTGTTCCATTTTAATGAACGATGCTGCAGATAATACATGTTTTTATTGTGTTTACTCTGTGACACAGTTCACATTTGGACTTGTGATTCTGTGCGTCAGAATTTCAGGGATTACCTGCAGAGTTAAATGTCATGAAACAAAATAAGAGAGGAATGAATATACCTTTGAAAGTTTTTATTTAACTCAAAGTAAAACCATTGTGTCATTTTAACTGCAGTAAACACATTTAAGTAAAAGTTGTCTGCCTGAACAAAAGGAGCATTAGACACAACTAACAAAGGAACAGGCTCTGATCATTTCAACTCGTTTGTCATCAACTCTAGTTAAAATGTTTCTATTCAACCTTGTAATGGGTTAATAATGAACAATATTTTAACTTATTGACAACATTTTTAAAACTTGGACCCGAGTGTCGAGCCATTTCTTGTCTCCTAACATACATGAACTTGACACATTTTAATATTGCAGCAAGAATTTCTTGTTCAAATTCAGAAGAAGTTGGTTTTCAAAGATTTTTGAGTCCAGTCTGACTCTTTTGGGAGAGAGAATCTGTAATGTTGTGCTGGCTGACTGTCTTGCGGTGGAATACATTTTGGGTGTATTAGTGGTGCTGCAGGTGCACCCAGCTCAGTGACATATAAACTAGAATATATGTCATTGGTCCAGCTCTTCTTGAAGGCGGGTCTAATGTTACCTGCCCACTTTGCAGTGATTCACTGGACCTACTCCCCTCTCATCATTGGTTACTTTCAAAGTAACAGACAAATCAAAAAGCCACAACATGATTGTAACTTGTAATGCAATGCGTTATAGAAATGTAGTGTAGTAGAAAGTAGAGATACTTGATGTAAAATGTAGTGAAGTAAAAGTATAAAGTACCCATGTTTAACTCTACTTAAGTAAAGTACAGATACAGATCCTTCTCAAAAAATTAGCATATTGTGATAAAGGTCATTATTTTCCATAATGTAATGATAAAAATGAAACTTTCATATATTTCAGATTCATTGCACACCAACTGAAATATTTCAGGTCTTTAATTGTTTTAATACTGATGATTATGGCATACAGCTCATGAAAACCCAAAATGCCTGTCCCAAAAAATTAGCATATTTCATCCCACCAATGAAAGAAGTGTTTTTAATACAAAAAACACCAACCTTCAAATAATCATGTTCAGTTATGCACTCAATACTTGGTCGGGAATCCTTTTGCATGAATGACTGCTTCAATGCGGCGTGGCATGGAGACAATCAGCCTGTGGCACTGCTGAGGTGTTATGGAGGCCCAGGATGCTTCGATAGCGGCCTTAAGCTCATCCAGAGTGTTGGGTCTTGCGTCTCTCAACTTTCTCTTCACAATATCCCACAGGTTCTCTATGGGGTTCAGGTCAGGAGAGTTGGCAGGCCAATTGAGCACAGTAATACCATGGTCAGTAAACCATTTACCAGTGGTTTTGGCACTGTGAGCAGGTGCCAGGTCATGCTGAAAAATGAAATCTTCATCTCCATAAAGCTTTTCAGCAGATGGAAGCATGAAGTGCTCCAAAATCTCCTGATAGCTAGCTGCATTGACCCTGAGCTTGATAAAACACAGTGGACCAACACCAGCAGCTGACATGGCACCCCAGACCATCACTGACTGTGGGTGCTTCACACTGGACTTCTGGCATTTTGGCATTTCCTTCTCCCCAGTCTTCCTCCAGACTCTGGCACCTTGATTTCCGAATGACATCCAAAATTTGCTTTCATCCGAAAAAAGTACTTTGGACCACTGAGCAACAGTCCAGTGCTGCTTCTCTGTAGCCCAGGTCAGGCACTTCTGCTGCTGTTTCTGGTTCAAAAGTGGCTTGACCTGGGGAATGCGGCACCTGTAGCCCATTTCCTGCACACGTCTGTGCACGGTGGCTCTGGATGTTTCTACTCCAGACTCAGTCCACTGCTTCCGCAGGTCCTCCAAGGTCTGGAATCGGCCCTTCTCCACAATCCTCCTCAGGGTCCGGTCACCTCTTCTCGTTGTGCAGCGTTTTCTGCCACACTTTTCCTTTCCCACAGACTTCCCACTGAGGTGCCTTGATACAGCACTCTGGGAACAGCCTATTTGTTCAGCAATTTCTTTCTGTGTCTTACCCTCTTGCTTGAGGGTGTCAGTGATGGCCTTCTGGACAGCAGTCAGGTCGGCATTCTTACCCATGATTGCGGTTTTGAGTAATGAACAAGGCTGGGAGTTTTTAAAAGCCTCAAGAATCTTTTGCAGGTGTTTAGTTATGTCGTTGATTCAGATGGTTAGGTTAATAGCTTGTTTAGAGAATCTTTTTATGATATGCTAATTTTTTGGGACAGGCATTTTGGGTTTTCATGAGCTGTATGCCATAATCATCAGTATTAAAACAATTAAAGACCTGAAATATTTCAGTTGGTGTGTAATGAATCTGAAATATATGAAAGTTTCATTTTTATCATTACATTATGGAAAATAATGACCTTTATCACAATATGCTAATTTTTTGAGAAGGACCTGTACATGAAGTGTACTTAAGTACAGTAACAAGGTATTTGTACTTGGTTACATCTCACCACTGACAAAATATTAATTTTTTTCTTAAGCAGCAGGCTGTACATCATAGAGGGAATGCTTAGCCTTTGATATAATCTCTATTACCATTAAATCAATGTATTGTGTTTATTGCAACACCTCAAGCTTATATACAGTATGTATGACCAAATACGTGTAGAAACTTTCTGTTTAAACTATTTAGCCTATTAAAAACAACATTCGACTAGTTGCTGCTCTGCTCAGTAGACACAAAGATCAACAGAACATGGCTTCAGACGGCTCACCTCTGCAGAAGCTTGTTTGGGATCAAACCAGGGGTCCGTGCTTGTCCCGATGTAGTTTCTTTTATTACTCAATCACAACAGGTAGGGTTGAGAGCAGTCAATTTATTTATATCATTTAACTTCTGCCTTACAATTAGATAACCTGAAGGTTGGAGCTTTAACAGCTGCGTCACTAAAGATCAATGTTAACACAAATAACTTTTCAAGTAAAGTAGATTTTTTTTCAATTTTATTCATTCCCATATGCATTTCAGTTAAAAAAACAAAAAGGTCATTGTTTTATTAGATTGACTTTGATAACCTTAAAAAGCACCACCAAAGACAAAGAATATATCATAAAACACTGAACACATGATATCTTCTAAAACATGACCTTGAGTTGAGAGCTGCAGGCTGTACAGAAGATATGTGGTATGTTGAAAATGATTAAACGTGTGTGGTTAAAAAAAACAAAAACAAGGACAGTATGTGGTATGTACGGAGCAAAGTCATGTTGTCTTGTGAGACATATGGCTGCACCAGCTGGAGTTCGTACATTGTTGCAATGATAAGTGGCTTTTTCTTGGATTTCCTCCTTTTCTATGTTTATTCCTGCCGTTCCTCTCCTCTTTACTGCACGTTTATTTCCTGCCACTTGGATTCTTTGCTGCCTAAAAATCAAACTGTTGTTTAAATGCAGGCAAAGACAGAGGCGTCGTCATCTTAAGGCAAAACTAAAGTTATTTAGTTAATCTGGGACTGTTTCATATCATCAGACTTATTAGAACAAAAAATATATATATATATATTTTTTTTGTTTTTAATTTATCCTGTTCAGAACCATGGAGCCCAATTGAGAAATACTGAGATAAATAATTGAAATCATTTGATCAGATCAGTCCTTTACTTGGCTATGAGCTTACCGTACCCGCTCACAAACATTTACACCTTGAATAAACTACTTCAGAAATCGTTTTAAAGGGACTGGTTTTGCATTTATCTAAAAAGTATAAGTATAAACTATGCCAGGGTGGAGCGAACACCCACATTAACAATACATCAAAATACAGAGAAATAACATTCACTAAATATCCTTAGAAATCAATTGGAACTCTTTTCCTTGATATGGTTTACAATTTTTGTCAGTAATTTAACACTTCAGTGCATACATAAAGTTTAATGGTGTCAGGATCAGAACAAAACGAGAACGATGTAGAAGAAAAAATGTAAATACGTTCCAATTACTGTTTTTGTTTTTAAGATGGGGATGATTTGTGCTTACAATCTTATTCTGATTCTGATGTAGAACTGCATCGAGTGATGCTACAAAATCCACCAATCCTCTAAAAGCACATGGATTTTCTGAGCTTTCACTTTCATCATGGCCACGCAGGGCAAGTTCAAATGCACCACAGGACTTGACACAGTCTATTAGTTTTGATAGAATGTGCCTGTTTTTGTCAACCTCATTGTGCTTACGGATCCCTACCCTGTAGCCTTCATCAAGCTGAGAAGAAATGTTTATTTTCCCAAACATGGCCAGTCACAGTGCAGTTTCCATGTGGATCCCAGATTGTTCACGCTTCTTTGCCTTCTCTAAAAAAAAGCTTTAAATCAGCCATACACCTGAATTACAATCTCAGCTGGGGCAACAGCACCACCAGCCTGATCAAGAAAGCTCATCAGAGATAGGCCTGTCACAATAACAAATTTTGCTGGGCGACGGTCTCAGAAATTATTGCAATAAACAATAATATTGTTTGAAATTTGACAATAATTAGTAATCATGGTCAAATTTATGAAGAAAGGTTGGTTAACTTGTTTTGCACCTAGTACCTTTTTTTGATCACCGGAAGGCAGTATGACTGTTTGAACCGAAGGATGGATAGTGAGGGAGCGAGCAGAGTGCCTCTTTAAGAAAAATGGGAGGGAGGCCCCTTGACGTGACATGGGCCGTCTCTCCTTCCTTTCTTTGGTTCTCAAAATGGCGGACGCTCGGTGTGGTTTGAGCTCTTTATCATAGCATTTTTCACACAAAGCTTTTAATAAAAAAAATCAGTAAACAAGTTCTCAGCTTCTTTTTGCAGAGAAAAACAACTTTTTACACAAAAGCACAGGTTTCAACCGTGAATTTTGGAGCTTCGACAAGACGGAGGTTTTTTCCTGAGGTCGGCCTGTTAGCTTAGCTCGTAGTTTAGCTTCTCAGCTTAGCTGCTTTTAACGATCCAAAAACGCAATTTTGGATGGTTAAAATTGATTTTAAAGAGAAAAGAGAAAGGGAGGGGTCAATGAAGAGCACCGGAGTTGAGCCTTTTGTCATCCAGTGTCTTCAGTAGAAGGAGAGACACGAAGAAACAATAACACCGATAAATGAAAATGATGTTGATAATTTTCATTTATCATGCGATTAATTTATTTATTGTTTATTGCGACAGGCCTAGTCAGAGACTACTTCCTCAGGCAGCTGAGACAAGCTGGTCTGGGAAGCTCAGTCCTCACCTCCTTCTACAGGTGTGCAGTGGAGAGCATCCTGTGCTCCAGCATCAACGTGTGGCATGGAGGCTGCACAGCTGCTGAAAGAAAAGCTTTGCAGAGAGTAGTGAAGGCTGCACAGAAGACTGTTGGAGTCAGTCTCCCCACCATCACAGACATCTACACCTCCAGATGTAGGAAGAGAGCCACCTGCATCATGAAGGACCCCACTCACTCAGCACACACACTTTTTGCCCTGCTCCCCTCAGGCAGGAGCAAGAGGTCAAGGAGCATTAAGTGTAGAACCACTAGACTGAGGAACAGCTTCTACCCTGAAGCTGTTAAGACTCATGAATCTCTAACCAGGATAATCAATGTGAAAAAAATCACATCATGTTGCTGCTGATCTGTTTCATGTTGCTGCTGATATGTTTCATGTTGCTGCTGATCTATTTCAATGTTGCTGTGTTCATTCGTCCTCATCTGCTCACACAGACTCATGTTCGTGCTGCTGTTTGGCATATTGTTTGTATGCTACTAGTGCTTAGTGTATATTTAGTTGATATTTTTCTTAGTTCACATCTTAGACCTTATTACTGTTTTTCTTTTACATTTTATACTTTCGTTGGCTGTAACTGGGACCCAATTTCGTTCCGCCACATGTGCCACGTGATGCATATGATAAATAAAGAACCTTGAATTTGTCTGTTTCTCAAAGTTTCTAAAATTTGACTCCACATGAACACATCAAAACTGTAGTTATTAAACACCTCCACTTTGGAAAGTGCTTGTTGTGAAACACGTTTTTCTCACCAAAAACTGTTTGTTACATGTGGATGGGAGGTGTAAATCCAAGTTTTTAAAAATATCTAGTGTAATGTGAACAGGGCCTAAATTGTTGGAGGCTACTGGGGCACCGACTAAAAACCTATGCCGGCTCTGGGAGGAAAAAAATAAAATTAATGCCACACTGGTGGTGGTTGAAAAGGACAAATTCAAATCCAGAATCTTCATACGGTGAAGACACAGGGCTGAAGCTAAATTAATATCAGACGTTAGATTTGGTTCAACAGATGGTCATGCACTTCTCGTCTCTAAGTGGAGCGGCTGCCTGATGTTTCCACAGTAACTTCACTTGTTCTCAAATTGACTTAAATATAGGTTCGCATTTCTTTCTATCATTTTAAGAAAGTACAGATGAAACAAAAATAAACTGCTTATTGAAAGCAACACGGTAGAAAACACTGAAATTGTTATGGTGACAACAGGCCCAAAAAAACATTTCTGGTTGAAGTAAACAACTTTGCTCGCTCTGATTAAATACTGTGAACCTTAAATTTGGCAGGTTTGGAACAGATTAAATATTGATCCCCCCACCCACCCTTCACATTCAAACAGCGGCATGCATTTTAAATGTGGTGGCAGAGATGATGGCTGAAATTTTTACATCCTTTCTCGTTGAATTTTCTATGATGTGTCAAGAAACAAAGAAAAACAAACTTCTGTACATATAGTATTTTTTATATAACCCCCTAAAAGAGAGGGAAAAAAAATGTATAAAAAATAACCAGTGAAGAAGACACAAAAGAAAAAGTTTTATGCTCCCCACAGTAAATATTGTTCGAAGACAAAATGTATTTCAGCCTTGCACAATAAAAAATTTGCTCCAAATACAAATAAATGTCTGGATAAAACCCTCCAAGGTGCCACTGAAGAGATAAATTAAGAATTTTTGAAGTAGAACTCAGTATTTTACCCAACAATGTACTCATTCTTCACAATACATCACTTAATCTAGATGTCAGAGCTGTTAAAAAAAAAAAATTGAATTAGTAACAAAAAAAAACTTAAACTAAACCCAAGTTCTATCGGTGCACCTGGGTATTAGATGTCAAAGAATTTCAGACTGTGGTTTGTCGGCTGAAGAGGTCAAGGGTCACGGCGGCGAGGAAGGCTGGGATGCTCTTCTGGTGATGCAGATGGAGGGCCACCATCTCTCCAAGAGTTTTGGAGAACTCCGTTTCCATAAGTTGCATGGATCCATTCGAGCCCTGCATCAGATGCCAAAAGCAAAACATCCAACAATTACACATCAGTTTTCCAACAACTTTTGAAGAGAAGCGAGATTACTTGAAGTTGCTCTCGTCTGAAGGGAATTGTCAAGTGTGCATCAGTGTTTGCTGTGTGTGTACACGATCACAGCAGGAGGGAGGGCGTCTAAACCTGTGTGGATTAATTAAAAGGAATGAGGAGCAGCTCGGGGCGATGGAGTGAAGGAGAAAGGGATGAGGGAAATGGGATAAAGTAATTAAAGCAATGCAGGGAGAGAAGGAGGTAGCGAGGAGCAGAGTCCCATGACATGCTGAGGAGATATTGAGACGTCGGAGAAATGTCCTGTCGGTGTTTGTCAGAGACACGGATCTTTAATCAGGTGGACAGCAGGTCATGAGAAAATACCGAGGAAGGCAGTCCCAAGACGCTTTTGGACTTAAAAAATAAACATAATATAAAAACACATTTTACATTATGGTTATAAAATTGCTCAGACTTTAACTAAAAGAAGTAAAAGTGAGAGCCCAGTGGCGCATTGTCACAAATCTCTTCTGGGTGGAAGGACAGGTTCCTGAACTAATGGCATTTAAAGCTGACTGCACAATGTTTAACTGGGGATGGAAATGTGGTATGGGAAGTGCTTAAGAGGCACAGACCGCACAGTTTTCTGTCTTTTTATGCAAAATGCACAAAAACTGAGATATAACACTGTTTTACAGTTAAAGGCAGTGAGAGGGAAACTCAACTTTGAAGGACACTTTTAGGTTTTTTTTTTGTTTTTTTTCCAGTGATTATATCAAATAAGACTTATAGCCTAATATATATATATATATATATATATATATGAAAATTCCCAAGTTAAAAAAATTAAACATACAACTCACCAAAGTTCATGCTTAATAATCCAGGTATAAAATCCAACAGTGTTCAGTCAGGTCATATGGATGGTTTCCTTCTTTGCCGAGACGTTTTGTCTTTCATCCAAAGGACTTCCTCAGTTGACGAGGGAGAGGGCAGTCCCCAGAGGCCATCTTAGTACCAGCAAACTGTGTTTTTCCCCACTATGGAGTATGCTGCGTGTGGGAATCAGTTTTGTTTGGTGGTCTCTCGGAATGAGGAAGTCCTTTAGATGAAGGACGAAACGTCTCAGCAAAAAAAGAAACCGTCCAGATGAACTGACTGAACATTGTTGGCTAAACAAATAACTATTTAAGCCCCCAGTATACTGCCGCGTACATCCATATGCAGAGGTACGCATGTACGTACGCAGAGGTACGTGCGTACCCCCAGCGTACTCTCGGTGCAAAGCTCAAATTTTCACGACCATATACGCGTACGCGGTGCCGCACAATAAACTGCCCAGCGACGGACTGTTTTGTATGCGACACCAATGTATTAAATTCCCCTTCTTCATCTCTGATCTGGCCTTTTCTTTTGTTTTTTTGCCAAGAGGCAGTGATCTCTTCCTCCTCCGTTGATGCCATGACTGAAATGGTGAGAAATGGAGGAATTTGTCAGAAGCGAATTAAACTCAGGTCCAGCGTGACTGCAGGAGGGTCTGGAGATTTCCTGGTGGGCTGGTCTGATGTGTGGGCTGTAGAGCCAGCTCTCTCTGTTTTTTTTTTATTTTTTTAGATCTTTTTATTAACAACATATAAACACAGAACATCGCTGCGGCGGAGGCTGCCAGCGCTTGATTTTTTTTCTTTTTTCCGACCTGTCAATCAATCCAGTAGGCGTGTCAGCAAATGACCAATCGGAGACCTCAATTTGTCCCAAAGGTAAACGCCCCTCGTCTGTGAAGCTGCTCTGCTGCTGCTCTGCAGCTGCTCGGGGTGTATGCTGGAATATGTCTGAACCCTCTGCATACAGTACACGTGTACGTACGCGTAAACGGACGTACGCGGTAGTATACTGGGGCCTTTATTGTACTGGTAGCTTTTTTCGTTTACAGTTTATTCATTAAGCCCCTCTTGGCTCACGCCGATTTGTTGCCGATCATCTGACCAATATGTAGCATCATCTCCAAAGGCTCCGTGTTGTTAGCTTTGTGGAAAACAGCACACATGTCTGTTTGCACCAGTCTGGCAGCCACTATGCTCCAGTTTGGACATAAAATGGAATAATAGAATTTTAAACCAAATATTCAATTCAATTCAATTCAAAAATACGTTATTAATCCCAGAGGGAAATTAAGTGTTGTCGTAGCTCATCATCCTGGTTTCATTCAAGAGTTGTTAGATGCTCATAGCTGTGGGAAGGAAGGATCTCCTGCAGTGAATCTGAAGGATCTGGCCACAGATACTGATCCGTGCACCCAGATCCAGCTTGCTGTCAGATCCGGCAGGCCTCTTGGTCCTCCTGGGCAGCAGGACTGCCCGAATGCTGGACAGAATTCCTCCCTGAGCGATGATCACTCTTCCCAGCAGTCTGCAGAGCTCCTCGTTGCCACAGACAGACAGCTGAAGGTGCCAGAGGAAGATCCCGGTCCTCCTGATGTCACGAGTTGTTTCCCACCAGCTTCAGAATCTCTGCAGCCATGCACTCGAGCACCGCCGTCAGGTTGACAGGAATTTGTCCACGGAGCCTCTTTTTCCAACTCATTTGGGATTTGATGCTGTAGTTGAGGTATTTCAGCTTTTGAGACGTTAATCAGCTGTTCCTGGTTGTTAAAAAACACCTTGTTGCCATGGTTCGCATCATAACAAATGCCCCAAAGTAAAAAGAAGTTTCAGCTAAAATCCTTCCAGCTGCACAGCATCCGATACCAGAGGAAATAATCATCCGAAAAAAGTGATTTGCATCCAGAAAAAGAGGAATTAAAGTTTCCAAAAGCAATAACTCAGAATGAAAGTAACAGAGCTGCTCCAACATGCAGCCAACTTGAGCGGCACAATTATATATTATAAATATATAAATATTATAAATATTAACTTAGTTAAATGAGGACTTCTGTTTGTTAAATCTTTACAGTATAAACAGTTTGAGCATATAATGTTGGAAGGAGTTATTGTCTTGTCTCGTCATCACAAAGCTATAAAATAAAAAGGGGGACTGGTTACTGACAGTATATGATAACTTGTGCTACTCTAATCTCTACTGTGGGAATGCTATGACAACACTCTTCTCCATTTTAGTCCCATAAGATACACGCATGTACACATTACTCTCTCTTTGTGTTTCGGAAGATACTTAAAAGATGGTAACAAAAAAAACTTGGCATGTGTTTTAAGTCTATTGTTTCATCTAGTTTTGGAATTTTGCATGCGGGCATGGAATGCTAACATGCACCTAGAAACTTAATAAAGATATAAACACTTTTTAAAAATCGTGATACTTCTGGACCCTTTAGTGGTAAGTGTTTATAAGCAGAGAAAAGTTTTCCGTCTGAAGAAGTGCTCTGTGAAGCTGTGACGACCCTGTTAGCAATGATGCTTGTGCAAGTGACTAATATTGCAGCATTTCCTTGATTATTCCTAAGCAGTCAGATACTGTATATCCAGGGGTAAAGGTGCTTTTGTTTAAATAATTTTTTTCTTCTTGTCTTTTATTTTTTTTAATTGTATACAGTCAGGATTTTAGACAGTAAATTAAAGGAAAAGAAGGATGACATGCAACAAAGGTCTTGAGCTGGATTTGTTGTGGCTCTGTGGTAAGCGCATTAGAATATTTCTTAGTGGTATTTCTAAAATTAAGTGTGCCTGCCAGTCTTGGTGGCAATTAAGAAGAAATAACAATTAGCCCATGAAAATCACCTGAAAAAAAGCAGTCGTCCTCCAATGCAAGAGTTGGGGGTTCGAATCCACCAGCAGTCACATGCCGAAGTGTCCCTGGGCAAGACACTAAACGCCTCATTGCCTCCAATGGTGTCCCATCAGTGTATGAATGTGATAAATCACTGGTTGGTCTCTTTAGAATGATTTGTTCAATTAGCTTTGTAAAGATCTAGTAGAGTGCTGTATGAATGGGTAAATGAGGACACAGAATGTTGTGTAAAGTACTTTGAGTATCTTGATTAGATAGAAAAATGTCTATATAATTACAATCCATTTACCAGGAGTCAACATTTCATGAAAAAACGATTTAAACTGGTTGTTAATTATGTGACTAATGCTTGACTATTCACCAAGCATCCTGCACAAATATACAAAACTCACACACATAAAAAAACCTGACAGCCCTTTTTGCTTCTTTCTTACGTGTGATAATTTCACTTTGCACATACAGTATTAACTAATACAACACAAAAAGTGTTAGCAGTACAACAAAATGTTACTTATGTCACTAAAATATGCTCTGATGTAAACCAGGCCAATATAACATGATTTGTTTGGATCGATACATACAGTGGAAAGCTCCATGGTTAGTTGGAAACAACTTGGCATATTATTGCCAGTTCATGGTAATGTTAGCAGTGTGTTGCTAGCAGGTGTGGGTAGAAAAAATGTCTATTGTAAAAACAACAATATGAACTCCTGAAATTAGTGTTGTGTATTCTTGCTCAGGAAAATCCCCTTAAGATCTCAGCTCTCTTTTGCAAGGGAGGCCTGGGCCTGAAGGCAGCCTTGTGTTTTTGGATTGTGGGAGGAAACCGGAGTACCTGGAGAAAATCTGAACACTCAGAGAACATGCAAACCACGCAGAAAGACCACAGGTCCAAAACGGGGATTGAACCCAGGACCTTCTTACTGTGAGGCAACAGTGCTAACCACTAAACTGCCGTGCTGCCCTTACACAAATCTTCATCAGGCTAAATCTTCATTACACTGGCCTGAACACCATAGTGTGGCGATTCAAAGACGTTTCTCTTCTCACAAGTTTTCTCTTGACAACTTCCCACCGCTTTATCTTCCAGCTTCCTCCGTGGCTCTGCTTCCCTGATAATCCCCAGTGTGTTTCCTTCCCCCTGTGTGGTTGCCTGAAAGTTGTACCATCTCCTCAGGCTTGCTACTCTCATCACAGGTGCAGAAACAAACAAGTGTGCGCCAGGCTCCAGAGACTGATGGGGCTTCGGGAACATGGTACACATACAAAAAAAAAAAAAAGAGAGACTGCGACCAGTTACCATGGAGATCTCAGTGTCTGAAACACCTTCACGCAGAAGTCTGTCCTCGGAACAGATTGTGTGCAAGTGGGTGTGTACGAGACACAGTGGACTATTTGATACAGGCCTAAGGGAGATGAGCTAACTGTGAGGCCCCCCACAGACAGTTGGAACAGAAAACTAAGATAACAGCCTTCTTGTCTGGTGAAACACAAGTGCTCCCACACAATGTTTGATTCCGAGTAGCCAAATGTCCATGCCAACACACGCAGATGGACCGACAAAGGTTACTCAGACATGCATATGTTAAGAGACATAAAACTTGGGAAGTGACGCATTAATCCGTGAGATAAAGCCCCTTTAAGACATGAGACATGCAACATTATGACCAGTGGTCACTTTGTGCTTCCTTTAAACGTGTGTGAAAGAAGAGTTACACTGATTCTGTAATCTTAGACGTTTACACAGCATTGGACAAGAAACAATGAGTAGTATATGTCTAAAGTCCTCATTTGGAAAATATCTACTTACTGGTACATTATATTATAACATTTAATATATGTCAGTCGTGGAGAAATTTTAAAACTGGATAAAAGAAGATTCAGTTTACTTAGTTTTTTTATATAGCACCATGTCACAACAAAGTTGTCTCAGGGCACTTTACAGGAACATTCACATAGAAAAGCCAATTAGTAAAGTTTTCTATCTAAGGAAGCCAGCAGGCACGTTGACTCTTCACTTTGTCGCAGTCTCCCATCTTGAGCAAGCACAATGGCAACAGTGGAAAGGAAAAACTCCCTTGATGAAAAGATGAAAATATCACTTTTCTATATGATTACGGTTGACAAATATTTTGTTTTACTCATTAAAATTTAGTTGCATTGCCGTTTCACTACAATTGCCCTCACCAAACAGTTGTTTGACAGATCAGAAGCTTGCCTTCATGCAAAACACAAAAGCCACAAAATATACTTTTTCCTCCCTTAACATGTCATTTTGTCCTAAAAATCTATCTTTCAGCCAAATGATGTGCTGAATTATATACAAAAATAAAACCCAACAACCAATAGATAGGAGCAGTTGAAAATATTCCACATAAGAAAGTTGAAGCTTTGACACTAACATTCTCTTCATGAATCGTTTATCATTTTATTTGAATTGGACACTAAAGGAAATATATATGTGCTGAGGTGTGTATATATATATATATATATATATATATATATATATATATATATATGCATATATATTTTTATGCTGCAGCTAAACAAAGCAAATATTTTGAAAATGTTTAAAATAGTTTAATTTAAAAAAAAAAGTTACTAGGTGGAATGTGACGTCGCTCAATGCGAGTTGTGTTAAATGTTGACTCAATGTTGTGTTGAAATTTTTTTTACTTTAACGACATTTGAGTTAAAGCATGAACATTAAGTCAATGAATGAAAAGTCACGCACAAAACTGCTGTTGTCCTTTGATTTTGTTGTTATTTACCAACACGACAAAACAGATGCTAGACTGTAAAAACGCAATCAACCGTTTGGCAAAATAGTAATTAGTGAGTCTGTTCGTTTTTGGGTGCAACATGTTGTCGAGTGCAGACTGAGCAGATGATTCACCTTGGCTTGTTATCCCAGTGGGGGCAAGATTAGAAACGGTTTGTGTTATTATATCTAAATACAATCACAGGTAATAAATATATTTTTTCTAAATATTAGAAAATATTTTAGTTTCTTGTGTCTTTTTCTTTGCTAAGTGAAAACTTCAAAAATGAATCAAAGGTCACAGTAAACCTAAGCTATTCAAATGCTGACCTTATCAGCGCTTACTTGCATATTCACACTTTCATAAAGAAAATATTTCAAGCAGTACTTGACCTTTATAAATAAATCCAACAAGGTTCTGTTTACCGTTAGTTCTTCAAACATAAACAGAACTTTAATGTTGATGAAATGTCACCTAACAAAAACATACTAGAGCGATATTAGTATAAATACCAATATTACAAGTTTTAACTTTGGGGCGACATCAACCTTTTTCAACGTGAAAACTGACAATGACAGAAAACTTCCACGAGTTCACTAAAGATAATAATGGTACGACTGTGGCCGAAATCTAACATGACACAGCTGTGCACAAGTTTTTAGAAAAGATCTCAGAGAAGTATCATCTCATTCATCTCTCCATTTGTCTATCCAATTAAAGGAAATCGATACTTCCTGACTTGAGGAGGTGGGCGGGGCTTTATAGTGATCTGACCCATCTGAGGAGCTGAATACTAACTGAATGACAATTATTTTGCAGTTTTATAACTTTTACAACTAGCTAAAGAACAAAACAACAATGTAGCACAATGTACTGATATTTTTAGTAAATATACTTCATTGGTTTAATGTTTAGCTCTGAAAATCTAAATTAATTCAACGTAAGCAAAAACAGCCTTTTGCTGGTTTTCCTTCTTTACTGAAGATGCATGTTGTACAATCATTTCTCCCTTGTAAAATGAAAATTTCTTAGTTTTAGTTTTGTAAAAACTTTGATGAGAAGCATACCAAACATAGTTTAAACTTCAATATGACACCATTTAAAATAAACAAACAAAAAAGTGATAGTTAATTATTAATTTTCACATTGCTAACAGTAAAGATATATTCGTTATTATTTTTGTTTTAAATTTATTCCCCAAGAGTCAACAGTCAAGTTATAATTTTGGGATAAACAACTGTTTATAGTAATTCACAGATGTGGCAAAAGGAAATGTATATTACCTTCCTAATTATTTTTTATACAATAGTGCCATTTGTTGCTTTTTTTCCTTCAGTATTTTAAGTCTCATTTTAAAATTTTCTTTTTCTTAGGGCATGGGGAGATTTTACTGTAAGTGACACACACATATACACAAAAAAATTTAAAATGCAAACACTGAATTTCTACAACATATGTGAACTATACATGTTCGGAAATAATTTTTTAAAATGTTTTTATATATTTTTTTTTTTTTCTTTCAGCTGTTCCCTTTGTTACGGGTCGCCAAATTAATATTTACTTTGTTTTTCGTGACAACTACCACCAATGGTTAACAAGTTTAAATATATGTGTAGATCTGATAACAATTTACCACACCCTTGAAAATCATATACCTTCATATAAGAAGGTCACATTTTTCTAAAGGGCATGGAAACTTGGTGTTTGTGATGTGAAGACCTCACACCTTTGGGTCTGACAGGGTTCTATTATAAGAAGATGACACGCAGTTCAGAGATCAGCAGCTCTGTCTTTGCTCTTGAGCTCCAATTAAAGATGAGACGAAATGAAAATGTTGTTTAACTTTGCATATGTAGAGCTGTCTGTTTTAATGTTTAAACTTCCCTCTTCTGATGCCATAAAGTCATATACAATACCAACATTGACACAGCTGTCTCACAAAAAAACACCCACCCACAAATGATACTTTTACTGGATAATATAGCTGCTGATTAGTGGTGGTGGTAAGAAAACAGAAGGCAAATTAATTAAATAATCATAAATATGCAAATTAATAGCTTTCAATTTAAATGCAGATTTTGGCATTTTTCTGAATTTGACAGCCGGATGTCAGAAGGAATTATATTAAAACTAAAAAAAAACATACGACAGAGTTCTCATCAACAATGATTAAATCAACAGCAAACATATCCATATTAATATTCTAATTAGCTTTTTGATCACTGATCTTAAAGTGTCCTTCATATGTATGAGCAGCAAACTGACGAGAACAACATTTTGTCACTGGTATTATAAACACTTAAAATGAGGAATTGATTAACCTGATTTTCTGTGGCATAAATACATAAAACATTGGAAATGTTATGGTTGCTAATGTCTGACACTCCTGTGCCCTCAAATCAAAGATGTCAGGATTATTTTTTAAACTTACTTTAAATTGTAATTTACCTTCATGTAATTTTCTGATAACTTTTATTACATTAGTAAGTAAAGCTTGGAGAAATTCAATGTGTCTTCTATGTTTGTTCTGTTGGCTTTTAATAGTAATGCCCACTACTGCACAAACTACTAGATCTTGCTTTGCTTCTTACACTCAGAAAAACTTTGGGATCAAAAAGTGTACGCTGTGACAACGCTGGGACAGTTTTCTTTTAAGGAGCACATTTATGACATCAAGAAGACTTTTGTTGTTATGTACTGCGTTACCATCGAGACAAAGGACATATGTTCAGAACAATGACCTGAGGAGCGAGACCAACAAATGGGTACGCAAATGGGTACAGTGACAGCCACGCACACACAGAGGGCAAACAGGATGGAAGACTGTCAGGACAAATACGAGTCAATATTCTCTTCTGTCTCTGGACTCTTTCAGATTTATCACAGACTGTTTAAGTGCTGTATATGAAAGTTTTTCTACTTAAAATTATGTTAATTTATTCATCTGCTTCAGTTTTCCCATCAGGATTTGTATTTACAGTGACCTATCGCGGGGGTTACACGCCAGAGACCCCAGCGGTAGGTGAAAATCCATGAAGTAGCAATGTTATATTTATTTTATTATTTATATCCCGTAGGTTTAAGGGTTTATAAACCTTTTTTGGTTTTGAACCAGTTTGACATGACTGTCGACAAGGAAGAGGGCCGGCACAAGAGGAGGGGGCATGCCAAAGACACCATCTTAGCACCAACATAACTGGTTTGTTCCACTTTGGAGTAAGCTGTTTGGGGGAAGAATCAGTCTTGTGTTGTGTGTTTCCTTGACTGATGGAAGGCTTCTGGATGGAAGGTGAAACGTTTCAGCAAAACAAGAAACCGTCCAGATGACCTGACTGAAAATTGTTGGGTTGTATACCTGGATCATTAAGCATGGACTTTTTTGCTTTATAAACCCTTCCCACTCTCTTATTAACCTTTCCCACTCTCTTTATAAACACTTTATATGCTCTTAAACACTTTGGCGATGTGATAAAAATGATGATGAGATGAATGTACAGTACATACAATGTAAAAAAACTGGGTTTAAAAAACCTGCGATACAGTGAATCCATAAGAAGAGAACTGTGATATAGCGAAGAACGTCTGTACTGGGGCAGCACGGTGGCACAAATGGTAGAGCTGCTGCCTCTCAGCGAGCAGGTCCCCGGTTCAAATCCCGGTCCGGAGGCCCTTCTGGGTGGAGTTTGCATGTTCTCTCCGTGCATGCGTGGGTTTTCTCCGGGTACTCCGGTTTCCTCCCACAGACCAAAAACACGCATGTTAGGCTGATTGGTAACTCTAAATTGTCTCTAGGTGAGAGAGTGAATGGTTGTTTGTCTCGTTTGTCTCTATGTGGCCCTGTGATGGACCGGAGACCTGTCCAGGGTGTACCCCGCCCCTCGCACAGTGATTGCTGGACACGGGCACCAGTGACCACCGTGACCCAAAAGGGAAGAAGCGGGTAAAAGATAATGGATGGACGTCTGTACTGTTTTATTAGTGCTTTGATCGTGTTTATCTTCATAGCTGTCAGCAAGATATCAATGGGACATTTGTTTCCTTCAATGAGTCAATGAGTGAAATTTGGTCAGTAAAAGCTTTATTTCTTTTTCTTAAAGTATCTCACTCTGGCTGTTTTGCATTTCTTTGCATAACATAACAGATTTTTGACATTTTAAAGTGCCTTCCCATCAAAACAAAGGACTTGATTTTCTTCCATCACTCCTCTGTCAGCCCTGCTCATTGGCAGTGGCACAGGTCTACACAGCATGAGAACCAGCCTCAGGTTTGGAGAGCAGTCCATAAATCAAAGGACACTATGAGGTATGTTTTGTTACATGGGGAAAAAAAGTTAACGTAGATAGCTAATCAGCTGCCAACATGGCAGCAATTCAATGCATTAAGGCATCTAGATGTGAAGACAACTAGCTGAAGTTCAAAATGAGCATCCAAAGTAGATTTAAGTGACTTTGAACGTGGCGTAGTACAGTAGTTAGTGACAGACTGATTTACTGCTGATCTTTCAGGAACTTTCATGCACATCCGTATCTAAGGTTTACAAAGGATGGTGAACAAAATGCCAAGTTGATGTAAAAGGTCAGAGGAGAATGAACAAAGGGGTTTGAGATGACAGAAAGGCAGTATTTTACATAACCACTCATTGCAACCAAGCAGTGTATGCGATACACGGGTATACGGATGGCGATGATACAGGACATGGGCTCGTGTCACGGTCAAGACATTTGGAACATTTCATAGACACAATGAGTTGGTTCAACCTATTTTTTTGTATAATTAATACTTAAGACTTAATACTTAACATGTTTTGCTTTGATACGGTTTTATAAATTCTATAACATGTTTTTAACACAAAGCCAACTGTTGTACAAAGTTTGTTGTACATTTATTCAAATAAAAGCATAAGCGAAATTGTGAAATGTTCAATATGCTTAAAAATCTAAATAAAGTAAAAATCACATTGTACTAACCAGTGTACTTTGGTTTCTAAGCACAGTATACCCACTACAAAAATGTAGACTACTCCACTGCAACCAAGTTATGCAGAATATCATATCTGAATGCACGAAATGTCCAACCTTGAAGCTACAGCAGCTGAAGACCACACTGGGTTTCACACATGTCCGCTACAAACAGGAACCTAAAGCCACAGTTCCTACAGGATCACCAACGAAAGAAAATAAAAGATTGGAAAAACACCGGCAAGTCTTAATTCACTGGACTCCAGTGGCCTCCACAATCAAGGAGTCACAAACTAAGTTTAAAACAGTCAGGCCATCTGGACAGTTTCTTTTTTTAAAATGTCTCAATAGATCTTAGTAGTCAGAAAAGAAATAATAAGATAAAGGTTTATGCCTCTAGGTTACATAGTACATCAATGGAAATTTCCCCCATCAGCCCATGGACAGTTCTCTACCAGGTCCTCCTACAAAAAAATCAATTTGAGGACAATGCTGGCATGTTAGTGTCCGTCTCACACTGTAACTCACACACACACTTGCACAGATACACACACACACACACACACACACACACACACACACACACACACACA
>NC_056513.1:23961046-23982136 GCF_014905685.2 Nematolebias whitei
ACACACACACACACACACACACACACACACACACACACACACACACACACACACACACACACACACACACACACACACACACACACACACACACACACACACACACACACACACACACACACACAGAGGAATTCACACATTTATGTGGGGTTAATCATTCCAGGGTGGCTGATAAAAAGGAGACAAGCCATTAAAATAACACTATTCTCATGAACTGCACTTCATTAACTGTCCTCGTTCTTCCCTCACTTTTACAGAGAGGCTACTCAACTTTTGTAAAACACCAGGTTCTCATGGTTTCTGCTACATCTACATACCACCTCAAGTTATCTCCCTCCATCTCCCTTCATGTGATAGACTTTACAGGTAATAGGGAGTAGGCTTTGACAAGCTGGCCTTTTATTTTCCTTTTATTAGGAGGGAAAGAGGAGACCATGTTAAGGAAGTGAGGGAAGTGAGAAAGAGCAGCTAAGTAAAAGAGAAGTCAGTCAAAGGAGAAAACCTACAGGTTTTCACGATCTGCAGTTGATACCACGTCTCCTTGCACCTGTCTGCTTATTTGTTAATGAGATGATCAATAGAAGGAGTGGGCAGATCAAGCAGTGGGTCTGTGTCAGGAGATTAGAGACACAAACTTCACAACTTCTTTATTTTTAATTACACTATTAAAATTCAATCTATCAGCCTAGAATAATAGAATGCCATATCTTGAGAGCCACTTGCACATTATTGATAAGTGTTTTTTCCTTTGGTCTGTAACAATCTAATCATTATGCACAAACTGCACATAAATATAAATGAGCTCTACTCTTAAATGCCAACTTTAATTTTTATACCTTGAGCTCATCTAAACCTTTTTAATTTGCAACTGTTAATGTACAAGCAATGATTTCCTCTCCTTGAAACTTGAGCAAGAAAAACGTTCAAATAACTCACTCACTCAGACAGCTATGGTATTTATCACTGATTAGCAGAGCCTCATAAATACCTAATCACTGATGCTAATCAGCCCCATCACCCAGGGGGTGAGCTAAAAATATAAATTACATACAAGCCAGAGTTTGACACCAACATTCTCTGCAATTTGAAAACACCACTGATATCACACTCATTTGAATTCAATATTAATCCATTATTACCAAACTGCAGTTCTATGTGCATATAAGCAGCTTTTTAAATAAACAGATTCTTATTTATATTACTATAAAAGAACAACAAAAAACAGTTAACCTCGACACCGACAACTTTTGATCTCCCTCCACCTCAGTAACCTCTAATTTGTAAAAGTGTTTAAAAATAAATCAGAGCATTGAGCACCAAGTTGCCAAAACACTGATGTGTTGCAGCTCATCTACACCAGCGCTTAATATGAGACGGATCCTGCCAGAAAAAAAAAATCTGGGAACTCTCTTGTTTTGAAAGGGTGTGTTCTGGCAACTTTTTGCTTGGATCCGGCAACTCCAGTCTCTGCCCCTAAAAGTTAAAGTCAATGCGCATTTTTATTAAAAAAAACTATAAAAATAATAATTCAGCAGCACAACTATGGTAAACTGCAAATCAGTTTGACAGTTTAAGGGGGTTATTAATAAAATTTTGATTGTTTATTAAAAATACAATGAGAGGAGACGTTGCCCTTGGCTTGGCTGACTGAACATTGTTGGAGTCTCCTAGATGCTGTAGACGTAATGAAGAAGGAGCAGATTTACATCATGTGCTCTGAAATTGTAATAAAAAGAAGAAGTACTGGGACTCAATATTCATATAACTGGGTATAAATTATTCCACAAACAAATTATGAGTAATCCAAGTGATGCTTTGCTGGGGGACACAGATACATTACCGATATATTATTTAAACCATTAAGAAAAGAAGCCATATCTTGCAATGGCAGCACCAAAACAAATAAAAAAAAGTATTCTGATGTTATGAAAAATTCCAGAATCCCCGACACAGCAGCACAGCTGGAATGAGTTATTATATTGTCCATCCAAAAACATTATGTGTTGTGTCAAAGGCAAACCTGAAGTGTTTTTTAAAAAAAATCTGGGATGTAATCATAAATACAGTATACCAGATATGAAATTTATATATGAAAATCAAATTAAATTAATACAGTAGACATTGTATCTTTGTACGAGACCCATTGTTTTTTTATTGTTTTTTCTTTAGGAAAGACGATTTGGATTGTAACACAACATGAATTTTGTAACTTCTGTTGTAAATAATAAATATTAAATAAATAAATAATTAAATGCAGACAAAGAAAGAAAGAAAAAAGAAAGACTATAGTTTTTAAAATGGTTTAAAAACAAAAAAATCAGAGCACCGAGTACCAAGTTGCCAAAACTGATTTGATGCAGCTCATCTAGACACAATGACTAAATAAATAAATAAATAAATAATTTCAGATATTGGGAGTTAAAGGTCATACAGTACCTTTATCCAGCATTCCCATAATGCTTTACTCTTATAAGTTTAGACAGCTGAGTCTACTTTCTATCCGTCTTTACTGTATTTTCTTCTAAACTGAGCTTGTTACCTTGCAACGTGTAATCTTATAATTAGTTTCAAGTTTTTGATTTTTACTCTTCAAAAAGGTAATTAAATAGATTCATAAAACATACATGAGGCAACTGATTCTGTATCTCTTCAGCCACAGTGGTTTATAGACTGACTGGCAGCTGACTCCAACAATATCAAACCCTAAAGTCCGTCAACGTGAACAGCTACAGCATCACTTCTGAACGCAAATAAGCTATGATGCCAGAGTGCACCCAGGAAACCTTAAATGTGCTAGTCGGATCAGTGTTTTAGTAACATTACAGTGCTCTGGATTTAGCTGAACAGAGAAGTGACACTCAGATTTTCACTTTAACCTGAACAAGCCGTGTTGGCTCACTGCTGCACTTTAACCGTAGAGTGCTTTCATTTTACATTCGTATTTCCACTTCTATAAAAGACAGGCAATATAGTACTGACCGTGTGAGTGGGGGAGAGGTGTGTGTGGGGGGTATCTATTAGTAATATATCTCATGAAACACTCTGAATTTAATTGTTAGATGTACATCAACAACTGATTACCTTATGGAGTCAGCCTGATTCAGGATGGTTGCCACAGCTAATGCAAACACAAAAATGACTAACTCGGTCAATACCTAAATCAGATTAATTATCAATTTCTATATTGCCCTTTTTTATTTTACAACAGATATGTGGATTTATTTATTTTTATTAATTTATCCTCAGTACTCAGAGGTCTACAAAGTACTCAGAAATGGAGTTGTGTCCAGTAAAAACCACAGCCTCTCCAGGGAAATACTGTGAGCTACAGCATGAAGAAACAGAAGGACTTTGTTTTCTGCAGTCTGTGTGGGATCACAGCTTCTGCTAAGCCCTACTTTCTGAGATAATTAAGCAAGATGATTAAATTTGACTGGATCCTGAAAGTCAGTCCACAGAGAACAACTGAGCGTGAGATGCTACTCATGTATTTTTTTTTTCAATTTAAAATATTTTATCTACAGTAGTCCATAGCTACTTTGCGGTTCGTTTTTCACAGAATCGCAATGAAGTAACAGTGGACGTGACACATTGATGGACAAGCCGCACGATCGGCATGGAATTTTTATTTTACAATAAATTATTTTAAATTATTTAGCACCGGTGTGCAGCCCAAGCTGCAGGAGAAGCTTCTTCATGAGGCATGTCTTATTTCCGCTCTGCAGCTGAGAAGTGGGCGTGGCCAAAAGCACTGGCAGGTGGCAGAGTGCAGCCGTAGCAGGGAGCTGAAATCATGACATTCTGTGCTCTTTTTAGTTTAGTTTAGAAACACTGTTTAGAATATTGCAAGCGTGTGGGCAGGGTTGAAAACACCTTTACACACACACACACACACACACACACACACACACACACACACACACACACACACACACACACACACACACACACACACACACACACACACACATACATATACAGTAGTCCCTCGCTACTTCGCGGTTTGTTTATCGCAGACTCACTATTGCGGTTTTCAAAATATGATTCAGTGTTTCCCCTAGATAACGTGCCATTGCTTGTTGTCTGTACCAACAGTTTTGTTTTTGTTTTGTTTTTTTTGTTTTTTTTTTTGGGGGGGGTGGGGCAGACACAGATCCGAGCCGTGTGCTGTTTGTACCGACAGTTTTCGTGTGTGTGTGTGGGGGGGGGGGGTTCAGCATGAGGGAAGAGGCTGCCTTTAGCTTTTTAGCTAGCACACCTGCATTGCAAGCTGCTAGTTTAGCACTACGTCAATGCTGATAGGTGGTTGGGTGGGGGGTCAGTACACGGGGCGCTCCGTTCCGTTGATGGGGTGGGGTTCCCCACTTGTCTAATGGTAGGGGAAACACTGAGATTGGATATGACACAATTGGCTGATTGATGGATGAGCCACACGAGCGGCATGGAAATTTGACTAAAAATAATTTTTTAATTATTTAGCACCTGATGCATTTTTGTGCAGCCCAGAGCTGTAGAAAAAGTTTCCTCCTGGACCTCTGTGCAGCCCACACTGCCGGATAAGCTTCCACTGCAGCTGAACAGCTGGTCTCCATGCAGAGCAGAGAAGTGGGCGTGGCCGAAAGCGCTTGTAGGTGGCAAAGAGCAGGTGAGGAACAGAGCTGAAATCATGACATTCTGTGCTCTTTTAGAGTGTTTAGAGTTTAGAAACATTGTTTAGAATATTTCAAGAGTGTGGTTTGGGTTTGCTTCAGGGTACGGATCCCCCGCGATAAACGAGGGAATACTGTACTAGTTGTTGGTGTCAGTTTCAGATCTTCAAGGTTCGACTTATAAAAGTTGTGTTCCTCACTGAAACTTAAAAAGTGAGCTGTACGCACTCTTGCGGCACCTTCTTGAACATTAGCATTTCCAGACATTTATTGTGTTTTGTCGTGCTTGTAGTTATAGTAGTTTATTTTGGTTTCTTTGTCGCTGGTTTTTTTTTTTTTTTTTTTTGCTTGTTTGGCTAGGTTTTGCATTTACCGTAATTGCTGTATAGCATACACGGTAACTAACAGTATTTGTAACTGTATGAAAAGGGCTTTATAAATCAAATTTGATTTGATTTAATAATTAAGTCAAAGCATTAGTATCTTCATAAATGTGACACAAGAGTGCAAAATTACAAAATTCTTGTAACTTGCCGATTTACAGGATAAATTAATATAATTAAAAAAACTTTCCCATTGCACACAAAAGCTGATGCAGTTTAAGCATCAGCAAATTTTCAACAAGTGTAAAAAGATCTTTGAGACTGCAGAATTTTATTTTATTTTTTTTACCGTATGTACTGGGTAGTTTTTATTTATTTAATAATCTAAAATAATTAAAAAAAATAACAGTTACAATATTAATTCAAAGCAATTGTTAGTTTTACAAGTAAATTGCAATATGGTAATTTAGTTTTTTCAAGGTTGTTCAAATATCTTCGCATAACATAACATGTGGCTTTAACTAAAGAAAATCAAATGTTTGGGGGGAAAAAATCTGAATCTATAGGATAGTCTCCAAATAAAACAACCTTTCTTTCAGTTGTAATTACTACAAAATTAGACAGATTTTGTTCATGCTCAAGCTGAGATTAAGCTGAATAATTGGAGACTGAGAAATGATTAGACTTTAATACTTTTTCCCCTCAAAATTAAAACGTAAAACCAAAAGGATGAAAAGTTAACATGACTTAAGGTTGAAGAAACATTTAATAACAGTATCATACAAGGATGCATGCAAGCATGAGAGAGCAGGGGAATGTGACTGCTGCATGTTAAACAGCTTATATCATAGAAGGAGGGATTTGGTTGCCTCTGCTGGAGGAGAATATTAGCAGGATTATCTGGCAGCCTTGTTGCTGAGGTGAATACCCTTAGAATCCTATTTGTAAACTCGTCTTTGCTTTCTATCCAAAATCTTTTTTTTTTTTCCTGTTTCTTCTAACCTCAGTCTGCAATTACCACTAACAATACCACATTACAGGTTCTAAATGCTGTATTTATGTGTGCACCTTTAGGATTGGGTGTTCATGTACATATGAGTATTGCATTACAATAGAGGTATGGTCCTCTCTGCTCCCACGGGCTACTATGTGCATGTGATACACTCACACTGTGGGCACACTGAATGACAATATACAAGGTGTTAGCATTTCTTAGGCTATTTATGTGTCTCTCTGTACATCTGTATGCATAAAAGGTGTGGGCAAGGGACTGTGATGTGCTGCTTGGTGTCAAAGAGATTGAAAATGGAGATTGTGGCTAGTAGGTGTGCATTAGAGTGTGACTGCTTTGAGGGGGCATTATGAAAATGTGTGCGTCTGTTTGCGTTTTTACAGACACAGACTGAGGTTAATAAATATTGACAGTGAATTATCTCCTCTGGCAGGGTCGCAGGTGGGTTTCAATGGGTAGATTGGACACACCATTAAAATCAGAACACCCAAGCTCACACAAGCACCATTTTATGATATACTTTATTTTGTCAGCAAAGTCTTTTAGCGAGGCACTAATGGCTGTTAACTGCCATATTAATAAATCTGTTCTACCCCTGTACTAATGCAAGTTAGCTACAATGCATTGTATATCCATCACCACCTGTTCAGATCAGGGTAGCAGATATTCACAAAAACAGAGAGATAATGAGGTAAAATCTTTAGCAGCTAAGAATGGAGAGATGAAGAAGAAAAACTTAGAATAGAGGGACCACAACAGTATATTGTCCTTAAAGCTACATACAAATGTTCTATATCTGTTGAGAATCTACGTAACAATAACAAATACAGTTTGTATTTAACCCAATCAATGAGTGTCCAAGGGAGAAGAAATCGATTAAGGTGCTGCGACACTGGCCTGTCATCCCTCTGGTTCTTTCACAGACACTCGACATTACGCCACACACTTTCAAACGCACACTAAAGGAGACACAGTTGACATAGTGCTTCTTTGCAAGCATGGTTTAGTCAGGCATAAACATATAACACAGAAAATGATGCATAAACACAGATTTGAGGGATACAGTTTAAAAAAAAAGTAGGAGATTAAATTGTCTGGAATAAATGCCACCAAGTCATTCTATTGCACTGTTATCCCATCATTTCTCAAGGTGGGTCTGAAATGTCTTCATCATGCTTCAAAATCAATGTAAAATGACTGAAGCGGGATTTGGGGGGAGGCCTGCGCTTGACCAATCATCAGTCTAGGTCTGTCACGATAATACATTTTGCTGGGCGATTATTTGTTTCAGATATTATTGCAATAAACAATAATGTTGTTTGAAATTTGACAATTACTAGTAATTATTGTTAAATTTAAGAAGAAATGTTGGTTAATTCTTGTGTGTAGTACCTATTTTTGACCATTGGATGGCAGTATAAGACTGTTTGAACCAAAGGATGGATAGTGAAGGAGCAAGCAACGTGTCTCTAAGAAAAATGGGAGAGAGACCCCATGACATGACATGGGCTGTCTCTCTTTCCTTTTTTCGGTTCTCAAAATGGCGGATGCTCAGTGTGGTTTGAGCTCTTTAGCATAACATTTTTCACACAAAGCTTTTAATAAAAAAAATCAGTTAACAAGTTCTCAGCTTCTTTTTGCAGAGAAAAACAACTTTTTAGATGAAGGCACGGGTTTCAACTGTGAATTTTGGAGCTTTGACAAGACCGTTTTTCTCCCCGAGGTCGGCCTGTTAGCTTAGCTCGTAGTTTAGCTTCTCAGCTTAGCTGCTTTCAACAATCCAAAAACACAATTTTGGATGGTTGAAATGGATTTTAAAGAAAAGAGAAAGGGAGGGGTCAGTGAAGAGCACCGGAGTTGAGCCTTTTGTCATCCAGTGTCTTCAGTAGAAAGAGAGAGACACGAAAAAACGATAAAGCAGATAAATGAAAATGAGGTTGATAATTTTCATTTATCATGCGATTAATTGATTTATTGTTTATCGCAACGGGGCTACATCAGTCAGCTATAAATGTAGTCAGAGTTGAGATGAATGTGTGAAGAGTGTGTGTGTGTGTGTGGGGGGGGGGGGGGGGAGTACAAGCATAGAATCACTCTAACCTACAGTACTTTTGTCACTATTCATTCCTAACGGCTGATTTTATGAGTGTAAGCAAACAGCATCATGACTCTAGACTGTCTGTGTTGCACGTATGAATTACAAAAAAAGGAACAGAGCATTCTTAAGAATGTCTTTTCACTGATAACACGTAACCAACGTGTGAAAAATGCTTGTGTGAGCTCAGAGGCACAGTTATCAGCACAAACACAGGTGCCACAGCCTGTAGGAAGTTGCATGTTGACTGAGTTCCCAGTTGCACTTCACACTTCTGTATAATGATGATCATGGTGCATATGCTCACAGAAACCCTGCCAGTGGCTCACAGCTACCTGCAGCCATATCTAATCTCATTAGATGTGCAGGTGCAGATGTTGCACACACCTACACCTACATGGTCTCATTTAAAACTGAGCCTAAAAAAAAACAAAGATCTTTACTAAAATGAGTGTTTGAGCACATAAATGTGTGAATGTTTATAAAGCCTTCACACTATTGTGATACATTTTTCTTCTGTACATTTTTCAGTGCGATTCTCGTCCCACAGTTTTCAAGCCATTTCAACAAATCATACATCAAAACGTTCAGCTCTTTCAAGACAATTCTGCTATGACTTTTGGTACTGGTGTAACTTTGTCTTTTTGAAATATTTAGCTTTTTCTGCCATTTTTTCCTAATTGAAAATGAATTGAGCTCATTTGACATCCTTGAAATCTTTAGATGTGTTTACAACCTTTTACTTCTCCTTTTACATTTTGTTCTGGTTCAGCTTCTTTCAGCTTCCTTGTGCAAAATTAAACATTTTTCCATCTAAGTTCAGCTAATTTCAGCTGTTTTGTGTTCCTTTCAGATTCTTTCTGCTAACGACAACATTTTTGTGCTTCTAACTTCTTTCTGCTATTTTTAGCTTCTTATTCTCCTTTCAGCTATTTTTTTGCAAGTTTCAGCTTTTTCTATTATTTCAGATACTATATAGCTGTTTTTATACAAATTTTAGCTTTTACCGCTAACAATTCAATTCAAAAATACTTTATTAATCCCACAGGGAAACCATTTGTTGTTGTAACTCGTTATCCTCATTTCATTAAGCGAGGTTACAGATACTGATGGCTGTAGACAGGAAGGATCTCCTGCAAAGGTCCATCCCACAGTGGATCCTAAGAAAATGGCTGCAGATGTCGTCCGATCCGTCCACTCAGACTCGGCTGACCTCTCAGTTCCCCTCGGGTTGTAGGACCGCCCAAATGCCGGGCAGAACACCTCCCAGAGCGATGGCCACTCCTTCCAGCAGTTTGCTGAGCTCCTCGTCACTGCGGACAGCCAACTGTAGGTGCCGAGGGACGATCCTGTCTATCCGCTGTCATGAGCCGTGTTTCCTGCTAGTTCCTTGATCTCAGTGGTCAGGCACTCGAGCACAGCTGGCAGGTAGATGAGAATGCGTCCACAGGACATCCTTTTCAACTCATTTGAGATTTGGGGCTGTAGTTGAGATATTATTTGAGCTTTTGAGATGTTAATCAGCTGCTGTTGGTTGTAGAAAACTGCCTTGTTGCCATAGTTACGCATCATAACAAATTTCCAAAACTAAAAAAAGTTTCAGTAAAAACCCTTCCAGCTGCACAGCATCTGATACCAGAGGAAACAATCATCCAAAAGATGTGATTTACATCCAGAAAAAGAGGAATTAAAGTTTCCAAAAGCAAAATCTCAGAATGAAAGTAACAGAGCTGCTCCAACATGCAGCCACCTTGAGCGGCGCAATTCTAGAACTCCACAATTTTTAAACCCATTTCAACTTATTTTAGACTAATTCAGCAAAAATGTGCTCTTTCCACTTCCTTCAAGTAATTTAAGCTTCTTTCTACTTTTAAGCTATTTTTTTCAGCTGTTTTTTTTAAAAACTAATTTCAGCTGTTTTTCAGATAATTTCCAGTTGTTTGTGGTCATTTCTGCTTCTTTCAGCCTAATTGTGCAAACATATTTTTTCTGCTTTCTTCAGCTTGTTCTGTTTTTTCAGCTACCTTTTTAGTATTTTTTTTAAACTAATTTAAGCTGTTTTCAAATAATTTCCACTTTTTTGTGCTCATTTCTGCTTCTTTCGGCCTAATTAACTTTTCTACTCATTTCCGCTTATTATGCTCCCGTCAGATTAGATATGGCTGCAGGTAGCTGTGCTTTAACCGCATCCCAGATGAGGCGGGAACATTGAGTCCGAGTGGGCCATGTTCCGTGACTCAATTGCTGAAGTGGCTGCCTTGAGCTGTGGCTGCAAGATTGTTGGTGCTTCTCGTTGTGGCCGCCCTCGAACTCAGTGGTGGACATCCCGGGTTAAAGAGGCTGTCAAGCTGAAGAAGGAGTCCTATCAGGCCTTGTTGGCTGTTGGGACTCTGGAGGCTGCTGAGGAGTATCGGAGGGCCAAGCGGTCCACAGCCTTGGTTGTTGCTGAGGCAAAAGCTCAGATGTGGGAGGAGTTCAGTGAGACCATGGATAACGACTCTCGGTCGGCTTCGAGGAGATTCTGGCAAACCATCAGGCAGCTGAGGAGGGCAAAGCAGTGCTTTACTAACACTGTGTTCAGTGAAAGTGAGTGCAGTTGACCTCAACCAGTGAGGAATACTTCTCAGACCTTCTCAATCCTACTGGCACGTCTTCCATGGAGGAAGCGGAGTTGGGGACTTTGGGGTTGGTCTGTCCATAATTGTGTCTGAGGTCGCCAAGATAGTTAAAAAGCTCCACGATGGAAGGCTCTGGGGGTGGATGAGATTCGCCCTGCTTCCTTTAAGGCTTTGGATATTGTGGGGCTGTCTTGGTTGACATGCCTTTGCAACATCACATGGACATCGGGGGCAGTGCCACTGGACTGGCAGACTGGGGTGGTGGTTCCCCTCTTCAAAAATGGGGACTGGAGGGTGTGCTCCAATTACAGGGGCATCACTTTCCTTAGCCTCCCTGGTAAGGCCTATTCAAGGGTAATGGACAAGTGAGTCCAATCGTTGGTCGAACCTCAGATTCAAGAGGAAATGCGGGTTACGTCCTGGCTGTGGAACACTGGACCAGTTATTTATCCTCACTAGGGTCCTCGAGGGGTCATGTGAGTTTGCCCATCCAGTCTACATGTGTTTTGTGGACTTGGAGAAGGCATTCAACCGTGTTCCTCAGGGTACACTGTGGGGGATGCTCTGTGAGTATGGGATTGGGGGACCATTGTTATGGGCTGTTAGGTCCCTAGACAAGCGGTGCAAGAGTTTGGTTCGCATTGCCGGTAGTAAGTCGGACCCCTTCAGGGTGGGAGTTGGACTCTGCCAGGGCTGCACATTGTCACAGATTCTGTTCATAATTTTTATGGACAGAATTTCTCAGTGCAGTCAGGGGGCAGAGGGATTCCGGTTTGGTAGCCTCAGGATTCCATCTCTGCTCTTTGCAGATGATGTGATCCTCTTGGTGTCATTGTGCCGTGATCGTCAGCTTTCACTGGAGCGGTTTGCAGCAGAGTGTGAAGCAGCTGGGATGAGAATCAGCACCTCCAAATCTGAGGCCATGGTCCTGAACTGGAAAACGGTGGATTGCTCTCTTCAGGTCGAGGGTGAGGTTCTTCCTCAAGTGGAGGAGTTCAAGTATCTTGGAGTTTTGTTCACGAGTGAGGGAAGAATGGAGCGTGAGATTGGCAGACGGATTCGTGCAGCATCTGCAGTATTGCGGACTCTGTACCAGTCTGTTGTGGTGAAGAGGGAGCTGAGCTGTAAGGCACTACCTAGCCTAGGCTCACGAGCTTTGGGTAGTGACCGAAAGAATGAGATCATGGATACAGGCGATTGAACTGAGTTTCCTCCGCAGGGTAGCTGGACTCTCCCTTAGAGATAGGGTGAGAGTTCAGTTATCCAGGAAAGACTCAAGAGTAGAACCACTGCGCCTCCACATCGAGAGGAGCCAGTTGAGGTGGTTCGGGCATGTGTTAAGGATGCCCCCTGGATGCCTCCCCAGAGAGGTTCTTTGGACATGTCCAACTGGGAGGAGACCCCGGAGAAGACCCAGGACATGCTGGAGAGTGTATGTCACTCAGTTGGCCTGGGAACTCCTTGGGGTCCCCCCCAGAAGAGCTGGAAGAAGTGGCTGTGGAAAGAGATGTCTGGGCCTCCCTGCTCAAGCTGCTGCCCCCATGGCCGGACTTCGGAACAAGCAGAAGATGATGGATGGATGCTCCTTTCAGCTGATTTTTGCCAGCTTCAGTTATTTCATCTACTTTATAGCTGTTTTATGTTAATTTTAACTTTTTCAGCTAATTCGACTTTTTTTTATAGCTCATTTCACTTGTTTCTGGTAGTTTAAACATCTTTCTACCTTTTCAACTACTTTTCAGTTCGTTTTTGCTAAGTTCAACAGTTTTAGCTAATTTCCTAAGTTTGTGCTCATTTCTGCTTATTTAAATACATTTCAGCAAATATGTGTTCTTTCTGTTTTCTTACGCTAACTTTGGTTTGTTCTTCAATATCAGCTACATTTCAGCATGTTTTCAGCTAATTTCAGCTGTTTTTCAGCCACTTCTTCAGCAATAAGCATTGACACTGCATTTTTGCAAGAAATGCAATTTCTCTAGTTATTTTTGGTTCAGGGTAACAATGTTCAAAGAGCACAACATACAAGAGGCAGACATGTACAGATGTAAAGCAGATTAGTTGGCAAAAGACCAGGAATTTGTTTGATAGAACAGACTACAAAGGTTGATGCAAAGAAGAAACAACATTACCAGCCACCAGAGAAACCTGGCAGAATGAAAAAGATATACCCACATAAGTAAAACAAAGTTTCAAAAGTATATAGACAATCAAATATTTGGAATGAACCATTAATTTACATAGCACACTACACATTTTTTCAAACTGAAGCTAATGTTTAATCTCAGAAGTGTGTGTTAATGACCCTAAAATGCTGAACAATGCAAGATGCTTGGTGTAAATGTCGTAAAAGTTGTTTTTAATAAAACCACAAGTGAAAATGTGAGGCATGTAGAAATTTTGATTACACTACTATAATCATGGAACAGAAAAGATTTTGTTTATTAACATGGAGATATATTGCTACGAATACAGTACATTTTCCAATTTTAGCATTAAAACCGTGGAAATGTTTGGCTTCCCTTTGTCTGACACATTATACATTTGCATACCTTTTTGAAGAGCAAAGAGTCCTCCATGTGTTCTGCGTAGACTGAGGTGAGCCTGTATTGGTTTTCTATTGTTATATCGATCTGGTAACCAGTTAGGACGTAGCAGACTGTACGAAACTCTTGAATTTTTTTTTGAAACACCTCCTTTAGCCTCTGGTTCCTCAACTCTGAGCTCTCCATCTGCTTACGCAAATCTGAAACACACAAAAGTTGACAAAATTGATGAGACGAGTGTTTTTATGCTGCAAAGGAAATGTACTGCAAGGGCAACTGGTAATTATTTGGATACACAAAACTTAAAGTATAAGTGCAGCTGTAATGTTCAATGTATTCCTTTTCAACCATAATTGCAAAACTTCTCTATGGATGTCCACAATCCTAAATCACAACTCGCTAGGCTTATGCAGCATTGATGGGCAGCTCCAAATCAAATATATTCACCCTGCGGCAATCCATCTGCTCAGTTCTAAAAAAAAAAAAAAAAAAAAAAAAATACTACGATGCACAGGGGGAAAAAAAAAGTGAATAAAACAGTCGGCTGAGTATCCTAGCAGGGAACTCATCTTAAAGAGAAGAAACAGAATAGGGCATCTAGTTACATAATTTCTTGAAATGAAATTAGCAGTTAATTACAATTAATTTGGTGGCTTAATTTGGAAAGTCAGTGAGATAGTTCAGCGTGGGCAGAAGTGAGTCATGATGGAAGGATTTACAGTGATAGTATTACCTTTTATACAAGCTAATTAGGACATTTTGTGAAGGTGTGAGCTGACAGACGACTATCCTTAACTGTGTTTCAGTCATTTATGTTAACACACACATTTTTCTCATTAATAATTTCTGAAATAACATACATTTGTATAATTACACAATTAAACAGTCTAGTCAAGAATGTGTTTATTTTTTAAAACGTTTTAACTGGGGAGCTACATTATGGACAGAGTTTTGTTTACAACTATTTTTTGTACTGACTTAAAATTTACAAGTATGAAACTCGGAAACAAAACGTGCAGCTTAGACAGTGAGCCTGTGCAAACATAACTTCTAGGGCACTGAAACCGTGAAAGAACATAAGGTTACTGAACCACATTTTTATATTTCTGCAAAAGATTTTTCAGTGGGACAGGAGTATGTCCATCCATCTTCTGTCATTTATCTGCGGTTGGATCACAAAAGTAACAGGTTCAGGATGGAAACATATGCAGCTCTACCAACAACACTCAATGGTAATAAAAGTATTATTTTTATTTTTTTTAAATATATATTAATGCTTAAATCATGATTTCTTTCTGAAAAAATGATGCCAAATTATATGTTTGCATGTTCAAACAGTGCAGCACGGTGGCACAACTGGTAGAGCTGCTGCCTCTCAGCAAGAAGGTTGCCGGTTCAAATCCCTGTCCGGGGGCCTTTCTGGGTGGAGTTTGCATGTTCTCTCCGTGCATGTGTGGGTTTTCTCTGGGTACTCTGGTTTCCTCCCACAGACTAAAAACATGCATGTTAGACTGATTGATAACTTTAAATTGTCCTTAGGTGTGAGAGAGTGAAGTGTTGTTTGTCTCGTTTGTCTCCATGTGTCCCTGTGATGGACTTGCGACCCGTACAGGGTGTACCCCGCCACTTGCACTATGATTGCTGGACATGGGCACCGGTGACCCCTGTGACCCAAAATGGAAGAAGTGGGTAAAAGATAATGGATGGATGGATGTTCAAACAGCACGATGGCAGCACAGGGGCTCAGTGGTTAGCACTGTTGCCTCACAGCAAGAATGTCCTGGGTTCAATCCCGGCCGGGTTGGACCTAGGGTCTTTCTGCGTGGAGTTTGCATGTTCTTCTCGTGCTTGCATGGGTTTTCTCCGGATACTCTAGTTTCCTCCCATAAATCAAAAACATGCATGTTGGACTGCCTTCAGGTCCAGGCCTCCGTTGTAAAAGAGATCTGTGATCTCAATGGGATTCGCCTGGTTAAATGAAGGTTAATAAACCCATAAAAACCAAAGATTTGTGAACTGAAAAATAAACAAAACACTTCTAAAACCTAAAAATGTCACAAAATTCTATATTTTTAACCTTTAAATGATTAATTTAAAAGGTGATAAAGTAAAATAAATTATATATATATATATATATATATATATATATATATATACATATATATATTTTTAAGCAATGATAATGAAACTCACACGTTGCTCTAGCTCTAAAATGAAGATATATACAAAGGTTGCACCTGGTCAATAGTACAGGTTATACTTGTATGGATTAAATCTTTGAGTTTTAGAACGACAAGTTACTGAAAAAAAAAACATGAAGCATGCTCTGAACTTCTGAAAAGCATAGCTCATGTTGCTTTAAAGTCTTTATATGTATGTATATATATTGTACATTTCCAGGTTATAGATCTTTACTTTACTGGTTGATAGTTATTGATAATAATTTGTCCATCATTCTAATCTACACAAGTCATATTCAGCCATTTTAACAACAGAACAGCTAGAAAGTAAAAACTTCAAAGTCAGAGTGTGTGTCTTTGTGCTCAGCTGTCTTTTGGGTGAATGGGCTCCTCTCAAATGTCAATCAATGCTGCTAAAGTGTTCCAAGTCTTCAAGAATGTGGCAAAATGTTCATGTTATGAAAGCTGTCAAACAATTCTAGAAATGACTATACTTAGATAAAGCAGAGCTTTTTACTAATGCAGTATGCAGAAAAATGGACCTGCACACAGAATAAACAACATGCTAATGTATGTGAAGTCACAAATAAATATTTAGGTGAACACAATTAAATACATCTTGAATTACTAATTCAAAAATATAAAAAAGAAATGGTTGAATTTTGCCTTTGATTTGTCCCAAAAATTACAACAATTCAAGGAGTGAGTCAGGCATAAAAAACACTATATCAAAATACCTGACATGTTTTTTGATTACCTTAAACCTAAAATGCTAATAGAACTCAGAAATGATTTCACAAGAAGTTTTCCATGCTCTTCTAAAGCATCAAAACTCACTCCAGCAACCCTTATCTCCTCTATTTGCCCCTCCTGTCCCAACTCATTTGAACATATTTAGAGGGGCCTCTGTGCTTATGGGGCAGAAATGAAAAATACAGCTAAACAAATGATCAGAGATGGTAAATTTTTTAACAACTGACTTTTATTCTCAAGAAACATAGCAAAGGATTAATCATCTAGGAGTGATTTGAGTGTTACAGGAAAAACTAAACTAGCAGTTTAATTAATGGAATTGGGTCTGTTTTTTTGTGCTTAGAGATCTTGGCAAGAGATAGCATTCTGATTCAGACAAATGAATTTAGTTTATAGAAGTCAGCTTATCATGATTAATCTGGCTTTCTAAAAGCTACTATTTGCTTGAAAACGCAACAAGACGGGAAAAAGGTTCAGTGAGTGTGGTGCATGAAAAAAACTCTAGTGGCTGGTCACTGCACAACTCAGGGACTGATTAAGACATTTAACCACGCTAAGAAGTATCTGTCAAAAGGCCTGTCACAATAAACAATAAATCAACTAATCGCATGATAAATGAAAATTATTCACCTCATTTTTATTTATCGGCTTTATCGTTTCCTCGTGTCTCTCTCTTTCTACTGAAGACACTGGATGACAAAAAGCTCAACTCAGGTGCTCTTCACTGACCCCACCCTTTCTCTTTAAAATCATGTTGAACCATCCAAAATTGCGTTTTTGGATCATTAAAAGCAGCTAAGCTGAGAAGCTAAGCTACAAGCTAGGCCTGTTAGCCTAGCTTGTAGTCTTGTCGAAGCTCCAAAATTCACGGTTGAAACCCGTGCCTTTGTGTAAAAAGTTGTTTTTCTCTGCAAAAAGAAGCTGAGAACTTGTTTAGATTTTTTTATTTAAAGCTTTGTGTGAAAAACGCTATGCTAAAGAGCTCAAACCACACCGAGCGTCCGCATTTTGAGAACCGAAAAAAGGAGAGAGTTCATGTCACGCCCCCTTCCCATTTTTCTTACAGAGACGCGCTGCTCGCTTCTTCACTATCCATCCTTTAGATTCAAACAGTCTTATACTGCCATCAGGTGGTCAAAAAATGTACTATACACAAAACAAACACAACATTTCTTTTTAAATTTGACAATAATTACTAATTAATTGTTATATATATATATATATATATATATATTCATATATATATATATACAGTAGTCCCTCAATACTTTGCGATTCGTTTATCGCGGACTCGCTCTATTGCTTTTTCAAAATAAGTTTGGACATGACACACAATTGGCTGATTGTTGGATGAGCCACATTATCGGCATGGAATTTTTATTTACAATTTTTTTTTTTTTATTATTTAACACACACACACACACACACATATATATACATATATATACATATATATATATATATATATATATATATATATATATATAGATATAGCATATATATAAACACAGTATTTTTTTCTGTAAAATCTGAGCTCAGTTTTTTTTGTAATCTTAAACCTTTAGAAAAATTACCTTACTTTTGTCTGAACATAAAGAGAAATTACACAGTGCATGTGCATAATTTAAGTTTAAAAGAAGGAAACTACTAAGAAACTCTACTAATTTTAATGACATTAAGAGATAGATAAGAAAAAAATGTGTCAAGGGCAAAAGAAAATGACAACGAAGATAGTTTTGACCAGTAGTGCAAAAAGAAAAAAGGCAGCTATGAATTAGAATACAATATTCAGGAGAGAAATGAGACCAGTGAACAGGAGAGAAAGTCAGAGAGAGGCAGCAAGAACTGCACTTCAGAAGACAAATTGGCCAACAGACGTTCGCCAATGACCTGCCCAATTTCATATTTAACCCTGCCATAACTATGTGCCCTTCCCCTGCCTTTCTCACATAAACTATGAAGACAGGGGGTGAGTAACCTAAAATTTTAATGAAACATTTGCCTGTAGAAAGACCTCTTCAAAAAGAAAAACATGTTGGTGGCAGAAACTTTTTAATTTCCATTTGTTGAACACATTTCATCTGGGTTTTAAAAGTAGATTTTTGACTGCGTTAAAATGTCCTTTGAGAAGACGATGTATTCCCAAACATTTCCTAAACAAAATGCTTTTAATTGGAATATGCACTCTCAAATTCACTGGTAACTAATATACAGGTCCTTCTAAAAAAATTAGCATATTGTGATAAAGGTCATTATTTTCCATAATGTAATGATAAAAATGAAACTTTCATATATTTCAGATTCATTGCACACCAACTGAAATATTTCAGGTCTTTAATTGTTTTAATACTGATGATTATGGCATACAGCTCATGAAAACCCAAAATGCCTGTCCCAAAAAATTAGCATATAATGAAAAGGTTCTCTAAACAAGCTATTAACCTAACCATCTGAATCAACGACGTAACTCTAAACATTTGCAAATGATTCCTGAGGCTTTTAAAAACTCCCAGCCTTGGTCATTACTCAAAACCGCAATCATGGGTAAGACTGCCAACCTGACTGCTGTCCAGAAGGCCATCATTGACACCTCAAGCAAGAGGATAAGACACAGAAAGAAATTGCTGAACGAATAGGCTGTTCCCAGAGTGCTGTATCAAGGCACCTCAGTGGGAAGTTTGTGGGAAGGGAAAAGTGTGGCAGAAAATGCTGCACAACGAGAAGAGGTGACCGTCCCTGAGGAGGATTGTGGAGAAGGGCCGATTCCAGACCTTGGGGGACCTAAGGTCTGGAATAACACCTCACTTACCCTGGAGACAGTTCCCACCTGCCTGAAGACTGCCACCATCATCCCAGTCCCAAAAAGCTCTACAGTGACTGGTCTGAATGACTATCGGCCAGTAGCCCTCACCCCGATAGTCGCTAAATGCTTCGAAAAACTGGTCATGACTCACATCAAAACAACCATCAACATCAACGAGGACCCTCATCAGTACGCATACCGTGAGAACCGATCAACAGAGGATGCAATCTCCTCTGTGGTCCACACTGCACTCAACCACCTGGAGCAGAAAAACTCTTACGTCCGTATGCTCTTTGTGGACTTCACATCCGCCTTCAACACCATGATCCCCCAAACCCTGATGGACAAACTATCCACACTAGGACTAAGCCCCTCCATCTGCAACTGGGTACTAGACTTTTTAACAAACAGACCACAGTTAGTGAGGATCCACAACCTCTCCTCCTCCACCATAACCCTCAGCACTGGCTCTCCTCAGGGATGTGTGTTGAGCCCCCTTCTGTTTACTCTGCTCACATATGATTGTGCAGCTGCCCATCCGGGCTGTCACATTGTAAGGTTTGCGGATGGTACAGCGGTGGTGGGATGCATCGCGGACAATGGTGGGTCCAGCTACGGGCAAGAGGTGGAACACCTGGAGAGCTGGTGCAGAGAGAATAACCTTCACATCAATGTGAAGAAGACAAAGGAGATGATTGTGGACTTCAGAAGGAACAAAAACACCTACACCCCCCTGAACATAAGAGGATCTGCGGTGGAAGTGGTCTCCAGCTACAAGTGCTTGGGTGTACACATGAATGACAACCTCAGCTGGAGCAACAACACCACCAGCCTGATCAAGAAAGCTCATCAGAGACTCTACTTCCTCAGACGGCTGAGGCGAGCTGGTCTGGGAAGCTCAGTCCTCACCTCCTTCTGCAGGTGTGCAGTGGAGAGCATCCTGTGCTCGAGCATCAATGTGTGGCATGGAGGCTGCACAGCTGCAGAAAGAAAAGCTTTGCAGAGAGTGGTGAAGGCTGCACAGAAATCTGTTGGAATCAGTCTCCCCACCATCACAGACATCTACACCTCCAGATGCAGGAAGAGGGCCACCTGCATCATGAAGGACCCCACCCACCCAGCACACACACTTTTTGCCCCACTCCCCTCAGGAAGGAGGTTAAGGAGCATTAAGTGTAGAACCACTAGACTGAGGAACAGCTTCTACCCTGAGGCTGTTAGACTCATGAATCTCTAACTAGAATAATCAGTGTGAAAAACCATATCATGTTGCTGCTGATCTGTTTTATGTTGCTGCTGATCTGTTTCAATGTTGATGTGTTCATGCGTGCACATCTGCTCACAGACTCATGTTCATGTTTGTGCTGATGTTCAATGTTTTTATGTTATGAGTGCTTAGTGTATATTTAGTTGATGTTTTTCTTAGTTCATATCTTAGATGTCATTACTGTTTTTCTTATACATTTTATTGTTGGATGTAACTGGGACCCTGCGTACATAATTTCGCTCCACCACATGTACCACATGAGGTGCGAATGACAATAAAGAAACTCTGACTCTGACCTGCGGAAGCAGTGGACTGAGTCTGGAGTAGAAACATCCAGAGCCACCGTGCACAGGTGTGTGCAGGAAATGGGCTACAGGTGCCGCATTCCCCAGGTCAAGCCACTTTTGAACCAGAAACAGCGGTAGAAGCACCTCGCCTGGGACTGCTGCTGAGTGGTCCAAAGTTATGTTCTCTGATTACAGTAAATTTTGCATTTCCTTTGGAAATCAAGGTCCCAGAGTCTGGAGGAAGAGAGGAGACACAGAGTTCACATTGCTTGAGGTCCAGTGTCAAGTTTCCACAGTCACTGGGGTGTCATGTCAGCTACTAGTGTTGGTCCACTGTGTTTTATCAAGGGCAGGGTCAATGCAGCTAGCTATCAGGAGATTTTGGAGCACTTCATGCTTCCATCTGCTGAAAACCTTTATGGAGATGAAGATTTCATTTTTCAGCACGACCTGGCACCTGCTCACAGTGCCAAAACCACTGGTAAATGGTTTACTGACCATGGTATTACTGTGCTCAATTGGCCTGCCAACTCTCCTGACCTGAACCCCATAGAGAACCT
>NC_056513.1:23982536-23994916 GCF_014905685.2 Nematolebias whitei
ATCTGAAATATATGAAAGTTTCATTTTTATCATTACATTATGGAAAACAATGACCTTTATCACAATATGCTAATTTTTTTAGAAGGACCTGTATGTGATGCTATAAGTTATGTCAAGATCAAATATTTCAGTTACAGGCCCATGTTAACATTAAACAGTTTATGTGTGTGCCTGTGTAGTCAATCTTACCCAGTACTTCCTTTGATGGAGGTAAACTGAAGCTGAGACTAGGATTTTTCATACTGGAGTCATCATGTGAAAGGCCCACCATGCCTCCATCTTGCAAGGAACGCACAAGTTCCCTGAGCCTTGCAACTTCCTCCTGAAGAGACTCCACTTCCTGCTGGCGCTGTTGCTTAGCAGCTGAGGTGGGGTTGATTTTTAGGTGCATAACTCGGGTCTTGAGTGGATCGTAGTCTCCCTGAAAGACCAGACATTGACAGCAATAAATAAAAGGTTTCATATTTATGAAACTATACAAAGGTTATATACAGTAGTCCCTCGCTACTTCACGGTTCAGCTTTTACGGACTCGCTTTTTCGCGGTTTTTCAACGAATGTCAATTTTAACATTACTCACGTGATTGGGACCAGACAGATAAAAGGTTAACAAAAAAGTATACTATGGACAGGCACTGCCATTATGTAGTTTTCTTTCAATAATTCTATACTGTATTGCCAGTCCAAAAGAACTACATAACCCACAAGGCAACAGTGCACTTCCCAGAATTCAATAGTGCTTCTGGTCCACTGCTTTCTGCCAAAATGGAGGCCAAGTTTTGATCTGATCCTAACCTAACTAAAAAGTTTGGCCCTTATTTATAGTGACTTTGGCGCTCAGTGGCTGCAGAGAGACGATCAGAACCAGCCCAGAGCTACTTCCAGCCTCATTGGTCAGTCTGAGTGCTGCTTGCCAGCCCAGGGAGCCTCTTGAGCGGGGAGGTGTTGCCTGGAGGTCTGGTGTCTTCTCCAGAGTTCATCCGAACTTTTTTCATCTGATTTTTCTGGATTATTTGGACTTTGTGCTGGCTTTCTGAAGGTCTGGCTCTTTCCAAAAGCGTCTGGTGCTCTGTGGCTGCAGAGAGCCGATCAGAACCTGACCAGAACTGGACAAAGGCTGGTGAGTCCCCATATAAAATTTTACATTAGCTACTGTGCAGTACATATATGTATGTTGTTAAAATTATATAGGTTTAAGTGTTTAAAACATTGCAAGAGTGTGGAAAAGGTTTATAAAGCCTTAATACTAAAATAAATATAGCGTGTCTACTTAGCGGTTTTTCACTTATTGCGGGGTGTGTGTGGAATGTACCCCCGCGATAATCGAGGGAAAATTATATATATATATACACAAACGACACCATACCAGATTAGTTGAGGCTTGGGTTATAAATGACTGCCACCAGTGCTGTTGACAAAAAGGATGCCTGCGAAAATTGTGCTATACTGTTAGTCGAACACCACTTCTTTTGGCTTTTCCCTCTTCAGGGGTCTCCACAGCGATTCATCCGCCTCCATCTCACTCTGTCCTCACTTAAACTACCTCCATGTCCTCTCTAACTGCATCCAAATATCTTCTTTTTGGCCTTCCTCTTTGCCTTTTTCCCGGCATCTGCATTTCTAACATCCTTAGAGGAAGATACCCATTGTCCCTCCTCTGGACATGTCCAGATCATCTCAGTCTAGCCTCTCTAACTTTATCTCCCAGTTGTTCAACTTGTGCTGTACCTCTGATGATCTCACTCCTAATCTTATCCATCCTTGTCAGTCCTAAGGAGAACCTCAACATCTTCATTTCCGCCACTTACAGTTCTTTCTACTGTCTTTTTGTCAATGCCACTGTCTCGAGACCATACAATATAGCTGGTCTCACAACTGTCTTGTAAACTTTTCCTTTGACCTTTGCTGACAGTCTTTTGGCACAAATCACTTCTGAAACTTTTTTCCATCCACTCCATCCTGCCTGGACTCTCTTTTTCACCTCTTTACTAGACTTTCCATTTTGCTGGACAGTGGAACCCAAGTACTTGAAGTCCTGCACCTTTATGACCTCTGCTCCTTGTAGCCTCACTGTTCCACCGGCCTCCCTCTTCTTTACACACATGTAGTCTGTCTTACTAGGGCTGACTTTCATTCCTCTTCTTTCAAGTGCATAGCTCCAACTCTCCAGGTTATCTTCCACCTGTTCCCTGTTCTCACCACAGATCACAAGGTCATCTGAAAACATGATTGTCCATGGGGATTCCTGCCTGACCTCATCTGTTAGTTGGTCCATCACCAGAAACAAACAAGAAGGGGCTCAAAGCCGATCATTGATGCAATCCCACCTCCACCTTGAAGCTATCTGTCACTCCCAGCACAGAAGAGCAACACCATCAGGCCAGGACTCTGCGGTCTACACTCATCTCCAGACCAGCGGTCACTCTTTCAGGGATGCAGATGTTCACATCCTGTATAGAGGAACCATGGTTTGAGAGGAGTAAAGGAGGCCATCTTTGTGAAAAGAAATTGTCAATCATTAAACAGGGGTGGAGGCCTACGTGTTAAATTGTCCTCCTCTTACAATGCTGTTATTGCTAGTATCACTCAGCCCTCTGTGAATAGTAAACAGCCATCAGGGTGCTAATGATTCATCGTTAGGCTGATGGTCCTTCTTGATCATGTAATCAGCTGGTTTTGGTTGTCAGCAGCAAAACTGGTTGATCCAATCTGAGAAGGTGCTATTTATAAGACTGAGCTGAATACAGCACCTCAGACTGAGGAAGTCTTTCAGATGAAAGACGAAACGTTTCTATATTTTTTTGTTGTTCTGCTTTGTTTTGTTTTTTGAATGTCCAGATGACCAGATTTAACTTTTTTAGACTATTTGTCACTCCTATAGCACATCTCACCACTGTTCCGCTGTCCTCATACATGTCCTGTACCAGTCTAACATACTTCTCTGCCACTCCAGATTTCATCATGCAATATCACACCTCCTCCCTCGGCACCCTGTCATGTGCTTTTTCTAAATCCACAAAGACACAATGGAGTCCTTTCTGACCCTCTCTGTATGTCTCCATCAGCATTCTCAAAGCAAATATGGTGTCTGTGGTGCTCTTTCTTGGCATTAAACCATACTGCTGCTCACAAATAGTCAAAGTCTTGCTTCCACAACTCTCTCCCAGATCTTTATTGTGTGGCTCATCAACTTAATTCCCCTGTAGTTGCTACAACTTTGTAAATCACCCTCGCTCTTAAAATGGGCACCAGCACACTTCTCTATTCCTCAGGCATTTTCTCACCCTCAAATATGCCATTGAATATTTGGGTCAAAAAGCTCACTGCCATCTCTCCAAGACATTTCCAAACCTCTACTGGTATGCCATCAGGTCCTACTGCCTTCTCCTTCTTCATTCGTTTCCGAGCTTTTCAGACTTCACCCTCACTAATCTTCCCCACTTCCTGGTCCACAATTTCTATGACCTCTCCTCTTCATTCCCTTCATTCATTAGCACCTCAAAGTACTCCTTCCATCTTCCCATCACACTCTCCTCGCTTGTTAGAATATTACCATTCCTATCTTTAACAAGCCTAACCTGCTGCACATACTTTCCAACCTGATCCCTCTTTCTTGCCAATCAGTACAAGTCCTTCTTGCCCTCTTTAGTGTCCAGCCTCCCATACAACTCATCATGTTTTCTGCTTTGCCTTAGCTACCTCCCACTTTGCTCTACATCCCATCTCTTTATATTCCTGTCTCCTCTCTTCAGTCATATTCATGGTCATATTTCTTCTTGGTTAACCGCTTTCTTTGAACAGCATCCTGCACTTCACTATTCCACCACCAGAATTCCTTATCATTCATTCTCTATACAAATGACACACCAAGTACCTTCCTACTTGTCTCCAAGTGCAAACCGGATTCCAAAAAAGTTGGGACACTAAACAAATTGTGAATAAAAACTGAATGCACTGATGTGGAGATGGCAAATGTCAATATTTTATTTGTAATATAACATAGATGACAGATCAAAAGTTTAATCTGAGTAAATGTAAAAAGGAAAAATATGTTGATTCAAAATTTCACAGTGTCAACAAATCCCCAAAAAGTTGGGACAAGAAGCAATAAGTGGCTGGAAAAAGGAAATTGAGCATATAACGAACAGCTGGAAGACCAATTAACACTAATTAGGTCAAGTGACAACATGATTGGGTATAAAAAGAGCTTCTCAGAGTGTCAGTGTCTCTCAGAAGCCAAGATGGTAAGAGGATCACCGATTCCACCATTGTTACGCAGAAAGATAGTGCAGCAATACCAGAATGGTGTTACCCAGCGTAAAAAAGCAAAGACTTTTAAGTTATCATCATCAACCGTGCATAACATCATCAAAAGATTCAGAGAATCTGGAGCAATTGCTGTGCGTAAGGGTCAAGGCCGTAAAACTCTACTGGATGCTCGTGATCTCCGGGCCCTTAAACGTCACTGCACCTCAAACAGGAATGCCACTGTCAAGGAAATAACAGAATGGGCTCAGGAATACTTCCAGAAAGCATCGTCAGTGAACACAATCCACCGTGCCATCCGCCGTTGCCAGCTGAAACTCTACAGTGCAAAGAGGAAGCCATTTCTAAGCAAGCTCCACAAGCTCAGACGTTTGCACTGGGCCAGGGGTCATTTAAAATGGAGTGTGGCAAAATGGAAGACTGTTCTGTGGTCAGATGAGTCACGATTTGAAATTCTTTATGGAACACTGGGACGCCATGTCATCCGGACCAGAGAGGACAAGGATAACCCAAATTGTTATCAACGCTCCGTTCAGAAGCCTGCATCACTGATGGTTGCATGAGCGCTTGTGGCATGGGCAGCTTGCATGTCTAGAAAGGCACCATTAATGCAGAGAACTATGTTCAGGTTCTAGAACAACTTATGCTCCCATAAAGACGTCATCTCTTTCAGGGAAGACCCTGCATTTTTCAACACGATAATGCCAGACCACATTCTGCAGCAATCACAACATCATGGCTACGTAGGAGAAGGGTCGGGGTACTGAAATGACCAGCCTGCAGTCCAGACCTTTCACCTATAGAGAACATTTGGCGCATCATAAAGAGGAAGGTGCGACAAAGAAGGCCCAAGACGATTGAACAGTTAGAGGCCTGTTTTAGACATGAATGGGAGAGCATTCCTATTTCTAAACGTGAGAAACTGGTCTCCTCTGTCCCCAGACATCTGTTGAGTGTTGTAAGAAGAAGGAGGGATACCACATTTGGTAAAAATGGGACTTGTCTCAACTTTTTTGGGATTTGTTGACGCCATGCAATTTGGAAACAACAAATTTTTCCCTTAAAAATATACATTCTCTCAGTTTAAACATTGATCTGTGATTTGTGTTCTATTCTGAATAAAATATTAGATGTTGGCACCTCCACATCATTGCATTCAGTTTTTATTCACAATTTGTTTAGTGTCCCAACTTTTTTGGAATCCGGTTTTACTTTTGCTGTCATTAGGAAGCTCTTTCTTACCACCTAGAGTCTTTAACAGCTCCTCACTGAATTTATCATAATATTCTTCCTTATTCAGCTTCCACCATTTCACCTCCTCTGATTTTACTCTATCTTCTTCACAACAAGTCATTCTACACACAGCCGATGCTGTCTGGCCACACTCTCCCCTGCCACAACCTTACAGTCACCAATCTCTCTCAGGTTTCCTCTTCTACCCAGAATGTGGTCGATATGCATACTCCTTCTTCCACTCTTATAGGTCACTATGTTCCTCCCTCTTTTGGAAATAGGTGTTGACTACAGCCATTTCCATTCTATAGGCAAAATCCACCATCTGTCCTTCCTGGTTTCTTTTCTTGACACCAAGCTTACCCATCACTTTCTCATCCCCCCTGTTTCCTTCACCAGCATGTCCATTCAGGTCTGCTCCGATCACCACTCTTTCCTCCCTGGGAATGCTCTCAATCACTTCATCCAGATTAGGGCTGTAACAACGAATCGATAAAATCGATAAAAATCGATAAAAATCGATGATTAAAAGCGTTGGCAACGAATTTCGTTATTGATTCGTTGTGTTGCGCGATTATGCGTCTTTCACGGCGCTGTGGAGCCGTTTCGTTTTGTTCACGGGCAGTTCATTGTCAATGCTGACTGACTGAATAAAGTTTGAAAAAAAAAACTGCAGCGCGAGTTGAACAGAGCGAGGGGGGAGCAGAGCAGAGGCGGTGTTTTCAAAGGAAATTTAAGGAAATTTTACAAATGACCGACGCAGCGAAAACTGTTTGAACCAAGTCCTCCAAAGAGTGGGAGAACTTCACAAAAATAAAAAATGAGAAGCATGCAGCTTTGAAAATCACCGACACGACACGAGAGAACCACGGAGATAAAACGTAAACATGTCGGAGTCACGAGGAGGAGGAAGGAGCTGCAGCTGATACAACATGTCTCACTCCCAACTCGTGTTGCAGGTGAGTCTCTACAATTTAACACATTGTTCTGTTTCCAAGAGAGAAAATGTAACGTCAGTCTGTCTGGTAGATGAAGCTGCTGCTTGTTTGCTTGTTTATCTGATTAATGGCGGTGATACAGAACGTGTGTTACTTTTTATTTAATTAAATTGGAACAAGCAGTGTTTAAATGTGATTTATAAATAAATCTAACACAAAGATAATAATTTAATGATTAAGCTTCAACTTTTAATTTGCTGGCAAAGTCTGAAGACACTGCAGGTATGGCAGGATGAATTGCATTTAAACAGGAATTAAAGTATTTTATTACATCTACTCAAATGTGTGTAATTAAGTATTTTATATATATATATGTTAGTTCATATAAAGGAGCCACGGTTAAAGAGAATAAAAAGCAGAGCCTTGAACGGTTAGCAAAACTTTCTGTGCTGCTCAAAGACAGATTGGACCAAGAGGTTGACCGAAATTACGTGCTGACTAAACAATATGCAGAGAAAATCGAGATGTGTCGGAACCTTGAAGGACGCTTCCTTCAGTTTCAAAATGAACACAACGTGAATACTAAAGAACATCTGGAACAGATGACTCGATTGAAGCAAGACGCACGTGCAGAAATTGATTCACTGAACGAGCAAGTACAGTCACTTTCAGCATCACTTACTGAAGCCAGGAAAGTCGAAGAACAAGTTTCCATGACATACTCTTCATTAAAAGAGGAGTACAATGAAACGGTATCACGATTGTACCAGTGCAGAGCTGAGATAGACGTGCTTAAAACGCAACTTTGCCATGCAGAAAGGGAAAATAGTGTGAGGCGTGGACAGAATGTGGGGACACATTGGGCTCCAGACCCAAATCTCCCTCCATCACATGCACCTCCACCCTTACCTAAAGGAGCAGGGACAGACCTGTCCAGGTCTCCTCTACCAAGCTGGCAAGAGAGACCGTCGAGAGCTCCTCTTTCGATGGACGAACTTCAAAAAATCTCAAAATATGTTCAACGCTTTATTCCTGGGCCTATGGGTTCTACTTGTACGAAGGCGTATCTCAATGACCTAGATTTCAGACTGAGTGGTTATCCTAATGCTACGGTTGAAGATAAAATCAGTCTGATAAGGCTCACTTCAGACAGAGAGGTGTTCACCTTCATCGAGCGTCAACCTGATGCCACGAGAAGGGATTACAACCTTCTGTGTGAAGCTTTGATCAGAGAATACAACCCCTGCACAGGGCCAGGTGGCTTTCCAGCTGCAGACAAGGTCACGCAAGGGAAGCATGAACATCCAAAGGTTTATTACAAAAGAATCTTCCAAGCTTATTTTGGTTACAGGAATGAAACCGGCATGGAGGAGGAAGAAGGTTTTAAATTTGTTTTCAGCAAAAACCTCCACACTGACATTAAAACGTCAGTACAAATGATGGCAAATTTCAAAGAAAAATCCATCAATGAGATTAAACAGTGTGCTGTGAATGTGTTTGAGGCCTGTTCTTATGTTAAGACACCCATAGAGGTGTTTCCTGGTGTAAAGGTTAAACCCCATTCGCTAGAACTGGAAGGACGGCGCGTGTCGCCTCCCCCTCCTAAAAAAGGCGAGAAAAAGCAGTCTTTTCAAACTAACAAACCGCGTCATGAAGGTGCACGCAGGGACAAAAAAGATCTGAAGGGATTGAATTTAATCCCAGAGGATGAACGTGATTATCGTAAGTGGGGTGTGCGTAGGACGAAGAGATATGGGAACCAAGGTGACCCATATTATCAGGGGAAGTCCGAAAAGGAACCCCAAAATGACGTACCTATCCCTCCTCCACCTCGGACAAAACGACCCGAGGCGAAAAAATCCCAAAGGTTCCAGAAACAAGGCCCTACACCTCTGAGCTCGGAAGAGACAGAGAAACTACGCAGGTTGTTAGAAACTTTGAAACACACTGACACGGGAAACCAACCTGGAGCACTATGCAGTGATGTAATTGCTATTAAATCTGAGGGCGCGAATGAAAACGTCACAGATGTCGGTGAAACACACCAAGACATTGTTGTTGTGGCCTCCAACAACCCCTCATCGGATGAAGGGGGGGTGAACTCGCACACAAACGATGACGAGTCATCACAAGCTGAACGCTCAGAAACAGCTACTGCTGTGCTGACGGTTCAGACAAAACAAGATTACACAGACAAGGCTGAGCGTGTGATGAAACGTCAGAAAAAACCTAAGAGGTTTCTGTGTAACTTCGCCAAGAAGGCGTACCTGTCGGTGACACTCGAAGGTGTCCTCACACATGAAGCACTACTGGACGGTGGGGCGGACATAACAATTATGTCAGCTAAACTGTTCGAGGAGCTGAGGACAGCCGCTAGCAGTGTTAACAGGGTAATACCTCTCACAGAATGTACTTTAGAAATGCAGGGTCTCTCAGAGAAGAGGACAACCCTGACAGCTATAGCAATGGTTCACATGCAGATTGGCAGAATGACACTATACCACCCGGTACACGTGTCTAGTGTTGACTCATTCCCATTTCTGGTTGGCCAGGATTTTATAAATCAAGGACCTCTTGACCGCCGCGGATTCATCCTCCGCCAAAGGTAAAGAGTCATTGGTACGCTACCTTTCAGCGTCTCCTCAGGGCGGCTGCGACTCGGCAGAAGTCGTGAGAACTAGTTCCACAGAACAAACCTCCTCAGAAGTTATAAAGTTTCACCGGGTGGAGTCACAGCGAGGCATCGTGGCTCCTACAGGAACTCCAGCCAAACTTCATCAGTACCAGAACTTTGGTTCAAGTGTAGAACTCCGAACTCTGGATCATCTCCCAGAACTCCGGTTCATGTCTCAGAACTTTTTCTGTTCGGTTCTGCTCTCAGAACTGACTGGAACTAGGAAGTGTCGACATTTAAAGAGTTATGTTTCCGGTTCATTTGAGAAGTCCTGATTGGTTGAAAGAACCAACAGGGGTGTGGTTTTAGTGACGTAAGAGGTTACTACAAGTCAGAAAAACAGTGAGATGTTTTAAGAACAGACAGAGAAATGTTTTGGAGCAGACAGAGAAATGTTTTGGCGAAATGACAGACCACAGGTGCCAGCAGTTTCTTATTTCTGTCTGATAGGTTTAAAAACATGACAGTCCGTTCCAATAAACTTGTTTGCGACTGTCTCCGACTTTTGACCGACATCACTCCTTCTCATTTCAGACAGAAGATCAAAAATGCATAATTACTTTGTAACAGACATTAACTTGATTTCTACTTTGAATGAGGATTAAAAAAATCATTAATACTGTTTCACAGTTGATTTAAAATGAGTAGTTCACTTCAACATTTAAAATGATTTGAACTAAACACACTTTTAGATTATCAAGACATTTGTAAATATAGTAATGACAATAAAAAAAGAGAGTGTTCTTTCAATTGATTAGTGCAGGACACACTTAGAAAGTCTCTGGATGAGCTTAATTTGTATTTCTGGACTCAAATCAATGAAATAACAGTTCCTGTCCCATGAAGGTCCTCAGGGTCAGGTTTTGACCTGAGGCTTAGTTCACTACAGTTTTGCCTGAACCTAACGCTGTAAGTGAAACAAGGCATTTCTTGAGTTGCTGTAAATTATGCTATAATACATATTTATTGTCTCATTCCAGAAAACAACAACAAACAACAACATCCTTCATGATGGACAGACATCATGGACACCACAGCAGCAGCTGTCTTCACTGAAACATCCTGAACATGATCGTCACTGACATGAGGCCTCTGTCGATGGTTGAAGACGAAAGCTTCACTACAATGATCCACACTTTTAATCCAGGTTACAATAATCCACACTTTTAATCCAGGTTACAATAATCCAAACTTTTAATCCAGGTTACAATAATCCACACTTTTAATCCAGGTTACACTCTTCCCTCAATGACACATTTTACAAAGTAGCTACATATTGTGCAGGTATAAAGATACATTTGTATATATTTTTGTGTACATTTATTTTTTTAAGCTATTTGACTTGCTTCCGCTGGGGTCGATCCTAAGAAAACATGGTATTCCATTCCATTGCTACGCCGATGACTGTCAGATCTACCTGCCACTGAAACCAGCCGGTGCTTGTTCCGTCCACCCTCTCCTCAAATGTCTGGACGACATTAAGACATGGATGGCTTCAAATTTTCTAAGTTTTAACGACCAGAAGACTGAAGTCATTGTCTTTAGCCCTAGCTCAGCTGCTGCCTCTTATCCTGTGAACCTGGACTCCCTTCAGCCTTATCTGAAGCACTCTGTTAAAAACCTTGGAGTGGTTTTTGACTCGGATTTTAAGTTCGACAAACAGATCAGTTCAGTTCTGCAGAGAAGCTTCTTCCAACTGCGGCAGGTAGCTAAGCTCAAGCCAGTGCTGTCTAGACCTGACCTTGAGACACTAGTCCATGCATTCATCACAACCCGCCTGGACTATTGTAATTCACTGTATGCTGGGGTCAACCAGGCCTCTATCTCACGGCTACAGCTCGTCCAGAATGCTGCAGCTCGGCTCTTAACCGGTACACCGAGGTATGAGCACATCACACCAGTTCTGTCCTCCCTACACTGGCTTCCTGTGAGAACTAGGATTGATTTCAAAATTCTCCTCCTGACCTATAAGTGCCTAAATGGCCTCGCACCCATCTACCTCTCTGAGCTACTGGAACCATATGTTCCCTCTCGGGCTCTGAGATCATCATCAGCTGCTTTTGGTTGTTCCAAAAACACGACTGAAGCTCAGAGGAGATCGGGCGTTTTCAGTCATGGGTCCCAAACTATGGAACAACCTACCCCCCAACATTAGGCATGCCACCTCCCTTCCTGTGTTCAAATCCCTGCTAAAAACATATCTGTTCTCTCTGGCGTTTCATACTGTGTGAGTTGATTCAGTATATCTTGTTCCATGTCTTCATTTTAATGCTGTTGTTTTAATTTTTTATGGTATATTCTTACTGCTTTTTATTTCTCAGTGTTACCCTTAGTGTTAAGCACTTTGATAACAGTCTATCTGATTTAAATTGTGCTCTATAAATAAATATGACTTGACTTGACTTGACTAACTTTTATTTTTTATTATTCAATATTTTACTAACAGAATAGTAAAATAGCAACCTGTTTTTTGTGTGAATTGCTATGTCAGTCAAATGTTCAATTTTGGAATAAAGGGGTGGAAATTAAAACGTTGTGGGTTTTTTTTGCCGATTCATCGATTAATCGAAAAAATAATCGTCCAATGAATCGATTATTGAAATAATCGTTAGTTGCAGCCCTAATCCAGATCTTTCTCCTCCCCATCACATCCAACCTGTGGAGCATAACCACTGACAATGTTTAGTATCAGACTTCTACTTCTAACTTCAGGCACATGACCCTATCTGACACTCTTTTCACCTCTACTACATTCTTTGTCAACTCCTCCTTCACGATCACCCCTACTCCATTTCTCTTTCCATCCACACCATGGTAAAACAGTTTGAACCCTGCTCCAATGCTGCGAGCCTTGCTGCCTTTCCACTTGGTCTCTTGGACACATAAAACATCTACCTTCCTTCTCTGCATCAAGTCAGCCAGCTCTCTACCTTTGCCTGTCATTGGCCCCATATTTAGAGTTGAAACCCTCAGTTCTACATTCTTGACATTCCTCTTCTCCCTCTGTCTCCTGACATGCTTCCCTCTTCATGTTCTTTGATCAACAGCCTAGATTTTGACTTAGCAACCCAATTTTTAATAGCCACCTTTCTTATACATAGATGCAGCAAAACATGAAAATGGAAGATGGCATGTTACTATTTTCTTTTAAGTTATCCAGATTACGAGGTTTACATACATGTAGTGTTAGGCTGCTGCCATACATACAGGTCCTTCTCAAAATATTAGCATATTGTGATAAAGGTCATTATTTTCCATAATGTAATGATA
>NC_056513.1:23995316-24069897 GCF_014905685.2 Nematolebias whitei
TATCATTACATTATGGAAAATAATGACCTTTATCACAATATGCTAATTTTTTGAGAAGGACCTGTATATGGCAGCAGCCTACTTGGATTTTGATGTTGCATGCCAATTTTTGATAAGGACTTTTTTATCACTATATATAGCCATACACCGAAATGGAAGTCGGTACATAACTTATGTTTTTAGGTTACTGTGCTCACAACATGGATGGACATTTATGGTGGCAGCCATCTTGGATTTAGACACAGCAACCTACATTCCAAAATGAACTTTTTATTTGCCTAGATGTAGCCACACACCACAATAGAAGTTGATAAGCAATTTATTTTTCAAGGTATCACGCTAACAACACGGACAGAGGTTTGTGACAGCAGCCATCTTAGAGTTAGATGTGACGACACAGTTTTTTTAAAAATAACCTTTTTTACACCTAGATGTAGCCACACACTCACAATTTAGAAAGGAAGTAGTGAGTAAAGATAATAGATGCCGATGGATGGATGGATGTAGCCACACACCTAAATGGAAGTAGGTACCTCAGTTATTTTTTAAGTCATGCTCAAAACATACATGACTGGACAGACAGACGGAGAGTATTTCCAATTCCCCCTCTTTGCTCCGTGACAAGGGACAACAAAAAGTATTAAGTCTATGTGTCCAGTCCAAAGTGGTACCAACTCAAGATGGCATTTTATCGCTTTGATTGCAATTAGTGTGATTGCTACTTGAGATGAAGGCTTGTAATGAATGTATATTAATTTTGACTATGCATAATGACTACTCAAGGTACATTTTATTTGATTGCAGTAAGAAGTGTCTGCAAGTGTAGCAAAACCATTCTGTGCAACACGTTTAGATTTTTTTTTTTTTTTTTTGCCTCATTGATAGATTAATCAATCACTAAAATATCTGGTAGCTGCAGCCCTAACTGACACTCCATAATAACAGTTAATAACATCATCATATACTCATATCCTTCAGCTCTAATTGACAGCTAACTAATAGGAGGAAATCTTAACTAATTTATTTTTACTTTTGGAGTTTATATATGTAAACAAACAACTTTAGCAAGGGTTAGCTTTAAAACGACTTAAAGGAATTTTCTTTAAGTGTACCTGTATAAAGTGCAAAGCAGTTATTGTGTTACTTGAAGTAGACAACAGTCGATACACAAAGCATTAAACCAGTGCTTCTCAATTATTTTCGGTTATGCGCCACCCCCCACCCCCCCCCCCCTCCAGGAAGAAGTAAACATATTGCGCCCCCCCAACACTCCGCCGCGACTGTAAATAGTATAATTTGTTTAAAAAATTGTTATAAACATCAAAATTGTACTTTGACAATCGATAAAGCTAAAAAATATTGTCAAGGTGAAAGAGGAAAGAGGGGGCAGGTGTCACTCTTGCTTTGAGTTTATACTCTTTGTTGCTGCGTGCTGTGCGTGAAATGCGTCCAGAGCAGAGAACTTGTTAGCAAAGAATAGAGTCCTAACATGTAGTAAACATACCTTCTGCATTTAAAAAAAGATCAAAATTGTGCTTTGACAAACTAAAAAAAATTGTTAAAGTAAAAGCGGAAGAGGGGCAGGTAACGCTCTCGCTTTGAGTTTATTCTCTGTCGCATGCGTGATGTGGGTGACAAGCGTTCAGAGCGTCACCATCTGAGGAGGTGTCACAGCGACACGGTTCAAGCATGGCTCCCCAAACGACAAGACAGACATATTTGTCCATAACTTTATTATTAGACTGAGAGTTTACGGATTTTAGCAAACAGTTGACAAACGCACCCTGACACAATGAGAATGGTGCAAAAAAAAAAAAAAAACCTTAATCTCTGCTGCAAAATGTTTCCCGGGGTCAGTTGCGTCTCCCCGGCATTGCTCCGGGCCCCCCCAGGGGAGCGCGCCCCACTATATGAGAAGGACTGCATTAAAGTTAGGTAGAATTAGAGATGGGGCAAGCTAACTGGTGTTCAAAGGGGGCAATGGAAAAAACAACGTTGCTTGATTTGAAATAATTATTTAAGTAACATTATGCAATTTGTGAAGGTGGGTAAATGAAACTGAATCATGCACATAAATATAAACATTATACATATCCAATACATTAAAGTTAGTATTATTTCTGAGGATTTAATGAAACTACAGGACAACTCAAAAACATGTATTAAATAAAAGGGGGATTTGACAAAAACAGCCTTACTTTGCACCGTTCATTATGTTCAAAGGAAGGGAATAGGGACTAGATATGGTGCCAAGAAGTGTGCTACGTTAACTTGTTAATCACAACAACGAAAATGATGCCCAACATAACAGAGAAGATAATAACATCCAGAAAAAAAGTTGAGACCTCAGGTCATTGAAAACAAAGTAAAAATGTGTTATTTATTATGTCTGCATGAATTTGAACTCCAATGTTACTACATTTTTATTTCTCTAGGGAAATACTTGGATTGTACAAAGAATAAATAAAGCTCAAGATTTCATAATTTATACTGCATTTCTGCCAGTGTTTGGGACTAATGAAATCCCAATTTACTGTTAAATTTTTTTTTTTAATATATATTTTTTTGCCTGTTAAGTATTGCCAAACAATATGATGAAAACGCCTGAATAAATGTACCCAAATGAAATGCTGTTCTTGGACCCTGTGGAGTAAATTCTAGTTTTTGGTCTCTCTGTAAAGATAACATTGATCTTTTGTCATAAATATTGTAACTGTAACTAGTATGTAGTTATTGAAGTTGGCACAAGAACCATAGATTTTTTTTCCTCATCCGAAGCGTTTTCATTGTTTGTTTATGTTTATGCATATGGAGGGATGGAAGTCTGGACTGGAAAATTATATGAGGCTGCAGCATCTAGTCTTACCTATTACCAGTTCAAATATGGTAACTAACAATAGAACTAAAAATGATTATTCTGGACATACAGTAGTCCCTCGCTACTTCGCAGTTCATTTTTCGTGGACTCGCTCTATTACGGTTTTGTTTAAGTACAGTACAGTAATGTACATGCACATAATATTTTCAACAAAAAAAGTTCTGCCATTTCGTAGTTTTCTTTAATTAAGCTTTCACTGTTTTGCCAGTCTAAAGAACTATGTTACTCAGAAGCCATCAGTTTACTTCCCAGAAGTCAGCATTGACTGCTTGCTGCAAATGGAGGGAAAGTTTTGCAGCACAAAGTCAGAAGTTCTGTAAGGAGAAGCTCACAAAACTGGTAGGAAAGTCACAAATAATTCTGAAGCTGAACTCATCCTTCAAGTTGTATCTTCACTGCTGAGTAGCTGGGCTGTAGTTGGACTCAGCGTGACCCAAATCCTGGGAGCTGCAGACAACAAGCGGCTGCAGGGTTCAGTCAGGTTCTGGTCACGAGGTGCCGGTCCGGACCGGGTCAGAGGTGATGGACTAAATCCTGGGCAGCAGCACGCACACACCAAGCTGGATGGAGCGGGGGGCTTCAGTCATGCTGTACCGGGACTTTTTTCATCTATTGGGTCGGACTGGAAACGAGCCGCGCCTGTACTGCAGAGCCTGGTAAGTAAGATTTTATAGCCAATTTACATATAAGTATTGTATGTTGTTAAAATTAGTAGATCTAAGAGTTTAGGGGACTGATTTGTGGGCTTCAATGCTACAAGATAGGTCTGCGGAAAAGAACAGAGTCAGAATAAAACGGAGTTTGACCAGAACCAGAGCTGTTGTTGTTCTGCAGAGCTAGTAAGTAAAATTTAGTAACATATGTTGTTAAAATGACGTAGATTTAAGAGTTTTGAACATTCCAAGAGTGTGGGAAGGGTTTCTAAAGCCTTAATATAAAGTTTACTGTACTTGAACTTGGCAGTTTTTCCACTTATTGCGGGGCTTCAGGGTACGGATCCAGCGCGATAAACGGGGGACTACTATATTTCAATTCAATTCAATTAAAAAATACTTTATTAATCCCAAAGGGAAATTATTTGTTGTTGTAACTCGTTATCCTCATTTCTTTAAGAGATGTTATAGATACTGATGACTGTAGACAGGAAGGATCTCTTGTAAAGGTCCATCCCACAGTGGATCCTAAGAAACTGGCTGCAGATGCCGTCCGATCCGTCCACCCAGACTCGGCTGGCCTCTCGGTTCCCCTGGGCTGTAGGACCACCCAAATACCGGGCAGAACTCCTCCCAGTGCGATGGCCACTCCTCCCAGCAGTCTGCAGAGCTCCTCGTCGCTGTGGACAGCCAACTGTAGGCGCCGAGGGACGATCCCGTCCTTCTGCTGTCATGAGCTGTGTTTCCTGCTAGTTCCAGGATCTCAGTGGTCAGGCACTCGAGCACAGCTGGCAGGTAGATGAGAATGCGTCCACAGAACATCCTTTTCAACTCATTTGAGATTTGGGGCTGTTGTTGAGCTTTTGAGATGTTAATCAGCTGCTGTTGGTTGTAGAAAACTGCCTTGTTGCCATGGTTACGCATCATAACAAATGTCCAAAACTTAAAAAGTTTCAATAAAAATCCTTCCAGCTGCACAGCATCTGATACCAGAGGAAACAATCATCCAAAAAATTTGATTTACATCCAGAAAAACAGGAATTAAAGTTTCCAAAAGCAAAATCTCAGAATGAAAGTAACAGAGCTGCTCCAACATGCAGCCACCTTGAGCGGCGCAATTCTAGAACTTAGAATTTGTTTTCTATATGAAAGTATGTCCATGCATATTTCAAAATGTTAAAATAAAGTCCAACATGTCCACAAAATTGGACACCAACATCATAAAGCTATAACTCCTGAATGCTTCAACATACATTCATCAGTGAGGGCTCTAATGAAAGGTAAGAACTACAGAAATCATATTCTACATTTACTGTCAGCATGATTAGAACACAGTAAATTATGAATCAACAGTAAGGAAGCACACAGCAATAAGCATGAAAATACATGCATCTCCCCCACCCTGGCCCGCACCACACACAGCTGAAAACACATCAAAGTGCATGATTTCCTTAATTTTACCAAAAGTATTTACATCTAAACAATATATAAACAAACAGCAGCTGTTAATAAAATATCTTCACTTGCTTTCGAAGTAGAATATGTGCTGCTATATGACCCAATTCATAATCCATACTGTCTGATGCGCTCCGATAGACGCTTCACTGCTCGTATTTTTCATCAATTTCCTCATCAGATAAATTACTCATCCTTCTTAAACCACTCAGCCACCTCTTAAAGACTAGAGTTTCTCTTTACAGTACGTTTTGACATGTTTTAGTTGACCCCGCCACCCACTCCCCCCCCAAATAATTTTTTTATTTTTTGACAAGCTCATTTGACCCCAGTTGGTCAAATTATTCTATCAAAAAGGAGGGTCTACACCGCCATTTTGGCATCCTAGTATTTAAATTGGAAGTGCCTAGTAAAGCATAGCACTGGTAATCTTCTATATCTGAATTACAAGTAGAAGCTATTTTTCAAGCTACTTTTATGTGAGTTTAATGTTAATGTGTCTTTGACCTGTCAGTTAAAGTTCTATTTATCAAGATAAATAAATTGGGGAAAAAGGTTAAATAAAAAAACGTTAATCTGTTTATAATAATTTCTTTACAACTTTACTGATTCAAGGCCAAAAGTTTTCTGACACACAAACCTACAATTGCATATTACGGTACAGTAAATGTGGTTAGCACTGTTGACAAAGCAAGTAGGTCTCCAGTTCTAAGCTCAAAATAAATATATTCTTCTGCATCTCAACAGGCTGTACAGTATCAGTGAAGGAGTTGGTTGAAGCATGGGTTTCATTCAGTTTAACAGCGTTTCTTTGAATGTTTTCAAATCACACACACACAAAAATGTCACCTATAGTTACTAAACAGAAAAGTAAACAAGGTCAATTCAAATTGACCTTCAATGTGCACTGGGACAGTCCACAGCAGAGAACGAAGGGGCTATGATGAGAATAATTCCCTCTATACTTGAGGCCATGGCTCTCAGTTGGAAAAAAGTGAAATGCTCTCTTCAGGTTGGGGATAAATCTTTGCCTAAAGGGGAGTATATAAGAGGATAAACATACACTCCTCAGCCACTTTGGTACACTTCACTAATACTGGGTCTGACCCCCTCTGCCTTCAGAACTGCCTTCATTATTTAGGTCACAGATTCCACAAGATGTTGGAAACGTCTGAGATTTTGTTCCATATTGACTAGACAGCATCATGCTGTTGATGTAGATGTGTCAGCTGACAAACTGTTACGTCTTTTTCTGCATTCACATCTTTCAGATGATACATTGTCACTTAACCTCGGTAAGGGGTGCAGGCTGTATGTGTTTAGTTTGTTCATAATTTTTATCCTGAGGGCAGCTGCCCCTGTATTGAGGTCCTCAGGGCTTTTCAATATCTCTCGTCAATCTCTAGGTGTGATAGCAGGTTTCTCTCTCAAATCTTGAAACACTGGGTTTTTGAAGTGGTTTCTAAATCTGGATGGTTGGTATTGAAGATTCCATAGTTTCCACATCCCTCCCGTGTATCACTGAGCCATTTCAGTCTGGGTTTAAAGCCCGCCACAGTACAGAGAGTGCACTTTTGAGGGTTTCAAATGATATGTTCTTTTCAACAGACTCCGGACAGTTTGTTATTTTAGTGCTCTTAGATTTGTCTGCTGCATTTGACACTGTTGATCACAACATTTTAATCTCTCGTCTTGAGCACTGTGTGGGCATCAGGGGTGTCGCCCTCAATTGGTTTTGGTCGTATTTAACCAATAGGAGTTTCTGCGTAAAAATGGACAATTGTATGTCTTCCACTGCTCCTCTTCCACATGGTGTCCCCCAGGGCTCAATCCTTGGCCCTCTTTTATTTGCTCTTTAATTACTCCTCCTCGGCTCTATTTTCAGGAAACATGGCATATCATTTCACTTCTATGTTGATGATTGCCAGATCTATTTTCACATGGCACAAAACTGCACATTCCAGCAACTTACACACTGCCTTAATGACTTTAAGGCATGGTTTTCTCTTAACTTCCTTAGTCTAAATGAGAACAAGACTGAAGTTATGATGTTTGGACCGAGTTGCTGTCCCTTTCCCAGCATAGATCTTGGCTCACTGTCATTTTATCTCAAGGACTGTGTCACCCATCTGGGGGTGAAGTTTGAGTCTGATTTTAAATTTGAAAAACTGATCAGCAGCGTTGTTCAGAAAACTTTTTATCAACTTAGCCAAATAGCAAAAGTGAAATCAATCTTAGCAAGACCTGACTTGGAGAAATGAATCCATGCTTTTATTACACCTCGTCTTGACTACTTAATGCACGGTATGTTAGCCAGACCTCTCTTGCCCATCTGCAGCTTGTGCAGAACTCTGCTGCTCGCTTGTTAAGTCAGGCCCGTAGGTGTGAGCATATCGCTCCCATCCTGGCGTCACTTCATTGGCTCCCTGTGCACTACAGAATTCATTTTAAGCTTTTGCTGTTTGTTTTTAAATGCCTGAACAACCTTGCCCCACCATATCTGTCTGAGCTACTTCAGCTTTACTGCCCACCCCAATCCTTACCCTCAAGCTGATCGGTTGCTGCTGACAATCCTTAAAACTAGGCTGAAGCTCAGAGGTGACAAGAGTGTTAGCTGTTGCTGCTCCCAGGTTGTGGAACAACTTATCCTTGAGTGTCAGGCAGGCCTCCTCGCTTCCTGTTTTTAAATCTCTTAAAAACACACTTTTATTCTTTGGCTTTTAACACGTGATCTTATCTTTAATGGCATCTTAATCACACCTGCCGTGAAACTGGTATGTTTATGTTTTTATGTTTCTTTGTGTATGCTTTGTATGTTTTTATTGTCTTAATTAGTCTTTTTGTCTTGTTGTGCAGCACTTTGGCTACCCTTGTGGTTTTTAAAATGTGCTATATAAATAAATAAAGTTCTACAGTATACCGGTATTACCAGGCAGATACAGCAAATAGACTGCTGGCAAAGAATAGAAAGAAGTGAGCTGAAGAAAAAAAAAAGAATATGAAGAAAGAAAAGAGCAAAGGACATGGACAGAATATGACAAAAGCAAAGGGTGCTGGAGTATCTGCAGAACTGAAAGTACAAAGATGGAGGAGGGAAATCCTATAAATAATATTCTACATAATTTAAAAGGTAGAGATTGAGGTTTCCAAAAAGAATTACAGGGAAAACATGTATTTATATATAAATACACACACATATATATATATATATACAAAACTATTTTAAGCTGGACTTCACATGCGTCAGACTGTATTTTTTCTTATGACGTAAATCTTCTGAACTTCTACATTTGTAAATAGAGCGTTTGATCAAAAATTCTATTACGTACATGCTGTTCTATAAACAGAGAAAACTGAAAGAGTCAGATGATGTGAGACAGATACTGTATGCATATTAAACTATCAAATGTTAAAATAAAATCTTAAAACAGATTTTTCTTTAAAAAGGTTATGTTAACAACAAATTGTTGAGGAATTATATTTCACTCTGCAAGTGAACTGAGCTAAATAAAAAAAGTTTGAGGAGAATGTACTTCAAAATTACAGAAAACATTTTAATTAAGAATATGCCAAAAACAGCATAATTATTTTTAGGAGGTTGAGTTCCGACTTAATTTTACAAACATGTAAAAATGTTTCCTGGTGAATTAATTTGGTAGGAAGCCAAAAGCAAAAATGAAACTTAAACAAAGCTATTGTCACTTCTCAATATTTATGCACAACACCAGTTAAAAAAAAAACTGACAAAAAAGATGAGGTCCTGAAAAGTGTTAAAAAACCAAACATGTTTTTCTTCATTGCAGGTATAAAACATAGACACATAAATGAAGTAAGTTCAAAGGTGTGTGAGCAAACTCCTTAGAGTTAATGTTTCTCAGGTAGACAATTTTTGATGTGCGTCTGTGATTGTATTTGTAGTCACATGCATATATAAACCCTACTCTACCACCAGCATTGGAAGGTGCAAGGTGAGTGTAAAGTGCCTGAGGCTACACATGTCTTATTCATAGAAAAAAAACAATAAAACACACACCCGATACCAGAGTATAAAATGTATTTCCAAATAGAACAAGAGCCACACTGTGAATGCAAAACAACAAGGAATCAAGTTTTTTTTTAAAATCACTATTCTGCTGAAAGATTGGTCGGGGTGGGGTACATTTCCTTGTTCAACACTGCTGAACAAATTGCACTGAAACATCCACTTACATACCCAACATAGCATAAAACACTAAGGACACAAGACTCATTAATGAAACAGGTAGCAAATTCATGGTGAGTGAACAAGTGATTCAGAAGAGTGTGAGATCATTGCTGAACTACTAAAGTGAATTTTAAAAGAAGAAAGAAATAAAAAAATGAGGCAAACCTTAGTAACACCACTAGAAGGCAGAAGTTCCATACAGAAGTTCCTCAAGATTACTTTATTTGCTATTAAAAATAAAAATAAAAAAAATCTCTGAAAATGTGTTCAGAGGAAATCAGATACATTTTACAATTCCAAATATTGTCAGCCTAAAACACTTTTTTTTGTAAGTAAAACTATTTATAATAAATTATTTGAACAATTTGTTAGCAAATGTTTAGAAAACTGGTAACAAAAACCATAAAATTACCTAAATCTCTCTACCTTTCAAATTATGACGACTATTATGGTATTTATAGGATTTCCCTCTTCCATCAGTAATGATGTTTATTATGTTTATATGAGCCTGACCAATATATTGGTAGGGCCGATAATTTAGGCCGATAGACGTATGGGAACATATCTGTATCTGTGATAATTGTCCCATTATGCGCCGATATAAACACTTCTAATTTTCACTTCTAAAACACTGAGAACCAGCCATAATTGTACATTCAGCAGAGGGCACATGCGGACTACTTTCAAGTCGTGGCCATTCACTTAAGTTTCACTTTCAGCATAGTTGAACCAGGGAACAATACTGTGAGTAGCATATTTTGCTGAACAGAGCATGGTAAGTTTATTTTAACTGATCTATAGAACAAATCAACAATAATAAATTATTTTCAATCCTCCAACCCACTTGTCATTAACTATGTACCTCTCAAGTTAGCAAGCCAACGTTTAGATAACCTAGCATAGGCCATTGCCTTGTAAAACTTTATCCAGAACAATAAATCAACGTAGAGGTAAATATATATCAGTGTTAGTGATGTTATCTTTGTAGTCCTCAATGAAAGGCATTGTTGGTCTAAAAGCTTTAGTTTTCTGCAAAGAAAAAAATGCCTGTGCGGTCAATACTAATTAGGCCTTCACCATATGTGACTGACTGTTTAAACAAGGAACAGGGAAGGGTATTTCTTTGTTGAATTTATATTTATGTAACACACTTGATAACTTAATGGAGAATAGAAAATGAGAATACATGTTAGGAAGACTGTTTTGACCAGTGCACCACTTGTAAACCTACTGTGGGACTAGGTATAGTGGGGAACTGATTTGTTTAGCTTCATGGCTGCTAACAGCTGCACTAAATAAACAAGCCCCACTCCAGATGCTGTTTTCTTAGATTCTTCGGGGTGGACAATGCTAAAAAAAATTCAGCCATTATATCGGTTATTGGCGGACGCCTTCCCCTCCCAATATTGGTATCGGCAATAGCCAAAATGTTCATATTGGTCAGGCTCTAATTAGTATTTTCACATTTCAGAGAGTAGTTCAAGCCCACAATAGGTGGATCCCAAGAAATGCAAATAATTCTGTGGCGAATTATAGACTATTGTTTGAATTAAAACTGTCCAAGTTGTTCTAGCCTCAGAATTTCTGTCAGGCTCTGCCATAGAGAGTTGAGTCTGAGGGAGTTTGTAGATAAGCAAGAGGAGATTGAGGTTGTGACTGGAAAGCATGAAGGCAGGGATCTGCAGAGTAGTGACATGCACAAAATATTGAGACTAAAAGTCACTTCTATTTCTAACTTAAAGTTTCTCTACAAGTAGAGCATTGAAAGAAAAAATGTAGAATAATTGTAATAGGTTTTACACAACACGTATTTTAGACAAACAGGGCTGTCATTAGTATAAGCCAAGCACTGGAGTGACCTTTGAATCTTTTGACAGGTAATTAGAGAAGCAGTAACAATACCAACAGAACACAAAACCACAAGACTAATACGTTTTTGTAATTTACTGTTGAACCACTTTCAGCCTTGTAGCAACCAATGATGTAATAGCCCATAGTATAATACATGCCAATAATGTAATATTTTGGGTCATTTTAAATGTAATAAAGCCTATAATGTTATAAGTAGCCAATAATATAATACATCATTTAATCCAATAAAATAATAAATTTTTGCCAATAATCAGAACATCTCATTACATTTTTGGTTGGCTATTACATTAATGGTCTAGTATTAAATATCAGTTGATAATGTAACTGCAACCAGTAATGTAATAATACATAAATATGACTACAATTATTCAAAGTAAAATGTGCAGTTTGTATGCAGTTGGCTCATCAAAAGCAGGCATAGTACCATACACTGCATTTTCTTCATATTAATTTACAGTATTTAGGAAATGTACTATGCAGCACTCACTCCTTCATAATTTTTGTTAGATAATTTGAATTACTGTTATACAAGGAGGGCACCCTGCCCTGTCAACAGAACAAAGCGCCCTGCCTACCAAAATTATCCTTCACTCACATCTTCCCATTTTGGCCCCGTCTCTACCGAGATCTCTACTGAGATGGGGCTGAGATGGTGCAGAGGTAGGGCAGCCAATTTAGGACCAAAAGGTCACAGGTCCAACTCTGCGCCATGCCCACATGTTGTAGTGTCCTTGAGCAAGACACCTAATCCCTAATTGCTCCCTGGGCGCTTACATTGCTGCCCACTGCTCCACCTGGGTGTATCACACATGTGATGGTTTAAATGCAGAGAACTAATTTCGTCATTGTATGGGAACATACAATTGTACCTGCAAACTAAGAAGGGATGAAACAGGTGACAAACCAAGCCCCCTCCACCCCCGCCCCCGAAGATTTAGTGATTTATTTATTTTTTTTACATGAAAATTAAGTATTCTGGTACACTCCAAGAAGAAAATTAAGGGAAAAGACAACATGCTTCAGATAAAAAAAGACATTTTACCAACATATCCTAATTTAATTAGCGCATAAATATGAAAGATGGCGTTAACCAAAAAATAAATAAATAAATAAACAAGCACTGCTCTGGACAGATGTACCGTAATTATGACTAAAAATGGAGGATTTACTTGCAGTTTATTTCGTACAGACGAACATGCAGTAGTTCCCATGTATCACTGTTGTATTCAGCTGAGCTCATGAGCTTTATCCATCTTTAAAACATTTTCCAGACCGTTAAGGTTTTGGAAATGGAAACTGTAATCAACTCTTTAAACACTTGGGAACGCATGCCTGAATTGCATGGTCCCCACTGACAACGTTTAACCATTTTTTGGATAATTTTTCATGAAATCCCTATGATTGCAAAGCGTTGGTAATACAAAATCCCGACAATGCTGTCAGAGGTAAAAGGGGTGCGGTTCTTACAGATAAGGGGCGTTACACTTTGGGACAAATTGTGATCGCTGATTAGTCAGTTGCTGACAAGTCTACTGGACTGATTGATGGGTCATGTCATGTCCATTGCTGTTGAATTGTTGAGTGGGGCTGTGCTTATGGAACCTGAAATAGAAGATGTTAAGCTCATTGACCAACTGACAGTCACCCATTGTCTTTAAGAGTGGGCTTTGGTAGCTGGTGATGTTCTGTAGGCACTTCCAGATGGTTGATGGTTCAGTGGTTGACAGACTGCTCAACTTGTTGAGTACCGTAGTTCTTCTTAGCAGTTCTGATTTCCCCATTCATTGTATTCTTTACCTTATTATACAGCATCTGATCTCCACTCCTGTATACTACCTCCTTGGACCGGCGCAGCTGCTTCAGTTTGGCAATAAACCAGGACTTGCCATTGTTGTACTTAATGCGAGTTCAGGCGGGGGAACATGTCCTCACTGAAGTTGATAAAAGATGCCACAGTATCAGTGTGTTGGTCCAAGTTGCTTGCAGCTTCATCAAACACACAGTTTGTCAGTTCCATACAGTCCTGGAGCCTCTCTTTGGCTTTGTTAGTCCACCTCTTCACAGTACTGACCACAAGCTTGGCGCACTTGAGATTCTGTCTGTAAGTGGGAAGTAGCTGTATTAGACTGTGGTCAGAGATGCCCAGGGCAACACAGGTACAGAACCCTTTAACACAGAGTAGCAGTGATCTTATGTTACTCTCCCTGGTGGGACAGGTAACGTGCTGCCTGTATTTGGGCAGTTCGTGAAAGAGTTTAACTCTGTTGAAGTCTCCCAGAACAATGAAAACTGAGTATGTGTGTTTGTGCTCTGTGCTGATGATCTGCTCTGTGAGAATGTGCATTGCCTCATGTACACATGTGCGGGGGTAGATTCCCACAAGCACAACAAATGAGAATACCCTCAGGCAATAAAATAGTTTGCAGTTAATTAACAAAAAAAACCCTCCAGATTGGGACTACAGGTTTTCCTTAAATTGTGACATCTGTGCACCAGCACTGGTTGATATGAAAAGATACCACCTCCTTTTTTCTTCCTTGAGAGCATTGTGTACCAGTCTACTCTGTGAAGGCAGAAGCCGGGGATCTAGAGCTAGCTGTCGAGGACAGGCTCAGTGAGCCAGATCTCAGTGAAGCACAGAACAGCAGAGAGAGAAGTCTTTCATGATGCTGACTATAAGTGAAAGTTTGTCCATGTTGTTGCTTAGAAAGATGCTCGTAATGGTGGCAGTGTTTCCCCTGGATAATTTGCTATGGCAGGGCGCTCATCTCGTCCGTGATGGTGTGTGTGTGTGTGCTGGGGCAGGGGAGGTTTCAGCATGAGCGCTGCCTTTAGCTTTTTATCTAGCGTGCTGTTAACTTAGTGTTACGTCAGTACCGACAAGGGTGGGTGGGGGACGCAGTTCAGTTTGGTAGGGGGCGCTCGGTTCTGTTGTCAGGGCAGAGTGCCCTGCTTCTACAATATATAATTGTAGAACCACTGAATTTACACAAAATGCTGGAAAGATGCATTGCATGGAAAGATATCAAACTAAATTGCAAACTCAAAAAACATACTTTTAATTTTTTTTTTTTTTTTTTTTTTTTTTATCAGAACACATGCTCTCTCTAGTAGGACAGAATCTGTATCTCCAAACAAAAGCTTCATAGTGCTAAAAATAATTGTGTCTGAAAGCTGTTGGTCATTTTGGCATTTTAAAACAGATGGACAATGCACAAAAACTTTGTGCAATTTACAATAACTATCAAAAATACAGCAACAATGTAAACCACAGTGGAAAATGCCCTGTCCTGTTAAAAGTGTTGAATAACTGCTGCTTTAAATGTGATTTGTTTTCAAATCTAAACTTTTTCAGCTCACGTGTCAAATTGTATTTTGATGCAGTGCTACACCTCACATTGCCCCCAAAGTTGTAATGTAGAAGTAAGCCGTTTTATGCAAAAGTGTCTCCTTAAGTAATATATTACAAGGCAAACAAATGGCAGCAGAAAGGCAGAGGTCAAGGGAGATTTTTTTTTCAGAAAATCTCATGGTAAAGAACAAAATAACTATTCTATTATAATAGCAAAAACGATAACAAGAGCAACAAATCTGTCTAAAATTGTACAGTGATCAAAAATTGGAACTGAATAATGGCCATTTTGTTTTGAGCCAGTGTAAGCTATTTGTGAAACTGTGTGTGTAGCCTGGAGCAAGAAACTCTGAACCTAAAACTTTTTTTGCATTTCACTTGTAGAGTTGCTGGTCTTGAAGTATTGCCCTAAAAAAGCCCAAAATCTACCAAAAAAAAAAAAAAGGTTGCTGTCTGTATGTGGTTTATAACGAATATACTGCAGCAAAAAAAACTACTGAAAATGAAGAAAACTTGCATAAAGTACAAATTTGAAGAGGTCAAACATGTACAGTACCTAAAAAATTATTCACTTCTTAGGATGTTTTGTCTTTTTATTGCTGTTATAAATAAGTCATACGATCAGGCATTTCTGACAAAAAAAAAAAAAAATAGCCCTCTTAAATGACAAAGTTAAAGCAATTTTCTACAAAGTAATGCCATTCATCCATCCATCCATCCACCCATCATCTTCACCCACTTCTTCCTTTTTTGGGTAGTAGGGGGTCACTGGTGCCCATATCCAGCTATCAACGTGCAAGAGGCGAGGTACACCCTGGACAGGACGTAAGTCCATCAAAGGGTCAATAAATAATGCCAATAAACCAAATAAAAAAATAATCCATGCAAAGAGAGCAGTGAGAGAGCCTGCAGAGACCCCAGTAACTACTGCACTACAAGCTTCAGTGGGATAGGAGAGACTCATTCAGGGTGATCACAGGTGTCTTTGGTGACCTCATAGAATTCTCTTTCTTGTATGTTTTATTTATTTATTTATTTTTGTCAAAAAGGCCAATTTATAATGAAAATGATCAAATTTATTAGTAATAAAAGGATTTTTTAAAAATCAAGGGAGGTGAAAACTTTTATAGGCACCGTCTGTGTAAATGACCACAACAGTAAACAAAAGACATACCGCTTTTAATGCAACCTACCAATTTGAGATGGACCATGATTTTTAAGTATTCAAAGCATATTTAAAATATGCAAATTCAAAGAATAATTGTGACTGCCACAACATTTTTAATTTTAATACAGGCACCTGGTGGTCACGTGTTAAGATGTTTTCTAATTGTGTTTTTCCAGTCAGGGCGCCTTTTTTAAACAACACCTACTGCCCATCCTCTAATAATACAATTACAACAAATGAAAACAGTACTTAGACATGTATTTTTTTTTCTGCTAACAGTAAATTTCACAACACATTATATTTACATCAAATTCTGTGGTTATTTGCAAGCACAATTAGTGGCAGTAGCAAGCTGTAGCACCTACACATTTAAAGCATCTCTTTAAGCTTGTAAACTGTCTGTGAATGTTTCTCTTCCTTTGCGTAAGAAGGAAGTTGGGGGATTAGCTAACCAGCGTGAAAAACCAGCTCTGATCAAAAATTCCTGTCTGGACTTGGCATTCATGGCTTCACACAGCCATTTCGCAGACATTTCAGGTAGCTACTTCAGAATTTAAACCACGGTTGGTATTTATCATTTTTGAGCCGCAGCAGTCACCCGTCATCATCCACTCGGCATTGCACCACAGGCCACATGTGAAAAATTGGCAGAGCACATTTAGTTGCATGGTTACGCACTTTCAGCAGAGTGGCAAGTGAGGCTCATAAAGAGTCATTCCCAAATTAAGCAAAGGTAATAGCAAATACTTTTGACTTATTTGACTAATTACAAAAAACATTGCATTCATGGAAAGTAATTATTGAAATATCTTGATGCATGCTCAATAATCCAGGTAGAAAAATCCAAAAAAGTTCAATCTGGTCCTCTGGACATTCAAAAAAACAAAATGTTTTTTTGAATGTCCAGAGGACCAGATTGAACTTTTTTGGATAATTATTGAAATATTGCATTTATTATTTTAAACGCTTAAATTTTAAGATTTTCTAGTTTTAAGGTTCCTGTGCAAATGCCACTGTCATACTATTTATGTATGTGACTTAAACAGCCTTCATTATGTGACCGTTAATACACAGATTTACTGCATAATGTTTATTATCCAGTAAACACTGTGACTGGTTATTATACAGCTGAACTCCATAAGTGAGCAGAAGAAGCACCGTGACGAGATAATGTTGATGCAACCTCCAGCAACAGCAACAATTATTTATCTAAAAGAGAAAAAAACTATAGCAGAAAGGGAAATATATCTCGAAGCCCAACAAGCAGCTTATATATATATATATATATATTTTTTTTTTTAATGTCTGTTTTTCACGCTTTTGAAGGTCCTTTTTGACAAATAATGTAATTAACTCTTTGATTAAACCCCAAAAGTTTGCCTGCTCCTAACTGCGCTAGAGGTTCACATGAAATAATGTGCAGCAGATGACATAAACGCATCCCCCAATACAGATAAAAGCAGCTCAAGCTGCTTCTGACGAGGTATAGCTGTTTGTCTTTTTAATTACTTTGTTTTATTTTACTTTATTTTCTTTAACTGGGCATTTTGGTATACTTAAAATATGAACAGATACATGTGCAATTTTCAAATACCGGGTCTGTTTTAGAGGGAATTGTTTTATTTAGACAGAAGGTAACAACAAAGCTGCAGCATTGCAAGGGGAATATATAAAAAAAAGATAGTGCTTTTTAAAAACAATAAAACATCTACGATCCTCTCAAGGATAGTAAAAACTAAATTATAAATTTGTAAATAGGCATAATAAAAGCTCGTTAGGTAAAGACTGATTTTTTTCTCCCTCTGGGAATGTTTCGACACATTTGGGGGAAAACAATCTCACTAAAACTACATTCAGTAAACATATAAAACAATATGCAACACATTCTGTGCCAATACAAAACAATCATTTGGGAAATGTATTATTTGCTACAAATGTCTTAATCAAATGTGTAATACCTATACAAATCTGGATTTGCTGTGTTAAACTACTATGCATATGGTGAAGAAAAATAATTCTGCACAACTAGATGGAATGCAGTAATGCACGTAAGACATCAAACTGTGGAGACACTAGCATCTGGACACATAGCCTTAAAGAGGTTTACAGTATTTCAGAGTGAATAGATGGAAACTGCTGACAGGGTTGTTGAATTCAGCTAAAAATAAACATGAATAAGTTGCATTTTCTTGTCGTCTATACTATAAACAGGTATTTACTATTATACCTTGTCTCTTAAATAACTACAAGTTAAAAGGGCTCTATGCCACAATATATTAATGAATTGCTCGTACATTAGAACAATTTCATGACAAAAGTCATCTGAATGGTTGAGAGTGTGACAAAAATATAAAGACCAGAGATAAATTATGGGTTCGGGTACGTAAGCTGCTGTGAAAATTAGTGTAATAAAACAAAATTCTTTTGTCAGTTTTTTGAGGCGCTCAGTTCTGAACGTCATTCAGCCATCGATTTCTCCATTCAAACGCTTCTCTATTCAGTCACTCGTTTCTTCTAATATAGAGGCTTCTTGGTGTGCATTAGACCATGGAGGAGTCATAAAAATGAGCTCCTAAGAACCCACCTGATCCATTGACTGTGTAACCTTGAAACTGGTGCAGAAACACTCTCCTACACACACTTGGTTGACCATTGCCTTAAAGGTAGTGGTCATGCTTGAAGAGACGTGGATTTCATTTACTCCGCAGCTAAATGGAACCAACATGCTTGCCCACACACATTTCATTAAAGTGCCGTGGTAGGCTTAGTCTGGCACAGTGTGAGTCAGGAGTTTGAGAGCGTGATCAAACAGACTCTCACATACTGTATGTAGAAAAAAATAAATAAAAACATCTAAAAAAAAAAAAGCATACTTGTGCACCTGTGTCAGTCACTGTAATACAATTACTAATAGGTGGCAAGGTATTCAGAGAAGGTCCTGATTTAACCCAAGAATGGAAAGAAAAATTGTCAGTCTTTTTTACTATCGTTAATCTAGTGAAGGTGTGCAGATATTTCTTGAACTCAAAATATTTGAGAACGCATGTGTAGTGAACCAGATGACCTCAAATCTACCAGATGGACAGAGACTGTTATTTTCATTGATCTGAATAAGTCTGAACCATCTGATGAACTTTCTTTCTTGAATTAATCAAGCAGAAAAGACAATCCTCTATAATCATTACTGTCTTACAAATGTTTTGATAATCAAATTGTGTTAGTTCACTCAATGCTTTACAGGTTGAAAAGAACTACTAATTTTTATTTTACATAAACAGTAAGTAATGATTTTTGTTCCTCATTCAGAGAAGAAATCGCCTGAATATGCCTTTCTTGATTTTCTGTCTGAAATGAGCAAGCTGTCGTAAGTATGTTAAAGGTTGGTTTTCGGTCAACTAAAATGTTTACCGAGAAAAATGTCATGTTTTACTATTTGAGAAGATTACAAAGTGTGAGACTCCACGAAGTCTGCTGTTGCTGCAATAATCTTTTCTGTATGTTGTAAACAATCCTTGACTTATGATAACATCTTACGTCACAAATCCACTCCTCTTTCTGGTCCTTCCACGAATCAGAAAGCTCTAAATTGAACAGGAAGTCGACCCAAATAAAATGTGGCAACTTCTCAGTTCATTGGAAAATAGAGATAGAGAAGAGAAGGATTAGAGAATTATGAATTCCAGAATTCCAAGAGAATGAGAGTTCTGAGAGATGTTGGAATGAGAGCTGACAACAGGTCCGATAGTCCAACAGAATGAGAGTTCTGAGAGATGCAGCCGGTTATGAAGAGTTTGGAGTTATGAAGAACCAGGGACGTTTGGGATTATACTTCTGTTTGAACTAACCACGCACGACTCTCCGAGGATTTCTAGCTGTTCTGAACGGAGGCGCTGAAACAGTCTGAAGGACTCTTACTGAGCTGATCTATCGTCAAACCAGGTAAAGATTTCCTCTTCGACTCAAGTGTACCGTGGACGGGCTGAGGATCTGACGAAGCGTGCAATTTCTGGTTAAACAGATTAAACTTCCCTCACACAGTTCTCTGTAAGATAATCTCCTTTCACTCTAAAACCCACCTCTCTCTCTCATAAATCAGTACAGATATTTTAGAAATATCTTAAGCAAAGTCCTCAAATCACCGCCGAGTGATTTGAAGTTCATTTTCTGTGAAACTGTCTGTTATTATTTTCATATTTTGCCAAATTAATGTAAATGTTTGATGTTAAACTTTGATTCTGAAAATAAATGATTCCATTCATTTGATGGGTCAAAGATAAACAACGTCTCTCGTTACATTTCTGTTAAATTCAATGCACGACATTTACAGTCAGAAAAATGAAGAACTCGTGAATATCGTATGCATATATAATTCATATATTTGTCATACAACAAGTGACACGTACCTCACGTGACTCACTACACATGTCTTGCTTGTCACGCAACATTTGAGCTTGTTTCCATGTTTTCTCATTTAACACTGTATGTTAGAGTAGTTACGGGTTCAGAAAAGAAAAGTTAAGAATCGGACATTTTTGTATGCATTTTTTGGGACACAATTTCTTTCACCTGCATTCTTGTTAGAATCCCCAGACCGTGAAACAAAAAGACAGTGTTGACCTTCAATCAACCAATTTGATTTAAAGTTGTAGCCATTTAGCATTTTTGAGGCATTCTCATGGCTCTTGGTGTAGTAGCTGACATCCAGTTTGAGTTATGTGGATACATAAATTTTAAAAAGCACTAGGCAAATGTAATACAATCCCAAAATTATTACATTCGGCCTATTCAAAATCACAGCTTAATAAACAATCAACTTTTTTCTAATTTGGAACCAAAAAGGATCTGAATTTATTTGCTCCATTCAAGTGCTCCGTATGCCATAATCCCTTCATCCAGTAAAGAATGGGGCTCAAATCCAGCCAAAGGTTTGAAAACTATAGCACTGGACACTGTTGGAACGACACCTGGGTCCAATTGTGTTTGAAAAACAGTCAGATATAGGATATGTTTGTGTGAATCAATCTATGGTGTCTTGCAGACTAGGCTGCTACCCTTGGGGTTATTAAATTGGTTCCTTTGTGCCAGACGAGTAAATCCATCACTAAAAACAGTTGGACAGAAGTTTTGGTGCCTACCTGCAGGTTGTGTCTCTCCAGTCTCATCTCCAGAACGTTATTCTTTTCCTCCAAACACTGTCGTTCCTGCTCTAAATCTTCAATTTTCTGTCTGAAAAATGCAAGTGCAAACACAATATCTGCTGTAAAAAATAAAATCATACACAAGTAGTGGACTAAATGAGTTCCTCTTTGGGGTATAGTTCTGCTTGAGCCAGTATGTGGGGTCCGGGTTGTTAATCCGCTATAAATTATTCATGACCTAGGATTTGAAATAGTATCTGTTTCAACAGGTTGTGTGAGTTTCCCACCTAAGTATGTTGACCTCTTCTTTGGTCACTAAAGAGCAGCTGTCAGCAGCTGAAGCCTGCTGCTTCTTAATAGTCTCCAGCTCCAGTTCCACCTGGAACAAGGAAAAAGAAAATTATCTTGCTACTCCATCCTTATACCACCTTTGGCCTTGCAAAAATCTGTTTTGGATTGATATCCGAGAGGCACATCAAGTGAGATAAAATCAGTCTTTTAAACACAATTAATCCTCTGATTTTTTTGTTTAATAATATCCTATTCATTTCTCCTATTACAATTTTCAATTTATCCGTTTGTCTCCTACATATTCTCCGATATTGCTCTTCTCTGTAATTATGCTCATTTACATTTACATCAACTAATTTTCTTTTTGCTTTTGGCGACTGTCTTTTAGTGCATCCTCTCCACGTTCTCCCAAGACAAATAAATGATTACTGGTACTACTATGCCACGCAGGTGAATTTCACATGTCAGGACTCAGTGCCATGGCTATCTTGAGGTTACCCTAGCAACAAGAATTCACAAAAATGAAGTAAATCGTGGACTATGTAAAGACAAAGTGTCAAAGTGTGTGAAATAGATTAGGTTTAACCTGAATCTTATTACAACATTCCAGTTTAAGAGAAAATTTGAAAGCCTCAGCTAAGATAAAGGCATACGACAAAACAAAAATCGATAAAAGTACAAAACAACTTAAAAAGGTATGATGAAAAGGAATTATCCTTAAAGTATAATTACTGATCATTTTCAAGGTTGCTTAGAGAGGCATTATGAACTATTTGATTCAGATAGTGTTTCCCCTAGGTCACTTGCTTTGGGAGGGCGCCCGTCTCATTGGCGTTTTGATGACTGGGTGGGAAGGAGGGGGTTGCGATGGTGGTACTGGAGCGCTACATAACAAATACTACGTCTGAGCGGAGCTGCTACAATCTCCGCTCTCCGTCTGGAAGTAGCAGAGCTGTTTGCCATGGGGTGGGGACTTGGTAGGTGGGACGCTTGGTTCAGAACATCATTGGTAGGGGAAACACTGGATAGGGTTTGGCAGCAATGGAGTAAACTCATTAAAAGTAGCTGATGCAGCTCAATGACACAGGTGACAGAAAAGTTGTTCAAAACCCCTCTCTTCCTTTAGAACGCCACTGATCATTAGATCCATGTGGTGCAGATTAGTTTTATTACAACTTCAGTGCTTCAATTGAGAACATTATTGTGCGCACTTTTAATAAGGTCATGTACACAGTATACTCGTCGTTACATGAAAACCTTTGGGAAGTGACCTATATGCAGGAATACGCTCTCAAATGCATGGTATTGGTGTGTGTATGTATCTAGGATGGGTATGGGGGTATTGATGCTTGGGTAACCTCTAGATGTGAAAATAAAATTCAGTGAAATTATTTTTTTTCCTGCTTTAATCCCTGGTGTAATAATGGGTAAAGCTTGGGACGAGTCTCTGTTCACCCCCCAACAAAAATCACAGACGAGATGAGCGTTCCGCCATGGCAAGTTATCTAGGGGAAACACTGTAATGTATTTAAGGCCAACTTGCACATTGTTAATGAATTTAAGATATTTTAAGGCCTTAATTTAAGAAATATGAATTTAAGTCTTTTTAAGACTTTTTAAGGATGCACGTAGACTAAAATTGAAAACATCATAAGTGTGCAACATGAGGAACCACCACCCATGGTATCAGTAAAGCTGGACAAGTGAATGTTTGTGGATTATCAGTAAGTAAAACCAAGAAACTGAAATCTAAATCGTCAGAACTCAAGACTTGATGTTGCAGAACAATCAAAAAGTAGCATCAGGGTGAAGTGTCCATCATTAAGTAATCACTCTATAAAGCAACATCCTATTTATTTTACCAATTAATTCTTCTTAGAATTTTGCATTTTTATCTTACTCTTTGTAGTTGTAGTTTGAGGGCTCCTGCCTCATCTTGAGCTTTGGTCAACTGAGCCTGAATAGATGGGAGAAAAGGATACAGACAGTTACTTTCAAAACAGATACTTTAAAAAATTTATGGAAACACTATCTGATTCATCTGATAAACATAAAAAAATAAAAGCATGTAAGTGAAGCAGGGGATGGATATCATTTACCAACCGCAGCACTGGTGCATTCAATAATGCCAAGGCACATTATTTTGTGCCGTGTCTATTATTGTTGTAAAAACACTAAAACATGCGACAAATGGGAAAACATCTATCCAGTGTTTCCCCTACCATTATACGTGGGGCGCTCCACCCCGTCAACAGAACCGAGAACCCCGTCTACTGAAACGGTTCAATACACCCACATGTACTGAGCAGCCCTAAAAATCACAAAGTATGAAATAGGAAATGTGCAAGAATGTGTCTGCTCACACCTCCATCTCTGTATTGTGGTTCTGAGTTTTCTGCAGTATGTCCTCTGCCTCTCTGAGCCGCCTGCTGAGTTGAGGAGAATATTCAGCAGAAGCCAGCTCATTGTCATAGGACTCCAATATGGCCCGCATACCATCACGTTCCTAGAACACAAGTCAGGTACATTAAAATAACACATCAAAAACCCTTGGTAAACTAAAGTCTATGAAGTCAAAACTAAAGAAATTCACTTCACACTCCTAAGCTTCATTTCCAAATTGTTAAAAACTATGTGTCTGAAAACTGCACCTGAACTAAGCAAGTGTGTGATTATTGGCAACACAAACAAACCACTTTCAGTGAACACAACACATCCTGAAGGATTCACTTATTCCATAAACAGAACAGAGCAAGGCTACAATTAAAGAAATGTTCAAACAGAATAGGAGCAAATTGTGGAACTAGAGAAATACTTTCAGCACTAGTACACTACATGTGGGAGGCAATTACCACAGCTTTGTCTCATGTACCATGTTGGCATCACATTTAATCCATTAATAGACTAATTAGGTGACAGTTGTCTTTGCAGAACTCAGGAACATGCAAGTTTTCTTTGTAATATTTAAACTAATTCCATTTAACCCATTAAAAGGCTGAATGCAATACACTGTGTATGCATGTTTTTCTTTCAGCAAATCAGTGCTTTTAGCTTTATTGACAAAAGATACAAGAGTGACATGAGGTCTGTCATATTTCTAAGATAAATAATGACAAAATCAATGATTTACAATAAAATCTGAATAGTTGCGATCAGTCTGAAAGAGTTCAGGGCTGATTTTAGTTTGAGATTTTTGTTGATGTTATGAATGGGTTCAACACTGATTATGGATTTTTTTTTTTATCTCTTTACCAGTGGGGTATAATCTAAACAAAAAATCAGCTTTGCTAACCACTAATTCGCTAAATAAAACATTACATTCACTAACGCTAAACTGCAAAAAATAAAAAATAAAATAACGTAGCGTAACGCTAAATAACTAAATTTTATCATACACTGCTGTTGCTGACACTAGAATGTGTCTGTAATGTGACAACAGTGTAAATGAACACAAGTCAAAATGGTTCATAAATCACAAGTAACACCAACCACCATTGAACCAGTGCAGACATGTTCCTGTTTTTAGTATTCTACACCACCTCATAATCTAGCAGGGTTTTTTTGCTACGTTTCTTTTTAATTATACTTTTAATTATTTTGTTTTCAATTGTAAAAAAAATAAAAAAACTTAAATTTGTACGCATCATTTGTGAATGTCCATTGTTGTCGTTGTTGTCCACTGTTGTCAACACCCTTTGTTAAAATTCAGGTCTCTCTTGTAAATGAGTCCTCGTGGCTCAATGGGACTTACCTGTTTAAATAAAGGTTGAATGGAAAAAAAAAAGTGTCCGTGTCCCGTTCAGAGATGAACTTTCAGAAATGAATCTGGTCCATCAGAAACAAAGAGGTGGAGCAGAACTCTGCTGTTCTGAAGCCGAGTGGCACATGAAACATGTGCCGGACGTCTCCCTCGTGTCATTTACTATAATGAATTACGGTAACTCACTTTGGCAATCCTCTTTGTGGCTTACTGCTTTTAAAAACCAACTACAAAGTTGCTGTGTCTCATCATCAATATTCTCACTGTAATAAATCTGTTTTAAGGTAAAAATGTGTGAAATCATGTGTGACAGTTATGTCCCAGAGACCGTGTGAGAGTTACAAAGCATGCTGGGTAGGAATTATGTGTGCAAACTGTTTACAATGTTTCTGAATGTGAAAGTTTTTTTCATGTTATTTACCTGTTCTGGTTTGGTTTGACATTTATGTTAAAGTCTTTGTTGTTGGCTATAAAATGACACCATGAGACAAAGACTGTTTACTGTAGGTATGGTGGGGGGGGACGCTGCAAGGATGGTGATCCTGAAAATCACTGGGTGGTGCTTTGCTTAGCTCTGCATAGTATCGCTCTGTGAAAATCACCATTCTCCTGCATGCTTTTAGAGTGGAGAACTGTCTTTAAAAAAAAATAGCTGACTTGAGTTGACCAGATTTAAACTTAGCGGAAGCTAGTTCCGCTAAAGGTTTTTAAAGTTAGCAAAAGCACTAACCCAATAAACAGAAAGTTAGTTCCACTACTAGCATAATCGTGCCCATTACATTTTCTCCGTTGAAAATTGTACACTATATTATGAAGTATTATTATATATTATTATTATTAAAACTATTAACAGAATTACAATACAAACCTTTTCTCAAGAAATAGTGCATCAGTGTATCCACAAAAGTTTTCATTATAGGCACTTGCATTTTCCCAAACCCTGTGTGTCATTTTTCATCACTTTTATTGTCTGTCCAAACAGGTCTCACTTGTAAATGAGTCTTCGAGGCTCAATGCGACTTATCTGCTCAAATAAAGGTTGAATGAATGAATGTTCACAATTAAAGAGACCCTCGTTGCAATAGCTCGCATGAAAAAAAAGCCTTGGCGCTCGCTTTTTATTAAACTACTTTTGTACTGCTAATGAAAGCATCTTTCAAAATCAAATTCCGTGAGAAGTTTGTGTCATTACTGATGTAACTTTTTAAGACAGCCAATCATATGAATATGCTGTCTCTCTGGTAACCAAGACAAAAAAAATAATAATTCAAAGCAGCAAAGGCACGAAACAGCTGACCATGACTTTGTAACCAGGCAACATTATCGAAAAACATTTACGTAGTCAGATTCACCTAAATCTAAGTAACGTCCTAATATGTTATATAAGACTGGAAAATTGTGTTAATAAATATCAAGTATGTATCTTTAAATTCAGACAGAAATAGAAGAAACTTTGGATTACTGTTGCACTAATCTGGATTTCCTCTCATAAAATATGTTCCCACAGACATACTTTTTTGTTGAAACAATATTTGGGTTTAGTTAAAAAAGGAATAAAATCAGTTTAAAAGCCGTTTACAAATGACATGTCTCCATTTTTGTCTCCAATACGATGAGATCATTTTAAAATTCTGATTTTTCTTTAGAGTTGAAACTGATCCTCTGATCTTTGTTTCCTCGTTAGGTAAAATAAAATAAATCTAATTGTTGTCTCGTATGAAAAATACTTTTAACCGGTTCAAGCTCAGAACAAAAATTAAGATACAGTCTGGCAGCAAATTTCAAAACAGAAGGCCAGAGCATGCTAAGGTAAAGGCACCCATCCCTTGTAAAAGCGTAAAGACTATCTACCGTATGTTGTTAAGACTATCTCATGCTGCTGTATTCATTTATACCCAACTGCTCACTGCAGACTCATGTTCGGGCTGCTGTTTAATTTACCGGATTATTTTACATTACTAGTGTTTGGCGTATATCTTAGACATTTTAACTTATTGTTTAGCGTTCGTTAGCGTATATCTTAGCGTATATCTTAGATCCTTGTATACCGTTTCTTTTCATACTTTATATTTTTGCTATTTTTAGGTGTAATTGGGACCTTGGGTACTCAATTTCATTCCACCTCATGTACCACGTGATGCGAATAACTGTAAATACTTGAACTTGAAAACGAACCACTGGTCTCATTGTTATAATGAATAATGGGCTTTCTGGCAGCTTTATAAATGTAAAGGAGAGGGAGTGAAAATGCCTACAACTTAAATTGTGTGGACAAAGTGGAAATTACCATTTGCTATTAAACACAACAGAACATTTAGGATAATGAGAAAATTTCAACTCAGTTAACTTAATTTATAAATCTGTATTGGCTCCCATCTTCTGCAAAAACAGTGTTTACATTTCGTCAAACAGTGTCATCATTAATGAAAATATACAGTCAAACACTAGTAAATCAAAGCATCTCCTCCCCTTCTTTCAAACGTTCAGTCCACTTTGTGTTATGAAGAGCAACAGGTGGCCTTTCGTGACAGTCAGCCTATTAATAAATATTTCACGACTAGTCAGGCTACTTAAGAGCATCCTTTTGGAGAAACACTGAAAGCAAAATTACCAGGGAAATTTAGAAAAGTGTATTAAATTCAGGCTTAAGTAAGGTAATACCATCAATACAGCAACTAAAAACTACTTCAGATAACAACAGACTGTATGTCCTAATTACAAAGCAGCATTTTCTTTTTCTCAACTCGCACACAAAACTGCACAGTACGTCATGTGAGGAAGAATAGAAAGACGAACAGGACATCAGTATGAACACAAGTGGAAGTCTAGAAATACATTTGGAGGTCAGTGTTTGCTGCAAAAACAAACCAGCAGACCCTTTGGCTGTTTACTGTCTATTAAGGTGCAAAATAATTTACTCAATCTTAATCAAAAATCTTTCAGCTCTTCAATAAAAAACAACATTTAATTTAAAATGAACCGGGAGAACGAGGGCACAGAGATAAAACCATCATTACTGTATAGTTGATTTTTTTTTTTCTGTTATGTCAACCAATTTATCAACTGCATCAAGATATGGTCGTGCCACTAATGGTTCACAGAGTTGTCCCATAGAGGGATGTACACATATATAGTGTATAGGCAGACCAGTGGTAGTTCAAATATGAGTTAGCCTTGTGGCAGAGACAGATAAAAATCATTTTTATTACAAAGAATGGAAAAACATAGAGGTTGTGTATCTGTGATTTTTTTTTTCTCCTTTGTATTTTCAGCTCAGGAACTAAAAAAGTTGCTAAGCAAACGCTAAAGCGTAAGGTACCGTTGAGCCAGAAGATGTGTCTTAGTGTGTCTTGAGTGAAAAAGCAAGATTATTATCTGTACATTTAAGGGTCGAGCGATTAGTTGATCTATGATGTCACTCGTAAATGCAAAACAAACTGAACAATCACAAATATTAATACACTTAAATATATATATATAAATATAGGAAATATAACATTTTTCTGGTTACAGATTCATAAAGGTGAGAAATTGTTGGTCTACCGTATTTTTTTTAATTATCTTGATTAAGCTGGAACATCTTTAAATATTAAAACAAACAAAATATATATATATAACATTCTCTAGTTGTGACACTAAGACTAAGAAACTAAAAATGTTCACGCAGCATCTATAAGAGGCCAATAAACTTGGAAGAACTTGAGAACATTTATTCACCATTGTCTGGTTTTAGTGTGTTTCTATTTGCATGGTGAACGTTAAAACGCTTTATAGTAAGATGCTTTGCTCATTTTGCACGTCCACTTCCACTTGTTAGCAGCGAACCATTTTGTAGCAGAACGACGGTCTCGTGGGTAACTTGCCTACAACAAGGGCTTTTGCGTAGGACATTTGACGACTCTTCTTTCAAGTTTGTAAGACGATATGGAACACAACCAAAATACAGCCACAGCTACTGAGGAAGCTCAAATTAAAGTGAGTACAATAATGTGTAGTACAGTAACTTGGTAAATGCACGACTTGAACATCCACGTGGAACTGCAGCAGAACTGTCAAGGAAATAATGTGTCTGACTACAAAATGGCATCAATTCAAACTGCACCTTCTAATGACCAAACTCTCGGGCCCTGATGAAGGCTGAAGTCTGACAACTATGTTGATAAGTGATTGTGATATTAAACTAATTAAATAATAAATGTTAACGCTATGATGACAAAAATGCTATTTATGTCTGAGGGAAGGAACTTCAAGCCTGTGAGTGTGAATTTACTGACTAAAACCCCCAGACAAAATCCACAACATACTGTCCCGAGTGTTTTCAAAGATCCTGTAGAAAAGGAACGCTGCACTTGTGAGAATAAAGCTCGTCGTCAGGCTAGTTGTGCGTGAAGCATTCACACTATTGTGATCCATTTTTCTTACGTACGTTTGTCAGCGCAATTCTTGTCCCACAGTTTTAAAGCTATTCAACAAATCGTAAATCAAAACATTCAGCTCTTTCAGGACAATCCTGCTATGACTTTTGGTATTGGTGCAACTTTAGCTTTTTGAAACATTTAGCTTTTTTCTGCCATTTTTTTTCTAATATGAAATGAATTTAGCTCATTTTACATTCTTCATATATTTACTTCTTTAGATGTGTTTACAACCTTTTACTGCTCCATTAAAATTTTGTTCTGGTTCAACTTCTTTTAGCTTCCTTGTGCAAATGTAAACTTTTTTCAGTTACTTTCAGTTAATTTCAGCTGTTTGCTTTTTTCAGCTGTTTTGTGATCCTTTCAGATTCTTTCTGTTAACTACAACATTTTTGTGCTTCTTCTAACATATTTCTGCTAATTTCAGCTTGTTATGCCCTTTTTAACTTCAAGTTTCAGTTTTTTCAACTATTTCAGCTACCCGTATTTAGCTGTTTTATGCTAGTTTAAGCTTTTTCAGCAAATTCCATATTTTTGCACTAATTTAAACATTTTTCAGCCCAATTCAGGAAAAATGTGTTCTCTCCACTTCCTCCTTGTAATTTCAGCTTCTTTCTGCCATTTTAGCTACTTTTCAGCTGTTTTGCTAATTTCAACTTTTTTCCAGATATTTTCTACTTTTTGTGCTCATTTCTGCTTCTTTCAGTCTATATGGGCAATTGTGTTCTTTCTGCCTTCTTTTGCTAATTTAAGCTCGTCTACCTTTTCAGCTACCTTTTTCAAAAATGTTTAACCAATTTCAACTGTTTTCAGATAAATTAAAGTTTTTCTTGAGAATTCCTGCTACTTTCTGCTGGGTGTTCTCTGTTTGCATGTGTTACAAAAAGCTGCTTCTGAGATTTCAACAGGAGGTTGGCTTGAAACACAGCAATGAGCTACCTATGGGACAGAACTGGTTGACAGGCCGCAGACTGGTGAAGTCCTCTGGATGGGGGATGAAACGTTTCTTCACTTAAAGAAACAGGTCCAGATGACATGATTTAACCATTTTTGTTGTTATCTACCTGGATGATTGAGCTTACAAAACTTTTTTACTTTCAACCTAATTAACGTCTTTCTGCTAATTTCAGCTTGTTAAGCTCCTTTCAGCTTTTTCAGCTAGTTTCAGCTTTTTCTGCTATTTCAGCTACTATTTAGCTGTTTTTATGCAAATGTTAGCTTTTTCAGCTAATTCCACATCTTTTGAGCTCCTTTCAGCTCTTTCTACTTCCTTCTTTACTTCCTTCAGCTACTTTTTATATGTGGTTTTTTTTTGCTGATTTTAGCAGTTTTAGCTGATTTCCTAATTTTTGTGCTCATTTCTGCTTATTTAAATAAACCTAATTCAGCAAATCTGTGTTCTTTCTGTTTTATTCTGCTAATTTAGGCTCGTTCTTTCATTTAAGCTACAGGGGGCCGAGATGGTGTAGAGGCAGGGCAGCCGGCTTGGGACCCGAAAGTCCCAGGTTCGATCCCCAGTCACTGCACATCACGTGGCGTCTCTGGGCAGCACGTCTCATCCCCAAAATGTCCCCTGGGCGCTTTCAATAGCTGCCCACTGCACCACCTGGTGGTGGATGGGTTAAATGCAGAGACTAATTTCGCCATTGTATGGAAACATACAGTGCTGACATTGTGATGACATTATTATTATTATTTCAGCACATTTTCAAGCTAATTTCAGCTGTTTTTCAGCAAACGCTTTTACAATAAGCATTCACACTGCATCTTCGCAGGAAATGCAATTTCTTTAGTTATTGTTGAAAGTCTTATTGTGAAGGTCTGCAGCCTAAGAGACACACAAATGCAGTAGCTACAAAACATCTTTATAAGGTGCATTTATTATAATTTAAAAAAAGCCCTCAAGAAGCCATTTTACCCAGAAACTAATTTAATAAGAGCCGTCTACATTAAATCCTAATAAAACAATGAATAATAATAAATATAACTTTGGTTCCTGCTCCATCATATTTAATCCATTAGTAAGATGTCCTTTCCTTGATTTTTACTAAATGAATGAAAGAAAAAGTGATGAATAAAAGAGTCAAACCACTTGGGCAGTTGGGAATATATGCATGTCCTGGTGAGAAGCATTAACATCTGTAACTACAGCCAATAGGTTAATGCAACTCAGTGAATATTTGGCTGCTGTTGATGCTCAGAATGCATGCCTTAATAAAAAAGATCAAATTCTTTACATTTCTTATTTTCAACAGCAACAGATTAACAAATGTTTTCTCTAAAAACAAAAACTGGTTGGAAGAAAATCTAAAATATTGCACAATCACAACCCAAGACTTGCTGGAGTTGAAACGATAAAAGACAACCTCTGACAAAACAATGATTGACTCAGACATATCTAATCCAGTTTATTGATTACAATATGTGCGTTCATGAGTGCTTGTATGATTTGTAAACTAACAGACTGCGCATGATGCACACCGAGAAATCAATATCACAGGGGGCTCTAGTCAAGTACTGCAAAGTGGAAAGAAGCACAAAATACACACAAAGCAGTCACATGACATTTGTTGGTCCATTGGGAGAAGTAAATGGCGAAATCAAAATTGTACACTTTGTTCTGGCCTTCAAAATAAATCTCCTCCCATGTTTCCAAAGTTTTAAAGTAAGCTGCTGAATTTCTAGTGCTTGTGTTTGTATGCTTGTTTTGTTCTTTTTGTTGTTGTTGTTCGTTACCTTGGTTAACAACAGCACTCGTCTCTGGAGTCGACGGACGAGACAATCCTGGGCCTCTCTCTTTTTCTGCTCCTCCAGAGTCTTGCCGCTCTGCTGGGTCAGTTCTGCACCAAGTTCCGACTGCAAACGCTCCAGACTCCTCAGACTGACCGACCACAAGAAATGAACATGCAGGAAATAATTGTAAGTGTAAAAAAAAAAAAAAACCCAGAGTAATAAAAAATGGAAGAACGATAAGGGATGAATGTTCAGGCGATTTTAAAAAAGCAATTTAATGTCAGTTTATAATAATAATCCCTAACAGACTCCTTACCTTTCTGACATCAAATAAATTCTAGACAAAGGTCCAAGGACCATTTGTAAAAATGATTTGCGGCACGTCCGATCAATAGGACAATAATTATATAGAAGGGCAATAATTGCACCCAAAGGTTCCTTGGCTCCACCTTTCCACATTCATCCCTTCACATTTTGAGGTTTCTAATAATTCATGAGCTCAAACCAGGCAGCAGAAGAAAAATGCTCGCTAACCAACAGAAGCTTTCTTAGCTGGACTCGACTGCAGCAAGAATACATCAGAGGATGCAGACAGTCCTCCCTGCAGACCCAACCTCTGTCTAAACAGGACGAGTTTAATTAGCGAATTCCTCGTCTCACTCACACACACACACACCAATGGTTACTGTCAGGAGTGCTATCAGAGTCAGGACCAGTTTAATTAACTTTGTGACAATTAACGACTTCTAAGAGATATGCTCTAATAGATACATGAGGGAGAGAGACATGCGAGGCGAGCAGAATGAGAGGAATAAGTCTGACAGTGAAGAGAGGGATTTTATGTGCGAGTCAGACTGTGTGTGTTACCGGCTGCTGAGTGCATAGTTCTGCTCTTTCAGAGCAATTTCTCTCTGCTGGATCTGAATCACCTCCCTGGACAGATCCTCTGGTTTCCTGCAGACAGACACAACGAAGGGCTGGTTAACACACACGCGTGCACGAACCAACGCGATGAAAAATCAATAAGGCTTAGGAAGCAGAAAAGACGGAGTAAATAAGAACAACACCGTTTCCATATTTTCTGGAAAAGAAGCTGAGACAAACAGCAGAAGTACAAATGAGGAGAGCAGGGGTTAAACACTGGTCTTTATTCTATAACACATACTCAGTGGGATGAACAGAAGTACTCTAAAGTATGTAAAGTGTGAGTGTGCACACTTACATGTATATACATATATTTACAACTAAGAACATATTTTGATGCATTCGATCATTCTAATTTTTACAACTGGAGCAGTGTTGGAATTAAAAGCAGGAGCAAAAAAGTATTTTTTATTTCCCGAATGAGTGGTTTGTCATCTTTAACAGCTTCTGCTACACTTGGGAGTTCTCCAAAGGTTCATTCTGGGTCTATTAATTTCCCCCACCTTTACATGCTCCTGTTCAGTTTTATCGTTATGAAATATGAAATGTTATTCCACTGCTCTGCTGATAATTCACAGATCTATCTTCCCCTCAAAGTGAAAGCTGCAGTTCCTTTGAAGGCTTTATCAGATTATGCCGAGAACTCAAAATCATGGACGGTTCTCAGCTTTTTCAAACCTAATGAACAAGAACAAAATCAGACATAGTACTTTTTGGACCTCCTGACTTTCACGGATGCCTCAATAACGATTTAAGCTTCTGCAATCTTACATAAAATACCCACATTTTTGATACCATACTTTTTTTGGAGCTAGTTTCTTCCATTTAATTAATTGCATTTGCAACGTTAAAACGTTTATTTTAAATAAGTACAGTAGTCCCTCGCTACGTCGCGGTTCGACGTTCACGGACTCATTCTCACGATTTTTCAAAGTAAAAGACACGAGAAAAAGAAAAAAATTGTGCACGACACGATTGTCAGCTTTAATATTACTCACGTGATTGGGACAGTACTGGATACTGTACAGTAAAAAGTTAACGAAAAATAAAATACTTCAGACAGGCGACGCCGTTTTGCAGTTTTCTCTCAATAAGCCTACGCTGTATCTCCGCCCGTAACGACTACATTTCCCAGAAGCGCCATTGCCTTCTGCTGGAAGACTAGAGGGAAAGTTTTGATAGGATTGGAAAAGTTTGGTCCTTAACCATACAGTAATTTCAGCGCCCAGAGGATGCAGAGCCACATGAGACCCACCGGGAACCGAAGCAGAACCAGACCTCTAGACTCATCAGTCAATCTGAGAGCTGCTTGCCGGCCCACGAGGACTTCTGAGTGGAGAGGCACCGCCATACATTCGGCGTTCTCTCCGGAGCACATCAGACTCAACTGGCCTACTGTCGGGTCCCGTGCTGGCCATCCGAAGGTCTGGCTCCCTCCAAAATGCGTTTCAGTGCTCAAAGGCTGCACAGAACCAGACCAGAAATGAAGCAGAACAGGCAGGGTAGGTCCGCCGAACCGGAAAGTGACTCAATTAAAAACTTTAAGTTGAGTGAATAAGCATTATCAAGTTATGTTGAGTAATAAACTTGCTATACCAACTTTGGCTTTAGTTTAGTTGATTTAAATTTATTAGTTGACTGAAAAGTTTGGGGATGTTGTTTCAACTCAGAAATCCGTCATTTCTGCTTTGCGGATTTTCACTTATCGCCGGGGTGGGGGGGGGTGGGGGTGTGTGTCCAGAATGTAACCCTCATGATAAGCGAGGGACTACTAATAATTCATGCCTTCATTTTGTTCAGCCAGGACAACTAAAATTTTGGGTATCAACCAGTTGCTGCAGTCTAATTTGCGACATGTTTGTGACTTTTGCGTTGAGCTTCCAACTTGGCGGTCTTCCAAGATGCGTACCGGTAATAAAAAGAGCAAATGTATCGAGGAAAAAGATGAACGATCAATTTTAACTTTAGCCGAGTAAAAACCAGCCTGTCAGTTTAATACCACTTCTATTACGTAATTGTAACTAGCTCGGGTTTTAGGTACAAAAAAAATTAAGTAAAATGCACATTTCTCAATCATACAATAGCTGTAATATTATGTAACAGCGGATGTTTTTATACACGTCTCTAAGCACAGAGAGATTGAAACTTTTCCTGAGTTTACTTTCCTACTTTAATTTTTCACTTTACAAGACAATCCACTCTGCTGACATGGTGAAATCACAGTTTGGTTACAGACCAAGTCCCTATTGGGGGAGAAGTGAATAACTACAAGATGTTTCAAGAGTAAATAAACTGTCAGAGGATGGCGATCGGCATTGAGGCTAGTTTAAAACTGTCCCTTTAGTAAAATAAACACGGTTTATTTTACAGTGCGGGTTATGTCTTGTGAGCTGCTTTTTATAAAACATTTAACAACCAAGACAAACTGTGTTTCCCACAGTTCATGTTTTTTCTGATATACAAAGATGTTTTTCCCTAAACTAAAGCTTAAGGCAAATTTTGGGAAAACCTCATGTTACATACAAATTTTATGTTTCCTAAATTATTCATTTACCCAGCACACCAGATAAAAGTCTGTACTGAATAGAAGAGTAGAAAAGTGTTCTTTACACAATTATTAAAATAAAAATTTAGGGAAGAGAGTTGAGTTTTGTAATATGTTTAATTCTATGGATTCTGTTGACACAAGACTTACATACTACGAGTACAACAATAAAAATGTTGCTACTTATGATGCTCAATGTTGTTCCAGTAATGAAATGTTAAAAAAAAAAAAAACATTCATGATGCATGAAGATCAAGTTTGTACTGTAAAAGCACCTGTACATACAGCACACACAAACATAAACACTCATAATACAGTAGTCCCTCACCTATCGTGGGGGGGTTACGTTCCAGACACCCCCGCGATAGGTGAAAATCTGCAAAGCAGGGATTTATATTTATTTTAGTATTTATATATTGTTCATAAGCTTTATAAACCCTTCACACACTTTTGCAATGTTCTTAATGTTCTCAACTCTAAACGCTCTAAAAGAGCACAGCGAAAGAGAGCAGACAGACTGATGCTAGTTACTGAGCCAATCCCTGGGGCGGACTGACCATCAGGAGCACTGGGAAATTTCCCGGTGGCCTGGCCTGCTCAGTGATCGCCGAGGAACTGGACTAACTGGACTAGAGTTGCATTCGGGTCCAAAAAATCCGACCTGACCCGGCTCCAGCCTATAGCCATCATTTCCGAACCCCACTCCACTCGATTAATTAACAGTACCGTATTTTCCAGCATATAAGTCACAATTTTTGCATAGATTTGTCAGTCCTGCAACTTATACACCGAAGGGACTTATATAATTTTTTTTCCCATATTCTTAACGCAATTTTTGACTGACGCTTTAAATTTTGAAGAACTGCAACAGCGAGTCCTTCCGTGCGTGCTCGCTTCACTCAGCTGGTGCAAGCAGAGGAACGCTGGAGAGCTTGTGGCTCCAGCTACGATGGACGGACGGATGGCGCCACACTGCCAAGGAGAAATGAAGCTGTTTTGACCATTAAATGAACGCATAATAAACGCGACAGGCCAGCGGTTATACTCCGGAGCGACTTATACGCAAGAAAATACAGTAATTACCGGTCTGAACCCGAAAAAGCCCCCACCATTTTAAATTAAGCTTTGACTGCTTATATAGTTATTAACGGTCAGTGGACGCACGCGGCTGAGTAAAAGGGGGCAGAAGATCAGAGCTGAGGGAGTGTTTGTCCTTTCATGGCCATCAAAGCACATTAAATCCCTGCTTCTGCCTGCATTCTGCATTATTCAGACATGGACCCTGCTTTGGACTGATTCAGAGTCAACATTATCTCTTGTATTTTCACTTTACAATTTGTCTTGAGATATTACGTTTTTACTGCGTAATCATCCATTTTCATTACACTTGTCAATTATAAGTAGCAAAACACACGTTTGGTTTGTTTTACTTTAATCAAATTTAAGCATTCTCAAAAAAAACTTTGAGAAATACAATTTGTGGCTGACAAGAGTCTGTACATTGAAATCATGAAGCAACGAGTTTTAAAGCCTGCAAGAGCAGAAATCTGTGTCGATACTCATTTTCACACAGCACTGGTCCTCAGAGAGCAATAAAGATAAACAAACAGCTGACTGAAACACACTTTTCTATGTTTACCAGAAGAAACCTTGACCACAAACAATTTGATCATTTAGTAAACAGCTTAAAGGGGTTTCTAATTGGTAATTTACGCTGGATTAGTATTTCAAGTGAATGGAATCCAGCAGACTTGTGTGATTTGTTTCGTGTTGTTTTAGCTTAAATGAACTGCACTCAGGCAGTAAATAACATGAAGTCTAAACACCTGAATTTGAAATGAGTTTCAAATGGTGTGTGTGTGTGTGGGGGGGCGGGGGGGGGGCACTTTTGGCCAAACATTCTGGTAGACATCCAAATGCTATAATGTGAACTCATCTCCCAAATTAATTTTTTAGGAGGAAAGGCAAAAACTAAAACTCTGGACTCAATTGGATACAACGAAGCAGCAAAACACAAGAGACGGTGCAGAGCAACGTGCCTCAGCGTTGCCCCTTCATGAGGTCTCATATCAAACCTTCGTCTTTTATTAGATAAACCACTGGTTTCGGTCTGACCAGGGCAAAGCCAGATGAAAAAGCATAAGGCATACCAGATGCTTTCTGTCAAAGCAAATGAAACATGAGGTCTCCAATTCGACTGGTTCCCAGGGCAGACAGGTTTCACTTTATTTTGCACTCCATCGTGTGCCGGCATCTACCTTTCTGCCCAAAAGGAATGTCTAACACCTGTGCTACACATGCTCACTGACAAATGGTAAAAAACAAACACTTGATATAGTGTGTGGATGTGTTCCACCATAGCTGGAGTTAATCATAAAAAATGCAATAAAATACTAAAGATATGCATGTGATGCACATTTGCGATGTTTACAACTTGTCAGATCCTCTTCCAGAGATCATAAGAAAATGTGCATTTGTTCTTCTATTAATAATTTACCTGAATTACAAATCTAACAAATGTACATGCAGATGAAAATAAAGCATGACTGTACACACTGAAGGAACAATGACTGAGGAGTATTTTTACAAAATGACCAAAGCACCATCTAGTGGGTATTTTTTGTATTTCACTAAAAGCAGTTAATAAGAAGGTAAACTTGTGTACCCTCCATACAATCAGGCACATTTTTATACAATGGCTGACCTTATGTTGAGTCCAGTGGATTGTCCAAGGTTTTCCCAGGCCTGCAGCTTCTCAGCCAGCCTCTAAAATAAGATTCAAACATAAAGTTAAAGCCTTACTGATATCAGAACTACAGACCCTTTCCACAAAATTAGAACATCATGGAAAAGTTAACTCCCATAATTCCATTCAAAAAGTTAATCTTTAATAGATGATAGATTCAGGGCCCGCAATTTAAATGATTACAAGTATTTATTTGTTTATTTTACATATTTTGGGCTTCCAGCTCATGAAACCCACGAAAATAGGATTTCAGAATATTAGAATACTGTGAAGAAATCAGCCCACACGGCTTCTCAGTTTTTGCAGAAAAAAGAAAGAAATTAGCATCACAACAAATCAATCAAAATATGGTACTTTCAAAACAACATATCATTCTTCAATACTTGGTTGAGAATCCGCCTCGATGCGACGTGGCATTGAGGCAATCTGCCTGTGGCATTGACTGGGAGTTATGGAAGCCCAGATTTCCTTGATGCTTGCTGTCAGTTCTTCTTTGTTGTTGGGTCTGGTGCCCCTCATTTTCCTCTTGAGAATACCTCATAGATTCTCAACGGGGTTTAGGTCCGGCGAGTTGGCTGGCTGGTCAAGCACTGTGACGTGGGCATCAAACCAGGTTTTGGTGCTTCTGGCGGCATGGGCAGGGGCCAGGTCCTGCTGGAAGAAGAAATCTGCATCTCCATACAGATCCTCAGCAGAAGGAATCATGAAGTTCTCTAACACATTCTGGTAGACTGTTGCAGTGACCTTGGATTTAAGAAAGCAGAGTTTACCAACACCTGGACCCCAAATCATGACTGATTGGATATTTTACACTAGACCTCAACCAGTATGGGCTCTGTTCCTCACCCTTCTTCCTCCAAACCCTTGGACCTTGATTTCCAAATGAAAGACAAACTTTACTTTCATTAGAACAGAGGACAGAGGAACCCGACAGTTGTAGCCCATCTCCCGGATGTGTCTGAATGTGATGGTTTTTGAAGCTGTGACTCTCGCCTCATTCCACTCTTTCTGGATCACTGCCAGATTCTGAAATCTTCTCCGTTTGATAATCCGCTGAAGCACATGGTCATTTCTGTTGCTGGTGCATCTTCTCCTGCCACATTTTGCCCTTCCACTAGACTTTCCATTGATATGCTTGGACACAGCACTCTGTGAACAGCCAGCCTCCTTAGCTATGAACTTTTGTGGCTTACCCATCCTATGGAGGGTATGAATGATGGTCTTCTGGCCAGTTGTTATGTCTGCAGTCTTTCCCATACTGAACCGAACTGAGACAAGAGAACCAAACTGAAGCAATTCATTGACACCTGGGGAAACCTGTGCAGGTGCTTTGAGTTTAGTAGATGATTAGCGTGTCACACTCAGTTTAAAACATTCATGCCCTGCAACATTTGAGCTGATGTCTTCACAGTATTCTAATTTTTTGAAATCCTGTTTTCTTGAGTTTCATGAGTTGGAAGCCCAAATTGTGAAAAATTAAACAAATAAACATTTGAAGTTGTTTAAATTGTGGGCCCTGAATCTATCTTCTATTAAATATTAACTGTTTGAATGGAATTATGGAAGTTAAACAACTTTTCCATGATATTCTAATTTTTGGGAAAGGGTCTGTAAAGACGTAAACAAAGTTGATACGTGTTAAGTAAAAGCAAATACAACCCAACTTCAAAAACAGAGTAAAACAAGACAGCTTTTTAAATGCTGAAACTAAGAAATTAGTTTACGACCAAGAAACAATGGTAAATGTGTGAGGTGCAATGCAGGATCGCAGCAGCCCAAAAGTAAAAATAAAATGTAACTTGCATATTTGTTGCAGTTAATTCACTACAGTTAGTCTCATTATCTGAACAAAAAACGACTAAATAAATCCCACCTATGTATTTGTCTCCATGTATCTTGTTAGATTTCGTATTGATTTTTATTTCCTAGACCTCACTTTTATAGCTTTACAACGCCCTTGACCATAAATATATCTTAAACCTATTAACTTCCAGCCACTAGCATCTGATGATAATGCCCTTCTAACTGCTCCTAGGTCTCATTTGTGATTAAATGAGATCAGATCTTTTCCATTAAAGCCACCAATTTATAAAGTAATTTGCCTACGGAGCTAAGACACGTCAAGTCTCAGTTTACTTCAAACTTTACTGAAAACATTTCCAACGTTTTCTAAAGGATTTAGCTCGCTCTTTTGCAATGGTATTTTTTATAAATACCATAAAATACCTACATCATCTCATTTCTCCTTGTAAGGTACCATTAAGAAAAACATTACCGTGTTTTCCACCGTACACGTCGCACCGCCCTTTAAGTCGCATCAGTCCAAATATGTCTAAAAAAGTGGAAAAATCCATAAATAAGTTGCTTCGTCGTATGTGTCGCATCTATTATGCGTCACCACTGACAACCAGGAAATGTGGGCCTGTGGGCCAAAAATCGATTGGCTGCAAAATGGTGGCTGCGGGGGCATGCACGGGAGAATTTTAACAAGAATTTAACAAGATTACCACTTAAAAACAATTATTTGTTTGCTCGAAATTATAGCAAAGGTGTGTCTCAGTCGAACTTTTCCTTAATAAATGCTCTTTGACGGTCACATCAGCTGTATTTCAAAAAAGCCGATATGCGGAAACATGAACACGCAGAGGGAAACTCGCTGTCCATTTCTTCGAAATATAACAAACTAAACACCTAAAAACTATTTTCTGTTAGCTCGACTATAGTAAAGGTGTGTCTCAGTTGAACTTTTACTTAATAAATGCACTTCAATGGTCAAATTAGCTGCATTTCGCCAGAGCGGCGCAGCGAAATGAAGCTTACAGGACTTATAGGACGAAAAATACGGTATATAAAATTAGTTTTATTATGACTTGTACAGAATTAAAGTGTTTCTAAAGCAGTGCTGCCTGATGGAAGAAAGTCATTACTTATTTAGCCCTAGGCTTTGATATCATATACCATACTTTTATGCCTATAAGTCAGTTATTTTGCATAATTTACATGCCCTGTGACTTAAACACCAAAGTAACTTATTTATGTTTTTTTCCCATATTTATAAACAAATTTTTGGCTGAGATATGACCGTTTACATTTATTCTGACTGAAAATATTGAACACTAACATTTTTAGCTGCTAGATTGCACTCGAGTAGTATGGAATGTCGTCGTGTCATGTAATAGGTAAAAGTGGCTATTAATGACACAATCGGCTCCACAGACTGCCAACTTCGTCCAGCTTGCCTGGAGCAACCGTCAAATTAGCTTAATTTCGCTGCGACGCCCCGGCGAAATGCAGCTAACTGGATCACTGAAGTGCATTTATTTAGTAAAAGTTCAACTGAGACACACCTTTGCTATAAAGTCGAATAAAAAATAATTGCTTTTAGGTGGTTATCTTGTTAAATTTCAAAGAAACGCACAGCGAGTCCTCCCTCTGCACGCTCCCGTGAATCAGCTTTTGAAGTGCAGCTGATTTGACCATCAAAATGCATTTATTAAGGAAAAGTTAGACTTAGACACACCTTTTTATAATTTCGAGAAAACAAATAATTGTTTTTAAGTGTTAATCTTGTTAAATTCTTGTTAAAGTCCTCCCGTGCATGCTTCCGCGGCCGCCATTTGGCAGCCAATCGATTTTTGGCACACCAGACCACATTTCTGGGTTTGGCCCACATTTCCAGGTTGTCAGTGGTGACGTGTAACAAACTCGACGTGTCAGCAGTGGCACATAATAGATGTGACGCATACGGCAAAGTGATGTATTTATGCATTTTTCCACTTTATTAGACATATTTGGACTGCTGCAACTTATCCGGCGGTGCGACGTGTACGGCGGAAATACGGTACAGATTATTTTTTTCACATTCTTCAGATCTTTTTTAAGTTAACGGCAATTTACCTCTTTCTCCAGTTCCATATTGACCAGTTCTTCTTTAGTTTTCTCCATCCTCTCCAATTTCCTCCTTAATCCTTCCACCTCCTCCTTCAACAAGCTGCAATTCTCTCTACCCTCCCTAAATGGAGTCAAGACAAAAAAAAAAAAACACAGATTAGACCTGGCTGTTCTCTGAGGGAAAGTCCGACGTTACGTAGCAACAAGAGTACACCTCCCTGCATACTCCATCCGAAGCAGGGAAATCTGCTCTCGCTGACGTAGTTGTGTGGCAGAAATTGTTATTTTGTTCTCAGAGCAGCTCCCGGGACAAACGTTTTCCTCATAGGAGTATGCGCAAAGTACCGCTGGATTGGTCTGAAGTTTTTGGGCTTGTTTGTTAATGTGAAAAAGCGCTTGAACATTCATTTATACGACTCTTCAAGACACACCAAGATAGTCAAATGGCCAAAAACTCCTAGACGGAGATTGTGCAGACATGAGTGCACACATGCCGTGATGCATCAGGAGCAGGGGGGCTTTCCCAGCTCTGCATCGTGTCTTGTGGACTACGAAAGGTGTGAGCAAATGCAAACGTCACGCAACCACATGGCCACAAGTTGACTGTTAGGCTTCGGACGGAGTCCGCGGTGTCCTTATTTCGCACCAATCTTTCAGAGCGGTAAGAATTACAATAATGCAAATGACAACTAACAAATGTCATAAATAATCACAGGTATTATTTCTCTCATTCAGCTTCTTTTGGTGCACATCAGCCTCATAAAAACTTCTTACTGGTAATTTAACCCTAAAAAGCTAAAATGACTGAGCAAAAAATTACTGGTTCCAACTAGGAATGCGCGATATAAACAGTACACGGTAGAAACTATAGAAATTTAGCCTACGAGAGAGATCTGACTTCTACCGGCTAACCGCAGTAATGCTGTGTCTGAAGTAAAATCAGAGCTGTCAGATTTAATTGTTACTTTTTTTGAGCTGAAAACGGTGCGCAAGTGCCGTTAAAGTCTTTTCTTCGAGAGCTAAGTAGCGAAGCTACAAGCTAACTACAGCCGGCTTGCCGTAGAGTTGCTGTATTCTGATGCATGCGCAAACGCTGTGTTCCGTCGAAAGTTTTTTTTTTCCATCGAAAGTTAAAGTAATCGTTGGTCAGCTTTAGAGAAAGCTGCTCTCTGATCTGTGAAAAGAACGCTGTGTTGTGTGATTTTACTGTGAGACCCTCTGGTCAAAGCCACAGACTCATTTTGTGTCAGCTCTCCTTAAAGCAGAAGGAGGCGCCCACTAGAGGGTTGGAGGGTGAAGTGTTTCAGTGTAAAATGCTGCTCTGTTGCTGTTCATTTCTTAAGTGAGAAGACTGGAAACTGTTAAGAGTTAACTTTTTTTTTTGTTTAAAACATATGGCTAAAACTAAATTTGATATATTTTGCACTACAAGAAAGAAGCCTAATACTTGATTTGTTTATTATTTAAAAACTCTCTGGACCTAGTAGTGGAATTTTCTGAATTCACAATATATGATGGCAAAAGGACACCCTGTGCTTTTTTTAGCAAGTTTTATAACAAAAAGATATCACGATATACATCGTTATCGCCACCCTTCACAATACATATCGTGATATGAATTTTATGCCATATCGCACATTCCTAGTTCCAACCAAGATCTTTAGAAACTAAACTTATGTTTTCATGACATTTCTGTGCATGTAAATACTTTCCCACACCTTATCTATTTCTATGCCTGGGTGAAATCACAGGCAGCAGTGTTGAGACACCAATATAACCCTGAACATTTGGTGTCAAGTTTTGAAAATCCTAAAATAACCATTCTTTTGACAAGTGATACAGAGACAGCACAGAGAAGTAAAAAAAAAAGGAAAGTGTCGTTTCACCTGAGAAAAGTGTTGTCATCCCTGAGACGCTTTACTTCTTTCTCCAGATCAGGAACTCTGGCCACCTCTGACTTCACGCTTTTCACAATAACAATGTCTTGCTCCTGAAGGACCAGACGTCTTTCCAAGTCCTGCCAAAACAAACAGACAATTTAAAAAAAAAAAAAAGACCTTCCGTTTGGCACGTTGAAAAAAAAAATCGGCTTATGTTTTGCTTGAAAATAAATTTATTTACAGAATTTATAAGAACTTGATGTTACTGAAAAATATATGTTAGATATAAAAAATAGAATTCTTCCAAAAAGATTGTTTATATTTGTTGGTTTTGTCGGTCAATGATCGAGAGGAAAACAGATAAAGTTGATATCTGAATGCTCAGACATACATTTATGAATGTAACTGACTTCTCTAATTTTATATTAGGAAAGGTAGATGAAATCAGTAAGAAATCTCCATGTTAAAGCAATATTGCACATTAACAATGATGGAGAAATTCACTATTCAATATTAGACATTATCGGGTTTATTTTACTGATGGTGGGGGGTTTAAATGGTGTATTTCTGCATCCTTAATTGAGAACAAGTTTACTGGAAGTTCATTCTTCTGGTAAAACAGAGAAATTGTCCTAATAAATAAAATCAGTGGCAACTAGACCTTTTTTATTTTCTTAAAGACATTTTACTTCTCATCTAAGGAGCTGTTACAACGTAAGTTTTGTGTGTGCGTGTGTAACGGCAAATTGAGTGTAAATTAGTGTCCGGGTATAGCTACTGCTGTGACTGGATGAAGACACTGAGGAGATGAACAGGGATTGGCTGCCTGACAAGGTGTGCTGCATAAGAGGAGCTGTGTTTATGATGACGTCGGCTTCCACCCACTCTGCTCTCCCGAACCAGCTACAGCTGACCTGCTGGCACTCGTCTGATTAATTACCGTAGCTGTAAATAGTTTTGTGAGGAGTTTGTAGGGGAGAGCTGCCATTTTATTTTAAGATCTTTTCTCCTGTTTTTTTGTTAAAATTGAGGTTAAAGACCTGTGTTTTAGTCAATTTTATTTAATTCAGGTAAGAGAAAAATAGTATTTAGGTGGTTTTGTTTGTTGTTTTGTCCTGAGCTCATCCTGATGGTGGGAAGACTCCCAAAATGACAAAAATATTCACATTTGTAAATAAAATCACTGTTCTATCATATATCCTTTGACTCCATGGCTGCTTGGTGGCTGTGTTTGCCCCAGGTTGTAACAATTGGGGGCTCGTCCGGGATTTGCACTCGGGACCTCTCACACCCCAAGTGAGAATCATACTGCTAGTCTTCTAGGAGCGTTCGCAATTCAGAACAATTCAGTTTTGAATTTGACTAGGACTGAAGTGCCCTGAATGACTGGGAATCACAGCAGATAATTGGGCTCCCAATGCACAAACTCTAAGGTATAATCAAAGAGAAGGCCAAAGCAGAATCAGCTATATGTGCAACATACCTTAATCTTGATCACATGCTGTGAGCAGGAAGACTGAGTGGCTTGGAGACTTTGGCAAAGCTGTGAGACTTCCTGATACTTCCTGATAACAAGCCAATCAAATGTGTAAGTGGTTAGCATTACCTTACAGTATTCAGTAAAGCTCAGTACATTGTAACATTAACTGGCAATCCATGGGTCTGCACCTGCGTTGCAAATCAAGTTGCTCCTGTAGTTCCTGGTTTTCCAGTGTTTGGGCAGAAATTGTCGAGTCTTGGTTTTGAATCTTCAGTCTCAGCTCTCTGATATCATCCTTCAAACAAGAGATGGTCTGGAAACAGATTTATGAGATGAGCCATAGTAAGACAAAAAAAAAAAAATAATAAAATAAAATAACCAGAGGGACAACCAAGTCTGTATCCGTGCATGTGTGTACCTGGTTGGCTGAACTCAATTTAGTATCTCGCTCCTCCAGCTTTTTGTTCACAACCTCCAGGTTCTTGCGGAGAGCCTGGTTTGCCTCCACCTGCTCAGACAAGTTTTTTGTCGCTTCTGCCTCCCTCTCCTCAAACTTCTTAATTCGCCCCAAAAGTTCTTGATTTCGATCCACTTCATGCTAAAACATAAAAAAGTTAACAAGCGGTAGTATATATATGGAGGCTAAGAAATGAAAGAACAGTGAAGAAATCTGAGAATAGTAAACCTAGAAACTCAATATTTAACTGTGCTAAATGAATGTAAATACTGTAAATGTATATGCTCTGTACCTCCAAGTCTCGTGCACTGTCAGAAGCTGCCTTCTCTAGTTCAAAACGGGCTCGTTTGTGACTCAGTTCCATCCGTTTCTTTTCTTGGTCTAATTGTAGGTAGCGGTGCTGAGTGTGAACCCTCTCTGCTGCATCTACCAGCTAAAACAAAGACACATTAGTCAGCGCAGTGGCCAATGTATATCACTTGATGGTAGTGGTAATAATTGCAAAATATTTTTTCTCATACCTCCATGTTGCGTTTGTATTGACTTTGCAGGAACCCACTCCCCGCCGAGTGCTCCGACAGCCGCTGTGGATGTTCGGGGCGACTGATAAAGGTGTTAAATGACTTTAAAGTTGTTAACACGGTGATGTCATCTTCTAAATCCATTTCAAGGGGCTACTGGCGTTACTGTAACAAGAGGTTCAACACATAAACAAGAGTATAGTGATGCAAGATGAAAAATAGATACAGTGCCTCAACTACAGTAAATCATACATGAGGACTGCTTGAATAATTGCATCACTATTAGCAGCTAAATGCATTTAATGTTTAAAAAGCACTGATTTGGTCAGTTTCATGGATTAACTAACATAAATGGAAATACTGCATTATTTATTGATACATTTCTGACATTAATTTATTTTCTAATTGTTTTGTTCCACTAATAATGGATTTTAAGTAAGATATCAACATCTTTTTTAAGATGTCTTGGATCGACCACTAACCTGGCAACATAAATGATGTGTTAAAAAAAAAACCTTTTACTTTATAAGTTATTAATATCATGTGCAACACTCAAATCTTAAACATGCCAGTGAGTAAAATCAACATTTTAAAAACGGCTTTTAGATAAAGCAGTCATTCGTAGAGGCATTAAATAAAGTCAATAGTAAAAAATATCAGAAAATGCAAATAAATAACATTCATTCAACCAACATACTTCAAGTCTGTTATGGTAGCTTGCCTTCATATAATTTGGCTCAAGAAAAACTGAACATGTTAATAGAAGCTAAATAATAAATTGCCATGCGTGAGAAAAGTGTCATTTGCTTCTTACTTAACAGTTTAAACAGAAAAATAGTTAGCAAGCAGCTAAATTAACAGCTAGTTGTGTGGGTTTTGCCGTTGTTCACTAGCGTTGAATTTAGTTAACCGATGTTTTGGTCTGTGGATTACAAACTAAAAAAGTCGCATTTGGCGTTTTGGACAGATATTCAAAACATTAAACAAGTCAGAAACATAAAATATCCACCAAAGCACTTCGCCTAACTCCATACCTCAGAAAATGCTGTTTACAAACAAAAGTTTGTTGCAGACAAGTTATATCCACTGCTAGCTTCTTAGCTAGTAGCTGCTCGTGCTCGCGAGTTGCGAATCCCTCCAGTTTTACTAGAATGAGATGAGATCAGCGTAATATCGCGAGATTTCATACATAGCGATTCTTTTTCTTCTTCCCCGACGAAATACATGAAACATGAAGATATGTGAAATAAAATCGAATATATGGCATTTAAATTAGCACATATATGGCTGTAAATGTGATTGTAGTTTTTATACAATTTATTTGTATTAATTTTATTTTATTAGTTCAACACATGCACAATTTTTCCAGCAGAGGGGAGCAAAGGAACACTTTCATGTTTCTGATTTTACGCCATATAAAAAAAGAACAAAACTGCAGACACAATAAAACGTCAGAAGATATTTTTAGACTAAGAATAAAATGATAATTAACTAACTATATCGCTATAGGCGCTGAGGTAAAACACACTTTAAAGCAGCTAGCACAGCTGTAAAGAAGCAAAACATGTTTTATTTGATTGTTATTGACTTAAAACAAGATAACTTTATTTTCAAAGCTTCTAAACGTAGGTTAATTTAACCATCAGAAGTTGCTTTAAAGAAAATACAGTTTTCTGTGCACAATTTATTTCTGCAGATTTACTGAATTTCTTATTGAGAAGCACTGAAAGCAATAAGTTCTGTGTACATAAATATTGCATTTCTGTATAAAGTTTCAGAACATTTGTATCAACTTCATGGCCAATATTAATCTCATAGAGGAGCTGAAGAACTATACATTAAAGTTAGTGGGAGCCACACAAGGATGTTTAAAAAAAAAATAAGGTTTGAGAGAAACTGAGTGAAAGGGTGTGAATCAGTCTGAAAAGGTCAAACAGAAGACTTTCATCCTCAGGATGGAAAAATTACTTTCTGCAGGTCACCATCATTTTTTATTTCCTTTTTCATCTTTTCTCCCCCAAGAGTATTCTGACTATTTGTGTTCCTTCCCACATCTTGTCTTTTCCCCTTGAGCCCAAAATCTCCCACACTCAATAACTATTAACACTTTTTTCCCCTCAGTGTGTTTCTTTATATGTCACAGTCTGACTCAGCTTCAATCCCTCCTCCACCTCCTGCAGCTTACCCCTTCTCTTTTTGTTTTGGAGAATTCATCTCCACCTCCCCCTACCCCGGTCAGTCTAAACACATCCATCTTTGAGAAATGAGACAAAAGTTCACATTCAAACAATGATATAAACACGTACAGTGTGTAAGGAAGTACCTACATATGGGCCCTTTCACGTCATCTATTAAAAAAGTTGAGAAGTATATCACTGTATAGTTTAAACATTAGCAAACAAACATAAATTTATTTAAATGTATAATAATTTTAAATAAATTACACGTAGAGCCAATTTTATATTGTTGAGTTACTTGAATTGGACACATACTATTTATACATTTTTATTTAACAGCTTCAAACTGATTAGCAGTAGTTCAGAAGTTTTGAAGTAGGGTTCTGTGGAAAGATAAACAATTAATATCTTACCTGTTGTTGGGTTTCAATTTGAGCAGACTGACAGGAAGACTAGTCCTTGCAAGGCCAAGACCAGAGTGGATTGGTGTCATCTTCAAACAGCAACTCAAAATGTTCACAGCACATTTGTGCAAACACTATTTTATAAACCTTTACCTTGTAGTTTTTAAATTACAGATTAATTCATATTGTCAGAATCAGAATAAGCTTTATTGTCATTGCACCGAGATACGAGAGCATGTACGTACAGTTGTCCGAAAGATGGACGGAGTGCATGAAACCGCTGCTATAAAAAGCGCGGCCTTCTTATTCTTGTTCAGAATAATATTTTTGCTTAGATGAGAAAAGGGAAGAAAACATAAGGAGAGACGGTATTAAAAAAAAGATCTCTCACTGTCACGGTCAGCGGCCCCCGCTGCCCCCCCATCTGCCTAAGCCTCTGCTCTTTGTGTGGTTTCTGTTTCTGTGTCCTAAGCCTCTGCTCTTTGTGTGGTTTCTGTTTCTGTGTATTTGGTCCTGTTTTCCACTCACTCCTCAGTCTGCCTCTCCACTCCTGTCACGGTCAGCGGCCCCCGCTGCCCCCCCATCTGCCTAAGCCTCTGCTCTTTGTGTGTTTTCTGTTTTTGTGTATCTGGTCCTGTTTTCCACTCACTCCTCAGTCTGCCTCTCCACTCCTCAGTCTTTATCATTCACACCTGTCCCTCATCAGCCACCTGCCCAGGTGCTCTCATTACTCACTCTCCCTCTGCCTTATAAAAAGCCTTTCTCTCCTTCACTCCTTGTCCGGTCATTGTTCTGTGTTTACAGACATCTCAGTCCTCTTCTGTCTTGTCTGTTTCTTGTCCACCTGATTATCTGCTCTGCCTTGTTTCTGATCCTGTCTGCCCAAGTAAGTTTTGCTGCACCGACAGCCTTTTGTTTTGTTATTAAAAAATAAATTATTTTTATTTTTAAACTCCTGCCTCGCTCGCCTCTCTGCAATTGGGTTCCAACACTGAGGATTGTGACACTCACACCATGTCCTAGACAGGGCACGATTTGAGGCATCAAAAAAACTACCACAGCAAAGCAACATAAACAGACGTGATACATATAGGCCGGTGAAGACATTGAATTTTAAGGGAAGGTTGTAGCATAGTCTAGAGCCCCCCCCCCCAGCCATTGTCCAGATAAGAGGTGTTATTTATCATTAGCTTGGTTGAGGTTCCGTCACATGTCCACGGCCTTGGGGAAGGGAGGGGTGAGGAGACAAACAAAGCATCTTTGTTATTTTCAAAACATGCCAGGAGGAGTTGAGATAAGTCCATCGTCAAGGCCACAGTTGGGGTCAGGCAGAACTCGTGAATTGCTGTTTCTGCCTTTTAAAGTCTCGCTGGTACATTTCCCTGATGGTGATTCCAAACAGCCGAATTGATCCTTTACGCTGAAAATCGAGCTCACAGCTTCTCCAATTTATTCCCACCGTCCATGGGTGTTGCCAGGAAGTTCACAGTCCTGATAACAGCCTGCTCCAGCTCTGACGCAGCTCCACATAATTCAGTCTGAGTGTTGCCAAGCTTCGACACATCCACACAAATTTGTAGACAATCCAGATTTCACCAACCCAAAGAGCAAAAAAAAAACAGTTGTCATCATGAATCCAATTTGTTTCCGTCGAGGTGAGAGGGTCCTCCTTACTCTGACTCCTGTCGGGAGAAGTGGAGCAATTTTGTTGAGAGACCAGCTGATCAAATCCTTCAAATAAGAAGGTATGCAAGACAAAAAAAAAAAGAAGCTCTTTAAGGGTTCACAAGACGAAAGAGTGCAAGCAGGGAAGCGGGGGGGGGGGGGGGGGTCACCAAGAGACACATCTGACTTCACCGGAGCACAGAGAAAACTAAATAAATAAATAAAATTGTAGCCTGTTAAGTTAAAACATTTGACCCAGTGGTTGTGTGGGTCAAAGATAAGTCCTGTCATCTTTGCAGTCTGTCATTTTAGACCAGAAGCTGACCAAGTCAGACCTTACTGGACCTCTAATTTAAGAAATAGGCAAGTAAGATACTAAAAACAACTTTTTAAAAGACAATGAATTTGGGTTCCTATAATTAGCTGATGCTAATAGCAGTTAGCACAAGTTAGCTACAACCAATCCAAGTTGCAATTATCTAATAATTTACATTTAGGATTGTTCTTTGTCACACAGCTTTTTAAAAACTGTAATTTAACAAGTTAGTTGTTTTAACCAACACCTAACCCAGTATGCTGATTTAAAATGATAACCAAACCCTGCTAAGTTAAAACTACCCAGGTATTGCTTGGCCAAATTTGACCTAGTGCTGAGTTACAAATTGGATTATTTTTTTAAACAGTGATTTGACTTGGTCATGGCTCTGCTCACCATGGGATTGAAAAACTTTATTTTTCTAATCTGTGGTCATACAAAGAGCTATCTACAACAGGTAAGATAGTCATTAATCATTGTTTTATACCATTATAGTCATTATGTTTTATTTTGTGTACTTCACTTTGGTCCTGTGGGAGTTTAAAGTGATCTATAAATGAAGCTGGTATGATATGATATGGTATGGTATGGTATTATTATTTAGCCTTTCCACAGAACCCTATTTTAAAACCATGCCTTTAATTTAACACATGTAATGAGTGATAAGAACAAATGTCTTAACTTCTTGAGTCAGCACATCTTTGTTTCTCTTTTAAAAGCTGGTCATACCACTAAAACAAATTGTGTTGGCTTAATAGATACATAATCTCAGAGGGAAAGGTGGAATAGTTAAAAAAGAATCAAAGCTGGGGTTTGTACAATAAAACTTTATGATTATGATGAGTTCATACAATGCAAGGATGGACATGATGGTGGAATAAAGATTAAAGGCATGAGAAACAAGGGAAAGAAAATTGCCCGTAAAGCAGAAACAGGGAAAGTTGATGATCAAATGAGGCCAAAATCAATAGTGCAGTGATTCTTTACTCTCCTAATAAAGGACGACAAAGTCAATAGCTAATTCAGATTTTGTGTTTTCAGGCCTCTGGGAATACTTTAACAATATTAGTTTATGGATGTGCATCCTGATGTGCAAACATACACTGTAAGAGTAAAAATGATTTTAAATAGAAGTACCCAACAAAACATACCGGAGCCGGAATCAATGATGATACCAAATATGAAAAATGGTGACTAATGAATGAAATAAGCACCCACGCTGGAAGGAAAAAAAAATGGAGCAGAAATGCAAATGTCATTACATTTTCTAAACTTGTTCATGGAGGCTTTTACGCATTTACTAATTTTCTGCACTCAGCAGGTCATATGGTAATAGGCTATGTGTGTTTTTATCATCAATGAAGTTCCACATCCTTGGTGGGTTTAGCCCACACAATTTCACAAGAGTCACTTCTTCGGTTATGAAGACAGTGATTTGTGTTTGCAGCTCTGTGTCCATTCGTGTGTGTGCATGCTGTAACCATGCTCTACGAGGCCCATCAGCTGGAATATGACCAACTCTAATGACGCATTTTAACAGCAGTGTGGTTCGATTACTCAAAAATATGAGGCATCAAAGACCAGAGCAGGTGAGTTAGGTGAACCGAAAGACTACAAAAACAAAAGCAGTGGGAGAAGAGGGATGCAGATCAACCAAAGCTGATGAAAGAGAGGGAGAGGACGAGCAAAAATAAGTAGCAGGAGCTGTTGAGGTGATGACAGAAAGGTTGCAAACAGTATAGGCTGTTTTATTCTGATGCAGTTGTGTGTGAACACTGAGAGCTGACATAGCAATTCCACTCATATAGTTTGTAAAAGACAGGTAATCATGCTTTAAATGAAGAATCCATAAAGGTCTACATCATCAAAGGCTTCACGGACAACAAACTTTCTTATAACCCGCTCTTGGGTTTCCATACTTTTATTACTAAGGTTGATCTTTTTTATTTTATTTGCTTGTGTAAGAGAAATGTTGTTCTGAGAAGCACGCTCAAGCTTTGTCACTTGTTGCCAAAAGTCAAGTCAAGTCAAATTTATCTATAGAGCACATTTAAAACAGCAACTGTTACCAAAGTGCTTAACAATAAAATCACAGCATCAAGTAAAAAAAAAAAAACAAGATATAATTAAAAGCATTAAAAATAAAAACATCAAAAACACAAACACAATGAGAAACAATGGGATAATAAATTAGATCATACTGTGTTACATGTCAGTGAATACAGATGTGTTTTCAGGAGAGATTTAAAAGCAGGGAGTGAAGTGGCCTGTCTAATGTTGAGGAGCAGATTGTTCCAAAGTTTAGGGCCCATGATTGAAAAAGCCTGATCTCCTCTGAGCTTCAATCTGGGTTTAGATACAACCAAAAGCAACTGGTCAGAAGATCTTAGCACCCAAGAAGGAACATATGGTTAAAGTAGGTCAGAGAGGTATGAGGAACAAGGACATTAATGCACTTAAAGGTCCGTAGGATAATTTTTATTTTGATTGACACACACAGGGAGCCAGTGAAAGGAGGACAAAACCAGTGAAATTTTCTCAAACCTATGAGTTCCTGTTAATAGCCAAGCTACAGCATTTTGGATGAGCTGTAGACGTGAAAGGGACACCTGAGTGAACCCAACATAAAGCGCATTACAGTAGTCCAGCCGAGTTGTAACGAATGCAAGGTCATATCTGGTCAGCACTGACGTAAGCTTAGCTATCTGCCTTAATTGGAAGAAGATTTTTAGAAGAACAGAGTTAATATTTTTATTGAACTTAAAGTCAGAGTCTAAAACAATTCTGAGATTCGTTACAGACTGCTTAAGATAAGGCTGAAGAGAGGCAATAGTTGTGGGATCAGTGACAGCAGTAGAGCTAGGGCTGAACATAATGACTTCAGTTTTCTGATCAATAAAACAAAAAAAAGAAGCCATCCATGCCTTGATATCCTCGAGACATTTTAAAATATGGGCGAATGGAGCAGGAACTGTTGGGTTTTAAGGGCAGATAAATATGACAGTCATCAGCATAACAATGACATGAAAGACCATATTTCCTTAGGATAGACCCCAAGGGGATCAGATACATTAATTGAGAACAGAAGGGGTCCAAGAATAGAGCCTTGTGGGATCTCACAAGAAAGAGGGATTGAAGTAGATTAACTATTACCAACATTAACACAAAAACTCCTGTCACTCAGATATGAACAGAACCATTCTAATGCTGCACCCATAATCCCAAACCAGTGTTCAAAGCAAAAGACTTAACACGGGCGGTGTTGTTGCCTGTTCTGAGACTCATTGGCTTTATTACATTTTAACTGAAAATTTATTAAAGTTGAAATAAAAAATAAACAATTGCTAATGAGGAACCCTGGAAAAGCCTGAGCCATGTATTTGCAGTGTTAATAATTTGCAACCACTACAACCAGACTACCAGAAATGTTAGCAATAAAGGCTGGAAAGGAGCAGAAAGGAGCAATCAACGGCTTTGGAAAGAAAAAAAAATTGGGACTCCCTGCTGAGTATTAAAGTTACTCAGAAAAGGTCACTGAGATACTGAAGGAGTTCCTCCAAATATGCCATGAGCTCTACTGAGTCGTGTGATTGATGGGTGTGCGCGGTAAGGGGAGATTTCACAAGCAGAAATTGAGCCCAGAGAGAGTGTGATTGAGTGTGATTGAGTGTGTACGTGCTCATATGTGCGCTCAAGTGTGCATGTCAGGTGCATGTAATAAAGACTGAAAGACTTTCTTTTTCCTGTCTGCCTTTGTCATGAGTGCAGGAGTGTGCTCTCACACTTGTGTTAAGTCAGTCCAAATGAGCAGGAGAAGGAAGTAAAAAGTTTCTTGTTATGGTGTTATTATGTTTGCTAAAGCCAACGTGTGATTTGTGTTTTTCTGTTTAATGAGGCAGGACTGATATTTACTGTATGCGGCCCTCACTCCCACCACACTGACTGAACTCTGGAAGACTTGACTAAGACTTGTGATTGGGTATACGTAATAAAACAGTAGTCACCTCGTTACATCGCAGTTCGACTTTTGCAGATTCGCTCTTTCGCGGTTTTTCAAAGTAAGATTGTGCATGACACACGATAGTCAACTTTAATATTACTCATGTGATTGGAACGGTACGGGATACTGTACAGTAAAAAGTTAAATATAAATAAAAAAAACACTTGGGACAGGTGCTGTCATTTTGTTGTTTTCTCTCAATAAGCCTACACTGTATCACTGCTCAAAACAACTACATTTCAGCCCTGTTGCTTTCTGCTGAAATGGAGGGAAAGTTTTGATCTGATGGGAAAAAGTTTAGTCCTTATTCATACAGTGACTTCTGCACCCAGCGAATGCAGAGAGCCGCTTCGAACCCACTGGGAACCAGACCAGAACCGGATCTCCAGACCCATCAATGAATCTGAGCACCCTCTGCCAGCCCACGAGGGCTTCCAAGCGGGGAGGTGCCGCCCGGAGGTCCGGCGTTCTTTCCGGAGCCCACCGGGACTTCCCCCATCCAGATTTGGACTCAATCTCAACCACCTTATGGTCCCGTGCTGGCCATCTGAAGGTCTGGCTCCCTCCAAAAGCGTTTTGGTGCTCAAGGGCTGCAGAGAGCCGACCAGAAGCGGACCAGAACCAGCAGGGTAGGTCTGCTGGACCGGAACTGAGCCACTGTTCTTGCAGAGCTGGTGAGTAGAATTTTGCAGTACTGTACAGTACATATACATGTTGTTAAAATGATGCATGTTTAAGAGTTTAGAACATTGTAAGAGTGTGGGAAGGGTTTATAAAGCCTTAACATATATCCATCCATTATCTTTTACCCGCTTCTTCCATTTTGGGTGACGGGGGTTGTTGGTGCCCATGTCTAGCAATCACTGTGCGAGGGGCGGGGGACACCCTGGACGGGTCGCAAGTCCATCACAGGGCCACATAGAGACAAACGACACAAACAACCATTCACGCTCTCACTCACACCTAGGGACAATTTAGAGTTACCAATCAGCCTAACATGCATGTTTTTGGTCTGTGGGAGGAAACCGGAGCACCCGGAGAAAACCCACGCATGCACGGAGAGAACATGCAAACTCCACCCAGAAGGGCCCCGGGACCAAGATTTGAACCGGCAACCTTCTCGCTGAGAGGCGACGGCTCTACCGGTTGCGCCACCGTGCTACCCACCTTAACATATATAAATACTAAAATAAATATCACGTCACTACTTCGTGGATTGGGGGGGGGGGGGGGGGGGGGGGGGGGGGGGGGGGGGGGGGTTGCGGTCCGGAACCTAGCCCTCATGATAAACAAGGGACTACTGTGCTGAACCTGTTTTTTTTTTATTGTTTGCACATTCTTTTTTTACTGACTTCCAGTCTGATATGTAACCCAGTGACAATTTTGTGGGAGTTTCATTAAAATATGTCTACTAGTTTATGAGATATCTTGCTAAAAAAAAACAACAGGAAAATTAATGCACACAGAGGCAGTTACATTATTGCCAAAAGGTGGACGATAATAGATCTGATGTACAAGAACTAAGAATCAGCTACATAGTTTTGCATCCATAGTCAATTAAGTGTAAATCTTAGTGTATATCTTAGATCCTTGTGTACTGTTTCTTTATATATTTGCAATTTTGGGGTGTAACTGGGACCCTGAATACATAATTTATTCGACCTTATGTACCACATGTGATATGAATGACAATAAAGAACCTTGAACTTGATTCTTGAACCTTGTATTACTTATTAAGGAGATTTATTTGGTTGTGCTTGTTCTGCATTATATCATTCAAAGATCTGAAGTCAACGCAGTAACATCTAGATTTGGAAAAAAGAAAAGAAATCTTAATGGGGTCTGTGCAGTTTTCTGTCCTGCAATAGACGTTACATAGATGTCTAAACATGGGCTCTCAATGACTGTGCTTGGTAATCAGTGAAGCATGTAAAATCTCCTCTTGTGTTTTGTGGTCTGAGTCAAGAGGAACTCCTTCCTTCATGACCTTTGCAGATCTGATTGCTTTGGCTGGACACGGCACCGGTATAATAAAGGCCGACAAGTCCGAGAGTTACACAAGAGACACGGGAGTGTGTGGTAGTGTTTGAAGGACAGATTCAGCTAATTTGAGCCCCGCATGTCTTAGACTGTTATGAATCAACACTTCTGTATTTCCTTTATCTGCCTTAAAGCATATCTTTGGGACAACACAAAACGTAATAAGTGTTAATTGTATGAAGCAGATCTGGTTTCCATGGTCACAGTCTCACAAAAGCAATGGGACTTCTTAAATGAACGATTAATGATGAAACCATCAGGGCAGAGAACATCAGGAGGTAGGTTCAAATTCATACCTATAACAATAAATTCATACCTATAAATAATAATAATAGTTGAAAAGTAAGGTAAAAAATATATATTTTTAATTTTATGAGGAAAAAATCACAATAAACAACAAACTATTGAAAATTTGAGCATATTCCACTTTTTTTTGTAGTTTTTTTTTTTTTGCATGTGTTCACGAACAAGCAGTATTGTGCAACACATGAAAATAGAGCTTAAGTACATGAATTCAAATCTAAAACAAAACAAAAAAAAATTGAGTACATTTAGGTGAAAATACACAAAATGTATTCCTAAAACGTCTAATAATAAATTAACAAAGTTGAGTCAGGTCCTCTGGACAGATTCTTCTTCATTGAAACGTTTCTTCGTCTATATAAACTCTTCAGTCTGAGGAGCTGCAACAAACTCAGTCTTATAAACAGCACATTCTCATAGTGGATGATCCAGTTTGCTGGTGCTCAGGTGGTTCCTGTAGTCTGCCCTCTCCCCGCCGCCTGCTCAAACTCTCGAACTAGTTTGAGGCCATCCTGGCCAAAGGGGTTCAAAATACCCTGATGCATGCTCCATAATCCAGGTAGAAAAATCCAACTGTCATAAGAACGGAATACCTAGTATGAAAGGACCAAGGATGAACAACTCAGACACAAGTAATGCAATACAGTGCTTTTATTTACAGTGGATATTTAAACAGGAACCCTGTGGAGCAAGGAGATGAGTTTAGGTCCAGACTGAGACTCAGGGGTTTTGCTCAGAATGTTCAAGGTCCTTACTGGGAGATGGTGGTTGAAGGCCTGGGTTTCTGAATCCTTTGTAGCAACAAGAAAGCCCAGAAATCGCAAGAGATGAGATTCACCCAGGTAGAGCAGTGGGCAGCAATGTAAGCGCCCGGGGAGCAATTCTGGATTAGATGTCCTGCTCAGAGACACCACGAGATGTGCAATGGCCGGGAATCGAACCCAGGATCTTCGGGTCTCGAGTCCGCTGCCCTGCCCGTACACCATCTTGGCTCCATAAGTCAGGTCCTCTGGACGGATTCTTCTTGTTGAAAAGTTTCATCCATCCATCATCTTTTACCCACTTCTTCCTTTTGGAGTCTCAGGGTCACTGGTGCCCATATTCAGCCATCATTGTGCAAGAGGCGGGGGACACCTGAACACCTGGATAAGTCGCAAGTCCATCACAGGGACACATAGAGAAAAATGAGACAAACAACCATTCACTCTCTCACTCACACCTAAGGACAATTTAGAGTTACCAATCAGCCTAACATGCATGTTTTTGGTCTGTGGGAGGAAACTGGAGAACCTGGAGAAAACCTAAGCAAGCACAGAGAGAACATGCAAACTCCACCCAGAAAGGCCCCCAGGTGGAGTTAGAACTGGGGGGACCTGCTCACTGAGAGGCAGCAGCTCTACCAGCTGCACCACCGTGCTGCTTTTTATCAAAAAGACTTCTTCAGTCTGAGGAGCTGGTTGATCTGCTATAAGAAGGTGCAATTTATAAGACTGGGTTTTCACTTAATCCCAAAAATCAGGAAATGTGAAGGACTTCAAACAGAGAAGCTGAGTGCAAAACTTCAACTTTGGCTTGGAAACATCAACGGCAAGGATCTGCCTTCGAATCTGCTCTGATTACAGTTGTTTTTTGTTTTTTTTTGGTAAACAAACTTCTTTTTCTTTCGGCTGCTCCCTTCATCAGGGGTTGCCACAGCGAACTAAGTTGCACAAAGACTTGGCAACTATTTTTATGCCGGATGCCCTTCCTGATGCAACCACAGACCACCGAGCCGCCACAGCTCTCTGTGTGGAGCAGAGAGCTGCTATCTTGGGCGCCCGAAGGAGCAAATGGTGAGGGTTAAGAGACTTGCTCAAGGGCCCAGAGTGGGGCAAATGAGGGTGGAGGCAAGTGTGGTGTTTCACCTTTCCCACCCACATTTTGATGTTGTCGGTATCTGGAGTTGAACCGGCTATCTTCCACTCACAAGCCCACCTTCTCTAACCTCTGCGCCACCACTCCCAAACAAACAAACAAACCAAAAACAACAGGACTACCTTGGTAAAGTTAGCGATTATAACCCCCATATTATTTATGTTATAAAGGCAAACTTATTAAGTGACAATAAAACTTGTATTACTTACAAAACAATACCAATGTCGTTACATCATTTTGGTGTACCACACATAGTCAGTACTCTTTTAGCTTCCTAGTTTCATTTCGGTTTATGTTCCAAGAGCATAATAGGAGGAAGATCTTTCAGTTATCAGGTTCCTCTCTTGTGGAACCAACTTCCTGTTTTTGTCCATAAGGCTGACACATTGTCCAGTTTTAAGACTGGACTTAAGACTTTCCTTTTTGATAAATCCTATAGTTAGGGTTGGCTTGTTATGCTGCTATAGGCTAAGACTACTGGAGGACTCATTGACCACATTTCTTAAAATGAATTGTTAAAATTGAATATTTTTCATTTGATACTATTTCTATCTAAACATGTGATTCTTGACCTGCCATTGTGTATCTGTTCCTCTCAAACCCAGCCGGTTGAAGCAGATGGCCGCTTGTCCTGATCCTGGTTCTGCTAAAAGTTTCTTCCTCATGACGGAGTTTTTCCTTTCCACTGTCGCCTTCATGCTTGCTCAAAATGAGAGTCTGCGATTAAGTTAAACTTAGAGCATCAGCTCCTCAGATAAATAGTTTTAACTGATTATTTTTATGAACGTTTTTGTTAAATTATTATTTTATATCTGAATATTTCTGTTCAGTGCTCTGAGATGACTTCTGTTGTGACTTGGCACTATAAAAATAAACTGACTTGAATTGAGTTATGTTTTATTTTTATGTCTCTTGTGTTCTGGTTCAGCTCCTTGTGTTTTCTTGCGAGTTCTCATTTTGACCCTCAGTCAGCCTCCGCTGTCGTTCTTCACCTTTTCCAATTAGAGATCACCCAGGTGCTGCCACTTTCCACTCACGCCCCTGTCCTATTTAAACCATTTCTGATTACTGCTCCAGTGGTTCATTGTCTTGGTTACCAGCCAGATGTCTCCGTTTTTCTTTTTGTGCCACTTTGTAAGTCTTGCTGCCATGCCAGCCTTTTGTTGTTGTTTATTTCTTAAATACGTTTAGTTTATCTAAGCTTCTTGTGTCTGCCTGCATCTGGGTCCAATCCCTCCACTGACTGTGATAATAACAGATGCAGTTTTACCACATCATGTGCCTTCGCTAAGCAACGAGCAATAAAAAGCTTCTGAGTGGTTCACGTTTTTTTGTTGTTTTTTTGTTGGTTTTTTTGTTGTTTTTTTGTTGTTTTTTTGTCGTTTTTATTATTTATTTGATTTATTTATATATTTTTTATTTGTGAAAGTTATTTGAGTTTGTGCTGCTACTTTGTGTGGATGTGCCTACTTGTCCGTGTGCCCTTAATTCTGAGTAATGTTTCATTTTCGCCATCCAGCAGTGGGTTCATTTACCATCAACCCACTGCAGCATGAAGCAGTTTCTCTTCAGACTGATTGACAAAACTCTAAGGAAGAAAAACAGAAGACCCCACAGCAGACAATATATGTATATATATATCTATACACATATATATATAGAAGGGTTACAAAAAAACATTTTTATTTTACAGATATTGTACATAAATTGGGTGTGGTAGTAGCTGAGCCATTTGCAAAACACATAATGCTATCCATTATGGAAGATTTTCACTTAAAACGTTAGAATTGACTGTTGAGGTGAACAAATTTGTCCGTTAGCAAAAAAATCTCACAAATCAGAAGATTCATTTTATTGAACTTTCCAAATATACAGTAATCATTGGATGGATATATCAAATTCAAGATAGTCACCGCAGTAAATCAAATTTACCAAACACAAAAATGGCTGAAACTCGATCACTTTACCAGATGTTTTGCTAAAATGTAATATAGCTGAAGCTCTTTCACAACACGTTTATTGTGCATGACCTTTTTATTTATCACCTGAGATTTTGCACAACAGTATTTTTTTAGGTTTGACTGAAACAACTACAACTTGTGGATTGTCGTGGATGATTGTCGATGGACGTGGATTTCAAACAGAGCCAACACCCCCCACCCAACCCCTGCACCCCCCCCCCCCCCCCCCCAAAACAAAGGAGGGTCTGCAGTGGAAGTGGTCTCCAGCTATAAGTACTTGAGTGTGCACCTGAATGACAACCTCAACTGGAGCAACAACACCACCAGTCTGATCAAGTAAGCTCATCAGAGACTCTACTTCCTCAGGCGGCTGAGATGAGCTGGTCTGGGAAGCTCAGTCCTCACCTCCTTCTACAGGTGTGCAGTGGAGAGCATCCTGTGCTCCAGCATCAATGTGTGGCATGGAGGCTGCACAGCTGCAGAAAGAAAAGCTTTGCACAGAGTGGTGAAGGCTGCACAGAAGACTGTTGGAGTCAGTCTCCCCACCATCACAGACTTCTACATCTCCAGATGCAGGAAGAAAGGCACCTGCATCATGAAGGACTCCACTCACCCAGCACACACACTTTTTGTCCCGCTCCCCTCAGGCAGAAGGTTGAGGAGCATTAAGTGTAGAACCACTAGACTGAGGAACAGCTTCTACCCTGAAGCTGTTAGACTCATCCATCCATCCATTATCTTTTACCCCCTTCTTCCATTTTGGGTCACGGGGGTCGCCAGTGCCCATGTCCAGCAATCACTATGTGAGGGGCGGGGTACACCCTGGACAGGTGTCCAGTCCATCACAGGGACATATAGAGACAAATGAGACAAACAACCATTCACTCTCTCATTCATAGAGACAATTTAGAGTTACCAATCAGCCTAACATGCATGTTTTTGGTCTGTGGGAGGAAACCAGAGTACCCGGAGAAAACCCACGCATGCACAGAGAGAACATGCAAACTCCACCCAGAAAGGCCCCTGGACCGGGATTTGAACCAGGGACCTGCTCACTGAGAGGCGGCAGCTCTGCTGTTAGACTCATAAATCCCTAATCCGGATTATCACTGTGAGAAAAAAAAAAAAATCACTGTAATGCCATTTGATTGTTGATATGCTCTGCTGATTATCCTTGCTATTGATCTCATGCTGCTGATTTATTTCATGCTGCTGTGTTCGTTCATACTCATCTGCTCACACAGACTCATGTTGGTGCTGCTGTTGTTCGGCGTATTGTTTTGCACCATTAGTGTTTAGTGTATTTCTTAGTTCATATCTTAGATCCCTATTACTGTTTCTTTTATAATTTATATTTTTGCTGTTGTTTGATGTAACTGGGAACCAGTGTACACAATTTTGCTCCTCCTCATGTACCACATGTGATGCGAAAGACAATAGAGAGTCTTGAACCTTGAACTCCATCATTTTCAATGATCTTGTGTTAAAACTCTGGCACGAACGATGGCAGATAATATGCTTTCATTCAGGAAATGACTGACTTTTATTCTGTTATTGTTTCTATGTATGATCATGGATTGTACATAAACAGGTGGGTTCTAATGTTTTATGGCAAAATCAGATTTTTTCTGACTCCAACACAAAACTGCATGGATTTGGATACATATTATATCACATTAGAGCATGAGCGTCAAACTCTGTTGCAAAAGGGGTCAAAAACTAAAAACTTTGTTTAAATGGCTAGTTCAAACATTCAAGTCTGGTATCTGACATATTTTCTAGTTGCAGATTCATTTGACATTCCTTGTTGCTCTTTCTGGGCAGCACAGTGGTGCAGTTGTCTCTTAGTGAGAAGGTCGCTGGTTCAAATCTCAGCCTGGGGCCATTCTGGCTGGAGTTTGCGTGTTCTCTCCGTGCATGCGTGGGTTTTCTCCAGGTACTCCGGTTTCCTCCCACAGACCAAAAACTTGCATGTTAGGCTGATCGGTAACTCTAAATTGTCCCTAGGTGTGAGTGAGAGAGTGAATGGCTGTTTGTCTCGCTTGTCTCTGTGTTCCTGTGATGGACTGGAGACCTGTCCAGTGTGTAGCCCGCCCCTTGCACAGTGATGGCTGGACATGGGCACCGTGACCCCCGTGACCTGAAAAGAAAAAAGCAGGTCAAGATAATGGGTGGATGGATGGATGGATGGATGGATGGATGGATGGATGTTGCTCTTTCCACATCAAAGTCAAAGGTTACTGAAAAATTTATGCCTGTGTTTCTTGGCCTCAGAGTTCACCAACTGTCATGAGAAGTCTGCATTAACAACGCAATGTTAGGTCTTTAAATAAAATAAGAGACAATTAAAAAAAAACGACATTTAAAATATGAATTTGAGGCCAAATTTGAACATTGGGCCTTGAGTTTGACACACGTGCTATAGTATTGAGTGATGCATTCTGTTGTCAAGCTGAAAGGTTGTGAGCATGAAGACATGCACTGTGACATAATAAAATTCATTTTCAGAAGCAGGTGATATATGAAGATCTTTCAATCGTTTCCAAACAGATTTTATCATGATCACCTGGACTCAAAACATATTCTCTTACAGGGATTTCTTTTAAAGGATCAGCATGTATAAATGTGTTTTATGTCCATATTTCCTGTGTTGTTTTCCTACAAGCTTAGTTTAATTGCTGATACATCTTCATCTTTGCCGTTGTGGTGACATCACTTTGCAAAAATAACATCGGGTTCTTGCCTAAGAATAAATAAACCGACAAAGCTCTTAACAAACTAAATCTGAATCCGCTGCTCGATCAGCCAACCCTTGAAGATGTTATGTCTGTTTCTGTTGTTATTATTCTCACCGTGCTATAAACTGATGCTGTTGCTTAGCAACGTGCTGCAGGCACAACAAAGCAATCAAGCTTTCTAGTTACACTTGGCAGACTTTCATGAAAAATTTAGTAAAACGTTGTAAACATGCGTTTTGATTTACCAGTTTGCATGTTCCATGTGGGTTTTAGGCTGACCCAAATGCAGATTTTAAACACAGTCAGTTGAAATAAATAAAGATTTATCTGAGTAAAATAAATATCGATGCAACTGGATGGAGTGTCCAAGCAGTCTACATAGCAGGTTTAACCTTTTAAAGGTCTTCCTGTTCAATTGTTTGCTAGATACCATTAGACCATCATGTCCTTACAGTGAGTGTGCTGAGTGGCCTCTCTACAGACAAAAGTACACTGAAATGCCCATAACAGAGTGTTACCTAGGAAAAAAGTATTTTCTGAGAAAATACAATGGGAATGATAAGTGCTGAATGACTTTGCTGAGATTTGTTGAAAAAGCTGAAGACAGCTGGATGTCTCTTGATTTTTGGGGAAGTTTTATATAAAATCCAAAAGGCTTCTACAGTGAGGCTTCTTCTTCTATGATCATTACAACAACTTCTGAGTCTGGAACTCCAAACCCACGATTAGAACTGAAGAAGTCTTTTGGATGAGAGGTGAAAGATGTTCATGTGCTACTTGAAGTGGAATGAAATTCCCCATTTACACTCAAAAATAGCAGTACAAAAAGAATCAGTATATAAGGATCTAAGACACAAGAAGATATACAATAAACAAATGCCAAGCGGTACGCTAAAACATCTAAGATATACGTGAAACTCTAATAATGCAACATAAAACAATGTGGCGTAGCAGCAGCCCGAACATGAGCGAAACTTCTTCCAGAATCAAGAGCTTCTTTTGAAGCACTGGAGCAAAACAACACACAAGTTATAAAGAGCAGAACAAAAGATACATGAACAGAAAAATAATATATATATATATAAAAAACGTAAATCAGCAAAAAGGTGAATAGCAAACAAAAGGAGAACAGAAGCTAAAGGATTACATTAGCATTTTAGCTAAATGCTAAAATTGGAGCAAATAATACAAATTTATGAAGCAGATTTCAAAACAAAAGGTTCTGAAGGACTTAAAGAGATCTCAGTGTATTTCTTTGTGGAATTGTTGTAAATATAAGACAAATATCTTAGATCTTATTATCTATCATATCTTAGATCTGCTGTTTTTCTCTTTACAATTTCTACTTTTTTTTATGCAACTGGGACCCTGTGTACACAGTTTCGTTCCATCACATGTGATGAGAATGACAATAAAGAAACCTTGACCTTGAAATATTTTCTAAAGTATAAAATTTGCTAAATACAAAAGTCGTAGCATGCTATTCCCAACGGGGCTGAATGTTGTGAATGCTGACTCAGCATGCACTCAATAAAATGAAAGTGTTCAGTTTATAAAGAACCTTGCAAGAATTTTGATGTTAGAAGGAATCAAACAATCAAAGGTCAATAAATATGGCAGATCCTGGAAGGAAAGGGAACGGGAGATGGAATTTCTGGCCAAATTTAGAGATTTTGAAATTTTCCTATAAACGATTCAAACCAAATTATAACAAAATTGTCACAGATGATCACCTGAAACATTTACACTTACAAATGTAGTAGTATGCATTAATGTCAAATCAGAAATGATTATTTGTTGCAGTGCTTTTGTACATATATGCAGCCATTTCAATGCAAATCTTTGAAAATGTGTTACGTTTCTTCTTTAAAATGTGTTGTTGAAAAAGCGCTGTAACCTCAGTTATTGATCACTGCTGCAAAATTATAGGAAAGGTTTGAAGTTTCTTAATAGAATAAATGAAACCTGCACAAACAGTTTCATCATTATAATTCTTTATCTAATAATCCGTTATGAAAAAATATTAGTTTACGAGGCTTACATGACACTGCATCCTGTTTTTAATTTTCATTTTACATCCTAACTTCTCCACAATTATGGTTGTACATTATCCTCCGTCTTTCAGTGGTGAGATATTTATTTCAAGACGGATGAGAAGTTAAACACCCGACAGGTCTTTAAGTTAAATCCATTTTCCTCCCTTATTTTTCAACGTGTCCCTGAAGTAAACACTGAACCTCACATCACTGCTCTGTGTGTGTGTGTATGTGCATGTGAATGTGTGTTTGGCTGAACATGGTTTATAATGGAGAAAAGCTTTGAGTGGTCAATAAAACGTAGAAAAGGCTAAATAAATGCAGTGCGTTCACAATTTCACAAGATATCAAATGAGTTGTAACAACACAGCTCCTCCAGCTGCCTTCAAGTCTACTTTCAATTATTGCTCTCAGAGGGCGTACTCTGAGAGTTGCTTGGCCATTTGTATCACAATACCCTGCCAGCCATTAGCAGTCAGTGTCATAAAAAATTGTCCGTGGTCACAGCTTAAACATTTAATATGCCTTTGATTTCAAAATAGAAGCTGAAAGAAGGTCAACAGATTTTAATGATTGCTGCTTTCTTGTTGTTGGATGTGTAAATAGAGTCTCACCTGCCAGGAAACATTCCAATTAAGTCAGCAGGTGGTTGCTGGAGTGGAGTTGTGCCTGTTATTATTCAGAATATCAGACATCAGAAGGAGAAATGCTTCTGAGCGAGCAGCCATAAGTTGAGGCTTTAAAGACTGAGGGACTGTCGCTGTTCCAAGAGGAAGATGCTGCATAAAATTTGCAACAAATTGAACAGCTTGAATCTCGGGAAAAAATGCAGAGTAAGTACTCAACAAAAGTTTTTTTTTTTTTTTTTTTTCAAAAGTGCTTCATAGCAGCAATAGTTTGTATCTTTTGCAGATTTATTTATGTGTTTAGAGAAAAACCCATCCTTGCTTATGTAAATAACTGCCAGAGCAAAAAGCATCTGATTCTCAAATTCTCAAGTTCTGTTTGCAACATCCAACAGAGTTCAGTCAGGTCATCTGGACAGTTTCTTTATTTTGTCGAGACATTTCGTCCTTCATCCAAAGAACTTCATCAGTCTGATGAAATGACATGTTTGAAACGAACGACTGAACTTTGTTGGATTTTTTTACCTGCATTACTGAGCATGAACTTTGATGTTTTGAACTACTTTGGCTATGGCTGCCTCAGAGGAGTCGACGGGGGAGAGGGTGGACCCCAGAAACCATCTTATCACCAAAAAACTGGTTGGTCCACTATGGGAATGTGCTGCTTGTGGGACTGAGTTTGTTTGTGGCTCCTCGAACTGACAAAGTCCTTTGGATGAAGGACGAAACGTTGCAACAATAAAAGAAACCATCCAGATAACTTGACTGAATTTTGTTGGATATTATACCTGGATCATTGAGCATGAGCTTTGCTGTTTGCAACATGTAATTAACATGACATATTTACAGCTTTAGAGCTGGTCATGTATGTGTCTCTGAAAAAATAATCAGAGGAAGAGGAACAATCAAATGTAGTTTCTTTTTTTTGTGCTGGCATGTAAGAAAAAAAGGAAGTACATCTCGTTCAGTGACAAGTGTCAATCATTGCTGTGTCTGTTCTAGATTTACACAATGAATTCATTTATGTTCTGTTCCATTGCTGTTTTGACTTATTGTCACTTGAAGACATTTTAGTGACAGCGTATGACAGAACAGACTGTTTTAGGAAAAGAGACAAGGTCAAGGTTTTCTTTATTGTCATTCGCATCTCATGCGGTGCATGTGGTGGAACGAAATTGTGTACACAGAGTCCCAGTTACACCCAACAAAGTATAAATTGTAAAAGTAAACAGTAGTAAAGATCTAAGATATAAACTAAGAAATACGCTAAACACTTGGTGCAAAAACAATACGCTGAACAACAGCAGCACAAACATTAGTGGATGAGTTAGAATGAACACAGCAGCATGAAATAAATCAGCAGCATGGATAGTCAGCAGCACATATCAACAATCAAGTGGCATTATAGTGATTATCCTGGTTAGGGGTTCATGAGTCTTACAGCTTCAGGGAAGAAGCTGTTCCTCAGTCTAGTGGTTCTACACTTCAATTCAATTCAATTCAATTCAAAAATACTTTATTAATCCCAAAGGAAAATTATTTGTTGTTGTAATTCGTTATCCTCATTTCATTAAGAGAGGTTATAGATGCTGATGGCTGTAGACAGGAAGGATCTCTTGTAAAGGTCCATCCCACAGTGGATTCTAAGAAACTGGCTACAGATGCCGTCTGATCCGTCCACCCAGACTCGGCTGGCCTCTCGGTTCCCCCGGGCTGTAGGATCGCCCGAATGCCGAGAAGAACTCCTCCCAGAGCAACGACCACTCCTCCCAGCAGTCTGCCGAGCTCGTCGTCACTGCGGACAGCCAGCTGTAGGTGCCAAGGGACGATCCTGTCCTTCTGCTGTCACGAGCCATGTTTCCTGCTAGTTCCAGGATCTCAGTGGTCAGGAAATCGAGCACAGCTGTCAGGTAGATGAGGATGCATTCACAGAACATCCTTTCAACTCATTTGAGATTTGGGGCTGTAGTTGAGATATTATTTGAGCTTTTGAGATGTTAATCAGCTGCTGTTAGTAATAGAAAACTGCCTTGTTGCCATGGTTATGCATCATAACAAAACTTAATGCTCCTCAACTTTCTGCCTGAGGGGAGTGGGGAAAAAAGTATGTGTACTGGGTGAGTGAAGTCCTTCATGATGCAGGTGACCCTCTTTCTGCATCTGGAGGTGTAGATATTTATGGTGGTGGGGAGGCTGACTCATAAGATGCAAGACAACATAGTGTTTTGTAATAACGTCTTGCCTAATGACACATTTAATGTAGTAAAGTTTGCAAGATTAAACATTGTCTCCTACTTCCATCAATACCAAGTCCACCACCTTTCCTACATCAGGCTGTTGAGACTCCTATATCATTTACAGCAGGGTGGAAAGTTTATACAAGTGCATGCTCAGGAACATGAATGTAAGAGGCAAGACAACATTCTGTTTTACTACACTGCTTGGATCAAGAAGGACAACCTCTGTTCATGCTACCAGAAGAAGGAAGAACATTTGTTGAAGCTGCTGCTGCACTTGAACGACAACTTATCCTCAGAGGTAAAGTGTTGACGTGCATACACATGTTCAGATAACGTGTGCAACGTGACAATGAAACCGTGAGCCAATATGACACTGAGGTCAGAGTTTCAGCTGCACCATGTGGTTTTGAACTGATGGAGAGAGAACTTTTAAGGAATCAGCTCATTTCTAATGCTTGTCCCTGTGAAGGATACGTTGCTGCTGGAGGAGGACCTGACACTGGACATAGCTCTAACTATTGCTTGTCAAGTTAAAGCATTCATTCATTAACTTATACCCACTTCTTCCTTTTTGGGTCGTGGGGATCACTGGTGCCCATGTCCAACCATCACTGTGCAAGAAACACCCTGGACAGGTCTCCAGTCCATCACAGGGACACATAGAGACAAACGAGACAAACAACCATTCACTCTCTCACTCACACCTAGAGACAATTTAGAGTTACCAATCAGCCTAACATGCATGTTTTTGGTCGGTGGAAGGAAATGAGAGTACTCGGAGAAAACCCACGTATGCACGGAGAGAACATGCAAATTCCACCGGGATTTGAACCAGCCAACTTCTCACTGAGAGGCAACAGCTCTACCAAGTTAGCCACCGCGCCACCCAAGTTAAAATAGTGTTTAAAAATGCTACACTGCCAAGTACAGTTGCTAAATATATGTAGATGAACAGATGCTGGGATATATTCATCATTTAACACGGATTCCTCATTTTTCTGGACTGAATAAAACGTGCATTGAATTTAAGGAAATGTAACGTGAGACGTCATTTATGTTTGACCCATCAAAATGAATGCGGTCATTTATTTACAGAATCAAATTTAACATCAAACATGTACATTAATTTGGCAAATTATGAAAATAACAACATAAGCAATCAATCAGAAAAACCATACGGCCATGATTTTTCCGTTGCTGCACCACAGACATTTATAAAACTGTACAACTATGATCTTTTACCCACATGAATGTGGGTGAGCATTTTACACAGACATTTCTAAAATATCTGGAAGAATTTCTACTTGATAGAAAAGTTTAAAGATGGAAAGAAGTTTAGAGGGAGTAAGATGGTGTGTGAGGGAAATTAAGTGTTCACCAGAATCGACACTCTCCGGCTTTCTTCAGCTTTTCCTTACAGTACACTTAGGTGATGAAATCGGCTCCTTTACCTGGAGATGTCTCAGGTGAGATTCCGTTTAACGCACCCTTTCAGCGTCTCAGTAGGATGCTGTTACTCGTCCGAAGTAATGGCGAGGCTCTGTTCGACACATATTCACCTCAGTGGAAAATGTTATAATCCCATGGAACTCGGAAGAGCTTTGTTGTCATGTCAGGAACTCCAACAGCACTCCATCAGAACTGTCCCAGAACGGTTCCAGCACCATACCAGACTTAGCAGAACTCCATCAGAACCCAGCAGAACTGACTAGACCAGGAAGTACTGACATTTTAAAGACTCTTTCCCGGTTCACTTTTGGGATTTGTCCATTGGTCAGAAACGACCAGACGGGGTGTGTTTTGTGACGTAAGAGGTTAGAGACAGCGAGAATTGTTATGAAACAGATCAGAAATGTTCTCACAGACAGAGAGGGTTTTGTTGTGGCGTGTTTCAGAAACAGGTGCAAAACATCTATATTTACGTCTGAGAGGATTCTAAAACATGACAGTTTTAACATAACAACTTGTTTTTCGTTTGACTCCAACCTTGGAACGCACACACTTGCTCATTCAAAGGCAGAAATCAGAAAATGCATAAACTCTGTAACAGCTTTTAACATGAGTTCTAACTTTGCATGAGAATAAAAATCATTACTCAGTTAATAAAATTGATTAGTTCACTGCAACATCTAAAATGGTTTGAACTAAGACACTTTGATTATCAACATTTGTGGTAGTAATGATAATAAAAAAGAGAGTGTTCTTTTCACTTGAATCTTCAAGAAAGAAAGTCTCAGGATGGGTGAACCTGTATTTATGGATTCAAATACATGAAATGACAGCTTCTGTCCCACAAGGTTCTTAAGGTCAAGAGTTTTGACCTTAGACTTAGTTTTGACGTAGGCCTAGTCCACTACAGTCCCCCCTTTGGAAATCATCGCCTGTCCATGGAGATGAATTCCAACTATGGACTTACGCCGTCGATTGTCCTTGAAGCTTGATGTAATCCAGCAAAGAAACAAGAGTCAAGAGTAATCCGGCAAGGAAAACAAAAGTCAAAAGTAATCCAGCACGGAAAACAAAAGTCAAGGTAATTCCACAATGTTCTTGGTAATTCCATTGTGTTGATTATAATCCCATATCGTCTCGATAATTCCATTGTAGCAATGCTTTAACCCCTTGGAAACAGAGTCTGTAATCCACTGGAAAAAGTCATATAATCCACAATGGTAAATCCACAACGATTGGAAGTGTTGATTAATCAGCATACAGAGGGGTACCCTTGGGTTGAACTGAAGAAGCGGCCACTGGATGAAGAGTGGAGACCAACGTCAGGATTGCAGGTCGCCTCCAGCGAAGGTCGTCTCCAGCGACGTCCAGCCTGTGCCGTTCTGGTTCAATGTGTCATGCAATTATGTGGTTTAAGGTGGGCTTATGAAGGGGATTTTACATAAGGCCTTAAACTATATGCACCTGGTGTGTAAGCTATTATGGTTGGGAACAGCTACGACTACCAGTTAAGGGGTGGAGCATGCTGAAAAGGGGTAACTACAGGGGTTTAAGCCTATAGAAAAGGGTTCCAAACTACTTTTCCATTTCTAACTTGGGTTAAGTTAGCTTTACATGGCAAAATGTAGTTTGGTTCAAATGTCTGTTGTCTTTTAGACGAACGACTTGAGATTGGGTGTTTGGTTTCCCCATAAATGTTTTGGAAGTCTATGGCGAGACTTATCAAAAAGAATTAGCTATCCCCCCGAATAGAATTGTTCGAGTAGGTTCGGCTTAAGTGTTGTGAGATCAATGTAGATTATGGTACTTAAAGTAGCAATAATATACATTGACTCCGCAAGGATTGCAATTTAGCGAATGAACTGCATGTTGGCATGGTTAAAGGCCTCTTAGTCTCTAACTTAACTTACACACAAGATACATTCTTACCACAGAAACAACCAAAATCAACTAAACAACGTTTCAACACCGACAAGAGTAGTGACTAAGCATCTAGAAACATCGTTTCACTGCTTCTCCTCACCCTGGTTGTCAGTTTCAGTCGCGCTGTCCCGTGTGAGTGGCTTCTTTGCGGACCCGCTTACGCGAGGCATAATCATATCGAGGTGCGCTGCTTGGCGATCCACGTCGACTCGGAGTGACGTTTGGCCCCGGAACAGGGATGCGAGTATCCCACACAATACGAGGGTTATCGTCATTAGCAGGGCTATGATTAATGTGTCCGCGCTTGACCACGCATAGGTAATTGGTTGGATCGGGTTCTTAGTTGTGGACCTGAGGGACTTGAGAACTTGGTTTATTGGTTCCACGTCGACGACTTGGGTGCCTTCAAAACGGATCCTTCCCAGAGTCTCTGGATCTATGTCTATAGACATATTTCTCAGGTACTCTGAGTCATCCAGAGTCGCGTCCCATCGTTCCGGATCGAGGTGATAGAGCGTCAAATCACCAATGTGTATGGTTGTTCCCTGGGGAACACTGATCCACATCGTTTTGTCCGGTAACGTCAGAGGTCTATTTGCCCCGGGTTGATCGTAGGCTATGATCGCCTGTCTTTGAGGAGCGTTCACTAGCCAACGAGAGCCAATTATTTCCGCTTTTGCATCTTTAGCCAGGTGTCGAGGCGTTACGGTCGTTGAGCACTTAGAATTTTCCGGAATAGGTGTTAATCCGCATATGCCCGCGGTTTTATTCCACATAAACGGTTTGCTCGGGCACAGATAGTGTATCTCCCGAGTGAGAACACACATCTGCAGGTTTGGAGCTAGGTAAACTGAGGGGTTGTCGTCGTGGTACGCAACCATCCTTGGTGTGTCAATTTGAACATGGTTTTCGCCGTGCCAATTGCCAACATTTACGACGTCCCTGAGTCTATATATGCCGTTTGAGGGAATTATCGGTAGGTTGATAATGAACGCCATTTCAAATGTTTTGTGATTGACGTAGATTGGGATTGCGCTACCGAGAGTGTAAGCCAGGTGTGCCTGTGTTTGCGTAACTTTTTCGTGCGTAGCGGAGCTGAGGATGTCGTTCACCATCTGTAGAGAGACTAGATACGGTGGGATCCTACCGGTGGCTAGTGTATCTACCGACGAACTGATATCTCTAAGCATGTCAGCAAAAATCCTATCCATTAGGTGTGCGACAGCGTAATCCGCTTCAACCTTAAGGGCTAACTCATTTACCGCATGTACGAGGGCTTTGTTTTCTTGGGTGGCACCCAAGAGGGTGAAGATTACCAGTAGTGGTATCATCATTGTCCTATGGAAACACAAAGAGATAGGTCTTAGCTTCGTGGTGGTCAAGGGTAGGTCCTGTGAATTTAAACTATGGTTAAGTTTCTTATCCATTAGTTATCTTCTGCTTGGATGACCCTTATTCCCACGAGGTCAGATTTTGTGAGATCTTTGTCTCCTGAGGAGTTATTGCACGCCTTGTGTTGTTTAACCTGGTTTCGATGTACCCATTTAACAGTTGGCTCTTTTTGGCCTTTACTGATTTTTATCTGGTAGATAATTGGAGACACTTTGTCGATTATCAGATGGGGTCCAGTCCATCTGGGCATCAGCTTACGGGCGAGAGTTCCGGTCCCGGACTCTCTTCTCCCAGTTTTGGGTGCAAACGTGTAGTACCAGACCCTGTCTCCCACTTGGAGTTCCTCGTGAGAGGCCTTTTGGTCGTAGTACGCTTTGCGTCCTTCAGCTGATTTTTCCAGGTTTTTCTGTGCGAAAGCAAAAGTGTTTTTTAAGGTGTCTTTCCAAGTCTTTCATGTATTGTTGTGTGGTGTATGCTGTTGCCATGGCAGCATCGCCTGGTTGGTACAACAGGTGCAGAGGGAGAGTCATTTGTCGACCCGTCATCATCTCGAAAGGAGCGATGCCAGTCGACGTGTGTGGAGTGGCCCTTATGGCCATGAGGACCAGAGGGAGTTTCACGTCCCAGTCCTTGTGGTTTGCGGCTACGTATTTTTTCAAAATACTCACCACAGTCCTGTTTGCTCTCTCAACCTGGCCTGAAGCCTGTGGGTGGTAGCCAATATGGAAGTTGGCTTTGACGCCTAGCGTCTTCCACAGTTCCTTCATTACTTCACCTGTGAAGTGTGTACCTTGGTCTGAGTTCACCCTAAGGGGAAGTCCAAACCTTGAAAATACATGATTCATTAATAACATAGCAGTGGTTTGTGCTGTGTCATTAGGGGCTGGTAGACATTCTACCCATTTGGTAAACGCGCAGGTTACCGTGAGAAAATATTTATTTCCTCTAGAGGTCTTAGTGAGTGGTCCGACCCAGTCAATCTGGAGGTCCGACCATGGAAATGCAATGCCTCTACTATGCAGTGGTGCTCTGTG
>NC_056513.1:24074897-24087162 GCF_014905685.2 Nematolebias whitei
AAAAGGATGTCGTCCACGTAGATCAGTGTCCCACGCTCGTGGGCGTCTGGACATGCTTTGTTCAAAAAGATGTTGAACTCTGCAGGTGAGTTAGCGTAGCCAAAGGGACACCTGGTAAAGGTGTATTGTCGGCTGCCAAAAGTGAAAGCTAGTTTGTGTTGATCCTCGGCGCGCACAGGGATGGTCCAAAAACCAGAGGCGACGTCGAGGGTCGAGAAGTACTTACCGTCGGTGACCTTTGGCAGTTCCTGATGGAGCTGAGTCATTGGCCACCTGGATAAGGGTACTTGTTTGTTTAGCTTCCTGTAGTCTATGGTAAGTCTCCACTTACCATTTGGTTTTAAAACTGGCCATAGAGGCGCAGAGTAGGTGCTATTACATTGTCTGACTATACCTTTGACCAAAAGGTCATTAATGATCTCCTGGACAGGCTGGTATGCTGCCAGAGGGATCTTGTATTGTCTGACAAATGTTGGCGGTGCGTTGGGTGGGGTTGGGATTCTCACTGCGTGGAGCGAGGTCAACCCACAATCTGTCGAATCAGTTGCAAATGACTTTTCATATTTCAAAAGAACTTGGCGTAGTTTGTCTCTTTCTTCATCAGATGTCAGAGCGTCGGCTTGTGCGACCACCTGATCAATCTGTGATGAGACCGATAAGGGTTCTTGCTCCTTAGGGAGCTCCAACGAATCCCTTTCTGAGTCGTCGGGCCTGTCTATGGGTAAAACACCATAGGTTTGAGGTCCTTGGTCGACGTCAGTGGTTGAGAAAAGAGCTATGGCCTGTGTTGGTTCCGTGAACCATACTGGCCCAGCTTCTTGACTCGGTACCAGGTTATCTGGGAGTCCTCCCAGAAATGGAATGCCTAGTTCAAAATCATGAAAGTCAGTTGAAATCAACCATCCTAGCATAGTCTTTCTTGGGATCAGCACCTCATCCATGCCAGTGTTACACACAGCAATAGATGTGGTTCTGGAGTCAAGACTCACCTGGTTCGTGGCTTCCACGGACAGTCCCAAGTTGAAAAATGCAGGAGAGGGTTGAAAATATGCCTGTTTATGGCTAATAGCTTGTCCAGCTATTATGTGGATTCGCACCATTAGGTTAATCACCTGTGGTGGTACCGTGGTGGTTTGGTTGCTAGCAACTTGGCAGGCCTCTGGAATGGTCTGCCCAGCCTTAAGGTTTGCTGTGTCTAGCACAGGAGGATCCTTTGTGACTGGTCTCAGGGACCACAGCACCTTGTTGATGGTGTCCACGTGGACACCTAACCTTACCAAAATGTCAGAGCCTATGTAGGATGCATGTGGTAAGTTTTGGATAACGAGAAACGGGTGAACCAGTTCTCGTTGATTCCAGTTCAGTTTTAGGTTAATGACTCCTTCTGCGGTCATTACCTGTGAACTATTGGGAACTAATGGAAAGCGGAAAGCTTTTTTAATTAGTTCTAGACCAACGTGTTTGTGAACCAAGGTTTCGTAGAAAGCTCGGTTAATTGCTGATTTATCTGTCCACAGAGACAGAACAGCATCGTTGGTGTGGGACCCTTGGATCTCTACACCCTTAACTACCAGTGGTAGGTAGTGTTTGGTGGACTCTGACTGCTCCAGCTCACAGAGGAGGCTGTCTTGTTGAGTCAGAGTTTGGATCACTTGGTGGGTCTCTTTGGTTTCACATGGTGTCAGAGGAGTACTCACTGGGCTCGTGTCCTCGGCTGAGGAGTCCTTTGTGCCTTCCGCGGTACCTGCTGTTGGGCAGTCTGTGTCACACTCCGGAGGCGTATCGATTGGCAGTGGGTCGCTCACTGTTGTCCACATTGTTTGACCACCATAATCTATAATCGCATTAAAGCGATTTATAAAATCCTGGCCGACCAAAAATGGAAATGAGTCAACATGGGTCACGTGTACCGGGTGGTACAGTGTCATATTGCCAATCTGCATGTGAACCATTGCTATAGCTGTCAGGGTTGTTTTCATTTCTGAGAGACCCTGCATTTCTATAGCACATTCAGAGAGAGGTATTATCCTGTTAACACTGGCAGCGGCCGTCCTCAGCTCCTCGAACAGTTTAGCTGACATGATTGTTATGTCTGCCCCACCGTCCAAGAGTGCTTCGTGTGTGAGGACACCTTCGAGTGTTACTGACAGGTACGCCTTTTTGGCGACCCCCTTTCTGATAAAGTTACACAGAAACCTCTTGGGTTTTTTCTGACGCTTTTTCACGCGTTCAGCCTTATCTGTGTAATTTTGGTTTGCCTGAACCGTCAGCACAGCAGAAGCTGTTTCTGAGTGTTCAGCCTGCGATGACTCGTCATCGCTCGTGTGTGTGTTTACCCCCCCTTTCTCTGATGAGGGGTTGTTTGAGGCAACAACAGTTATGTCCTGGTGTGTTCCACCGACACCTGTTATGTTGTCATTCGCGCCCTCAGATGTAATGGGAATTACATTACTGCAAAGTGCTCCTGGTTGGGTTCCCGTGTCAGTGTGTTTCAAAGTTTCTAACAACCTGCGTAGTTTCTCTGTCTCTTCCGAGCTCAGAGGTGTAGGGCCTTGTTTCTGGAACTTTTGTGATTTTTTCGCCTCGGTTCGTTTCATCCGAGGTGGGGGACGGTCAGGTACGTCTTGCGGGGTTTCCTTTACGTACTGCCCCTGATGATATGGTTTCTCATATCGTTGCGTCCTGCGCCCACCCCTTTTTCGATAATCACTGTCTTCCTCTGAAAGAGGAGCCTTTTTGTCCCAGCGTGCACCTTCAGGACGCGGTTTGTTAGCTTGAACAGCCTGTTTTCTCTCTTTCTTCTTAGGAGGAGGCGGCGAAGCACGTCGTCCTTCTAGTTCAAGAGGGAGGGGTTTAACCTTTACACTAGGAAACACTTCTATGGGCGTCTTAGCATGAGAACATGCTTCAAACACATTCACAGCACACTTATATTAATATTTTGGTGATGAGTATTTAATGCTACCATCTTTAATTTGCCCATATTGCTAGCAATTTAGTTCTTATCTTTACATATTGGGATCTATGTTTTTATCCTGTGTCTTTTGCTTGTTTTGTTTCTGCTGTACAGAACTTTGGTTGTCCTTGTTGTTGTTTAAAGTGCTTTATAAATCAAATGGTATGATATGGTATGGTATATTTTGATCATAACATAATGTTGTGACAATTAAAGCAATATTAAGTTTTTAAAAAAATTGTAGACACTGATAAGTTTTAGTCAAATTACTCCTGTCACTTTTTAAATTTGGAAGTAAAATTAAAAAGCACACACACATGAGACAAACTAAAAAGTCATACAAGTCTTAAATAGTCTGTGAAGTCACAGATGTGTAACTCATCACAGGAAGTTGACTTGTCACTAGGGATGCACAATATTATCTGCATGGTATCAGCATCGGCCGATATTAGCGTTAATGTTCATTATCGGACATCGACCATTCCATCAAAATAACTCACCAATATAAAAGGCGCTGATTTTCTATGACAACCCAGTGACAAGGATTCCTGCAGCAGCAGCACAAGGTGATGACGTCATGCACGCCTACCTGATCTGATCACGGCAGAGAGGAAAATTCAAAATGTCGGCGGTGTGGAAGATTTTTTTCGATGAGGATGTCAGATTCCAAAGATTTTTAGACTACGTTGAGCCTCGCTACATTCTCCCCAGTCAGATATTTTTCCGACGTAGTCTTAACCGAGTGACAAGCTGTCATTTCCAACATCATTGAGAAGCTAATAGCAGATAGCACTTGGGTGAGTTTTATTACAGACGTCAAGTGTTAGCCACATTAGCATGATTAGTCTAACGGCACAATGGACAAACAAAAACTTTGAACTTAAAAAGGCTGTCCTTCATGCACAGGAGTGCAGAGGATCCCTCACTGCAGCTATAGGAACCTGGAACAAGCCTCCACAAGTGAGACAGCATCACAGGTGACTAATGCTAATAAATAACATTTAACATTTTCCATTTAATATAAGTTAAAGTGCTATGCATATGGCTGTTACTGAATATATGTCACCAGCTCTTACACAATTTTTGTAGCAAATAAGGCTAAATAAGAGGGCTATGTTCTGACAAAGGAAAGTATATAAAATATCGGTTATTGGCCAAATTAATTTTAACATATCGGCGTATAGGATACTGGCCAAAAATTCAATATCGTGCATCCCTAATTGTCACAAATCTTACAGGCATGTTGGGTATCCTTCACATGGCTGTGCACAGAAGCCACTTCCCAATGACTGTTTGCAGAACTAAATTTACGGATTTATGAGATTCCTCACCTGATCAAGCCCAACGCATGAAGCAGAGCTTGAGTTACCAAACACTGAGCAGTCGCAGCAGGCTCGGGACAGAGAAAAGCAGATGTGTCACGGCTGGTGAAGTGATGAAGCAGAACAAGTTTGCTTAATATAGATGAAAGCAAACAGCAAAGCTAACAGCATGTGCTTTGAACCGCAGTGATTCCTGTTAATCTTCATGCTCTTATGCAACACCACCTCTGTAATCTTTCTTCTTGCATTCATGCACTTCCTAGAAGTAGATCAAACATAACGAGGAATCATATCTGAGAAACAGGAGACATCGTGTCTAAACTGCTCTGAACTTTACTCAGTTTTTCTAGCTGACTACAGACCAGCAGTCTGTGCAATTCTCTTCAGCAAACAAGTATTTAATATGTGAAGGTCAACTGTTTTAGTTGTGAGCCTTCTAATTACTTGTGTGTCCCGTTTCTTTTCCATGTTACAGTCAGAAAGGCTTGGTGTGCACTGCATGTTAAGGTCCTCTAGAAAGCACAGTCTTCAGTTTGAAAGACTCCTACAAAAAGAAGGGTGAGATCCATACACATCTTTTATCTAAAAAAAAAATAAATAAATAAATAAATAAAAAGGAAGAAGCGGGTAAAGATAATGGATGGATGGATGGATGGATGAATAGATCCATAAACTTTTGAAGAAATTCCCATTAGTCACAGCTGGTTGAAAATCCAAAATGTTTTTCTACCTCCATGTTTGTTGATTTTTCATCTCTGTTTATTTTTTATTGATTTTATTTCTCCCTGTAATGTATTTTAGGCTCTTTGATTTCCAAAACCATTTTTAATTTGCCTATGGCAGCCTTATCCAGGTGTTCCTGGCAAATGATGCAATAGAAGATAGAAGAAAAATAACTTTTTTTGGGGGGGGGGGGGGGGGGGGGACACTTGCCTGGTTTTTTATCACTTTGGCTCTTTTTTGTTGGAATTGCTGAGAAAATAAATGATAAATTGACAAATGTCAGTTTCATCCAGATTACTGGGAGTTAATGCAAGTGCAATATGAGCCACAGATTTTATAATGGGCAAAAAAAGTAATAGCTTAGATTTTTTTCAAGTGGAATTCTGTAGAAAAATTCATATCAAATCATATCTTACCTGCAGTTACAACCTTACTTTGTAAAAACAAAGTTCAATTCTAACCTCACAAATGTATATTGAGTGTCATCCTAATAATACAACTCTGATCTCTGAAAGATCATAAAACTCAAACACTAATACAACAATGTTCAGTCAGGTCATACGGACATTTTTTTTGTTTTGTTTTTTTTAGACGTTTCGTCCTTCATCCGAAGGACTTCTTCAGTTCCTCTTCAGACAACACTGTTGGTGTTAATAATCTATAAACTTTTACGCCACAGTCAATTTCACATAACTCAACACCTATTTGGTCATTTGTAGAAACATTTAACAGTAGCAGCAACTAGCTGCAAAATATTTATTTAAAAAATGCACAATTATCTTCTATAATTTAATTCAGGTATTGTTCTTTTAAGACAGGAGAAATGCACAGCTCATCAGTTTTGTCAGAATGAAACAATATTTCTACAGACTGAACATTTCGTTAAAAAAAGCTATCTACAACAGATAAGACATTATTTGGTCATAACATTTATTTATATAGGGGAGTGGTGGCGCAGAGGTTAGAAAAGATGAGCCTGGAAAAGGTGAAACACCCACACCTGCCTACACCCACATTTGCCCCACTCTGGGCCCCCGAGCAAGGCCCTTAGCCCCCACCATCTGCTCCTTAAACAGGTCTCTCTTGAATATGAGTTCTCGTGACTCAATGAGACTACCTGTATAAATAAAGGGTAAATGAAAAAAACTGTACTTACTTCAAAAATCCAAACTATCCCTTTGAAGAACATAATAAAGTTTTTCAAAACAGTGTTTTTCCCGATGCTTCTGCAAGAGTCTTAAAATGACACTGTCATCAGCAAATGGAAAAGCAGGCTGATAGATGTTTCTAGTTCTTAAACTTCTCAACCTCACACACTTACACTGATTCAAGCAAAAACAGTCCATCAAAAGCCAAAATAGAGCGTAGTAAAAATCATGAAATATACTATTCACTCAAACTGATGTAACTTAATGTGTTTTAAATGGTACATTGTTCCTGTATTTGTATCTGTTTTCAAGAGCTGTTAGACTACAGATAAAATAGATGAAAATGGCCTGACCTGTCAGAACCCTCTCTGCCTCCAGTTTCCTCGTGACAAAGTTCAGCGAAATTAATATGACAGCCTCAACCTCTGTGTGAAATTGGTTCACAAAGTAGAGGGTCAGTCAGGCTTTATGCCACAGACAGTGAACTCCTCTTTATTACACGCTTCATGATGTTTTATTATCAGCGAGATCAGCAGTCACTTGACACCTGCGGTAATGCAGCGCAGCCTTGATCGGTGGAAAAAATCCTGACTCTTTTGTAATGTGAATTACCAGTAAGCTTTTTATGGTAATGAGAAAAATGCCAAATAAGTGTCCCAGTCGCACCATATAACGCTGATTCTGGCCTTTTCGTATACTTGAATTCTGTAGAGTTCGACAGTGTCTGATCAACATGAAGCTGACTGCCCTCAGACCAGTTTTGTCCAAATCATTGTTAAAATTTGGGAGTTAAAAACATAATTCAGTTGTAACTGCAGTGCCTCTTTATGGATGCAGTAAGAGAGGACATGGGGGTAGTTGGAGTGAGGACAGAGGATGCAGAGGACAGGGTGTGATGGAGGAGGATGACTCGCTGTGGAGACCCCTGAAGAGGGAAAAGACGAAAGAAGAACTTATGTGCCTTATTTTCAAAATTTATGAATTATTTTTAATTTTAAACTAAGAGAAGAATTTGGATGTGGCACTGTATAATTAAACATTATAAAGTTAAAAACGTTATACAAGTTTTTAAAGTGATTTTATCTGCAATAAAGCCTAAATTTCAAAATAAAGCTGTGTGTACAGGCAATTACTTAACTTTAACACATTTAGATGCTCGAAGTCTGAGCATCTAACAGGACTTAATTTATTCTGGCATGATTATTTCAACCCCAATTACAGCTGGATTAAATTAAACCCAACATGTTTGAAAAGATCATCTAGACTATAAAAGAGTCTTACTGCTGGAGAAAAGTCTCAACATCACAAAAAGTAACAACCTCGCATCAACTTTTTATAAACACGCAGCTTCTTTCTCCTAAACTAAGACGTGGGCATTCTTTTAAAAAATGCGTTCATATAATTTTTGCATGGTGGTTTAGTGTTTGGCCTCTCACCTCAGAGCAAGAAGGCCTTTCTGTGAGGAGCTTGCACGTTTCCTGTGTTTGCACATCGGATTAAATGGCACCCCTAAACTTCTTCAAGGATTAGGAGTGCATTACGATTTGTTCCATCCTCTACAATAAAAAGCAAAAACTAGTTGCGGATGGATGTTTGTGTCACTTTATTGTGTTTTTATAAGCCTTTGTAGTAGCCAGAAAGCAAGGGTTTACTGCTCTGTATTGTCACGTACTTATTTATAGCATCTCTGAAGAGTGAAAAAGCTCAAGGCAAAACCCATCTAAAAAGAGGCTTTGACAAATATAATTACACCAACCACATCCTATTTCTAGCAAACATATAACAGTTGGGCTCTTTGTTGTTCTGCTATCCTCTTTCTAATGAATGAATTGTATTCAGTATTTTCACATGAAGATTGTGCTCGCAGATATTCACATTCAGTTATACGCACACAGATACTGAAATAGAGCAAACATGTATGGGACATGAACACAGATTTGTGGGGAATAGTAATAGGATAGGACTTTTCTGATTAAATTGTCTATTATAAAGGAAAGATAGATGCCAACGCAAATGAGAATGAATATTGGAAATATTAGCAAGGTGTGCAGAAATCTTGATGAGGAGAATAATTTATCTTTGAGATCAAGTGTCTGAGTAGGGACATGGAACACAGACTAAGATTACAACATGAATTTCACATTATCGGCTCTTATTTGCAGACTCGTGGAGTTTTCAGTGTGGATATGTGACTAAAAAAGGTGCATCTAAATCTGAGGTACAGTGGTTTTAAAAGTAGACAAAAATAACTTTAAAAAAATCAATATCTATTAAATGCAGACTGGGAACATCCGTTTATTACAAATATTAATGTCGCTGTGGTTTTCTCAACATCATGAGTTGAGTATTTTGTTGTCCCACACTTGTTTATGTTGTGTTCGGGAGAAACTGCTTATTAACGTAACACTGCCTTGTAATTACTGGGTACACATGGAGTATTTACTGGGTTAGTAACGAGAACTTGCAGGGTGTGCACTTTGTCAGATACTGATCTGGTACGACCACCCGGTACCTGCATTGTAAGTACAATACAACTTTATTTATAAAGCACTTTAAAACAACACTGTTGGCCAAAGTGCTGTACACTAACACATACAAGCATAAAAACTATAAATTCAACAGATACCATAAAAGTAATGAACTACCAAATCATAAAACAGCAAACAGCAAAACAATAAAGCAGATAACTTAAAAACAGTAAAACCAACATTTCAAGCTGACTTAAAAGCCAAAGAGAAAAAAATGTGTCTCAGAGAAGATTTAAAAACAGGAAGTGAGTCAGGTTGTCTGACGTGCAAAGTCAACTTGTGCCACAGTTTAGGGGCAGCGACTGAGAACGCTCGGTCACCTCTCAGCCTCCTTTTGACTTTGAGACGGCCAACAGCAGCTGATCAGCTGACCTGAGAGAGCGTGAGGGAAAGTACAGCTGGAGCAGGTTGGACAGATACTGTGACAATGAAGACATTGAATACAAACAAAAGAACATTAAAATTAATCCAGAAACAAACTGGGAGCCAGTGTAGTGATTTTAAGACAGGGGTGATGTGCTCTCGTTTTCTGGTACCAGTTAAAAGGCGAGCAGCAGCCTTCTGAACCAGCTGAAGTCGAGTCAGTAATGACTGGCTCAGACCCACATAAAGTGAATTACAGTAGTCCAGATGAGTTGTAATGAAAGCATGGATTAAAATCTCAAAATGATGTTGTAACAGGAATGGTTTGACCTTGGCCAGTTGTCTCAGGTGATAAAAACTGGACTTGACCAAAGATTTAATCTGAGCATCCAGTTTAAAATCATTGTCCAGCCTCACACCCAGGTTAGTTGCTGTCTCAGTCAGATGTTTTGTGAAAGGACCCAGATCAGCATGGACTTTGGAACCATCACGGCGCTTAAACAACAGGACATCGGTCTTTTTCTCATTAAAATGTAAAAAGTTCTGTGACATCCATGCTCTGACTTCTGCCATACATTCCAGGAATTGGTTCATGGAGTATTGTTTATCTTGTTTTAATGGAACATAAATTTGGCTGTCATCAGCGTAAAAATTAAAATAAATGCCATGTTTCCAGAGAATATATCCCAGAGTTAGTAAATAAAGGGAAAACAGAAGGGGGCCAAGTATAGATCCCAGAGGTATTCCACACATGAGAGGTGCTACAGAGTCAGAGTCAGAGTCAGAGTCAGAGTTTCTTTATTGTCATTCGCACCTCATGTGGTACATGTGGTGGAGCGAAATTATGTACACAGGGTCCCAGTTACATCCAACAATAAAATGTATAAGAAAAACAGTAATAACATCTAGAAGACAGAAGACAGAAGTACAGAAGACTCCACAGAATCAAAACACACACAAAAGGTTCTTTCTGTTAAATAGGATCTAAACCACTGTAGAGCAGGATCCTGAATGTCCACCCAGTTCATCAGACGAGACAGGAGGATCTGATGGTCCACTGTGTCGAAGGCAGCAGTTAGGTCCAGCAGCATCAAAACTACAAAGTGACCAGAGTCTGTGGCAAAGAGAATGTCATTGAAAACTTTCAACAGTGCTGACTCAGTACTGTGGTGAGTTTTAAAACTGGATTGAAACAGTTCAAGAAGGTTGTGGTCGTTTAAGTAAGATGTTAACTGGCTGTAAACAATTTTCTTCAAGATCTTCGACACAAAGGGCAGTTTTGAAATTGGCCTAAAATTGGACGTCTGTGGAGTCAAGATCGGGTTTTTTAATCAGTGGTGACACAACTGAATGGTTAAAACTCGCTGGTACCTGTCCACTTGCCAAGCTACCATTTATGATTTGGGACACATAAGGAGCCAACGTGTGAAAAACCTCTTTCAAAAGACGAGGTGAATGAGATTGTTTGGCTATCCAGCAGACAATGTAACAAGTCATTTCATAATACAGCTTAACAACCCATACATAGCTTTTAAATACCTAGTCATGGTCAAAATCAAGGTCAAGGTTTCTTTATTGCCATTTGCACCTCATGTGGTACATGTGGTTGAATGACATTGAGTACACAGGGTCCCAGTTATATCCAACAAAAGTATAACTCGTAAAGGAAAACAGTAGTAAGATCTAAGATATGAACTAAGAAATACTATAAACTAAGAACCCTAGTAGTACAAAAACAATACGCCGAACAACAGCAGCACGAACATGAGTCTGTGTGAGCAGATGAGTACAAATAAATCAGCATCAATAAATCAAATCAATAAATCAGGTACATACTCAGTCAGTACCAGGAATGTACCAGTTATTTACCCTGTAAGTACCAGGCTTTATTATGAGTTGTGGTAATTTTATAACACAGTCAAAATGGAGTAATTTTCTTTCCACTATGCACAAATGGGAAATTTGAAGACGGAACAGAAATTGTCTTGCACTGTCTGAAACTCTTGAAAGCTTTCAAATTGTAAAAGGTCTGTCTTTCATGTGCACATTTATAGCAACACCTTCTTCACATGTGCACAGGCTGTTGTGATGGGGCTGGTTTTATCTTGAGCTTAACATTGCTTCAAATGACAGGGGTGAGGCAGAAACAAGTGTCCATTTCAAATGTATCACTTTATCGTTGGAGTGCTCTGTATATGAACGGAGTGTACGTTCTTTCTTCCATCGTCTGAAGTGAATTCTTATATTGTGTTCTGTAAGAAGTGACATTTTTCCCAAAATGCAGCAATCAGCCACACAGACAGGTGAAGTAAATAACATTCATCATCTTGCTTCAGTGGAATGTGCTGAGAAATAATAAAGAGTCCTGGCTCTGACATTATTTTCACATGCATCTTTATATTTAACCACTGAAGCTCACCTCCCATGACAACAGTTCTCTCTAACAATGGCAGCATCAAGCTCTGCTTTTTCCTCAAAAACGTCTCAGATCTTGTTTCTGCTTGACTGGGAGCTCTGCAGGTTGATCAAAGCGACAACATTCGCTGACCGAGCCTCCTCTGGAGGGAATCTTCACTCATCTTGTGCCACAGTGGTGCCATCTGCCACAGTCTGGGAGGTGACTGATGTTTGGGGTTTGTTTTTCTCTTTTTGGTTTCTTTACCCATCAAACAGCATTGGTTGCATCTTGGTGTCTTTACAATCTGATAACTTTTTTCATTCAACCTTTATTTAGACAGGTAAATCCCATTGAGCCTCAGGGACTCATTTACAAAAGAGACCTGAATTATTTTTTTTATGTTTAATTTTCACTTAAATCCCCCATTTTTTTTAAATACCGATTTTGCTTTTTAAGTGTTTCTTCCTGTTTTATTACTGATTGCCATTTGTTTTATCTTTATTTTTACGTTGTCTTGGTCCAGATGACATGATTTAACCTTTTTTTGTTATCTACTTGGGTGATTCCTCAGACGGCTGAGGCGAGCTGGTCTGGGAAGCTCAGTCCTCACCTCCTTCTACAGGTGTGCAGTGGAGAGCATCCTGTGCTCGAGCATCAATGTGTGGCATGGAGGCTGCACAGCTGCAGAAAGAAAAGCTTTGCAGAGAGTGGTGAAGGCTGCACAGAAGACTGTTGGAGTCAGTCTCCCCACCATCACAGACATCTACACCTCCAGATGCAGGAAGAGGGCCACCTGCATCATGAAGGACCCCACCCACCCAGCACAC
>NC_056513.1:24097162-24107790 GCF_014905685.2 Nematolebias whitei
AACAACGAACTTTGGGGCGGATAGAGTGAGTCGATTTACGCCAACAAAAGTCAAATAGAAATGTTAAAAGAATGAAAAACAGCAGGGCAACTGCTGTCTAAATAAAATTATCTGCATTTCTTTCCCAAGCAAAGTATTTTGTTCTCTCTGAAGTATCATGTATGATTCACAAGAGCTTTAGTGAATAACAAGAAGTTTTGAAGTATTTGATTAGAGTGAGTTTTTAAAGTGGTTATGAACACTTAATATCTTACCTGTTGAAGATAACACTTCAAATGACCTCAGTTCAAAAGAAACAGTCTAGTTCTGACTGGACTGAATAAACTTTATAGCACACTATATTGTAACAAATGTTTTATACATTGTGACTTTTAAGAAGTTAAGGTGATTCACTTTATGTTCACCAATCTGCATAACCCATACCATCCTGCATTCTGTGTTGAGTTGTGTATTTATGGTCTGTATTTTGTTTTTCATTATCTATTGCCATTCTCTCTAGGAGTTTTACATTTTAATTAATCAGTTATTAACAGTGCAGATTTTAGTTTCGTGTGAGTCACTTTAATCATTTTTATTACAGAATTATGTCTGTTTGTTTGTGCAGGGGGGGGGGGGGGGGGCTGAAGCCTGAAAAACACACTTAGTGTTTTTCTTTTTTTTATGTCTATGGAAATTTGCCAACATCGTCTGTGATGCTCTTTTCAAGTCGCAGTATTGCTCTTTTTTTTTACTGTTAAGCTAATTAAGAGTGATTTTGATTCTTTGCACAATGTTTCCCTAACATCCTCAGCATCTGTTTTTAAAGAAGCTGAAATTTATTTTAAAAAAAATGGAACTTTTATCCCTCCACAGTTCATGTTTGTAAAAAGCTGTTTAGGGGACTGGAAAACCCTCTATGGATTAAAAAAAAAAAGAAAAGTAAAGGCACAACATTTGACTGAAAGCTTCTCATACTTTATCTTCCTGCTCAGGTTAACAGAATGCCCACTTTCCAAATATACACAAAACAAAGTTCTTTTTTAAAACTAGAATTAAAGGTCATAGATTTGAACGACGTCACTTTGGAGGAATAGTTTAGTTTGAGGAGCTAATGACTAGTCTCAACAGGACCAAGTGGATCAAAGTGACTAAAGTGGATCGCTTCCGCTCAAAACAATTATGATCTCAAAAGTTGCATAGCAGTTGGTGGAAATTTGTATTTATTTATTTAGCTACATTTACACCACTCTTACTTTTGCATGCATACCGGTAGTTATTCTAGCAGAAATAATTTAGTTTTCCTGCTGGAACAACCCTAGGTTGCACCAGAAGTGCCACAGCATACTCCTGCTGTTAATTGATCTTGGAGAACAGGGAGGAAAAAAAAACACCTCCATTAAATTCTATGAAAATAACTGGGACTATATGAAACAAAGTTCTTCCTTAAAACTAGAACTTAAAGCTTAAAGCAAGATGTAAAGTCTAAAAATGTAACACGTTTTTTTTTTATTGAAGCTGTTCCAAGAGCAATCTAAAATAGGTAAGATATTAAATGGTCATACTATTTCCAGGGAACCCCACTTTAAGAGATCTGAATAATTGCTTTAAATCCTACTTTTTTAGTTTTTATTGCCCCATTTTCTCCAGAAAAAAAATAAAAGTCTTCCTGCAAGGCAAATTGCTATTTAATCCAATACTTAATAAAAGTTTGAGGTTTGCGAAGGAAAAATTTCTACCTCTCCTCCTTCTACATGCCAGCAACAAACAAAATTACTCAGAATAAGTTGACAACAAAATACCTGTTGAGACCTGAGCCATTAAAGTGTGAGTTGCTGTGGCTCAGGTGAAACTCTGTCCACTAATTGCAGAGTTGCATTGTGATCCTTGGCCCCTACAGGATTCAAAGTTTCTTTGAGCAAAGCACTAGCTTCATTCTGTTTTACAGTGCACACAAATACCACCTGCTCCTTGTCTATTTAAAGTCAGCTCAAAGGGCTTCCCTCTCTAAACAGCTGTCATGAATCACGTCCTTGTATTTAGATCTTTATCACTCTGTTCACTAGCTCTGGTTTCTCAGTTCTGTTCTGCTCTTTTCATTCTCACTCCTTATCTCCTTCTACCTGGTTCTCATGTGTGTGTGTATGTGGAGAACCAGTCTGTCCACTCTGCATGTTGGTGAAGGCTGACTGCACTAATTGTTTGCACTGCAGCCAGCTGGCCTGATTATCTCTGACTGGCTGCACCTGTTCTCTCCACCCTTTATAAGCAGCAACCTGTCAACTCTTCGGTGCCCGATAGTTGAACACTCTTAGTAGTCAGTAAATATCTCGCGTTCATGCCTGTAGTCCTTGTTGCCCTCTCTTGTCCCTGTTCAAGTCCTCACTCCTCGTCTTGCCCTCCACGCTACCTGTCCCTCTTTCTGGTTGTCCTCCCCTTCTTGTTTGGCCTGATCTCTTGGTTCCTTGACCCTCCGCCTGCCTCGACCACGTCTCTTTGGATTGCCCTTTTGGATTTGTTTCTGCATCTGCTCTTGGTACCGACCCACGCCTGCCCGACCACCGATCTGCCTGCTCCTCTGGTACTGCCTGACATCTGCTTCTCGTTACTGGACCTTGGAAAGCCTGACCTCCCCTTTTGGATCACGGACTCTGGACACAGACAGCTGCGGCCGACTGTCGTCCTTCACCGGACTCAGCCCTTCCAGCAGCTGCAGATCTGGACACTTCCACCTTTCAGGACCCTTGAGATCATCTGAGACGATTGCTCCTGCCGTTAACCGACACCAGAACCAGAACCCAGACCAGCACCGAGACCAGCTGTCACTTCCCTCCTAGAAACAATAAACACTTATTATTTATCGTCAGTCTGTTGTGTTGTGATCTTGGTCCAAACCCTCACGAGAGTTCCTTACAACAGCTGTGCATTGCTCCTAGTGACAGGAGCATCTGGGTTGGCAGTGTTTCCACTAATATCAGTCATCAGACAAGATTTAAAAATAATAATAATAAAAATAAAAAAGGGTTCTTTAGAAGGAGTTTCTTTAACTAGCAGCATACTAAGTTTTCTTTAAAAAATTGCATTTGTTGGACACTGAAACTGTCTTTATACTATATAAACAAAAACCTCAGGGAAAAGTTTGAAGTCTTTAATACAGATCGTGAAACTAATGCAGACTTGTGCTGCAAAACATACATATGCACAGGAAATCTTTCAGCTATGTGCAACACTGACCAGGAACAGATGGTATAAACCGTTAAAAAGAGATGGAGAGCGTCTAAATCCCTTTTTGCCTACAACATTTAAAATTAAAACTTTGAGGTGAAGCAGCAATTTTACAAGTCTGGTATCAATGCCTAATATTTATTGGATCTTTTAAAGTTCTTTGATATATTGGTGAAACGTACCATAATTTCTGTGTAAAAAAAGAAAGAAAGAAAGCAAAATCAGCCACAAGGTAGCACAAGCCAGTGTATGTTTTGTGCAGGTCCCAAATGATGAGGGATGTGTTGAGAAGGGCATACGGCATTAAACACTTTTACCAAAAAAAAAAAAAAAAAATCATATGAGTCTGTCCAAACAACACCATACCAGATTGGTTGAGACTTGGGTTATAAATGACTGCCACCAGTGCTGTTGACAAAAAGGATGCCTGCGAAAATTGTGCTATGCTGTTAGTCGAACACCACAAGGAGGGAAATTTGCCAGAAGACAGAGAGAGAAAAGGCAGAAGTGTAGGACTGAAGTTTGCAACTCTAAACGTAGAAACAATGACAGGCAAAGGTAGATACTGGCTGACATGATGCAAGGAAGGAAGGTAGATGTTTTATTAGTCATAGAGACCAAGAAGAAGCTCTCAGCATTGGAGCAGGTTTGAGCTGTTCTACCAAGGTATGAATAGGTAGAGAAATGGAGTAGGGGTGTTCCTGAAGGAGGAGTTAGCAAAGAATGTATTAGGGGTGAAAAGAGTGTCAGATAGGGTGCTGTGTCTGAAGGTAGAAGTAGAAGGTCTGATGTTGAATGCTTGTCATTGATGCCCTACAGCATATGTGTCAAACTCAAGGCTCAGGGGCCAAATGTGGCCCTCGTTGACATCTTGTCTGGCCCCCAAGATGATATGTGAAACATAAAATACTTCTAACTTCTATCTCTTGAATTGTTTTCAGTAATCTTTTATTATGATGTCAAAAGCACAGTAGAGAACATCAAATGTGACCAATCAAACACTTGTTGAGGAACCTGTGACCAAGAAAAGATGCTGGGTATCTAGTTTGAGTTAATGTAGATTCTGAAATTGGCCCTTAGTTTAAAAAAAGGTTTTAATTTTGGCCCCCTTTTGTAAGTGAGTTTGACAACTCTGCCCTACAGGTTGGATGTGAGGTAAAATTTAAAGAAAAATCTTAGATGGATCTATGGATGGATGAAGACATAGAGCGTATTCCCAGGGAGCAGAGTAGAGAGCAGAGTGGTGATCAGAGCAGACCTGAATGGACATGTTGGTGACGTAAACAAAGGAGATGAGGAACTAGTGGGCAGGTTTGGAGACAAGGAAAGGAACCAGGAAGTACAAAAGGTGATGTATTTTGCCATGAGAATGGAAATGGTTGTAGTCAACACCTGTCATTCCCCGATCTGTTACGGAAGCACGATCCCTAGTGTTGCTCATTTGCGCTAAAAGGAATACTTCCGGGTCGCTCTGATCGCCATTGAATTTGCTAGATTAATGAAAATGTACTGGTATAATTCCATTTATGAATAAGAACTGTCTTAATTTACTTAGAAAAGTTTGTGCTCTATGTCCGCTGATTTTCATGTTGCTAATTTACGCCACTCGTATTTCCGTTAAAATCATCAACATATTTACGCCATGGTTTAAATGATATGCAGCTTCACCACTGAGCGGCACTGTTTCACCATGGAAATAATTCATTTTGTTTCTTGCAAGGTTTTTCTCATTCAGCCCAGGCTGGGGGTCAGGTCTAATGTGTCGCATATCATCTTAATCAGTGATTTGTAACAGAAATACGAGTGGCATAAATTAGCTACTTGAAGATCAGTGGAGATAGAGCACGCACTGTTCCAAGTAAATTAAGACAGTTTTTATTCATAAACAACGGCGATCCCTGAGACCCAAAAGTTCACTACGGATCGTGCTTCCGGAACAGATAGGAGAATGACAACACCTATTTCCAAAAGAGGGAGGAACATATGTGACATATAAGAGTGGAGGAAGGAGAACGCAGGTCAACTACATTCTGTGTAGGAGGAAACCTGAGGGAAATTGGAGACTGTAAAGTTGTAGCAGGCGAGTACGACCAGACAGCATCGGGTGGATGTGTAGAATGACTGTTGTGAAGAAGAGAAAAATAGTAAAATATGAGATTTATCAGAATCATATGGGTATATTGGTAGCATAATGTTAGAAGGGTAGCTGCCAGGAATAAGACAAAGAGGAGATATTTGGATGAAGTTAGAAAGGACATGGAGGTAGTTGGAGTGAGGGCAGAGGGTGATGGAAGAGGATGACTCTCTTTGGCAATCCCTGAAGAGGCAACAGCCAAAAGAAGAAGATCATCTCTATGCAAAACATCTGTGCTGCCATGACTGAAAACATCATAACTTGAGTCAAAAGGTTTTTCTTCTTTGGGTTTTATTTAGATTTTACTTTATTTTAGACTTTCTCTTGTTTTGTCACCTTACTTTTGTGTTAAAACTCAGAATATACGTTTAGTCGTTGAAAGGAAAAAGATGTATTCAGAATAATTCTTGAAAATAATTTTAAGAGAAAGATTTACAAAATATGAACAATGAAAGAAATCTGAAAGTTAAATCTATATCAGTATTATTATACTGCTCTGAGATGTATTCAGAATAGCTTTGTGTGTTTTCTTAGATTAAGCCTGTGTGGAGTTAATATGCAACCACAATCCCCACCCCCACCCCTGCCTCTGGGTGTGCTCTCTTCTGTTAAATAGCTATTTTTGTTGCTATTAGGGGGAAATGGCTTCAGTAATGAATGAGTATGAGAAACAGCCAGTTGTTAACAAGACTTTTATAACAAAAAGTGCAATGATGCAAAGAGAAAAATGATTGAAATGGAAGACGGGCAGAAAGGAAGTAAGATAAGGAAATGGGGGATAAAACAGAAAGAGGATGTAGTGAAAAGATGGAGGAAATCAGAGGAATTGAACGCTTGGAAATTGAAAGCGCTCGTGATGTGAACTGCTTTGTTATGAGCCCCCAGGATATTTGAAACAAGATAAACTGTGTGTGTGTGTGGGGAGGGGGGGGGGGGGGCTTGGTTGCATATGAGTGTGGCAGCTATACAAGGTAAGCGTTAAATATTACATACACTTGTAAACTGACAATCTCTGATGAATAGCATTAAAGGTTCAATGAAAAAGTTGAGTAACTAAAATCTTGCATGTTGTAGATAGATCTTTTAATGACCTGAGTTTGGAGAAATTGTGTTAACCTCTGAATGAATTGATGAACTAATGGCTGTAGCACCCCTGCTGTAGCCTGAGATCCTCCTGCAGAAATATCATGATGTGTCTGCTAGAATAACTGGGTAATGTAAAACTGATCGTGACATAAAGGTTTATAAAATTGGTTGCACAAATTGCTATGACACTTTTGAGGTTGGAATGGTTTTAAGACAGCAGAAGTTCACTTTACACTTTGCCTTGTTGCAACCGTTAGCATTAGATTGTCAATCCATCCCAAATCCCATCCAAAGTCCAAAGTCAATCCCAAATTTTTGGTTGTAAACCCAAGGGTGCCGGGCAGTAGATATGCAGGCAGGCATAATTCCAAAAAGTGTATAATCATTAACAAGAAATACAAAAACAGACATATAACAGAGTAGGTCATAGGTAATAAAAAGAAAGAGGGGACAGGAAGCATACTTGGATCTGAGAGCTAATGAGTAAAACCAGGAAACTTGAATGTACTGGTAGGAGTGATTAGCAAGTGGAGATAGGTGAGTAGATTACAAATTGCTAACAGGTGAGTATGACAAAGCAAGACAGTATATGAGGGAAACTTTGAGCAGGAACATTTATAATCCATTAATCCGTCTTCTATGGTCGTTTTCACACCTGATAGTCCGGTAGACTCGGTTCTATTGGGGACCAAAATTCTGAACATTAAGTTTACATTTTCAGCTGGTGTGGTTCGCATTCACACTGCACTGACTCCCCTCCACCTCGACCACCCCCTCACCTGTGGTGGCGCTGCACCAAAAACTACTGAAGGAAACAACACAAAAACTTCTGAAGAAGATACTTCTTCTTCTTCTGGAAATAAAAACTAAAATGGAGTGGCATCAAATTTTAACGGTTTTAGGATTTCTATTTTGTAATTTTCAACAATGGACTCAGCATGAGGATTGGAGGATGAGGCAGAAGACCATGGAGAATGTTGTTTTTCACACAAGGCGGCTGAGCGAGCTCCGTGTGAGTTATGAGAAATGCATGTTTGTTTTGGTTGTATTTACACAGAATGCCCTGCTCTGTATTCCACTTACTGCTTTTGGAGCGGTCTCCAGTCCGCTTGCATTCACAATGCATTCGAACAGTATTCGAGTTAATTTCAACCGAACCGAGACCTAGGTATTTAGGTGGACCAGAGTTCACTTTTTTGGTCAGCATCAGAGTTCGATAGCACATTCACACCTCCCCAAACGATCTGGAATTTTTAGGCAAATGGACTAGAGTTTGATTAAAGCAGACTAAATAGGGCTGCTGTGAATGCACCCTAACTTATATATCAGATCTGCGAGGTGCTGGCCGACATCTTTAACTCCTCTTTCACCCTGGCAACAGTTCCCACCTGCCTGAAGACAGCCACTATCATCCCAGTCCCAAAGAGCTCTATAGTGACTGGTCTGAATGACTATTGGCAAGTGGCTCTCACCCTGATAGTCGCTACATGCTTCGAAAAACTGGTCATGACCCACATCAAAACAACCATCAACATCAACGAGGACCCTCACCAGTACGCTTACCGTGAGAATCGATCAACAGAAGACGGCATTTCCTCTGTGGTCCACACTGCTCTCACCCATCTGGAGCAGAAGGACTTCTACATCCGTATGTTCTTTGTGGACTTCACGTCTGCCTTCAATACCACAATCCTCCAAACACTTATGGACAAACTACTCACACAAGAGCTAAGCCCCTCCATATACAACTGCCAGACATCTCAACAAACAGACCACAGTCTGCTATGCTCGGCAGAATGCAGATCTTAAAGTCATCTACCTGGAAGCTGCAGCAGAGGCGTTCCAGCGGGCAGAAGAGGAAGCGCTGCTCCCGGCTTTAGAGGAGAGGATGCCGGGCGGGGGTTATGGTGAGGCTACGAGCTAACGCTAAAGCCGGTAAACTCCCCATGCCGTCTCTCTTTCTGTCGAATGTCCGCTCGTTGGACAACAAGGTGGATTTACTTCGTCTGAGAGCGGGCGCCTCAGAAGAGATGAAGGAGTGTGCAGTGCTTTGCCTCACGGAAACGTGGATTACAAGTGAAACGCCGGACTCAGTCTTCCAGCTGGATGACAGACTTTTTTTTCGAGCGGACCGCTGCAGCGAGCTAACGGGGAAATCACGGGGGGGCGGAGTGTGCATTTACGTGAGTAAGAGTTGGTCCACGAACTGTACTGTTGTAAATAGCTCATGCTCGATGGCTTTGGAGCAAATAACAGTGAAATGTCGGCCACATTATCTACCCCGAGAGTTCACAGTGACTTTTATCACAGTTGTTTACATTCCTCCGGACGCTAATGCTAATGAATCACTGCAGGAGCTACATGATATCATCAGCTCGCTGCAGAACAAACACCCCGAGGCTCATTACATTGTAGCCGGAGACTTTAACCACGTGAATCTAAAGGACTGTCTCCCAAGCTTTAATCAGCATGTGACGATTCCAACACGTGGAGACCGCACGCTGGACCGTGTTTACACGAACGTAAAAGATGCATACAAAGCCGAACCTCGCCCCCACCTAGGACTGTCAGACCACATCTCAATCTTCCTGGCTCCTGCTTACATGCCCCCGCTGAGACGCTCCAGACCGGTACAAAAGAAAGTTAAATGTTGGAGCCAGGACAGTGGACCCATACTGAGAGATTGTTTTGATCGAACAGACTGGCAGGTTTTCAGAGAAGCTGCTGAAAATGGAGGTTCGCTTGATCTTGACCAATACACATCCTCAGTACTGGGTTACATTAGTACATGTACTGACACAGTCTCCACTATCAGAAATGTTAAAAGCTACCCAAACAGAAAACCTTGGCTGAATGCAGAGGTGCGTACCCTGCTGGAAGCCAGGAACACTGCCTTCAGGTCTGGAAACTCAGAGGAGCTGAGTAGGACAAGAAAAGAGCTGGTTGCTGGTATTAAGAGGGCCAAGGCCACATATGCAAAGAGGATCGAGGGTCAATTCATCTCACAAGACCCTCGGAGCATGTGGAGGGGCATTAAGTGCATAACAGATTATAAAGGAAGGAGCGAACAATGTCCCAAAGACCCATCTCTGCCTGATGCCCTCAACAAGTTCTATGCACGCTTTGAAGACCCGAACAGACCACCCAGCACCAGACTCACCTCGCCACCGGATGAAGAGCATCTCAGCGTGACCTCAGCTGAAGTAAGGAGTACTTTCAGGAGGATTAATCCGCACAAAGCAACTGGCCTAGACAACATCCCCGGAAAAGTGTTGAAGGAATGTGCTGATCAGCTCTGTGAGGTGCTGGCAGACATCTTTAACACCTCACTTACCCTGGAGACAGTTCCCACCTGCCTGAAGACTGCCACCATCATCCCAGTCCCAAAAAGCTCTACAGTGACTGGTCTGAATGACTATCGGCCAGTGGCCCTCACCCCGATAGTCGCTAAATGCTTCGAAAAACTGGTCATGACTCACATCAAAACAACCATCAACATCAACGAGGACCCTCATCAGTACGCATACCGTGAGAACCGATCAACAGAGGATGCAATCTCCTCTGTGGTCCACACTGCACTCAACCACCTGGAGCAGAAAAACTCTTACGTCCGTATGCTCTTTGTGGACTTCACATCCGCCTTCAACACCATGATCCCCCAAACCCTGATGGACAAACTATCCACACTAGGACTAAGCCCCTCCATCTGCAACTGGGTACTAGACTTTTTAACAAACAGACCACAGTTAGTGAGGATCCACAACCTCTCCTCCTCCACCATAACCCTCAGCACTGGCTCTCCTCAGGGATGTGTGTTGAGCCCCCTTCTGTTTACTCTGCTCACATATGATTGTGCAGCTACCCATCCAGGCTGTCACATTGTAAAGTTTGCAGATGATACAGCGGTGGTGGGATGCATCACAAACAATGATGAGTCCAGCTACAGGCAAGAGGTGGAACACCTGGAGAGCTGGTGCAGAGAGAATAACCTTCACATCAATGTGAAGAAGACAAAGGAGATGATTGTGGACTTCAGAAGGAACAAAAACATCTACACCCCCCTGAACATAAGAGGATCTGCAGTGGAAGTGGTCTCCAGCTACAAGTACTTGGGTGTACACATGAATGACAACCTCAGCTGGAGCAACAACACCACCAGCCTGATCAAGAAAGCTCATCAGAGACTCTACTTCCTCAGACGGCTGAG
>NC_056513.1:24112790-24127948 GCF_014905685.2 Nematolebias whitei
AAAAAAAAAAAATGGAGGAATTTCTGAAAGTTTGATAGCCATCAAAATAACCTTTATTGTAAGCACACATGTGGAATATGGAGGAAGCTGATGTAAAAAAAAAAAAAGACTTGATTGTGAATATAACAGAAATAATTTCAATTTGTCTAGATTTTTTTATTTTTATAAATGTGGAATCAGCATGCCAACTTTTCCTGTCTGATTAATAAAAATTGTGAAGGCTTTCTTCAGGTGGCTCCCTCCTTCAACATTTTTACAAGTCATTTGATAAATGAACAAGTGCTTATAATAACTGAATTCAGATCCCATTCAAATTTAATCAAGCTCCAGCGAACATAAGAAAAAGATCATAAAGCTTTTGTCTGTCAGTGTCAGACCTCTTATCATTCAACATGACCTTGTTAGATCAGGACAAGTTGTACAATCCCTAAACTCGCGTTCTTCTAAGAAAAGCTCGGTCGAACTGGTGAAATGTGAACAAATCCTGGGGGGATGGTTACCTTAGACACCAGCCACAAAAACAGTATAATTTGTTTTTTGAATACAATGCATAATGCATCAAATCCAATATACATAACATTGCAAATAAAATAAACAAGAGCAGCCATATGCGAGAAGAGAAATTGGATATTTTGGATGCAGTTTGATCCCCTCGATGCTGCACCTCCTTGTGTTTGCTATGAGGACAAGAATGTGATTAGCAGCTTGATGTCACAGCGATTCATGGTATTTACCACCTTTGACTTTCACACAACTGGAAGCAGCCTGAGGGTACATTCAATGGAGTGTGTGTGTGGGTGTGTGGGTGTGTGTTTCTTGGTTCTTTAAAATCTATTTTAGAACCCTGCTTTTGTCTCTCATTCAGCAAACTATGTGTTGGTTTAGAGGCAATTTCAATTCAGTTTATTCAAGTAGCGCCGTCACAACAGAAGTTGTCTCAGGGCACTGTACAAAAACATTCACATACATAAACGATTAATAAAAGTTATCTATCTAAGAAAGCCAGCCTATTGCGTTGACCCTTCACTTTGTCGCAGTCCCATCCTGAGCAAGCACAAAGGCAACAGTGGAAAGGAAAACTCCTTTTTAACAGGAAGAATCTTCCAGCAAAACCAGTCACAGGATGAGTGGCCATCTGCTTTGACTGGCTGGGGATTGAGAAGACAGGAAGAAGAAACAGATAAAGCTAAAATGACAGGTCCAGATGTACTTTCTTTTGGAAGCAAGACAAAAAACACATATTAAAGACAGAAATAATTACAAACAGGTAGAGTAGAGCAAGTAAAGACAGCAGCAGAGTGAGGAAATGTGGTCACTTTGTCCTCCAATAGTCTAAGCTTATAGCAGCATAACTAAGGGTTAATAATTGCAAAATAATAGCAATAGTCCAGCCTAGACATGACACATGCATGGACCAGTTTTTCTGCATCATTTTTAACAAGATGGTTCTAATCTTAAATATAATACACAGGTAGATGAAAGCCCTCATGAGTATCATCAGCAAAACAATGAAAATTTCTCCCATGCTGTTTAATAACTTGAAGCATATATAACGTGAAGAGTACTGGTCCAAGCACTGAACCCCGAGAAACTCCATGACTAACTTTGGTGTATGAAGGTTTGTTATTTACAAACTGGAATCTATCCAAAAAAAAAAGATTTAAATAACTTTAGAGGTGTTTACCCAATATCATATTCCAGATTCTGTAATAGAACATTGCTATCAGCTGTATCAAATGCAGCACTGAGGTCTAACAGGACCAGTGTAGACACCTGTCCATTGTCAGAGGCCATGAGAATATCATTAGTGACTGTCACCAGTGCTGTTTCTGTGCTATGATGAGCTCTAAACACTGACTGAAACTCTTCAAACACATTAATTCTATCCAGATGTTCACACAATCGATTTTTCTCAAAAAAATTCTAGATGAATGTTAGATTAGATATAGGTCTATTGCGGACTCACTCAATCGCAGATTTTCAAAATAAGATTGGATATGACACACAACTGACTGATTGATGGATGAGCCGCACGATCGGCATGGATTTCATTATTTAAAATAAATTATTTTAAATTATTTAGCACCTGCTGCACATTTATGCAGCCCACACTGCATGATTAGCTTCCTACTGCAGCTGATCAGCTGATCTCTGTGCAGAGCAGAGAAGTGGGCGTGGCTGAGTGCGCTAGCAGGTGGCACAGAGCAGCCGAGGCAGAAAGCTGAAATCATGACATTCTGTGCTCTTTTAGAACGTTTAGAGTTTAAAAACATTGTTTAGAGTATTGCAAGAGTGCGGGAAGTGTTTAAAACACCTTTATACATACATATATATAGATACTGTATCATGCATGAAGTTGAGGTTTAATGAAAACTAAACCACAGTATAAGTTTAATAAAGATATTTACTCTGTTTTGCAGAAAAGTTTCTTCCAGTTAAGGCAGATAGCTAGCTTAAGTATAAGCTTATAGACCAGAACTGACCTTGAAAAAATGGTGCATGTCTTCATTACAACCAGACTAGACTACTGTAACACATTTTATGTTGGGGGCGTTAACAGGAATTCGTAGATTTTCAATAAAGTTCTATCTTTTTATCTTTCCTTAAACATATTTCATTGATATTGTCTTCCCGTCACTGGCTCCCTGTATGTATCAGAATAGAGTTAAAAATTCTCCTGTTGACCTTTAAGTGCCTAAATGGCCTTGCACCCTCTCATCTCTCTGATCTACTTCAACCTTATGTTCCTTCTTGGGTGCTGAGATCAGCTGATCAGCTGCTTTTGTTTGTCCTGAAAACCAGGTTGAAGCTCAGAGAAGATCAGGCTTTTTCTCCTAAACTTTTGAACAATCTGCCCTCAACACTGTTTTTAAATCTCCTTTAAAAACTCAACCGTTTTCAATGACTTTTAACCCAGTGTGAGTTGCTTTCGTATTTTATTGTTTTTGTCATTTTATATTTATTTTCTTTTGATGCATTTATTATTATTTTTTCTTTAATTTGTTGCCATTGTCTTTTATTGTTCAGCACTTTGGTACCAACTGTTGTTTTAAAATGTGCTTTAATACATTTGACTTGACAGTAATCTTCAAATCTCCATCAAATGGCATAAAACAGTCTAATTTTAGTCTTATGCAATATGAAAACAAACCCTTTCTCTTTGTCATCATATGAAAAATTAAATATAATGTACTAAACTTTCCTAAACCAAACCAAGTAGAGTATTTTGGTACATAAAACAAAAATTATAAAAAGTGACTAAGAAAAAATTAAGTCTTAAAAGACAAACAAGGGTATAAGGGAGCTAAAATACAACTGAAAGCAAATATTTAATCTAATATTATCATGACAAAGTTCTGTTTACTGAGTAGTCCTCTTGTGACTAAACTACACTAAAAAAATATACATCTGAAACAATCAACAAAAAATTTAAGGTTTTCTCAAAACTTTGAACCATTTTTTAATCAAAAAGTTTTGAAGTGTTAACAGCTGTAGCTCCCATATATTTTGTGTCAAGAGTAATTTTTGTTTGAGACCTTACATTGTTTTAAAGACAATAAAAATGACCAAATGAAATCCATAGCTAAATATATTAACTTGAACAAAATGTTGCCTTGTTGCTTTGAAGGTTCAATGCTGTAAAGAATGCTTCATAGGGAAGCTGAGGATCTTTTGACTAAATATGGAACATGATCCTAATCAAACGTCCTCTTTTATTCAGCTGATTTATTTAACTGCATTGCACCCATACAACAGCATAACCTTCTCCATGATGTCACCTTTATTACAGCATAAAAATATCTGCAGAGGACAAACTTGAGACAATGCAAAATCAAAGTATTTCCGGATACTGAGAACAAGCATTTTAGTCCTTTCATATCACAGCAAATTTATTTATTTAGACTTTGTTTTTTTGTTTTTTTGAACAATCTTTATCTTTTAAACTTCACATTCAGGAACTTGTGTTAGAATGGGGAAAAAAAGAGGTATAATCTCCTAAGAATGTGCCTGCTACTTTGCTCCTTTTACTTGAGGAATATATTGCACATACATGCTTCTTCTCAACCTTACATTCATTGGAAACAATGTATTTGAGTGTTCTGGGATTCACTATAAATAGTACAGCAATCGTATCATTGATCCTGCCCATTTGCGTCATCTAGTCCTCTTTAGCCTCATGTAGATTAAGCCACTAATTTATCTTTTTGTTTTATAATCATAATGTATCATGCATAATCACATTATATCCAAATGTAGAGTCTACCATTTCTGGTTTACAGCTGCTCCTTATATGAATATTAAAAAGAAAAGCCAATGCCTTTGGTTTAATAGAGGTCTTGTTTTTTTAATGATTACCAAAAGTCACAATGTAAAAGCGCATTCATAAGTTTCAATTCATGTCCTGAACAAGTAGCAGCCTTTTTTTTTGTCTGCAAAGGTTTTTAAAACAGACATTTATGATGAGAAACTCGTCGTAATTCAGAACCTTGCATGCAGTAGATTTTGGCATTACACTACAACAAAAAGTGAGCTCTTTTCCGTGAGCAACAAACCCAGTCAGAACGACACAATTAGAGACATAAAAATGTTCACAAGAAGTCATTAAACTGTAAGTCCTGCTGGGTTGATGTCTCAAGAAGAAGATATAAACTGTTGTGTCTATATGACTTATATGCTATGGCACATGGCTGCGATCTATCCTTCTTACTGTCAACTAACTAAAAACCACTTGAGCTGCTCCCCTGCAGGTTTTACCCTGTCACTGTTTCCTTCACGTCTGCTCAAAAGCCTTCGATAATGCTAGACTAGATGCAGAAAGAAGGAGAGCAAAGTGAGTTTATCCACAAGACAAACAGAGGCTTCTGGGAATAATTCATCCGTTCTGTCAACTACGAAGCGTACGTTAGGAGAAGTATGTTTTCACTTCTTGCAGGACAAAAAGAGGAAATTCCTCCCAGCTGATACGTCCGATAATCAGAAACATTCACAGGCTCGTCATATTTGTTGTTTTACTCTCTGCGTTTCCTTTCAGAGAATAGTTTGGGGTTGTTTTGCTTCTGTGCGGCCCAGAGTAACAAAATCTATCTCGTTCCTTGGCAATAATGTCTCTCTTATCAGCTGGCAGACCATAAATTCTGTGCTCTGAATACCTCCTCAGTGGTAGCAGGTCTATTTCCACAGGTTCAATTCTTAAAGATAACGATACAGCAACATCATTCACAGAGTGTCTTCTGGTTGGCATGAAGTCTGTCGTTTGCAAAGGTTGTTGAAGTGTGTGAAGCTGGCAGTGGAATAAAGAGTCGTCACACACGCTCGGACTGGATTGACACCAGTCTGAGATACTGTGGTCCGATCCAATTTCGCTGTCTGAACTGTCCCTGACCTTCTGTCCCTGGACACTGGCTAAACCCAGCAGTCTTGGGATGGTAACCACTGAAGCAGAAGCAGCCATGGCTGCTGCGATACGGTGACGCTCAGCTGAAATCCCTTTGGTTTCTGTAATGATGGCAGCAGGAGAAACCACTGCGGCCGAGCTGGAGAACGAGGAGGTGCTAAAAAGAGCAGCAACTTTTTGGTAGTATCGAGTCCGTATGACCTTTGCTGAGCGATACAGATCTCCAATGAAACAGTAACAGATGGGGTTAAGGCTGGAGTTGGTCAGGCCCAGCCACTGTGCAAAAGGCCGAGTCTGCAGGAGCCAAGACGACGGCTGGTGCTGGCAGTCAATCCAAAGGTCTACCAGGTAGAGGGGCAGCCAGGAGACCGCAAATAGGAGCACCAGACATACCACCATCTTTGCAATCTTCTGCCTTGTCTTTAGGCGTGAGGTGTGAAGAGCTTGGCTCCGGGGGTCGAGATCAGCAAAGGTGGATTTCTTCCCTCCCCAAAGTCGTCTGCCGGTCAGGAAGCTGATGGTGAGGTTAAATGTCACGGGCAAACAGTAGAGCATCACAAACAGCAAGACGTTGTATCTGCAGAAGAATAAAACAGTTAAAAGTTTGTTTCTTTAGTAGAAAGGTTGAGGTTCTTTTTACTACCGCATGCTTCCTTTGGGTTATGAGAAAGCATCGCAACATTTTCTGCTTCTATGCAGATTGATTATATTCATTTATGAAGCCAGATTAAACCAGTGAGTTACCTCAACTTCATTAGAACCAGTAACATTTTTGCTACTTTGACTTTGTTTTCTAAATGCAATCATGTTTTTTATTTCAACAGTTAGTTGTTGTTGGTTTTCATAAGCCCACTCTTAACCATTGACAGAAGCATTTCTTTGCTCTATCCCAGTATAAAGTTTGGGCAATGAGTTATTCAATGCTTTGGCCATTGAAGCAGAAAGAAAATTGTTTTAAACACTGGCTCTGAATTAGCACTGAAATTACTGTGATGAAAAAATAAATCTTGGTCACCTTGAGCTTGTATTAGTGGTTTAAATGTAAAAGCCAAAAATAATTAAAAGGGAGGGGGAGCTAAAGTTTTATCTCATGGACGGACTGTGGTACATTTGGTTAGCACTGTTGCCTTGCAGCAAGAAGTTTCCAAGTTTAGGCTGGGGGGGATTTGCATGAAGAGTTTGTATGTTCATCCTGTGCACGAGTGGGTTTTCTCTGGTTACTCCAGTTTCCTGCCACAATCAAAAACATGAATTAGATTAGTTGGATTTTCTAAATTTTCTCAATCTGTCTTTTTTTCTATTTCACATCCAAACCTTTGTGAGGCTGCATGTCATGTACTGTGCAGAAATTACCCAAGGATGCAGACTCTCATTAAGACTAAAAGAAAAGCAAATATTTAATAATTAAACCAAAAAAAAAAAAATGGATGGAATGAGGACAAGGAGAATAAGTGAGCTGGAACTAATGAGGTATGAGATTGCAGCTGAGCTTGATGAGTGCAGGGATCCCTCACTTATCGAGGGGGTTATGTTTCAGAAACCCCCACAGAGGGTGAAAATCTAAGAAATAGCAGAGTTATAATTTATTTTATTGTTTATATATATATTATGGCTGTATAAACCCTTCGCACACTCCTACAAACGTTTCCCACTCGCTTATTAACACTTCATATGCTCTTAAACGCTTCGGCGATGAGGATGATGACGGTGAGGTGAATGTACAGTGCACAGTACACACACAATGTAAACAGGTTTAAAAAACCTGCGATATAACAAAGCCTGAAGAAGTGAACTGCGATACAGTGAGGGTCGATTGTTATAGGGAAGAGTTGTGAGTGGAGGACTGAGAACCAGGACTTGGTGGCATAGGAAACACTGGAGAACAACTAAACACAAGGAAAGCACAGAAAACTATCATAACAACACACACACACACACAAATAAAACAAATGAATATTGGAAAAACACAGATTGTGAAAATGCCTCTACTTAGACAAAAGACAGGTTTCTTTTAAATGAAGTGATACATTTATTAATAATGTAACGTGCATACGCCGCATATTTTAGCATTACAATTTAAAGCCAAAATGTAATTGACTTAAACTAAATTTATAGATGCAGCTTTTCTAAATTATCAATTGATATATGTCTGATTAAATACTAAAGTTGGCATTTGCATTACTGACATGAGCCAGAAATGTTGTTCTTGCATCACATACAGTCTTCATCTAATTTGCACAGATGTTGAGACACTGAGAACCTACAGACAGTCTGAACTGCTGCAGTCTTGTGTTTTCAATTCAGTTCATTTGTACAGCACCAAGTCACAACAGAAGTCATCTCAGGGCACTGAACAGAAACATTTACCATAAAAATTTCTGGTACCACTTTACAATAAGGCTCCCCTTATAGATGCTAATAAATAGTTTATAGATATGTTATTAATTCCTCTATAAACACTTTATAAATCATTAATAACTGCTTATTATGCATTAATTAAGGGTGACAGAGAGACAAAACTGACCAGTGTCTTGCCAAATCTGTTCACCTATATATTTCATCTAGAGTTGTTATATTAAACATTTCAGACTAAGTTACTAACTTGTAACCACAATAAGCATCTACAACTAATATTATATTCTAAAAAATTTAGTTTTTCAAATGCTTATTGTTCTAGTAACTTAGTCTGAAATATTTAATATAACAACTCTAGATGAAATATATAGGTTGAACAGATTTGACAAGAAACTGGTCAGTTTTGTCTCTCTGTCACCCTTAATTAATGCATTATAAGCAGTTATTATTGATCTATAAAGCGTTTATAAAGGATTAATAACGTATCTATAAACTATTTATTAGCCATTTATAAGGGGAGCCTTATTGGAAAGTGGTATCAAATTTCTTACAAACACATAGAGTCAGTTATAAGTAGTTAGTTTCGTTCCACCTCATGTACCACATGTGATGAGAATGACAATAAAGATCCTTGTAGCCTTGTATAAACTGGCTGACTATCCTGAAAGTTTACTCTTACAGCCTCCTAGTATTCAGCATGCATAACGGTAAGAAGCATTTATGCGTAACAAAGCTGCCCAGTTTGAAAATTACAAGTGATGGATGCCCTTTGCCAAACACAGCCCAGCAGCTCTCTTACTCTCAGCTCAGCTCAGTTTGTCAGAACCCTTGAGCCTCATCTCATCCATCCATAGATGAATTTAATCTGAATGTTGAAACAAAAATGAGATCATTAAACATTGGTGGGTTGTCGGGTACCTACCCCTGCTTAAGGCGATGCTGAGGCCACTCCTCCTGACAAACCAGAATGGTGAAAGTCTCAAAGCTGATTTCTTGTCTCCGATTCATCACCGCTATCGGCGCACACATCGTGAAGGACACGGTCCACACAACGGCAATGGTCACCAAAATCCGCCGGCGAGTAAACATGGAGCGAGCTCTGAGCGGAGATCGAACGCTGTAGTAACGATTCACACTGATCACAGTCAGCGTCAGCACACTTGCTGAGACTGAAACGGCCTGCGTAAAGGGCACGGCCCGACACAAGAGGTCACCGTAGACCCAGGCGGTGTAGATTTGATTCCCCAGAGTGATGGGCATGCACACGCACACCACTGCCAAGTCACAAACTGCCAGGTTGACCAGGAGACTGCGTGTGGCACTGACTCCAGCAAGCCGTCGACTGCGTCTGCTGGTGAGGACCCTCAGGGCCATTAGATTCCCGATAAATCCCAGGATGAAAGACAGACTGTACATGATGGTCAGAGCAATGGTGCTGGGTTCATGGAGGGTCCACAGCAGCATGTTCTCCAGGTCTGCCAGATCATTGAACGAGATGTTGGAGAAGGACAGAAGAAAAGAGGAGCTCATTGGAGCATTGAAGTCAGACGAGGAGGTGGTGGATAGTACAGGGAGGGAGAAAAGGGACGAGTAAGGAGGACGAGAAGAGGGGAGGAGAGAGGGCAGAGGCTGATCGAGAGGAGCAGTAGAGGAGTCAAAAGTGGATGGTAACATCAGAGTGCTGCGGAAACTGAAGGTGTGGCTGAGTTTTTCCTGCTGCAGTGGTGAGAAGCTGGATTCAAGTGGGTTCCACCCCAAAGGCTGGTCCTGGGTCAGATCCATTTCTGCTAAAGTAAAAAAAAAAAACAGACATAAAAAAGGCAGAAAGGGGAAAAACTGTGCAATTTAAAGGGTTCTCTTATATATATATATGTCCTCTTTAAAATCCATCATATAACAAAAAAGGCAACAAATTAACTTTATTTTATGCATCTTGCTTTATATTATTTAATTTTATTAAGACATTAATTAGCCAAGTCTACAAAATGGTACAAATTTCATTGGGTATGTTCCACATTCTAAGGTGGTGGGTAGTCTTCAAGTTTTTTTTATGGAACAGCGCAGGAAGAAATGTCTGAAGAAGCATGAAAATGATCGTTCATCTTAAGTCACATCTCGTGAATCAGCTGGAGTCATGATGGAGCTGTTCAGCTCTGGTCCCAGCACAGTTCAAGATTCACACTTTCATTGCTCTGCTCTGGGAAGGTGCTTATTAAACCTGACCATCCGCCACCTCACATTAATAGACTTTCTCACCTCCAAGAAGGTAACGATGCATGAACCCCTCCTCTTCTCACTCTCTTCCTCTTAATACCTTTAGTCCATCAAACTGATGGGATCAGACCTTTGTAGGGAAAAACAAACAGACGAGATCAAAATCCCAGCAAACAAGAGCAAACAATACATTTCTGTGAAAAAAAAAAAAACCATTAAAAATCATAGCCATGCTTTAGCATCTCCTTTTAGGAGGCATTAAAGTGTTGAGGTGTGAATCCTTGTTAGAACAATCCAACAATAAAAAGTGATGCAACTTAGGAAGGTCCCTGCTGAATGAATAACTTGCTTTTAAAACCCTCAACGAAGCTGTATGTCTGCCTTTTAATAATCTAAACAAAAGTCAAGTTCATACGCTTTCACCTTTTTATTATTATAAAATAAGCCCTAATAATGATTTTAAACTAATCGCATCAAACATGTATGGAGGATTGGAGAAACATCTGTGTATTTGTACTGACTAATATGAGTAAAGTAAATTGAATATTTAAGATTGTTGTTAATACTGACCTTATCCGTGTGGATCATTTTTGATGCTGTTCAGCCTCAGGATGTTGTGAAAAGAAAAAAGGAGAAAGGATACAGAGGCAAAGTTGCCCCTGGATCACTTGTGTCCACCATGTGTGCGCTCTTATCGGTCTTTCAAGCTCCACAGAGACTTGTTCCCATTGTGTTTCCGTCAGCTGTTTCTCTTGGACAGGCGGGCTCCTCAGATGGCTGAGCTCCTGCCGATGGGAGCAGCGAGCGCAGCCGCCACTGCAGGACTGAGGAGGGAATCCAGTCAGGGAGGGAGCGGCTGTTCTCCAACACACAGTCACACATCACTGTGCACTCATCCACACAGCACCTATAGCCCTCGGAAACCCTGTAATCAATCAGAGTGGCAGTCAGTCCACTCTACAGGCTGCTGTGGGCTCAAAGTGGAGACACTTATTCTATTTCAGACCCAAAACTTGATGGTTGCTCTGTTGCTGGTGTAAGGTTGTTTTGTTTTATTGCCTTCAGTTTGATGGTTGGAGTCGCATTCCTGTCAAAATGTGACTGTAATTGGATAACAGTCTGTGTGAATGAGCCAAATATACTGTGGAAAATATTTCTATTACCAACAAAGTGGAAACTCCAGGAACAAACTGAAGAAGATTGAATAGATATGACTCACTTTTTAGAGTCAAATGAAAAAAAAAAAACATAAATAAATAAAATAAACCTTTCTGTATGGAGTTTGCATGTTCTTTCCATGCATGCCTGGGTTTTCTCCGGGTATTCCAGTTTCCTCCTACAGACAAAAAACATGCATGTTAGGCTGATTGGTAACTCTAGATTGTTCCTAGGTGTGAGGTGAGTGAGAGAGTGAATGGTTTTTTGTCTCGTTTGTCTCTATATGTCCCTGTGATGGACTTGCTCTCATGTTCTGGTGTGTGGAGGTGAACCCAGGCTGCAGGCAGACGCAGCGATCGCAGGTAAAAATAAAGAAATATACTTAATGTTACAAAAACAAAACGCTGATGTGGCAGCAAACTTACTCAAATAAATCATGAGAGGAGCAGAGACAGGCTGTGACACTATTGGGAGGATAATCTTCAGACAGGGTAACAAAGACAAGGCACCGGATTTATAGGAACACTTTTTTATTTTATTTTGGTCACTCCCTTCTTCAGGGATCGCCACAGCAAACTAAGTCGCATGAAAACTTGGCGATTGTTTTTACGCCGGATGCCCTTCATGATGCAACCACAGACCACCGAGCTACCACAGCCCTATGTGTGGAGCAGAGAGCTGCTAAATAGGGCACCTGGAGGAGCAGATGGTGGGGGTTAAGGGCCTTGCTCAAGGGCCCCGAGTGGGGCAAATGAAGGTGGGGGCAGGGTTGGGTGCTTCACCTATCCCACCCACATTTGACGTTGTCTGTACTGGGATTTGAACTGGCAATCTTCTGATCACCAGCCCAGATTCTCTAACCTCTGCGTCACCACTCCCACACTAATGAGGGGCAAATACAAACAACAAGGAGAAGTAACAGGTGAACGGCAGAGACTCTGGGACCTCAGGAGGATCGTGGACCTCAGGAGACTTGGGGACCTCAGGAGACTCTGGGACTTCTGGAGGTGTGAAGCCCTCTGTTGGAGATGGTGTGGAGAACTCTGGTGGATACGGCATGGAGACTTCTGGTGGAGAAGACTTGGGAACCGCCGGAGACTTGAGATCCTCTGAAGACTTGGAGCTCTTTAAAGACTGAAGCTTTCTGAAGACTGTGTAACTCTCTGCAGATGTGGGGGACTCTGAAGATGTGGAAGAGCTGTGAGAGGCAGCCTTCTGGACCCTCTCAGGGAAAAGATGAGAGGCGTCCTCCAGGACCCGCTCGGAAACACTTGGAGTAGGTGGGTCTTGTGGGTTCTGTGGTGGCACAGGTGAGTTGGAGATGGATGGACTGTTGAACCGTTGTTTAAGAGTCATTACGTTGAGAAGTATTCCATAGTATTCCGGGAGTTGAATGAGTTCGTGTTTAGATAATAATATTTTTCCATGTTGGAGAAAGTAGTGAATCGGTATTGACAGTCTGTGTTGAATGCAACAGAAGTGAACAGTTTCTGAAGTTGTGAGTTCAAGGAAATGAGGTCTATGTGATACCTATCTGAGGAGTTAATGCGATCCAATAGAGAAACGTTAGCCGACTCTGGTTGAAGCTGACTTGTCCATTCCTCTGGTGACATGGAGCCATCTACTGACATGGAGCCCTCTGCCAATGTGGGGCTCTCTTTGGCAAACTTTGAAGGCGAGGCAGAGCAGTGAGAGGCGTCCATCTGGACCTTCTTGGAGGAAAAATGAGAGGTGTTGTCTGGGACCCTTTGAGGGACGCAAGATGAACTTTGAGTGGCATCCTTCTGGACACTCTCGGGGCAAAGATGAAAGGTGTCCTCCAGGACCCGCTCGGAGACACTATAAGAAGGAGGACCATCGCAGCCGCCACACATTGAGATACATGAAGGAGCGGGCAACAAGGAAGGAGGGTCAGTGGACCAAGCTTGGGTCCGACAGCGGCCCCTATTTCGACAGTGACGAGAAGTGACGTGGAGAGGAACAGCGTGAGGAGCTAATTCTTTATGTGCCTCAGGAGAATCACTGTACTCATCGGATGTCAGAGCAGGAAGCTGAGGGAGAAGAGTGCGCAGCATGTGTCTTTCCTCAAAACCCTCGGACAAAATCTCCAACATTCTGGGGAATCACAAAGTCCGGGCAGGTGAAAAAACTCACAACATGTCCTCAGTGGTCAACACCTCATCTCTAGGTCACAGGAGGTGGCCATCGTATCCACATACTGGCGTGTTACCCGGTGGAGCCACAACTCATTCTCCGGGACGAGCACAGCCAGGAACAGCCATGTTCTGGTGTGTGGAGGTAAACCCAGGGTGCAGACAGACACAGAAAGCTCAGGTAAAAATAAAGAAATATATTTAATGTTACAAAAAACAAAACGCTGACATGGCAGCAAACTTACTCAAAGAGATCACGAGAGGATCAGAGGCAGACCATGACACCATTCGGAAGATAATCCTTGGACAGGGGAACAAAGACAAGGTGCTGGATTTATAGGAACACTAATGAGGGGTAAACACAAACAACTGGGAGGAGTAACAGGTGAACGGCAGGTGCCAATTACATGAGGGAAATTATGTGAGAGCAGGATCAGGCCACAAGGGGGAGATGACACATGGGGAAATGTAATCCTAACACTTGCGACCTGTCCAGGGTGTCCCCCACCTATCGCACAGTGATGGCTAGACATGGGCGGCAGTGACACCAGTGGCACCAGTGGCTCGACCTGAAAATGATGATGAGGGTAAAGATAATTGATGGATGGAAATCGTAGTATTTTTCAGTTCAGAGAATTCACCTATAAGAAAACATAGGTCTACTTCATAAAATTAAAAAAAACATGGCAAATATTGGAACACACACACACATGTATGTGTTGATGTAAATTAATTTGCTGACTTTGTTTTCATAGATCATTTGAAACGCAAATAAATATTTTAGTTTGTTTGAAGTCTATTTATATAGTCAAATTATGACATTTATCAGGTTATTTTGCTGCCATTGGCTGCAGAATGTCTTTCTATTGATAAAAGTTGCAGTAATTGAACTGAGCATCTGAACTGACCGCAGCGGGGCATGTCTGTTTAATGCTAATGAAAGAGCTCAGAGATCTCCTTGATGCACCAGATGAATAGACCAAATAAATTTACATATTTCATCTTATTAACTTGAAATATCAATTTAAAATGTCAGCAATGGCTCAGCGGGTTTCTCGTTTTCAGTAAAGTAATAATTCCCCATCTTAAAAGATGTTGGCATGGCTCCATTAAATGCCTTTTATGCCTCACTGCTGTCACTCCCCTCACAGCAGGCGGACTCATTTATTTAGGCCCAGGTTGACAGGATGTGCCTCCGAACCGTTTATAAACAGAATCTTCATGGCTTGTCGCAAAAGGGGTTATTCTCACATTTTGAATGTGGAGAAGAAACAAGCAACACATTTTCTGTGGCGCATGAAAGTAACAGTGATGGTAAATTTAACTTTATATGATCCTTGCATGACCTCATTTACAACTTCTCTAAACAGAAGCTCTTTTGTAAATTGGAGATATATGATATTTTCTCCAACATATTCAAAGGCATTTTCCACATGGAAACAATATTGAGTTGTTGTTTGTTTTTTTGGGTTTTTTTTTTTTTTTTTTCAAAAATGTCCTTGTTAACATGGCACATTTCTCGAAATGTCTTCATCTACACGGAAGCATCCAAAACTACCCAAATACTGTAGTAACTAAACCAGACCTGTAGGTGGTGCTGTAACATGAACTTTACAAGACGACAAACAGGAAACAAGACATGGAGCATGTGGAAAACCAAAAGGCAATGAAAACCATCTCAACTCTGGAAAAGCTTAATGTGAATTTAAACTCTGTATAAATTGTAAATATAATTTCATGGTTTTTTATGTTTTGTACTAGAATATTATCTCTTTTACATTAATATCTATACCCCTGGCAAACAGATGTTTGTAATGTGTGATTAAAATCTTTAATAAAAAAAAAAAAAAAAAAAAAAAAAAAAAAAAAAAAAAAAAAAAAAA
>NC_056513.1:24127958-24136418 GCF_014905685.2 Nematolebias whitei
AAAAAAAAAAAAAAAAAAAAAAAAAAAAAAAAAAAAAAAAAAAAAAATGTGCTGAAACTTACATAAATGGTACAAACTTTAAAAATGGTTGCATGACAGGACACAATCACAGGGATTTTAATTTTGCAGTCACTTGCTTTGTACAAGTGACAAAAAAATAATAATTATGCAGTAACATACAATTATCTTTGTTATTTTATTCATCAAATAACTAAAGGACTTGTGCAAAAGTATCTGTCAACAGTTTCTCTTTACAACTGATGTGTGGTAAACAAACCAAAATTTGCATAAGAAAAGTTATGAAAATAAAAATCATAAAGTAAAATACAGCATTGGGCTCTGGATTTCACAGCTGATTTCTAAAGTTTACACAGGACACAGAAGATGGCATCCTAGCTGAGCTTCATGGTGTACACCAGGTAACAAGGCAGTCGGCCACACAACACGTAGGCCTTGAATTTTGATAAGAAATGATTTCCCACCATTATTTCTCAGGGACTTCCAGACCAGTTCAAGCCCAAAAACAGGAAGTTCATCTTCTTCTTCTTCTGTGAGGTTTAACAGCAGCTTACATCCCTCAAGGTGTATTAACGCCATCTAAAGGTACTACTTATAACTACTTAGATTCTCTTGCATAAACCCGTTGCCCTCAGGAAATACATAAAGTATTTGCGTCCATATTTACTGGATCCCCATTCCAATATGCTCTTCAAACATATAGGACTTGTTACTTCATTTGTCATTTGGTCCAGTAGACATTTCCATACAGCTGAATATTTAAAACAGTTCAAAAAAACGTGTTACATCATTTCTTTACTCTGGCAAAAGTCACAATGTCCACTATTATGTTTCCCTATAATAAACAAAGTACTGTTCAGATTTGTATGACATATTATTAATCATGCTAATATAGATTCCCCCCTCCTATTTCCTCCACAATACTAGGATTGTATTCTGTACTGCATATAGTTGTCTTCCCCTTGTTTCATGTTCCCACTTCTGTTGCCATAACTGATTAATATGCTTCCATACAATACTTTTACCTTCTGGTTTGTTCCACTTTGGAGTAAGCTGTTGGGGGAAGAATCAGTTTTGTTGTGTGTTTCCTTGACTGATGAAGCCTTCCGGATCGAAGGCAAAACGTTTCAGTACAAAAAAAGAAACTGTCCAGATGACCTGACTGAAAAATGTTGGATTGTATACCTGGATTATTGAGCGTGAACTTTGTTACTTTTACCTTCTGTTTTGCATAATTGGATATTTATGTCAACATTGTCTCTATTAACAGCATTTTTAGCAATCTGATCAGCCTTTTCATTTCCCCAAATCCCTCTATGTGCAGGTACCCACATAAACACAATAATTCTTCCTTCCTTAACCAGCTGAGAATGAGCAATCTTAGTTCTGATTAATAAATCCAATCTTGATTTTGAAGTTCCTGATCTAATGCATGACAAGGTAGACACAGAATCACTACAAATAATTACCTTGTATGTAGAAGATAATTAAATCCATTCTAAAGCCAGATAAATAGCATACAGCTCAACTGAAAACACTTTTAAAAAATCTGATGTGCACTTACCAATTCCAATTTTATATTTTGGGACAACAGCACAGCTAGTTTGACCTGATTCAGGATCTTTAGATCCATCTGTAAAAACCTGTACGTGCTCAGAATAATTTCCATCCACATGACAGTTGAATAAACTGCACAGTTCTGCTTTCTTGTTTCCTTTCCTAATTTGTAGCAATTCTGTGTCCACTTGAGGTTCTTTCATTAGCCAAAAAGGAACAGTTGACCAGACGACATTAGGACTAAACACAACCTCAGAAACACCCAATGATCTTGCAGATTCTTCTCCTACCCATCCGAAGCTTAATGTTTGTTTCCTATGTCTTTCCCATGACTCCTTTAGTACAGATTTAGTTGGATGACTATCAAGGTGTCCTTTAAGATGAATCCAATAATTAACCAGTAACTGTTTCCTTCGCAGACACAAAGGCATCTCCCCTGATTCAACTAAAATTGCACACACTGGTGAAGTTTTGACAGCTCCAATACATAATCTAAGTGCTTTAGCCTGGATGACCGCTAGAGGCTTTAGAGATGATTCAGCTGTGGATCTGTAAACTATACATCCATAGTGTAATCTGGACTTTATCAAGGATGTATAAATGTGTTTCAATGAAAATAAATCTGCTCCCCAAGTCACTCTCACCAGACACCTCGTAACATTTAAAACCTTCTTACACTTATCAATAATCCAATCAATATGATGATTCCAAGTCAAATGAGAATCAAAATAAACACCTAAGAAACAAAAAACATCAACTATCTCTAAATTTCTTTGATACAATGTCAAGTTAAATTCACCTCTGTTCCTTTTCCTAGTAAATAGCATTGCTTTGGTCTTATCAACTGAAAACCTAAATCCCCAATTTTTACTCCACAATTGAACTTGATTAATTCCTTCTTGAAGCTTGTGTGTAATGAACTCTAAATTTCGTCCACTTTTCCATAGTTCCCCATCATCAGCATATAAAGATCTCCCTATATCTGGGGCTACAGACATATACACATCGTTAATCGTTATTGTGAATAAAACAGGACTAATAACACTCCCTTGTGGAGTTCCACTTTCTACTTCAAATTTACTGGCTACTGATGTACATACTTTAACCTGAATAGATCTCCTAGTCAGAAAGTCCATTATCCAATTAAACATTCTACCTTTAATACCCATTAAATGGAGCTTAATCAGCAGCCCATCTTTCCACAACATGTCGTATGCCTTTTCAACATCAAAAAATACAGCAGCCACTGGCTCCTTATTTACTTGAGCCTTTCTTACCTCATCTTCTAAACACAACATTGCATCCATAGTACCTCTTCCTTTTCTAAATCCACTCTGACATTGAGCTATTAGCTGATTATTTTCCAAGAAATAACTTAACCTCTCACTTACCATGTGTTCCATCAGTTTACAGACTGAGATGTTATAGCAATAAGCCTGTAATTTGATGGGTTACTAGCATCCTTCCCAGGTTTATTAATAGGAATGACTGCACGTTCCTTCCAGCATTCAGGCAAAGTCCCTTCTTTCCACAATTTATTAAATAACAATAATAATATTCCTAATCCCATTTTGCTCAAGTTTCTTAACATAATATAACATATTTCATCCTTTTCAGGAGCAGTCATTCCAGATTTAGCTAGGGCCCCCTTCAGCTTCTGCATTGTGAACGAGACATTAAACTTGTCTGCTACATGATCTTTAAAACAGGAAGTTCCAAGACATACTGGACAAAATCTTGGGAAAAAAACTGAAATGAACCGATGCAACAGTGCTCCCTTGAGACATAAACTGATAAGTACATCAAACTCTGCTTTGAATACCATAAACATGCAAAACTATAAACAAAACAATCTAGCAAAAGTAGCATCCTTTACACACAATTCTTGTTAAAAAAAACAAACAGTATTTTAATGCATTCACCACTCTTTAAAGGATTTTTTGTTTACCACCTAACCCTAAAGTTTTCCCCTTTATCCACATATAATTCTCCTTTGCTGTGAGTCAATACTTTGCTAACTGAAGTTATACAATTTATGAATGTTTTTGTAGCTCAGCAAAAGGCTTTGTGGCCTCTGCAGCAAAAAACGGTCATAGTAAATAGAAGATGGACCCATAAATGCATAATGACGCAAAAGAACTTAAACAAAACTTCAGTGTTAAAAAACAAAATGCTGACTCGGCATGAAGACTCGGGTGAAAGAACAGACGGCACAAAGGATACGGACAAAACAAAACACAAATTACACAAAATGAATGTAGTAACCCAAAAATAGCATATAACTAATAAGAATACAAAAAACACAGAAAGGACCATTTTGGGGCTCCTAAAAGGCTATGTGGACTCAGGGCTGAAACAAAACGGACAAACTTTCAAGCTTCATAAAACATAGTTCATCTTTTGCGTGATCTCTAATCACCCACAGCAACAGAGGAAACATTTGTAATAAAGAAATATAAACTTTGTATGTCCAAGGACAGATATTTACACCAAACACCAACAGATGAGTAGTTCACACTTGTGCAACAATATCTCAACTCTTTGGGTTCTACAAAGAGATTTTTAATTACCTTTTTAAATTATTTAAAACACTCTGACAGTGCTTTATCCCTCCTGCTATTTTCACAAATTCTCTCTGTGTCACACTACTGTCAGGAGCAACAGAGGCTTCGGAGTCGTGTTCATCTTCAGAGGCTGGAAATCAAATTCTCATTCTTCTAGCTGGAAGATCAGGAATTTCTAGCCCCGATCACGATCCTAATGAATAATAACGTTGAAAATTTATTTTTTTAAACTTCCACTCTGAAAATGCTGGCTGGGTAGGTTTGAAAGTTAAACAATGAACATCATGAGTCAGCATGACATTCAATATTTACTTTCATTATAAAAAAAATGTATTGCTCATGTTTATTCATCACCTATTCATTCATTCACCATTCATCCTGACACTTAGGAGTTGAGTGTCAGGATGTTTTCAAAGTTTGTAATAAAAATAAAAAAGTTGCACCGAGAAGCATTTTTTCCAATGATTTGGCATGTTCTAATCATGCATGTGCGGGTTTTCTCCAGGTAATCCAATTTCCACTCACAATCTAAAAACAGGCTTTTTAGGTTAACTGTAGATTCTTAATTGTGTTGGTCGTTTGGGGGGGGGGGGGTGTCTTGCTCATGAGGCGTCATTGGACAATGTGGGTACAGAAAAAGTAAAAATAAGAATCTTGTATCCATCCATCCATTATCTTTTACCCGCTTCATCCTTTTTGGGTCACGGGGGTCACTGGTGCTCATATCCAGCAGTCACTGTGTGAGAGGTGGGGGACACTCTGGACAGGTCTCCAGTCCATCACAGGGACACATAGAGACAAACAAGACAAATAGCCATTCACTCTTTCACTCACACCAAGTTACCAATCAGCCTAGCATGCATGTTTTTGTGCGTGCAAACCCACGCATGCACCGAGAGAACATGCAAACTCCAACCAGAATAGACCCCAGGCTGGGATTTGATCCGGTGACCTTCTTGCTGAAAGGCGGCTGCTCTACCAACTGCACCACTGTGCCGCCCTACTGAGACCATCCATCCATCCATTATCTTTACCCATTTATTCCATTTTGGGTCACGGGGGTCGCTGGTGCCCATGTCCAGCAATCACTGTGCGAGGGGCGGGGTACACCCTGGATGGGTCGCAAGTCCATCACAGGGCCACATAGAGACAAACGAGACAAACAACCATTCACTCTCTCACTCACACATAGGGACAATTTAGAGTTACCAATCAGCCTAACATACATGTTTTTGGTCTGTGGGAGGAAACCGGAGCACCCGGAGAAAACCCACGCATGCACGGAGAGAACATGCAAACTCCACCCAGAAAGGCCCCTGGACCGGGGTTTGAACCAGGGACCTGCTCGCTGAGAGGCAGCAGCTCTACCAGTTGCACCACCGTGCTGCCCCCTATTGAGACCAGTTAGTGATATTATACAGACTATGCATTTCATTAGAAATGTGAAAAGGTAAAAAAAAAAAAAAAGAAATGTGAAAAGGTCACAACGTTAAGTGTAAGTTTTTATATTCCTACTCTGTGTTTATTGAAATAAGCTGCAATTGCTCTTCTGTAAAAGGAGGTAAAATGGTGTTTTTAGAACAGGTGACATTGGATGCTTATTACCGACAGATGTAAAGTGGAGGAGAGGCGTTCCTGTTTATGATGAGTGCAAACAGCATTTTGCTTTTGAGTCTGTGGTTTTGTAAGAAAATAAGGAGGAACAAAGCAAGAGGTCAAAGCATTTGGCACCTCTAAATGGGATAAATATGAATCAAATCACAACTGTAGCCATTAACTGTGAACACACTGTGTTACATTCTAGTTTAATTTTGTTTCTAAATATTATAAATCCTTATTCTGTTGTTTATTCTTTCACCTCAGTTGCTGTCCCTGGTGCTCAGAGAACTGGAGTGGTCCTGAAAACGACCTCAACAGAAACATTTATATTGAACATGATTTGTTGGCTGTTCTTTTTTTACTGCTACAAATCTAGAAAGTTAACGCCAATGTCTGAGGGTGCAGTCATGGACTCTGCTCTTTTTGTTTTTCCTTCTTCTTTTACTTCCCTTCCTTTAGTGTTTGGGTTTAAACCCCCGACTACTAATACTGCCAGTCCATCCACCTGCATGCAGATGTCTGATTACCCCAGCGAGACTTTGACCTAAGCTTTCCTCCACTGAGAGCCAGATTATCTGGTCTGCAAGCTCAGTTGTTCTGCTTTAAGGCTGCTACAAACTGCAATTTTCAGAAAACATTAGCATTGGGGGGGGGGGGGGGGTGTCATGGTAAGAGTTTTGAGAAAAAACAAATCCTATATTGGACCATAAAAGAAGTGTAAACACTGCTGGAACAATTTATGGACAATAAAGCTGGAGAGACATTTTTGATGGCGTAAGCAATTTATGAAAATGATCCTAAAACTGCTGCTATTACCTGCTACCTAGCTAAAGCAACAGGAATGTTGTTTGGAAAACCAAAAACAATCCCTAAAAGTGCAGATTTTTTACATAAAAATGTGAGTGGAATATAATAATGTGTCCGCCTGCTTGTTCCATGACAGAGCCAGCAACTACAGAAGGGAAATCAATGAATGATCTCATTCATGTAAGCAGCCATTTGTCTCAGTTGGAATTATTAATGACTGCAAGTTGATCCTGTGTTCAAGTTGAAACCCTCATCACTGACATAGATAATTATCAGAACAATGAGAAAACTCAGTATATACAAGATTATACTTCAAATTTCTCTGAATGAGGGGATGTCAGGTGACACCCTTGAGGAGGGGGTTATGAGACGAGTCTGTCTGTTCTGTGTTTCCTGCACCTCTGTGTTTTTCCTCATCCTCATGCACAGCTGACCCAAATCCCAAACACCCCAGGTGTTTCTCCTCTCACCTTGTTAGTCTTTGTCTGTTCACTCCCTGGGCATCCAGGCATTACTCCTTCCACGGTGGCATGATCTGTTTCTCCTTCATCTTGTCTTCCTCCAAATAACAAGTTTTTGGCTGCCCTGTCAGTATTTTTGAGAAATAAATATTTTTACTTACCTCTTGGAGTTCCTTGTTTCCAGCCTGCATGTGGGTTCAAGCCTAAACAGCAGCATCATGTCAAGTATAATTTTTGATGCATGCCAAATGTCACTTGTGCTTTTTTGATTTTTACTGCCTGGGTCAATCAGACAACTTCTTACAGGTGCATGTATTTCCCCACCCCTCTCTGTTATTATGGTTTGCCAAAGATTGTCCTTGTCTAGTTAGTGTGATACTTAAATGGAAGGAGCTTTGAAATGCACTGTATATTTTTACCATTATATTCAGACAAGACTTGCAATTTATCCAAGGTGCACCCCACCTTTCGTACGGAGAGCATCAGCTCCCTCACAACTTGGAAAGGAGAAAGAGGCTAAAGAAAATGGATAGATGAATAGATGGGTGGGTGGATGGATGAATGGCAAGACAATTCTGGCAGCGTTGTGGGGGTCCAAAGAAATGTTTAAAAGTGTCATATCTGGCCCATGGATTACTTGGTGAATAGACCTGCTCTTACTGTATGTAAGCAGTCTTAATGAAGGGGACACATGTTAGACTATGTTAAGCTGTGAGATCGTTTGAACAGCACTCTTTTTAAGAATCGTATTACAAGAAAACGACCGACAAACTGAAAATTACAACACTGGATATTTGGCAAAATGTGTTTGTGAGATAAGGGAGTTCAAGAGAAAGATTGTTGAAGACAGATTTACTAGTTAAAAGTCAGACAAACCTGACAAACTCTTACCTAAAGATCCAGCAGCCTTGTACATAAAGAAAACAATAAATGCAAAAAAGTAGTTCTAGCACTTCTGTCTTCATATATCAGCAAAAAAATAATACTAACCAAAGTGAGATCCCCCACAACTTGGGTGGGAGGAGGGAGGAAACAGGACGGAAGGCACAAGACAAGGAACAAAAGACGTAAAAGAAGGACTGGCAGGGGAGAATAACCAAAAGGGAGGAGCAGCCATGCCCAAGGGTGGATGACTGGGAGACCATCCAGAGTGAGGTAGGGACTCGGGTGGCTGGCCAGAAGACCGTCCATTGTTTCTCAGAGGCGATGTCTGCCTGGATCCTTCCCAATTCAGGCCAAAGAGAGGCGATGAGGCCAGCGACCCTGCAATGGGCGATGAGGCCAGAAACCCTGCAATGGGCGATGAGACCAGCAACCCTGCAATGGGCAATGAGACCAGCAACCCTGCAGCGGGCGAAGAGGCCAGCGACCCTGCAGTGGGTGTTGAGGTCAGCGACCCTGCAGTGGGTGTTGAGGTCAGCGACCCTGCAGTGGGTGTTGAGGTCAGCGACCCT
>NC_056513.1:24136428-24147449 GCF_014905685.2 Nematolebias whitei
GTGTTGAGGTCAGCGACCCTGCAGTGGGTGTTGAGGTCAGCGACCCTACAGTGGGTGTTGAGGTCAGCAACCCTGCAGTGGACGATGAGGCCAGCGACCCTGCAGCGGACGATGAGGCCAGCGACCCTGCAGCGGGCGATGAGGCCAGCGACCCTGCAGCGGGCGATGAGGCCAGCGACCCTGCAGCGGACGATGAGGCCAGCGACCCTGCAGCGGGCAATGAGGCCAGCGACCCTGCAGCGGGCAATGAGGCTGGTGGAGCAGCCATTGGCATAGAGGCATCAGGGTCTGTACTTGGTGTGGAAACAGCGAGGTTTTAACTGGTGTGGAAACCAACAAGGTTTTAACTGATGGGGAAACCAGTGAGGTTTTAACTGGTGTGGAAACCAGTGAGGTTTTAACTGGTGTGGAGACCAGTGAGGTTTTAACTGGTATGGAAACCAGTGAGAGGTCTATGTCTCCGACACCCACTGAGAGGCTCGGAGGATTGAAGTAGTGGTCTCTGATGCCTACTGAGACGCAGGAGTATGAGTTGTCTTCCCTGACGCCTACTGACACACTGGAGTGTGCTTTGTTGTGGCTAAACCCTGTGCAGGCACAGGAAGGTGGGTTTGGCTGCATCATCGGTGAAGGTGGGTTCAGCTGTATCGTCGGCTGAGGCTGGCTCAACTGCTTTGTCTGTTGAAGAGGCGTGACTGCTGCAGGGACAGCAGGAGGCGTGGCTGGATTCGCCTCCTATACAGCGAGAGAGCCTGATCACCCTTCTGGCAAGCGGGCTCAGGTGCCCCCCTGCAAAATTTTCCTTCGCTCTTCATGCATACCAGAAGGCTCAGGTAGAGAAAGGAGCTGGAGCTTGGTAGACCCAGACTGGTTTTGCTTTTGGCTCCTCTTGCAGCAGCGATGAGAAGGGAGGCCGTCTGCAGAAGGATTCACTCCCACAGACAAATCAGTTGATGAACCAGGCTGGTTGATGACGGGAGTGACGGGCGGCTGTAGGGAGGAGTGCAGCCTCTTCTCCTCCTTCACCTCCATGTCAAACATGTCCCACATCCCTGATATGTTAATTAGCACAGGTAGCCGGACAAACTCACTGACGACATCTTGTGTAACCATCCACATCTCCCAGGAGTTACTGGAGGTGGCCAACATGTTGAGGTAAGCACACAGAACCTTCTGGTTGCTGATCTTTGGGGGTGAGATCGGTGAGAAGCTGACAACCTGCTGGGTTCTTGTTTTGATTCAGGCATTCTGACATGACACTGGTGTTTAGACTTGAACCCACGTGCTGGCTGGAAATAAGGAACTCCAAGAAATAGTACGTAAAAATGTTTATTTCTCAAAAATAACAAAATTGCTAACATGGCAGCCAAAAACACTATTTGGAGGAAGACAATACAAATGAAAGCAAATCATGCCATGGAAGGAGTCATGCCTGGATGCCCAGGGAGTGAACAGACACGGAATAAATACAGACACGAAGGAGGTGAGAGGAGAAACACCTGGGGTGATTGGGATTTGGATCAGCTGTGTATGAAGATGAGGAAAAACACAGAGGTGCAGGAAACAGAGAACAGACAGACTTGTCTCAATGCCTCCATCTTATTTAATCATGTATCCAACATTCAGCAATATTTCTTTACACTGTTCCATGTTTAAGGGCCCCACTACCAAAAAAATACCTCTTTTTTTTGTGCACTTACTCCCATCTCAAACATCTGGGCATTTATACATTTTCCAAAATGTATATATTCTGGGCAAATTGACTTAAGATTGGATCTAAGGACAAACTTCCTTTTTGTTTACTTTGTCAGCATTTGATGAGTATTGCAGTGTTTGAAGAATACAATGTGGAAAAAACGGGTTTTCTTTTTAGAGGAATTGTAAGAACAGGAGATTAAAGCACAGAATCCTTGCATCTTTCACTAAATTGGACATTACCCAAACAAAAGCAATCACTTACAATATATTGTACATGGCCCCCAGTAATTTTTAGACATGGCCTTCTTGCAACTGAAGTTGAACAGCCCTGCGTTAGAGGCTTGTCACACAATGTGGCTTGCACTGAATTCATGAATACTTGATGATTCAGAAGAACTAAAAGTCACATGTTAGATGACCTCTAAACATCTTGGTCACATTGCGCTTATTCATTTGTTGATCTTTCAGGTTCTTGTTTTCCTGTGGAATTAACTTTTATACCAAAGAGAGATTAATCTAACAAGACTTTGTTGCAAAGTATGTTTTTGTTTTTGTCACAAGGACTGAATATGAATAACAGAGACACACTAGAATCAATTCAGTGCTATCATTTACTGTGAATGGAAATTCAAGAAGTATCAAGAACACTGGAGAGCAAGGCGATGGGTCAGATCCAGAGTACTGCAGCACATGATTGATCAGTATCCGACATTTTTCAGACAGGTCATCTGAACAGTTTCTTTTTTTTTAATGCTGAAACATTTCACCTTCCTTCCAGAAGGCTTCATCAGTCAAGGAAACACACAACACAGAACTGATTCTTCCCCCAACAGCTTACTCCAAAGTGGAACAAACCAGTTATTACCAACATAACTGGTTTGTTCCACTTTGGAGTAAACTGTTGGGGGAAGAATCAGTTTTGTTGTGTGTTTCCTTGACTGATGAAGCCTTCTGGATTGAAGGCCAAACATTTCTGCACAAAAAAAGAAACTGTTCAGATGACCTGTCTGAAAAATGTTGGATTTTATACCAGGATTATTGAGCATGGACTTTTGTCGTTAGTACACATGGATGTTTCCAGAGTTTTGCAAGGGTGTCCAGGGATCAGGTTAGTCTCAGGAGGCACACGGAATATCACGTCTAGAGATTTCACAAAGGCTAGAAGCACAACCCATAGGCAAGGTAATGCTCCAGCGTCGAAGGGAAGTCATCAGATGCCATTTACGCACCTGGAGCCTCATTAGGGGTATTGCTTGCAGGTGTGGTTGTATGGCGCCATCTAGTGACCTCAGTGTTGGATAAAATGTAAATGTTATCATTTAAAACAGTTTTTAGACTCCGCATCATTTAATTAAACTCCAGTCGTGTGAACTAAAGAAAAGCCATTTGTCTTGTTCAAAAGTGTTCACGTGCAGTCAGACCAAGACCTTGGGTTTTTAAACAACCATGATGTTATTCAGATCTGACCTCGTTACTCCAACTATCCTGTTTTGTAATCAAGCTGTCTGTTTAGTAATCTTTTCTGGCTCCGCTGCGTCGGAGAAAATCTGTATCTGTTGATTTTGCCTGATGCTCACTCCTCCTGCCTCACAATAAAACACGAGCTCTCCCGTCGAACGGCGGACTTCACCTTGACGTTTGGTCAGGTTACGAACTCCCCCCTCTGCAGAGGGCTCATTCAAAATTCTTATACTCTGTCTTGTGTGTGAATTCTTTAAAGGTGATACGAGGGAAAAAATCCCTAACACTCAGGACAGAACGTGGAGGAGGAACTCCCACAGTTTTGTGCTAGCATTCGTATATGTAGATATAGTGTTTAATTTTGAGGAGGAGGGTGAAATAATCAATAAATAATCTAATAATAACCAACTACTGGTAATCTAAAGACTATTTTTGCTTGAAATGTCCATCTACATACCAGTCAAACAATTAGTAAATATAAAATGTTGAATAATAGGTACTAAAATGTGGGGTAGATACAGGTTCTGGTTTGGATTTGAACCTAAGAGTTTATTGATAAAGATGTGTTCTTATTATGTGAAAGAGTTCATGTCACTCAGACTATTTCACTATAGCTACTCAGAATCAGAATCAGAATCAGAATCAAAATCAGTTTATTATTGCCATGTCAATGAACGAGGTTCACAAACTAGGAATTTGCTTCGACATAAAGTGCGAATAGTAATAAAGTAAAATAAAGTAAAAATAAGTAAAAATGAAGTAAAAATGAGAACATTACATAAGACATAAGACCTGTGTACACCCACAAATAAAGTAAAATTAAAAACATAACATAACCATATGTACACCCATACAATAGAAAACAATAAAAAAAAAGCTTAGAAAACAGTACAGATGGAGTATTCAATTATAATACAGATGTAATGTGACCAAAGCAGAAGTTATGAGGTAGCGTTATGAGTGTTCAGGAGTCCAACAGCAGAGGGGAAGAAACTGTTCTTATGGCGGGAGGTTCTGGTCTGAATGGACCGAAGCCTCCTGCCTGAGGGGAGTGGTCCGAACAGTCCGTGTGCAGGGTGAGCAGGGTCAGCTGTGATCCGACCTGCTCGCCTCACAGTCCTGGAGACGTACAGGTCGTGGAGGGATGGAAGGCTGCAGCCGATCACCTTCTCAGCTGAGCGCACAACGCGCTGCAGTCTCAGTCTGTCCCTGGCAGTGGCCCCGGCGTACCACACCGTGATGGAGGAGCTGAGGATGGACTCGATGATGGCTGTGTAGAACTGCACCATCAGCTTGGCCGGCAGCTTGGCCTTCTTCAGCTATTGCAGGAAGTACAGTCTCTGCTGGGCCTTCTTGATGAGGGAGCTGATGGTCGGCTCCCACTTGAGGTCCTGGGTGATGGTGGTGCCGAGGAACCGATAAGAATTTGCAGTGGCGATGGGGGTATCATTACAGGTGAGGGGGGGCAGAGGGGCTGTGGCTTTCCTGAAATCCACAATCATTTCCACTGTCTTCTGGGCATTGAGTTCCAGGTTGTTGCTGCTGCACCAGGTCACCAGCCAGTCCACCTCCCTCCTGTATGCAGACTCATCACCGTCCGAGATGAGCCCGATGAGGGTGGTGTCATCTGCAAACTTAATAAGTTTCACAGAGTCATGGCTGGAGGTGCAGCAGTTGGTGTACAGGGAGAAAGGCAGGGGGGAAAGCACACAGCCCTGTGGAGATCCTGTGCTTATAGTCCGAGTGTCCGAGACAGCTCTCCCCAGCCGCACGCACTGACTCCGGTCTGTCAGGAAGTCTGTGATCCACCTGCAGGTGGAGTCAGGTACATGGAGCAGGGAGAGCTTGTCTTGGAGCAGAGCAGGGAGGATGGTGTTAAATGCGGAGCTGAAGTCCACGAACAGGATCCTGACGTAGGTTCCTGGGGAGTCCAGGTGCTGCAGGATGAAGTGAAGAGCCAGGTTTATTGCGTCATCTGCAGACCTGTTGGCCCTGTAGGCAAACTGCAGGGGGTCCAGGAGGGGGTTGGTGATGGACTTGAGGTGAGATGAAACCAAGCGTTCAAAGGTTTTCATGACTACAGACGTGAGAGCTACAGGTCTGTAGTCATTTGGTCCTGTGACACGTGGCTTCTTGGGGACAGGGACGATGATGGAGGACTTGAAACAGGCTGGGACGTGGCATGACTCCAGAGGAGTTGAAGATCCCTGTGAAGACCGAAGCCAACTCTCCAGCACAATGTCTCAGCGTGGAGGGTGACACAAGGTCTGGGCCTGCAGCCTTATGTGTATTCAGTCTTTTAAAAAGCCTCCTTACTTCATCCTCTTGTACAGAGAGCTGCTTTTGAAAAGCTACCTAAAAACATTTCCTGGAAACTCTTATTTCACTTTAGTTCATCCATGAAAAGAGGCATCAAGCTGTGAAAACTTCTCTTAACAGTTAGGAGCTTATTTTCTGCTCTCTGTGAAGAGCGAGTTTTCAGTAGAGGTTTTGCTCATATCTAAAAAGAGGAAAAGGCAGTTTGTGTGCACAAAAAATTTGCTTTTACTTGCAGAAAAATATTTAACTCTGATTGTAAAATGTAACTTTGGGGCTTATTCTTGGTTTATATGAAGTTGTGGAAAAGATCAGGAAAAATAGAGTAAGGAAAAAAGTTGTATCAAATCTGAAGCTTCTAATTAGTTCCTAAATTAGCCAGCTGTGATTTTATATTTAATTAAAACAAATACAAATTGAAGGTCTATTGATTTAAAGTTCCAAAACCTTGGAATCTCATCAATGTTTTACAAAAAGAAATTCTTCTAGCATCATTTTTGCTGCTGCGATTCACTTAAAGCCCTAAAACAAAATGTGAAATTTGCTGATTGTTTTCTAGATAAAACTAAAATGAAAGCAGGGCAACCTTAAATAAACTTCTAATAGATAAATGTCCACTCAGCCTGAAAGTTACAATTTTGTCTCACACGACTCGAGTCAAAGCAGACCATCCATCACGCGGAGTGAATCAGCACTCATTCTGTGCTCAGCTGAAACAAGCTGACTTGATTGCATTCGTCAATATCTTCCTCCGCAGCTGCACTTCTCTGATAAATGTGACGTGACGCAAAGCAAGCCCAAATAATATTTTAAAAATCCTGCTTCAAAGAGCCATTCAACATGAATTTCTGGTTGGCGTGTTGTGTAATGGCTTTTTGAGAGCTATAGATTCACTCATCCGGCCTGAGGTGTTATCAAAATGAAGACTCGACTTAAATGAGTCAAAACGAGAAAGTGAAATGGTGAAATTTTAGGTAAGTGTTCTAGTTTCATCCATTCATATCACGAGGATCTTTACATTCACAATGCAGTAAATGCAAAGTTGTCTAACCACTTTTTGTTATGATTCTTTCAAACTACATTCTGTGACATTCTCTCTACATTCACTGTACCTTGTATATGCTTCCATTAGGAATAGTTATTAAACAAAATGAAATAAATTTTCATTGTTATGCTGATGATACACAGTTATATTTGTCCATGAAAACCAATGAATCTGATCAATTACTTAGACTACAAGCATGTCTTAAAGACATAAAAACCTGGATGACCCTAATTTTTCTGCCTTTGAACACAGACAAGACTGAGGTTTTGGTTTTTGGATGACCATCTTAGGGATACATTTTTTAGTCTTTCTCCCTCCTCAGATGGCATTAATCTGGCCTCCAGCTCTGAGGTTAAAAATATTGGTGGTATTTTTGATCAGGACATGTCTTTTATCCCCCACATTAAAAACATTACTAGAACCACCTTCTTCCACCTGCGTAATATCACTAAAATTAGAAACATCTAAAAATGATGCAGAAAAACTGGTCCATGCATTTGTCTCATCTAGACTGGACTATTGCAATGGTTTATTATCTGGGTGTCCAAATACTTCTTTAAAACATCTTCAGTTGATCCAAAATGCTGCTGCCAGAGTTTTAACTGGTGTAGTGAACTAGACCTAAGGTCAAGACCTTGACCTTAAGAACCATTTGGGACAGAACTGTCATTTCATTGATTTGAATCCAGAAATACAGGTTGACCCATCCTGAGACTTTCTTTCTTGAATTAATCAAGTGGAAAAAGACAATTCTCTATGATCATTACTATTTTACAAATGTTTTGATAATCAAATTGTGTTAGTTCAAACAATGTTTACATGTTGAAGTGAACTAATCATTTTAATCAACTGTGAAACAGTAATAACGATTTTTAATCCTCATTCAAAGAAGAAATCAGGTTAATGATGCATTGTCTGATTTTCTGTCTTCAATGAGCGAAGTTGTAAGTGTGTCGAAGTTCAAGTTTCGGTCAACTGAAAGTTTACTGAAAAGAAATGTCATGTTTAACTTTTACAGCAAGATACTAGGAGAGGTGGCTCCTCGAAGTCTGAATTCTCCATAACAATCTTTCTGTCTGTTCTTAAACAATCTTAATCTTTTCCTTGACTTTTCATAACACCTTACATCACAAAACACACCTCTGTTTTGGTCCATCGACCAATCAGAAACTCTCAAATGAACCGGAAGTGACCCTTCTTTAAATGTTGACACTTCCTAGTTCAACGCAGTTCAGCTCAGTCTTGAAGCTGCAGTAAGCTCAGTCTTGAAGATGGAGTAGCAGTTCTGAAACTCAGCAGTTCCAGAGTTCATGAAGGCTGGAATTCAGGATGCTGATGAAAGAAAAATCAAGCTGAACCAGAGAAGATTCTGGGAATTATGAAAGTCTGTATTGGATGACGTCCACACGACTCTCGAGGTTTAGCTGTTCTCACGGAGACGCTGAAAGAGTTGAAAGGAGAGCTCTACACCAACGCTGAAACTATCTTCAGAAAAGGTAAAAGTTCGATCTCAACCAAGCGTACCGTTGGGCCAAGCTGGAAAAGAAGGAGCGTGTTGGTTCTGGTTAGGACAGACAAATTCCCTCATATATCTTTCTCAAGATAAACTTCATCTTTCCATCTTTAAAATTCTCCTATCTGCTAAAAATCATTACAGATATTTTTAGAAATGTCTGAAGCAAAGTTTCACCACCGCCGTGTGGTACACGTCTGTTCTTCTGGAAGTGAGAACAATCGCCGCATTGTTCACTCCTGTAAAACTGATTAATAAGCTGTCGTTATTTTCAATTCTTGCCAATTAATGTAAATGTGTGATGTGTTAAACTTGATTCTGTTAATAAATGACCCACTGTCGTGGTGAGTCAAAGATAATTAACGTCTCACGTCCACATTTTATTAGATTCAATGCACGTACATTATACAGTCCAGAAAAATGAAAGAATCCGTTTTAACAGTATGAATATATCTCATGCATATGTTCTACTACACTGGAGTTAGTGGGAGAGATCATATCTCTCCAGTTTTAGCTTCTCTAAACTCCATTGGCTCCCTGTCAAACCCAGAATTTAATTCAAAATCTTACTTCTAATCTACAAAGCCCTCAACAACCTAGCTCCGTCTTATATTGGAGATCTTATTGTTCCATATTTTCCTAACAGAGCACTTCTTTCTCAGACTGCAGGCTTACTCGTGGATCCTAGCGTTTCCAAAAGCAGAATAGGAGGAAGATCTTTCAGTTCTCAGGCTCCTCTCTTGTGGAACCAACTTCCAGTTTCTGTCTGTGAGGCTGACACATTGTCCAGTTTTAAGACTGGGATTAAGACTTTCCTTTTTGATAAATCCTATAGTTAGGGATGGCTTGTTATGCTGCCATGGGCTTAGACTACTAGAGGATAAATTGACCTCATTTCCTTAAATGTGTTGTTAAAACTGAATATTTTTCATTTGATATTATTTCTATTTTAAAGTGATTTTTGACCTGCCATTGTGTATCTGTTCCTCTCAAACCCAGCCGGTTGAAGCAGATGGTCGCTTGTCCTGAGTCTGGTTCTGCTAAAGGTTTCTTCCTCATGAGGGAGTTTTTCCTTTCCACTGTCGCCTTCATGCTTGCTCAAGATGAGAGTTCTGTGATGAAGCTAAATTCAAATCAGTCTGCTCCTCAGATAAATAATGTTACATTATTATTTTATATATGGATGTTTCTATTCAGCACCCTGAGATGACTTCTGTTGTGACTTGGTGATATATAAATAAACTGAACTGAAATTTACGACTGCCACAGTTTTGACAAGTGAAATGATGTCCACTCTGTTCGAGCATCAATAAAACTCAGCCTCTCATTTTGGTTGAATTATATTTTGTGTCTCTAACTGTCCACAAATCATGAGGATCCTTTTTTAATAAAGTCAGCAATCCTGAAAGAGCTCAATATTTTCTTGTCATTTGTACCATGCTTTGTTAGTTTAGTATGAACCCAAAGGTCAGCACTGTCAACACAGATTGTGGGTTTTCATCAGTAAATTCAATCAAAAAGCGAGGATTTTTCACGTTTTCTTATCACAAAGGAACTGATTGTGACAGTGGCACACAACCAAATTAAAACCTCAGTCTCTTTCTTTCATTCAGGGAGATTTATTTGTCTCGCTCTTGTCCTCATTGTAGGTCAGCGTGTTCTGACTGAAGGACCAGCCTCAGTCAATAACTCGGCCTGAGATCAGTGCTTTATTTTTTATTTTTTTTGTTTAATAACCATATTATGTTATTGTGATGGAAATATATTATTTATTGATCTGCTTCCTGATTCATTCAGAATTTTACTATAGTAATAACTTTAATTTTAACCTCTTTGTTAAAACCAGGTCTCTCTTGTAAATGAGTCCCAGAGGCTCAATGGTATTAACCTGTATGAATAAAAGGTTGAAATAACAATTATTATTTTAATACTTTAAGATCATTGTGAATGCTACTCACTTATCATGACGGAGGAGTTTGTGCGCCTGAATGATGCTAGAAGCTACGATGCTCAAACAGAGGACGTTCTCTCTACCTAATCAGCAGACAAAATGCAACATTGACTCTGTTTATGAATCATTTCTAAACATAAAAGCTGTAGCATTTTTATAGGACAGTAAAGCCTACAGAGGTGACACCTCCATTCTGCGGACACTGACTCAAATCTCATCTTAGGTTTCTGGGCTGGACCCAAGATGGGACTGCCTTTTCTGCAGCACATTGTTATTTATGATATTGATCCGTGAGTACGACAACGTCAACAAAATTACCATCTTATGTGTCTTAATACCACAAGATTTCATCGTGACTTGCATAAATGTGCAATGGCATGCGCACAAATGCTATGCTTATATTTACTGTTTGGTTAGGTGTAGGTGCAAACATGAAAGAGTTTAAGTTTAGGCAACTCAAACACTTTTTTATGGGTATTTAAAACACGGATTAAAAACATGCATCACAGGCATGAACAGTGAAGTGATATTCAGATAATATACAGAATGACAGGATAATGAATCCTCAAAAAACTGCAGCACGAGACAAGTTTTGTTCCAGAAACTTTGGGCAGCTTCAATCATTTGTGCCAGTTCTTTACTGCAGCAACACACCCATTTTAAAAAGTATCGAAGTTACGTAAAGATCATAGGGGAGATTTATATGAATGCGAAAACAAATCTATTTCAAAGTTTCTTGTTATTTCTGGATTAAAATCACTATCCATGCCAAAGTTTTAAACAAAGATCCTGAGTATGTGTTAGGGATGAGCCTTGGCTACTACCACCAGCTCAGTATCTGTAAAACTGTCTGAGTCATGTTTGGGGGTTTGCTAAGGTTGATAGTTGTGGCAGCCATCTTGAATCCGGTTGACTCCAAAAGTTAATTAGTTGTAGACATCCATCTAATGCAGGGGTTCTCAAACTTTTTGGGTTCAAGGACCCCTTACATGAAACAGATCAGCAGCAACGTGAAACAAATCAGCAGCAACATGAAA
>NC_056513.1:24147459-24148597 GCF_014905685.2 Nematolebias whitei
TGAAACAGATCAGCAGCAACGTGAAACAAATCAGCAGCAACATGAAACAGATCAGCAGCAACATGATGTGATTTTTCACAGTGATTATTCTGGTTAGAGATTCATGAGTCTAACAGCCTCAGGGTAGAAGCTGTTCCTCAGTCTAGTGGTTCTACACTTAATGCACCTCAACATCCTTCCTGAGGGGAGTGGGGCAAAAAGTGTGTGTGCTGGGTGAGTGGGGTCCTTTATGATGCAGGTGGCCCTCTTCCTGCATCTGGAGGTGTAGATGTCTGTGATGGTGGGGAGACTGACTCCAACAGTCTTCTGTGCAGCCTTCACCACTCTCTGCAAAGCTTTTCTTTCTGCAGCTGTGCAGCCTCCATGCCACGTTGATGTTGGAGCACAGGATGCTCTCCACTAATAGTATTAATAGTCTCCATTAATAGTGTTAATACAATGTTTATACTTTAAAAAATGGGGTATTTTTCATTCAAGACACATTTAATTAAGACAATTTTTAATTTCAACTCACAAAAATGACAGTTTTGAGAAAATGAACAGTATCAAAAACCACTTTAAAGCTTTACCTATTCACATTATGAACACAATATATGTATTGCCACTTCTTCAAATTATTAGAGAAAACTCTACATAAAACTGAAGAGAATCCGAACAGCAGTAGTCATATCAAGTAACAGCGCTTAATTTGTAAATGTGATTTATCCATTCAACTTTTATTTAGACAGGTAAATCCCATTGAGCCTCAAGGACTCATTTACAAGAGAGACCTGATTTCAACAAAGAATGATGACAACAATGGACAACAGCGACAAAAATAGACAGTTATAAAAAAGGCATACAGATTTTTATTTTGTTTTACAAATAAGATGGCAAAAAGAGTAACAAAAACAGCTAGATTCTAAGGTGAATGTAGAAAACTAAAAACAGGAACATGTCTGCATTGGTCCCTGCCAGGAGTCCAACAGATTCTTAAAGCCACTTAGAGAGGTCAAGGTCGAGAGCTTCAGATCTTTTTGTAAGATATTCCAGGAAACAGGAGCGGAGTAGGAGAAGGCCCTTTTGCCAAGTTCAGTCCTCACTGAGGGAACACTGCAGGTAATAATGTCCTGAGAGCGCACGCTGTAGCTGCACTCAC
>NC_056513.1:24158597-24172053 GCF_014905685.2 Nematolebias whitei
AATCTTAAAAAGTTAAGTCTGGTCCTCTGGACATTCAAAAAACAAAACAAAACAAAAATTTAGTTAAAATTTAAAAAGTCTACATTTTTTTGTTTTGTTTAGTTTTTTGATTGTCCAGAGAGACTTAACTTTTTTAGATTTTTCTACCTGGATTATGGAGCATGCATCAGGATATTTTGAATTACATTTGACTAATTGAACTCAAACTGACCCATGTCTGCTACTTATGCAGGAGATAATATCACAAATCAATCATTTTGTAAGTTTGATTGTCACATTTGAACATAAATCAAATTTCAGTATTTTATTTTTTTTTTTTACCTTCCTTCATTTTGTAGATTCACAAGTGTCAATATTTGGCCATTTTAAGTTGCGTTCTTTGGTTTTCTTTTAAGAAAAGGTAAAAAGCAACTGTCTTCATTTAGACACAATGAATGATATCAACTTTTAAGTTATCTAAGAAATCCAGTAATTTCTTTAGGACACATATTTGGTCTAAAGCCTAATATGTGCTTATGTCATAGTTGTGTTTTAAATCTTATCTATGAATGTCCAAACTCATAAGCTTCCTAAAATACCTATTATTTTAAGATTTAACTACCGGTAGTTCGTGTATTCTACATCGGTCTTTCTCATTTGTAAACTTCATCATATGAATAATTTCAGAAGATAAGTGCTGACCTTCTGTATCTGTCAGCCACAGCCCGTATGCTTTATGACTCAAATTTTAGCAGGTAGTTGCTGGAGCAGTCTTCACATGAACAGCCAAGGGACGCAGTTTCATGAGAAAAGAAGGAGGGAGAATTGAAAGAGCCCAGGAGGAGAAAATATATGGACGTGCAAGCATCATGGAAGGGGAGGTGGAGCAAGAAATCAAACAAACGGTGACAGAGAAAAGCCCAGTGGCACCTCAAGATTCACGTCTCCATAATCCACTCATACTTCCACCAGTCTTCATTCATGTCACGTGGAGAAAATATGAGCTGCATGACGAGCGGGTCACACTCTGTTTGTTTGAGCCCTCCGTGTTTACAGCCTGAGCTGGGAGCAAAAGATGGCAAGCGCCTGAGGACATGCATCTGTGAGTGTGTCTGGGTTTTCAAAGGCGTCGCAGTCGATCCAAATGTATTTCTATTATTATTTTTAAAGTAGCTGCTTGAAGGTAACAGCTCAGTTTTAAAGTTAGATTGATCAAAACACAACAACATATAGAAGATAGAAGAATGTCAGTGAGGTTAAGACAATAAGGCCTGTGTATGTGTTGCAGAATAAGTTTACAGCGACATCTAGTGGTGAGTCATCTTTAAAGCTGCACTCCATTCACATCAGCTCTAAAATCCTGAGATGAGTGATCTAATAATAGTCTAAAAACAAAACAGAATTGTCTTGAGGGAAATGACTCGAGTTGAGTTATTCCCTATTTGTTCAAGGCAAGCTGAGGAGTTATCTATCGTAGGTAGGATATTTACTGTCCACAACCCTTCAACAGACATTCACTTCAAGAGATCTGAAATCTTTAAATTTAGTGACATGAAATCATTAGAGAAAATGAGCTTATCGTGTGGATGTTCATGAAGCGTTCACACTATTGTGATTTATTTTTCTTCCGTACATTTTTCAGCATCTTTCTCGTTCCACACTTTTTGTGCTGTTTCAACAAATCATAAATCAAAACGTTCAGCTCGTTCAAGAGACTTTTGGTATTGGTGCAGCTTTAGCTTTTTGAAATATTTAGCCTTTTCTGACACTTTTTTTCCCCTCATAGAAAATGAACTGAGCTCATTTTACCTCCTTCATATCTTTAGATGTGTTTACAACTATTACTGCTCCTTTCACATTTTGCTCTAGTTCAGCTTCTTTCAGCTTCATTGTGCAGATTTAAACTTTTGTTTAGCTACTTTCAGCTAATTTCAGCTGTTTTTTCATATGCTCTGTGCTACTTTCAGTTTCTTTCTGCTAACTATAACATTTTTGTGCTTCTTTCTACTAATTTCAGCTTGTTAGGTTCCTTTCAACTTATTTCTGCAAGATTCAGCTTTTTCCATTTCAGCTACTATTTAGTTGTTTTATGCATTTTTTTTCCAGCTAATTCTATATTTTTTGCACTTATTTAAACTTTTAATTCAACAAAAATGTACTCTCCCCACCTCCTTCTGGCTTCTTTCTGGGTTTTTTAGCTGCCTTCAGCTTATTTTTTTTGCTAAATTCAGCTTTTTTCTGATAATTTCCACCTTTTTGCGCTCATTTCTGCTTCTTTCAGCCTAATTAGGCAAAATTATATTCTTTCTGCTTTCTTTTACTAATTTCAGCTTGTTCTACCTTGTCAGCTACACTTTTTTTATATACTTTTAGCTTATTTAATTTGTTTTCAGATAAATTCAAGTTCTTCAGGGTGATTTATGTTACTTTCAACATAATTAACTTCTTTATGGTAATTTCAGTTTGTTATGCTCCTTTCAGTTTTATTTTTTCTGCTAGTTTCAGCTTTTTAAGCTGATTTTAGCCTTTTCAGCTAATTACACTTTTTTTTAGCTCATGTCGGCTAGTTCCTCTTCCTTCTGGTAGTTTAAGCTTCTTTCTGCGTTTTCAGCTTCTTCTTTTTTTACTATTTTCAGTCGTTTTTAGCTAATTTCCTACTTTTTGTGCTCATTTCTGTTCATTTATACCTAATGCCGCCAAAATGTAGTCTGCTTTTTTCTGCTAACTAAGGCTTGTTCTTTCGTTTCAGCTATTCAGCTTTTGTTTTTAATCTAATTTCAGCTGTTTTTCAGCAAGTTCTTCAGCAATAAGCATTCACACAGCAGTTTTGCAGTAAATGCTATTTCTCTAGTTTATTTAAAATCATTTCGCCTGCCACCTGTCCTGCCAAGCGAGTTATGAGTTTTAAACTAAAATCAACTTGTTTTGAAAAACAACAGAATTAAAGCTGTTTTGGTCTCATGATTTTCGAGCTCTCATAAAATGTGTTAGTGCTTGAAGTCTGTGTTGTGGATGACTTTCAGCAACTGTCACATCAAACTTTAGCTCTATAGCTGCAAATGTGACTATGTTATAGTCATTTTAGTGTTGGCTAAAGCTGGTTAGCTGTGGTGGCCATCTTGAATTGGGTCAACTCTCTAAGTTGACTCGTAGATGTATACTTAATGATAACTTTTTGAGAGTTTTAGACAGATAGACAAGGTTGACCAGTAAAGACAAAGTTTTAAACAAAGATGTTGTCCAATGTGTAGCTCTTAGATTATGTGTTGTGAATCCGTTTCAGCTACTACCACACTAGATTTTAGCTCCGTCCCTGTAAAACAGGCTGAGTTAGAGCCACGTGTTGTATTTTCTAAGGTCATTTGAATGAACATCCAAAAATTGTTCTGCATCTTTTATTAGAATTTGTCCAGTGGCTCATGAGATAAATCATGTGCACACAGACACAGGCAAAAACATGATTGCCCTTCACCGTTTGAGAGTGACATAATTAGATCCCGATATTTAAACACTTTTTATCAGATTTGTGTCTTGCATTAAAAATGAACAACACACACAACTACAGTTGTCTGAACAAACATGTTAATGCTGAATATAAATAGATGGATTCTGTGTGTGTTGGGGGGGGGGGTGTCCCTCGGGCTGCTTATCGGTGTCAGAGGAAAGCGTTGCACTGTGAGGGCAGCTGATGTGTGGATGAGTGTGTGTTTGAGAAGAGACGCTGCTCTTCTCACGCTAAGATGACTCACTGGTGACAACAGACACTCCGTACTTTTTTTTTCTTCTTATCATTTATCGTTGATTTGCTCTCATCTAGATTAAACAGTAATTTTATTTTAAAGATCGCAATAAAAAATAAATAAAAAACAGGTTTGACCCCACATAAAGAACGAGGCCTGCTGCCATACAGTCATACAATTCAATAGAAATATTAGATCCATGAGATTTCTTTGTTCCTCTTGGATGAACATCACATCCTAATGGCTGAACACACCGCTTCCATGAAAGAGAACTAAACAGTGTGAGTACTTGTGTTTAGTCCTTATTGGTCATAATTCACACTGTCTGCGCTGATTCAAATGCATCGCCTTGCTAAATGCTGGTGAAGATTCTCGGCCCTGTACACACGTAGCCTGGTGTTTGAAAAAACGAATATCTGCGCAAAAAAATATCGCCGTACATACATGTTCGGATAGAGAAAATGATCGTCTACATGAACCCGGTGATGTTCACCACAGATCGTTGTAAAGAATATGCCCAACCCATAGGAGGCAGTGTAGTGCAAAGGTGAAACGTATATCAGCCAATCACAACCCTTCAAAGCAACCACAACTTCCTGTTAGTATTGAATCATGGCGCCTGGAGGTTCGTTTGTGTGGACAGACCGCGAGGTTGAACTACTATTAAATACCGTGTTGGAGTACAAAGTTAATAAAACTCAGGAAAATGTCGACTGGGAATCCTGTCAGAACAAGTATGTTGATATTTTAGCGCTTTTTTTAGAGCATTACCCAACGGAGTAATTTTCCCTCCGAATGAATGGGCAAACAAAAACAATTGTCGCACATGTGACGTCAGCGCCGCGCTGCACCATCTGTCGCAGACATAATGCGCATATCTCCGGTTCCGAAAGTCCACACGCAAACCCGAAAGAGGAGATTTCTCAAATCTCCACTTTGGTCGGAGTTTTTGTTATTATTCGTTTATAGTTACATCAACCGGAGTTCACGTGTGGATGAAAGGCCACACCGCATGATAAACTATTCGGTTTTCCTGATATCCGGCTACGTGTGTACAGGGTCTCAGTCATCCAGGACATGATGAATTCAAAAAGCGTTCAATACAAAGAGGGGGGTGAAGGAAGCAATTTATGTAAAAAGAGAAAAGCCGTCTCTTAACAGAGGAGGAGGCCTCAGATTTCCACTTTCAAAAACATATAATGCAAATTTAAGACAGATCCCCAGCCGGTTTTCACACCTGATGGGAACAGAGGGGCCTCGACTGTGAATTAGAGGAACAAAGACTGTTTAGGTTTTTAGGTGTGAACTGCCAATCTACATATGTGTGTGTGTGTGTGTGTGTGTGTGTGTGTCTTATGTGTGTGTGTGTGTCTTATCTCACTCAGCCTTATAACCTGTATCTCTCACTCTCTGCTCTTTGAATTGAGAAAGCTCCTCGGATGAGGAGCGAAACGTCTTCTGTTACAAATAAAGTCCAGTTGTTTTTGTATTGAATGTTTTTTAAATTGCCTTGCTATCTGCAAAGGATAATTTGTGTGTGCTGTTTTAGATCACGCAGTTGCTTTTCCTTGGTCACAGGATCACTTGTAAATGTATTGTTCTCTTTAAAAATCTGTCCAGACAACGGTACAGACAAAAGAACACACAGAAACTAAGACACCAGCACAGTTTTTGGGTGCTAATAAGAAGGTAAAAAAAAAACTTGTTTAGGAATCTATAGATCAGAGGACATGTATGATCATTATAGTGTATGCGTGTGTGTGGGGGGGGGCAGTATGTGGGATCATGTCACTGGTGGGAACACATTTGCTGGTGTTGGACTGATGCGACACACCTCAGCTGATAAAATACGACACTATCACATTGAGTCTAATGGAGTGGCGTCAGCTCCTCACATCCTGACAGATTCATGTGCTGCCATAGTTGAAGCAGGATTATCAGTCCACACTCTCTCTCTCTCTCACACACACACACACACAGACATCCTTTTTTTAGGGATGTGTTTGTGTCTGGAAGCCAACAGTGTGCCAAACCTCACACTGATTTTCCCCTGTCAAAACACTTCTAAAGATTAGTAACCTTAATGTTCATCATTCCAACACCACATGTTGGCATTAGTTTATTCCGTTTATCTTCACGAGGCTGCTCATTTAAATGTTTTTAAAATGGCTACATATTAAGGATGTTATAACAACTGATAATCAGCTCTTATTCGCATCATAAACACTTCGAAGGCCTCAGTAACTTTCTATATTGTCAAGAAAGCATGATCCAAGCTAACGGCCTGTTTTTAAATAGTAAATCAGCAGTCTGTGAACGACTGCCGAGTCACTTTTATCCGTGCAATAATTCTTAACAATAAAGCAAGTAAAAGTCTAAAATGTATTGAAGATAAATGAAGTTATTGCGTATCACCTCTTTTCATGACTGAGATCATCAAATGTTGAGAAATAACAGACGTTTGCTGTTTTGGTCAAACCTTATGTAATATCACAAGCTGCCCCTTGTTGAGTATTTGTTCAACAGTTTAGTACCACACCAAATTTTAGCTCAATCTGTAAAATTAAGTGAGTTATAGTCATTTTTGGGTTGGCTAATGTTAACTACCTGTGATAACCAACTTGGACTGGGTTGACCAAACGTTAATCCGTTGTAGATGCACGTTTAATGATTACTTTCTGAAGGTTTCATTAAAATCTATTCAGTGGTTTAGGACAGATTTTGCTCACAGTCACATTCACTAAAAGAGTCAGAAACATTAACGCCTTTCTTTGCCTTTCAGTGTTGGGTGCATTGCACCATTAGCAATTTGGAGAAATGAGTTTAATGAAGGAACACCAATCAACACTGGTGATGTGAAAGTTTCAGTCCCAATTTAAACTCGGTAACACTCGTGTCGCCGCAATTAAAAGTTAAAACTCTTCCGAAATAAAACAAAACCCATGACTCCTGTTGTTGCTGAGTGGAAGGACACAAAAGCAGGTGCCCAGGAGACAGCAGACGTGCAGGAAGGTTGTAGGGCGAAACAAAACTTTAATAAAAGCTAGGCTAAGGTACAACATCAGCGTATGCGTAACGTAACGTCCAGCATCAACGTGTGGCATGTAGGCTGCACAGCTGCTGAAAGAAAAGCTTTGCAGAGAGTAGTGAAGGCTGCACAGAAGTCTGTTGGAGTCAGCCTCCCCACCATCACAGACATCTACACCTCCAGATACAGGAAGAGAGCCGCCTGCATCATGAAGGACCCCACTCACCCAGCACACACTTTTTGCCTCGCTCCCCTCAGGAAGGAGGTTGAGGAGCATTAAGTGTAGAACCACTAGACTGAGGAACAGCTTCTACCCTGAGGCTGTTACACTCACGAATCTCTAACAGAATAATCGCTGTGAAATATCACATCATGTTGCTGCTGATCTGTTTCATGTTGTTGTGTTCATGCGTGCTCATCTGCTCACACAGACTCATGTTCGTGCTGCTGTTCGGTGTATTGTTTTTATGCTGCAAATGCTTAGTGTATTTTTATTAATGTTTTTCTTAGTTCATACCTCTGATCTTATTACTGTTTTTCTTGTACATTTTAATAATTTTGTTGGATGTAACTGGGACCCTGTGTACACAATTTCGTCCCACCACATGTGCCACACGTGGTGGAATGACAAATAAAGAACTTTGAATCCTTGAATCCTTGAACAAGAGTCTATCATGGCTTAAATAAACTGAAAACCTGACGACAGACTTGGGAAACCAGGGAATCTGGGCTGGCAGGGTGATGGGTGAATGAATCTAGTGGAGAAATTAGATGAAAGCAGGAAAACAAGTGTGCTGAGGACCCCTAGTGGCAATAACTAGAACTACAAGAACAAACAGTCCCAATCAAAAACCAGTTCAATAACTCAAACTGGGACCGCAAAACTATTTTAAAATGGGCCAGGCTGAAGCAAGGATAAAACAAATGGCTGTGTGCTTCAATAAATTCAGTTTCAAACATCTTATGGTGTTTCATTTCACATATCATTTCAGTCCTGTTTGGTGGTAGCTGCAGCGAACACACCAACAGGTTAAAGGTCACAACAAGCTGACCCAGCTAGTCGTCAGCACAGTTCATAACGATGCTTGTGTGACGGTGAGTTAAAGTACCGAGCCGGCTCAAAGCACCAGGTTTCTAAATGATAAAATCTCCCGAGTGAACGTTCATTTAGAAACATATTTCACAAAGCTGAGTCACGTTGTGTTACAGATAATTAACAACCAAACCAAGACTTTTTAACCACTGAATACCATCATTAAATTATAAAATAAAAAGGAGGCTGTTGAACTATTGAATACACTTAGAAAACAGAACGAGTGAAAACAATAAAAGCACTCGGCAGGCTCAATAAAGTGTATAAAGTGCTTCTTTTTCAAGTGTTTTTTTCATTTTCTTTATTGTGTTTTTAACAAGGCCATCATTTATTATATATTTTCATTAAATTTAATGTGTACAAATTCAGCCTTCACTGCTGTAAAAGACTGATAGCAGTGAAATTACCACAATATTAGACAAATTATGGACAATTAATTGGGCAGTTAAAGGATGGATGTACAGTAACATACTGTATTTGGGGCTTTCAGGGCAGAAGACAGATGTTTGACAGCTCTGGCTCAACATCCAGCTGCTGGGAGATTAAATTACATCTTAGCAGATTGTTTTCTTTTCATAAGATGATTTTGTTTTTACAGGCTGACTGGTGTTATTGTTGGTGGAACGATTTGTAGGATTAGAGTTTTATAGCAGGACTTTTTCTACAGATGTATTTGAGTTCATGTTGCTGTGCACGCACACACACACACACACACACACACACACATGAGAAGTCAACAATTGCTCTGTCTGTAAATTGGAAAGTTTCTTCCCTTGTAATTGTAAAAACTCACTTCCTGGACACTTTACCTAAATGTTTGAGATTGTTTATCATTTATCAAAGTATTTTATGAACCACTCAACGGGTTTTTACTGAAACTGTCAATAAGTCATTATTAAATGTACATCTACAACTGATTAACTTTTGAAGTCCATCTAATTTAAGATGGTTACAGCAGCTAATCAAATTCAGAACATACAAAACTGGCTACAACTCAGTCAGTTGCACAGGTTTGTAAGTTAAAATGTTATGTAGTACTAGATAATAATAATATAAAACTTTATTGTCATGCAAAATAAAAAAATAAAAAATCATTTAATTTCTCCACAGCAGTGCAGGAGTACATAATTTAAATGAATTTAATAGAGTTTGGTGTTAGGGCTGTCTGTATGTGTGTTTGTTATTGTGGTCGCTTCGTACCTGAGTTCAGCAATCTGATAACTAGTGGGAAGAAACTGTTGCAGAACCTGGTGGTTCTGGTCCTCAGGCTGTGGTACCTCCTGAGTAAATGGTCCATATTGTTGGTGTGAGTTGTCTCTTTTGATTTTATTGGCTCTGGTCAGACAGCGTCTGAGACCAATGTCCTGGATGGATGGGAGGGGTGTCTTAATGATCTTCTTTGCTGTTCTCACCACCCTCCTCAAATCCTTCCAGTCTGCAGCCGGACAGCTTCCTTTCCAAACTGAGATGCAGCTGGTCGTGATGCTCTCAATGGTTCTTCTGTAGAATGTGGTGAGGACATGGGGTGGGAGGTGTGCTCTCTGCTGGGCTTTCTTCGCCCAGTGTTTCTTGACCAAGACAGATGATTGGTTATGTGCACCCCCAGGAACCTGGTGCTCTCCACCACCTCCGCCTCTGTGTTGTTTATGAGTAGCGGCATGTGATGCTGTTTTGTTTTTCTGAAGTCAATACTGAGCGCTTTTGTTTTGTTGACATTCAAAACCAGGTTAATTTCCCCCACACCAGTTCACAAGGTGTGCCACCTCTTCCCGATATGCCTGGTCCTTGTTGCTAATCAGGCCCACGACCATGGTATTGTCTGCATATATGGTGAGGTGGTTGATCTCAGACCTGCCAACACAGTCATAGGTCATCAGGGTAAAGAGAAGAGGACTGAGAACACAGCCCTGGGGGATGCCTGTGCTTAGACTGATAACAGAGGTGTTCCTCCCTACTCATACTGACTGTGGTCTGTCAGAGAGGAAGTCAAGGATCCAGTTCTTGAAGGTGGTGTTGAAGCCTAGTGTAACCGGTTTGCTGACCAGGTGCTGTGGGATGATCGTGTTGAATGCTGAGCTGAAGTCCACAAACAGCATTCGTTCAGACGAGACAAGTTTACAACACATCTGAGAGCTAACAGATCAATGTCACATGAAATTGAGCAAAACGCCATTTACAAAATTAGTCCAAATGGCCACGACTCTGTCTCTTTTCATCAGAAAATGATCTTAATTTAACACTCTGGTTAAAAATAGATAAAGTGAACTTCTTGAACACACTCCTCCTTTTTTCTTGTCTTCTTTCATTTCAGATCACGCTGACAGATTTATGCTCGAGTTTCAAACATGTTGATAATGCATCTAAGCTGAGGACACTCAGACCTGTGACTCCTCCCCTCCATTGGTCGTGGCTGAGTGCTGGTTTCACGGGGCCTGTTGGGTTTGGTGCATGTGTGTGTGAAAGTTAATGGGTGTGTTGAAGGAGGTCAGGGCAGATGGTATGGATTTCAGAGAGCAGGAAGGCAGGGGATCAGTCAGGATCACCAGGGGAGAGCGAACATGATCATCCAGGGGTCAGAGGGGAAACTCTGAAGGCATCAGCTGTCTCAGATAAAGACGATGGAGTCGGAGATTTGTACCGGTAGTTGACAGAATCCAACCAGTTTACCCATGATGGTACACATAAGGAAGAGTTCAACAGCTCTTAACTAGAAGGATTTTACCATTCACAATCTTGAACTAGTTGTTAAAAAAGTTAATCTTCCTGTTTGTCTCATGAGACCACAAAGAAAACTGTCAAAGGCCTGTTTTAAACTGTTTCCCCTCACCTCCCTTGTTTTGTTCTCACCTTTCAATCTCTTAATCTGCCTTCTTTCTTAATCGTGGCTAAACTAAAATAAGAAATTTCCTGCCCTGCCACAAAGAGCTGCCAAAAAACTGGTTCATATCATCGTTTCCTCGATGATGGACGACTGTAATTTCGTTCTAGCTGTTTGACTTATCCAGTAAAACCTGACAGCTGGTTTAAAATGCTGCAGCCCGAGTCTGACTGGCTCCACTGGGACATCACATTGTGCCACATGGGACTTATTCTTCGTTCACGTTTTGTTTTTGTTATATCAGATATCAAAAAGAAATATGATTTAGTTCCTTTAAAATAATTTTTGTTTTGATGAATAAGTGGGATTTATTTACGAGGATTTGACTAATTATTTAATATGATTTGTTTGTGATTTAATTACAGAGTACTGTAGTAAAAGTAAATGCTTGACATTGATTGTTATTTGTTTGTTTGTGTTTTAATCATTTAAACAGATCCAGATATGATATATCAATTTAATGGTCTTTTTTTGTGTTGAATTGTTTTTAATTTCAACTTATCACCTCTTGACAAAAAAATGCCATGTCTCAGAAAGAAACATTATACTTTTAAGGTCATTTTGGTGATGTTGTTTTTGTTGTTTTCATGTTCCACTGAAAAAAAAATCAATTTGAGTCCTTATAATGCTTTTTGTATCAACTATCATTAGGTTTTTAGTTGTTTTTTTAGAGTTGACCCAAATGAAACAGACCTTAATTTTCCCCCTTTCTCCCTCACTTTATTTGTCTTCTTCAGCTCTTGGAATCACAGTGTCAATGTGCAGCATAAGACTGTTTGAACCGAAGGATGGATAGTGATGGAGCGAGCAGCGTGTCTCTAAGAAAAATGGGAGGGAGGCTCCTTGACGTGACATGGGCCGTCTCTCCTTCCTGTTTTTGGTTCTCAAAATAGCGGACGCTCGGTGTGGTTTGAGCTCTTTATCATAGCATTTGTCACACAAAGCTTTTAATTTAAAAAAATCAGTAAACAAGTTCTCAGCTTCTTTTTGTAGAGAAAAACAACTTTTTACACGAAGGCGAAGGTTTCAACGGTGAATTTTGGAGCTTTGACAAGATGGAGTTTTTTTCCCCGAGGTCGGCCTGTTAGCATTTCTCGTAGTTTAGCCTCTCAGCTTAGCTGCTTCTAACGATCCAAAAAACGTGATTTTGGACGGTTCAAATTGATTTTAAAGAGAAAGGGAGGGGTCAGTGAAGAGCGCCGGAGTTGAGCCTTTTGTCGTCCAGTGTCTTCAGTAGAAAGAGAGAGATGAAGGAACAATGAAGTAGATAAATGAAAATGAGGTTGATAATTTTCATTTATCATGCGATTAATTGATTCGTTGTTTATCGTGACAGGCCTAATATGTAGTGTAAGTTGGAAAAATGGGCCTTACAAAGTAGCATAAACAAAGACACAAACACACAGAGGGCATCATGTTCACGATCTTCAGGCTTTTCCCTCTGATGTGTGAGTGATATCACTGAGTTAACGGTGGGAGTCGTGCGACGCCTGCGGTGCAGACGTGGGAGAGGTGGCGACTCTGTCTGGTGTCATGTTTTCCACAGACAAATCCATAAGTCTCTCTGACTATGACAACACCACTGAATGAACCTAACACCCCACCCACTCACACACACACACACACAACACATCACCCTTCACAACTCCTGTGTATCATTTCTCACCCAGCGGTGACATTTTCACGAGTCCCCAGTGTCGCACAAGCTGGTTTTATTGAATCACACAGAGTTCATCTGAAGCTTCCAAACGCTCATTCAAAGTCTCCTTTATTCATACTTTGCTGTATAAAATTAAAAGCTTAGCATTCATCCTAAGAATGCAAATTGCCTGCAGCCTTTGAAGCCAGAGTTTTCAACTAATGCCATCTTATGATGAGAAACTTTGTAAATAATGTTACGCACAATCTTGTGTGAGATTGCAAGATCTGGAGAGATCTGTTAACGCTTGGAGTATATGTTGAGGAGGATGCTCAGCTACTACCACAGTAAATTTCAGCTCACTAGCTGTAAATTTGATTAAGTTAAAGCAATTTTTTGTTGTTGTGTTGTAAAGGTGAAGGTTGAAATGGGTTAACAACAAACAAAATGAGCTGTATACCTCCAGTGATATCTCTCTAAGAGTTTTGCTAAAATCTGTCCGGGGGTTCATGAGATATTGTGCTAACAGACACTTTAACAATTAATGCCAACTTTTAAAACAGATGTATGGTGCAATTCACAGTGTTCAAAATATGTGTTGTGAATGACTCTCAGCAACTACCACACCAAAGATTAGTTCAATATTTGTAGAGGTGGCTGAGTTAGAGCCGTTTGGCAGCCATCTTGAATTACAGTGCCTCCAAAAAATAATCAGTTGTAGAAATATATTTAGTGATTACTTTCAGAACATTTGATTAAGGTTCAAGGTTCTTTATTGACATTCGCATCACATGCGGTACATGTGGTGGAACGAAACTGTGTACCCAAGGTCCCAGTTACACCCAAAAATAGCAAAAATATAAAGTATAAAAAAGAAACAGCATACAAGGATCTAAGAAATACGTTAAACAATAATAATGTAAAACAATACAATATATTAAACAGCAGCCTGAACATGAGTCTGTAGTGAGCAGATGGGTATGAATATAGCAGAATGGGGACAAGGATCAGCAGCATGAATAATCAGCAGCACAGATAAGTTTAGGATCAGTAGCGTGAGATCAACAGCATGGATAATCGGCAGCACAGATAAGTTTAG
>NC_056513.1:24172063-24174452 GCF_014905685.2 Nematolebias whitei
CAGATAAGTTTAGGATCAGCAGCGTGAGATCAACAGCATGGATAATCAGCAGCACAGATAAGTTGAGGATCAGCAGCATGAGATCAGCAGCATGGATAATCAGCAGCACAGATAAGTCACATATCACCAATTAAAGTGGCATTACAGTGATTTTTTTTTTTGGAAAGTTCATCTAGTTTGTCATGAGATATTTTGCTAAAAGATAGGCAATGTTTATTCCAGTAATTATTGGCAAAGTTATTAAACAAATCTCATGCGATCAGACAGTGCTCATAGTATGTGTTGGGAAGACTAAGCTATTACCACACCGAATTTAAGCTCAGCGTCTGTAAAATTGGTTGAGATATGGACATTTTTGTCTGTGATAAGGATGTTAGCACACACGCAGGCTAACTCTCTGTCATGCACACACAAAGTGCACATCAGATTAATGAAGTGACTGTTGTAAAGTCTTGTGATCTCAGATTATTTGCTTTAAATTCCTTCAGAGCGTTCACTAGCTTCACACACTCTGGTGTGTTTTTCTATCTTTACGAGGACTTTGCATTGACTTCCATTGATTTTTCATTCATTTCTATAACCTAACCCCCACCCTTACCCTAAAGCTAACCCTAACCTAAAACAGCATTTGATACGAGGACCAGGCTTTGGTCCCTGTTGGTGTGTATTTGCAAAATGGTCCTAACAAGGTCACAAAAACAAACACACACACACACAGCTGCTGGGTGGTATTTGAGCTGTAACATCATTGAATAGACTCACATGGTTGAAGTTAATGAGTTTTTTTTTTTAAGTAGGTCATTCATGAAGATTTTTATAGTTTTCAAATAATCATATGATTGTCACCCTTATTGTTCCGTTTAAAGGAAATCAAACTTTTTATCACTTTAATTTGTTCTCCTCAGTTTAAATATATGTTTCATCTTGAACAGAAGAAAGACTCCCCACAGCGTTTCTGTAAATTATTTTATTTCCCCAAAAAAGACCAGTGCAATTAATCCCATAAACTCTTTCAACATTTGAACTGAATGGTTTGAGTTTGTTTAATCGAAAGTGAGGGAAGTATTTTAATAAGAAACACATGACTGTACAATCCTGGTGAAGAGGACAGGACCTCTTGTTGTAGCTGCACACACACACACACACACACACACACACACACACACACACGCCTTCTGGAAGTCATCAACCAGCTCGAACAGCTAAAGGAAATGTCTCCTTTTTTGTAGGTTTATTTGTTCAAGAAAAGAAAAATAAGATGGAAGAATAAACAAAACCACACATTTAATGTGGTTTTAATTCCATTACAGTAAGAAAACACGTGAAACACGAGTGAACAAGAAGGTTTTGGCTCGACCACACAGTCATCTGGATCTGCTCTGCTGAGCAGCGGGATGTGAACATGGCACCGAATGAGACGAATGATGAAGAGCAGACAGGAGATGAGACAGTCTAGCTCAAGAAAGATGGTTTTCAAAAAGACGACTAAAAGTTTGAAGAGAGAACAAAAGTCTGATGATCCATTCAAGACAAACCACTGAAGGTCCTGGTCCTTGAAGTAGAATCAATCATTTCTGCGAAATGTTCACTTTGATGCGGACTCCATTATTTTGGACTTGATTCATTGTTGTAAGATATTATATAGTGAAAAAATAAAGTTTACAAAACCTTAAGAATAGACAGGCCCAGAGTATGTGTTGAAGATGACTCTCAGCAACTACCACCTCCAACTTTAGCTCAGTAGCAGTAAAACACCCGGTGTGTAATGGCTAAGTCGGCTAGCTGGGGCGGCCATCTTGAATTATTTTATTATCCAAATGCTATGAGTTGTAGATGAAAGTTTCATTAAAGTCCATCTGGTGGTTCATGAGATATTTTGCTAACAGACAGCGTTGACTCCAATAGTTAGAGCTTGGTCACTCAGTAGTATTAAATCAAGTACTGTATACTACTACCATACCAGTATTTTTTCTCAATATATGTAAAACTGACTGAGTTATAGGGGTTGGGTAAACTAGTCGACTAGTCGGTTGACATAGCGCGAGTTTTTAAATTTGACATTGATTAGTCGCAGTCGGTGATTGTGTCACGTGATCGGTGCCGGCCCGCTGGCTACAAAACAGATTCTTCCAAACAGACGGAAGGTGAGGAGCAGGTCAAGTCTTCCCCACCAGGTAGAAATTCATCAACAGTGTGGAAGTATTTCACTAAAGATGATGTTTTTACTTTCATTTTATTTAATCCACTAAATACAATTAAAATACAAATAGGAGTGCACACCACTGCCGGTGTGCACCGCACACCACCACTCCACCACTGCTCCACCACTGCTCCACTACTGCTCCACTACTGCTCTACCACTGCTCCACTACTGCTCTACCACTGCTCC
>NC_056513.1:24174552-24182300 GCF_014905685.2 Nematolebias whitei
CCACTGCTCCACTACTGCTCTACCACTGCTCCACCACTGCTCCACTACTGCTCTACCACTGCTCTACCACTGCTCCACTACTGCTCCACCACTGCTCCACTACTGCTCCACCACTGCTCCCCCACTGCTCCACCACTGCTCCCCCACTGCTCCACCACTGCTCCACTACTGCTCCATTACTGCTCCACCACTGCTCCACCACTGCTCTACTACTGCTCCACCACTGCCGGTGAAGAATGAAAAATAAGTCTGAAGTCTCTCTGATCTGCTACAACCGTATGTCCCACCGCGTTCCCTGAGGTCAGCGGACCAATTGCTCCTCACAGTTCCAGGAACTCGTCTTAAGCGCAGAGGTGACAGGGCCTTCTCTGTAGCAGGACCAAGACTTTGGAACGAGTTACCTCTGCTTGTCAGACAGGCCCCCTCCCTCTCGGTTTTCAAATCCCATTTAAAAACTCACTACTATTCAGTAGCTTTCAACACAAGATGATCTGTATTTTGAACCTGTATGCTCCACACTGGTTTGTCGTCATATTTATTATCTGCATCGTTTTTATGTCTATATTTTTGATTTACTTCATTTTGTATTTTGCTTCGTGTGTTGTCTGTTGTTTTGTCTGTGCAGCACTTTGGTTGGCCTTGTTGCTGTTTTAAGTGCTCTATAAATAAAGTGGTATGATAATCCACCACCGCCGCAATGGTTCATTTTATTTAGTGGAGTAAATAAGATAAAACTAACGTTTACAACTTAATAATAGTTTTGGTTTTCCTGTGACTTATTTACAGTATGATAAATGGTAGGAACATAAATATACGCTCCCAATGTTTTGTTGTTGTTTTTTGTTTGTTTTTTGTAAATAATAAATGTCTTTTTCTGTTTGTTTGTTTGTTTGTTTGTTTGTTTGTTTTAGCGTCTTGAGTTCCTGTCACGTCATCAACTAGTCGCCGTCGACTCGACTATTAACATGTTAATGCTGATTTTAAAAAATATGTAGTTGTTCAACCCCTACCGAGTTACAACATGTTTTATGAATTTTAAGGTGAGCTGATTGTGGCGGCCATATTGAATCAAGTTGTGTACAAGTGGTTACTTTGAAAAAGATTCATCACAATTAATCCAGTTACTCAAGAAATATTTTGCTAACAGTCAGACACAGGATTAAAAGGGAAATATTGACCTGCTGAAACAGTTTAAATACAAACATATTTACTTTGTAATGGTGTTTGTTTGTTTGTTTGTTTGTCTTTACGGAGAGAAAAAGTTTATTCCATTTAACATTGAAACGTATCTGACGCCACATTAGCCACATTGTTCTGTACCCAGACTGAGGATCTGGGGTACGTCTGGGCTTACACCCCCCCCCCCCTCCTCCCTCTCCTCCTCCTCATCATCAGTCTTCTCAGCAGTCCCACTTCCTCTCCACTCACCATCCTCCCATCAGATGTGGTCTGAGAGCGATCTCTGCTCCTGCAACAAGAAAGGAAGAAAAAAAAAGGTTGGTTTTTTTTTGTTCTCCTTCCCGCTGGAATTCACAACTGCCCACAGATTCTTCGTTCTCAGAAATAACCACATTTAAGCAGCGGGAGTTGATTCAAACGTGATGACTACAAACACTTTGGACGCTCAAGAATGCTGCTTTTTTTTTTTTTTTCCTGTTTATGAGTGTGGAGCGTTGAGGGGGGTTTCATCTGTTGAGGCCTGGAAAACCGTGACCTTGCTCTCTGAATCCTGCACCATGTTGACAAGTTGAAACCAGAGAGCAGAAAGGAAGCAGATAGTTGGGGAGAGAGGCAGGAGGAAAGAAGATGGAGATGTGGAGAGCAGAAATCAAAGAGAGCGGCGCAGTTGGGCCAGGTGGAAGATTAAACGGCAGGATTCCTGCTGATGAAAGAGAAAGGGCAAGACAAATGTAAAGCTTGACTTTAAGAATATATTAAACAATCAAGAGACTCAAGATGAACATAATTTTATTCTGAAAATATGAAAAACAAGGGCCTGGCATTCCTTGAATAACACCCATTAACATCATGCTGGAGTTTTACGCTAAAATCATCTCACGATGAGAAATGATGGAGTAGTAGACGTTATGAGACCACACGAGATGAGTTTTGTTCAAGCTAGCATGACTCTCAGCTACTGCCACCCCTGATTTTAGCACAATATGTGAAAAACTGACTGTTACATTAATGTTTGAGTTCTTCTAAGATCAATGGGCTGTGAGATGGGTTGACTCCAGTAGTTAATAAGTTGTAGATGCATGACCAGTTAATATTTTATGAACGTTTCAGTAAAATCCATCCAGTGGTTTATCAGATATTTTGCTAACAGACAGATATGATTAACTCTAAATAGTTAATGATAATAATTTTACAAACTGTCTTGCGCAATCTGTTAGCATTTCTTATAGATGTTGACAATCAGTCTCAGCTACTACCACACCAAATTAAAGGGCAATATATATCAAACTGATTAAGTTATAACTACTTTTGTGTTTTTTAGGCTCAGTTGTCTGTGGCCGCCATCTTAACTTGAGCTAATTCCAAAAGTTGATCAGCTGTACAGGAACTTTAAGTGATTCCTTTCTGCAAGTTTTATTAAAATTTGTCCAGTAATTCATGAGATATTTTGCCAACAGACACACACAGACAAGCAAAAACATTGTCCGCCGTCATCTTTTCAGCAACGGGCGATAACAAATTGAACCAACTTTATTTAACGACCGCAGCATGCTGTGGGGAGAGAGGCAGTGTTTTTAAATGTTACAGGAATATGAGGCTGTCTCATTTGATGGATTGGAGATTCAAGGTTCAAGGTCCTTTATTGTCATTCACATCACATGTGGTACAAAATTGTGCTCTCAAGGTCCCAGTTACACCCAAAAATAGCAAAAAATATAAAGTATAAAAAGAAAAAGTATACAAGGATCTAAGATATACTCTAAAAACTAATAATGTCAAATAATAGTGTGTTAAACAGCAGCACGAACATGAGTCTGCAGTGAGAAGATGGATATGAATACAGTACAGCTGTTTAGAGGCAAGAGATCAGCAGCATGGATAATCAGCAGCACAGATAAGTCGCATATCACCTAATAAAGTGGCATTACAGTGATTTTTTTTTTTCCTTACAGTGATTATCCTGGTTAGAAATGCATGAGTCCAGTTGCAAATGGAGGAGCTTAGTCCTAGTGTGAGTAGTTTGTCCATCAGGGTTTGTGGGATCACGGTGTTGAAGGCAGACGTGAAGTCCACAAAGATCATACGGACGTAGGAGTCCTTCTGTTTCAGGTGGGTAAGAGCAGTGTGGACCTCAGAGGAGATGCGTCGTCTGTTGATCGATTCTTGCAGTATACATGGTGAAGGTCCTCGCTGGTGTCAATGGTAGCTTTGATGTGGGCAGAGATTAATTCCAGCAGTTTCAGCCTCTATGCATTGAAATTCATTGAAATTCATTGAAATTCTTGGTATTGTTCAACAATGTCCTTTCTTTGAGTAGCACCGTTTATTAAACAACTACGTCATTTTAAATTTTTTTTTTTTTTTTTTACATTTATTGACAAACCAGAAATTCTTTGGACCAAACTGCGACTAAAAACAAATCTTTTTATTACAACCTCTATGTTTTCATCCATCCAGTCATCTGTCATATTGTCCAGCGTATTAATCCATTGTATTGTTTTTGCACGTAATGTTCTGTGTTGCACCGTGACCCTGGAGGAACGCTGTTTCATTTCAACACTGTACGTAGCTGAAGTGACAATAAAATCCCTGACTATGATTATCTTTACCCGCTTCTTCTGTTTCAAGTCACGGGGGGGTCACTGGTGCCCATAAGCAGCAGTCACTGTGCAAGGGACACCCTGGACTGGTCTCCAGTCCATCACAGGGACACATAGAGACAAACGAGACAAACATTCACTCTCTCACTCACACCTAGGGACAATTTAGAGTTACTAATCAGCCTAACATGCATGTTTTTGGTCTGTGGGAGGAAACCGGAGTACACGGAGAAAAACCACGCATGCACGGAGAGAACATGCAAACTCCACCCAGAATGAGCCACCCAGCTGGGATTCGACCCGGCGACCTTCTCGCTGAAAGGCGACAGCTCAACTGCGCCACTGTTCCACCTGCTCCATGTTTTCCTTGTCCCAAATTCTTTTGGGAAAGCATTTTTGGAGTTTGTGTTCACTTGCAAATTAAATAAACAATATAAGTGGCGTCAGTCTGCAGTGAAATAAGTCAAAGTGAATGCAAAAAGTACTTTTTTCAACTGATATGTGTACTGTATGTTCTGATCATGAATAAGCTCTGTTGTCCATCATGCTTGAGGACACCTGCTGGCTCAGCCTGAGAGAGGAACTAGCAGGACTTCAGAACCCCAACCGCAGAAAATATGTCCAGTATGGACCACATGCAAGTGTAACAGGCAGGAGAGGTGAACAGGTTAATGCTCTTTTTTCCAGTTTATCACCCATAATGTTACACTTGCAACACAAATGGAGATGGCTCGGAGGTTTAAAGTTTCACTTTTTTCCCATTGTCATAAAACTTCGCAGTCTGCTGCAGGCCAAATGAAACACAGCCAAATACATCACGTTTATTTTGACTGAAAACAGTCGTTTGTTTCTGGAAGTGAACCTGCTGGGAGTGGTGGGAGCACACCAAAAATATGGGGGAACCATTTCACATCACGCTGAGTCGCTTGTCTGGAAAAGCACAGAGAAAAATGATTTAAAACAACTTGAAGATTTAGGAAGAAAAAGCTGAATTCAACTTGCTACATAGATTTTTATTTTTTTTTATATCATCCTGGTGATAAATAAAGTAATTTAAACATATTTCTTCTTCTTTCTTTTCCCCACAGATGTCTGAAGCTCTTGGTTTTGTGCGTTTAATGAAATCTTACACGGCCTTTGCTGGAGGGATCAGCAGCAGCAAAGACAAACTGCACGTTATCAGAGAGGAAACATTGTTCAGATTGTTGCTTGAGCTGGAAACCTGTCTCTGTGCTTCTGTCGTCTGTGAGAGCGGAGCTGGCAGCACAACACACACGCCAACGTCACGCTTGTTTTCAACATCTGTCTGCTGAAATAGCAACACGCCTGGCTCAAACAACACACACACACACACACACACACACACACACTCAAAGCATTCTGCTCTCCATAAGGAGACGTTAGCATCTGAAAACACTTTCTAACACAATAAATAAAGAATTTATTGGTTTTTTTTTTTTTTAGAAATACAAACTTTTTTATTTGTTGTCTGTGCACAAACAACATTTTGTTTTTTTTTTGGTTATTTGTGTTTTGCTGTTTTATTTTTTTCTTTATTATTTTGTTGTTACTTATTGTTGTTTTCCGGAATGTTTTTCTACCTTAATTTAATTTTCCGGTGTTTTGTTTTCAGTGTTTCACATCGTCGAGTTGAAAACAAAATTAAAAAGACAAGTCAAAGGTTCTGGATGAAAGAAATGCAAGTGCAACACAAACAAAATGTGTAAAAACAGTCAAAATGGAGTATGTTTCGGGAGACCGGTAAAATTATGATTTTAGAATATTGAACATGATCACATTGGTCTTAAATATTGTAAACTGCTAGGACTGAATTGTAAAACATTTTAACATGAAAGCATGTGGAATGTTTCAAGACTGTGCTGTCTAAATAAAAGTAGGGCAGGTTGTTGTAACATTTAATCAAACCACCATGCCATTTCATATTACTTTTCAAGACATCAACAAAATCTACTAAAATGATTTAAAAAAAAAAAGAAAAAAAAGTGTATTTTGAATGTCCAGAGTACCAGACTTAACTTTTTTAGGTTTTTCTACCTGGACTATTGAGCATGCATCAGGATACTAAAATGATATTCCTAAAATAAATCAAAAATCAAAAGTAGCATTCCTACTAATAAACAATATAATTTGAACAACTGATATAATGAAAAAGTGTTTAATATAACTTAAATCCAAAAGAGTTAAATCTGGTCCTCTGGACATTCAAAAAAAAAAAAAAAAACAATGTCCAGAGGACCAGATTTAACTTTCTGGGATTTTTCTACCTGGATTATGAGCATACATCAGGATAACTTAAAGTTCTTAAAGAGTTTAATTAGCTGTTTTAATATTTAATGTATAGTTATGTGTGGCAACTATTCACATTGCAGTTTCTGCTGGTCAGAATGAACGTTTCAGAATATCAAAAGGGCTAACAACAATCAACATTTTAGATATCTTGACTGTTGTTCTTCTTTTACAGATTTCCACAAAATTCATTAATGATTTGTTTGTTTTTGTTTTGTAGCTAAGTATTCACCTTTTTTGATATTATTGTATCTAATTTGTATGTTACAGTTATCCGTGTACTGGAACAATATGTTTACATGGACATAAGTAATCGGATTACACGGACATTCAGAATAAAAACGTGTCATGTAAACGCCCCGTTCGGATTATTCTGAGCTGCAGCTCACTCCGAATGAATTTGTAATCCGAATGAGAGGGGTGGTTTATGCCGATTCACAATCCGAATGGTGTGCATGTAAATATTTAATCTGATCATTTTATTCCGATTATGGAAAACTGACCTGACTGTGCATTTGCAACCTACGTCTACCTCATGTGTTTCCGCGTGACTAGATGCTAATATGTCCGTGAAGCAAAACTGGTCAGTGAGCGACACAACATTTCTACTAGAAACTTTGAACGAGCTCAAAATAATCTGTATTACCTGTAGCTCAGTCAGGGAGTGCAGCAACGTCTCCACCGTCATTAAAACCTGTCGCGGGTCCATTTTGGGCGCTCAGGTTTGTTTACATTCATCATGGAATAGAACTTCTTCTTCTGTGTTTTTGCTAAGGAGAGTTTACTACTCTTTGCATGTCAGTACTTCTATTCAGAATAAAAGCTCGCTGCATGTAAACTCTCGTTGTGAACGGATTGTGCCCATGTAAATGATACATTTGGATTATTTAATCCGAATACATTTCAATCCATCCATCCATCCATTATCTTTACCCGTTTCTTCCATTTTGGGTCACTGGAGTCTCCGGTGCCCATGTCCAGCAATCACTGTGCGAGAGGCGGGGGACACCCTGGACAGGTCTGCAGTCCATCACAGGGACACATAGAGACAAACGAGACAAACAACCATGCACTCTCTCACTCACACCTAGGGACAAATTAGTTACCAATCAGACTAACTTGCATGTTTATGGTCTGTGGGAGTACCTGGAGAAAACCCACACATGTACGAGAGAACTTGCAAACTCCACCCAGTAAGGCCCCCGGACCGGGATTTGAACCGGCAACCTTCTCGCTGAGAGGCAGCAGCTCCACCAGTTGCGCCACCGTGCTGCCAGTTACATTTCAATCCGAACAAAGAATTTTGTGCATGTAAACATAGCTAATGTAAATATAAATAGACAACAAATGATATGGATACAGCCTACAGTACACAAAAATATCTGTCCGCACTCTTGGAATTACTTTCACTATTGTGTTTTTATGAATTTTATTTTCCCTATGCTGTAAATGTTTATTATTATGTTCAGTAAAGGAAAAAAAAATCTAAAATGTTGACTTTGAATAAAGTGCATGACATTTCAGACATCTGAAATGTTATTTCTGAATGGGAAGACTTGATTTATTAAAAGATAAATTGGTTTACCAGCACCCTTTCAATCTCCGCCCACTTTCAAAACAAACTGTTAGTTCCGCCCATATCTCCGCCCACTTTCAAAACAA
>NC_056513.1:24182310-24197802 GCF_014905685.2 Nematolebias whitei
AAACAAACTGTTAGTTCCGCCCATATCTCCGCCCACTTTCAAAACAAACTGTTAGTTCCGCCCATATCTCCGCCCACTTTCGAAACAAACTGTTAGTTCCGCCCATATCTCCGCCCACTTGTTGAGCTAAGGGGAATGTCGCCTCAACAGCAGGAGGTCAGTTGTGGAGAGGAGCTCACGGAGGTCAGCGCAGCTCCCCGCATGATGTAAACTACATTTTCTAGTTTATTTCCATGAGCGAAGCTGTAAAAGTGTCCACACCGACAGAATGTGGAAACCCAGCCCCGCCGCGGGACTCAGCCTCTTCACAGCGGGACTCCTCGCCGCCGCCTGTCTTCTGGTGACCCGGATGCTGGTGGTCACCGGCGGACACCCGACTGACACTCCACCTGCTGCCGGGGCGAGCTCCAGCGTTTTCTCAGCTTACATCAGGAGACTCACCCGGGAGAGGAGACATGTGAGCGGCCCCCCACGGAGCAACACTCCCCCTCCACGGGTGGAGCACCTCTCCCAGGCAGACGTGTTCATCGCGGTGAAAAGCACCGGCAGGTACCACAGGCCGAGGCTGCAGCTGCTGCTGGACACCTGGATCTCCAGGAGCGCGCAGCAGGTGAGTGTGGCTGCACACCTGCACTGGTGACACCGCCTCTCTGGAACAAAACCCACTGAAATATAAAGAAAGAACAGGAAGTTTGCACATGTGGAGCGACACTGGAGATTTCACGTGATGGATGTGAGAAAACCACAAAGCAGAGTCATTAGAGAGGCTCGTTTGATCCACAGCTGCAGGGACAAGTTCAGTTTTTAACATGTTTAAAGGGCTGTCAGGTCCACATGCCACTTTTAGTATAAAATCCTGGCACACAGGCTCAAACAGATGCACACCAGCTTGTTGAAGGGGTTTAAAAGGATCAGATCAAAAAAGAAGAGCGAGACAACATCTCACAACTTGATGCACACCAGAGGCATTAAAGTTACATCTAAAGGTCAAGTTTCAGAAGAAGGACTGCAGTTTGCAGCATTGACCTCATGTAAAGTAATGTTTTTAATATTTAGATCAGTTTACGTCTAATATATAGGGTTATTCAACTGGCGGCCCAGGAGCCAAATCAGGGCCACGGATGAACTCCATTCGGCCCACCTGTGGGTTCATTTTTAAATAAAACTAGATTTTAAGCCATAAAACTTAATGACAATAACTGCTGGATGTCCGTCCCCTGAGCTCTTGGCTTTCAGTAACTGTGGCCCCCTGAGTAATTTAGTTGAATTGCTTTAAATCCATCTTTTTCATGTTTGTAGGCCAAAATGTGCTCAGCTGTCACGTCAAAGCCCAAATGTTTTTACTCTTTACGATAAAGAAATAATTTTTAAAAATGACTTTTCTTGTCTTGTCTTGTTTTGTCACTGCCTAAAAACTCCACCCTCATTCATTTTTCATTGTTCCAGTTGGTGTTTGTGATCAAAGGATGAATAGATTTGCCCTGTCAGCTTGATTGAGAGAAAGCGTACAGGAATATTTCAGATCAAATGCTGCTGCAGCGTTTGGGTCTGAACCACGATGAGTCAAAGATGCATCTGTTGCTGTAAAACACGTGGGCCGGCGGTGGACTGCTCCCAGCAGCTTCAAAGCTCCTCTAACCAAAGGCAGACGTGACTGTGGACGGCGCAGCCAGCGGTTCGATTCCTGTTTTAAAACTCCAGTGTGTGTTTTAGGAAAAGCTGTGAATGTGACCCATTCGGGGAGGGGGGGGGGGGGGGGGATCAGCTGGGTTTTGGTTCTGTGACACTACTCTCACTTTACCTGTTTCCCAGACACACCTTTTCCAGACTGCTGAGTAATGGAAACGCAACACACACTCTCTCACCTTCACCCTGGGAACTCGCAGCGTTTCTCATGGGAAGTGAAACATGTGCCTGATCGCAGGAAGGAGCACACGTCACTTTCTCCCGCCTCGGTGGTTACCGTCACTGTTTCCTCTGTTGTAGGAGCTCAACTCATATTGACAGACCCCCCACCACCACCACCACCACCTCCTCTTCAAACCCACACTTCCTCCTCTTCCTCATCCTCCGCCAGTCATACGCTGGCACACAGGCTCAGCAGCTTTTTGAAGGGGTTTAAAAGGATCAGATCAAAAAGAAGAGAGAGACTAATATGTATGAGAGACCATGACAGTGATAGTCCAGATGAACAATTAATATCTTACCTGGTGCAGATAGCTCTTTGAATGAATCTCAGTTTGGAGAAATAGCCTTTTGATTCTCATGGTAAGGGTAGGCCTGTCGCATTAAACAATAAATCAATTAATCGCATGATAAATGAAAGTTATCGACTGCATTTTCATTTATCGGCTTTATCGTTTCTTCGTCTCTCTCTTTCTACTGAAGACACTGGATGATAAAAAGCTCAACTCAGATGCTCTTCACTGACCCCTTCCCTTTTTCTTTTCTCTTTAAAATCTATTTTAACAACACAAAATCGTGTTTTTGGATTGTTAAAAGCAGCTAAGCTGATAAGGTAAGCTATTGCCATCCGGTGGTCAAAAAAGGTATTACACACAAAACAAATTCACCAACATTTATACTTAAATTTGACAAATTTTGAAAATTGAAATCATATTATTGTTGATCACAATAATTTCTGAGACAATCGCTCAGCAAAATTTATTATCGTGACAGGCCTAATAATGGGTTGCTGCCACCACACAACAGCCCCGACCTGTAAAATTATTAGTCCCTCACTGTATTGCGGTTCATGTTTCGCGGCTTCACTATATTGCAGGGTTTTTTAAACCCCATTTTTTATATTGTGTGTGTACTGTACATGCTGTGCACTACTATGCATTCATCTCATCGTCATCATCTTCATCGCGATCACCAAATTGTTTAAGAGCATATGAAGTGTTTATAAGAGTGGGAAGGGTTTGTGAAGCCTTACGTATACATACAGTGTTTCCCCTACCATTATAAAAGCAGGGTGCCCCGCCTACTGAACTGAACTACACGTCAAACCGAAACCCCGCCCCCCAACCCCCATCGGCACTGACGTAGCACTAAGCTAGCCGTGCACAATACAGGCACGCTAGCTAAAAAGCTAAAGGCAGTGCTCACGCTTCCTCTTCCTCACGCGGAACCCTAACGCTGACAACCCCCCCCCCCCGGCAGCTCAGATGTCTCTCCATCTTCCCCCCACCCCACGACAAAAATCACAGATGAGATGAGCGCCTCGCCATGGCAAATTATCTAGGGGAAACACTGATATACATCCATCCATCCATTATCTTTACCCGCTTATTCCATTTTGGGTCACGGGGGTCGCTGGTGCCCATGTCCAGCAGTCACTGTGCGAGGGGCGGGGTACACCCTGGACGGGTCGCAAGTCCATCACAGGGCCACATAGAGACAAACGAGACAAACAACCATTCACTCTCTCATTCACACCTAGGGACAATTTAGAATTACCAATCAGTCTAACATGCACTGATATACATAAATAGTAAAAAAATAAAATTAAAATAACGCCACTACTTCTCCAGAACGTAACCCCCGCGATAGGTGAGGGATCACTGTACACTATTATTCTGGTAGAAATATTTGTGATTTCCTCAGGAAGTGCCTCAGGTTGTACTGGAAGTGCTACAGCTAGCTGGACAGAACTGTATGTAAACAATCATGTAATATGAAACTAATGTAGAAGTTTTGACACTAGAGTTATGATAGAAATCCATTAGGCTGCTCAGACTAGCTGTTAGCGTGTCAATCCATTCAGAATGAAACTCTTTGTCCAAAGAGGTCATTCAAAAAGCTTTCTACTGCAGGTAAGATATTGATTTTTTTTTTACTTTAGAGTATTATTGTAAGTTTGTCCCTGTAAGCTTGGAACATGTGAAATAAAACAACCACTGCAAAGACGTACTGTTAACCTTTGCTTTACTTTAGTTATATTTAAAAGGACATTGGAAGAACAAAACTCAAACTGCACATCTTTTGAAATTAAAAACACGTCACTTTTCAAGTCATTACTCGTTTTACTTTATATTAGATCCTCTCTTATACCTGTTGGTTGCAGATTAAAGACAAAGACTCTGAGCAGCACTGCAGCATTCATTATGTATCATTATTAGTAATCTATTAGTTGCATGTCAATAAACAGTTTACAATGATGTCAGTCAGAGAAAATCAAACCATCTGTCTAAGAAGTACTAAACTACAAGAAAGCACATAGTCATGCTTTCAAAATCATTAGAAGGCCACGTTCCTGTAGGAAAATCTGGCACACACTGCCTCTATTAGAGCTGTAAATAAGCTCATATTGAACCTGAGGAGCCTGAACTCGTCATTGTTTCATTTTAAATCGATTGTCGTGGAATACAAAGACAAAATAACATTTGTCAGACAGCTGTGTGTGTGCACACACTGTGTGTATGTGTGCTCACTTCCTGTGGAAAATAATGAGGTCTACTCTGCTTCCTGAATGCACACTGACCCTCAGCCCCATCCCTCAACACAAACACACTCTCTGCTGCTTGTTTGCATCCAGCTGCTGATGGACGGGGTGTGTGTGTGTGTGTGTGTGTGTGTGTGGGGGGGTTACCTTTGACTTTTGGTCTCTGGCCAGTGTCCAAGAGTCAAGGATTCAAGTTTCTTTATTGTCATTCGCATTGCATGTGGTACATGAGGTGGGACGAAATTGTGTACACAGGGTCCCAGTTACATCCAACAATTGCAAAAATATAAAGTGTAAAAGAAACAGTAAATAAGGATCTGCAATATGAACTAAAATATATGCCAGTCACCACTAATGGTGCAAAACAATACATCGAACAGCAGCAGCACAATTCTCATAGGTTCTGTTGGGCTATAGTTCGCACGCTAATGCGAGCGGAGTCGGGCTCGAAGCCCCAAAACTAACATAAACTGGGATTTATTCAAAGCATGCAACAAAAATACAGAAACAATGCACCAAAAGTGAAAAAGAAATGAATCTACAGCAGCATGGTCCTAAAGGCAGAGTGGTTCTGATGTTTGAGGTTATCTTAATAAATAGACTGTACTTATATATCACCTTTCTATCTGATCAAGACACTCAAAGCACTTTACAACACAATCCGTGCCTCATTTACCCATTCATACAGCACTCTACTAGATCTATACAAAGATAATTGAACACAACATTCTAAAGAGATTAATCAGTGCTTTATCACATTCATACACCGATGGGACACAAATCGGAGGCAGTGACAGTGTCTTGCCCAGGGACACTTTGGCATGTGACTGCTGGTGGATTCAAACCCCCAACTCTTGCATTGGAGGACGACTGCTCTAACCGCTCAGCCACAGCCGCCCATGGTCCCATTGGCACCATGGTACGGTTAGCGGCGTGGTGTTGTTAGCAGCGTTAGCAGGTCTTGTTAGCAGCTTGATGGTAATAATGACCGCAGCAGCTGCCCTATCAGTATCAGTACCAATACCGGTTTCCACCAGTTTGTAGAAACGCTGGGAGGAGCCTCACCTGAAATCACAAACTGTTCTGCGAGCATTAGCTGCAACAGTTAGAGCGGCTGAATGATGGTGGGATTTTCTTTCCACTAAATGTTGCTGAAATAATATCAACTGGTGTTTGTGTTTCCTTTCACAGACCTACGTGTTCACTGATGGAGAGGATGAGAAGCTCAGGAAAAGGATGGGTGAGCTACACACACAAACACAGGTTTTTCGCTGAGTAAGGTGAGTTTTATCTGCAGCCGACTGCTGATGGGACATTACTGTTTCCATCAAGTGCAGGAAGTCACCTCAGTGTAATCAACAGGTCTTCCCTTTGCCTACTCGTTTGATTGTTAAATATTCTCCTTAACAAAAATGTATTTATTGGGTGCTTTTATAACGTGAACGAACATTTTACAATCTAGACAGTTTCCTTTTAAACAAAAACACATAACTTTAGTGCTGTAAGCTCAAACTCTTAATGTAATTAATCATCAGGTGCACATGTGATCAACACCAACTGCTCAGCAGCCCACCACCGCCAGGCCCTCTCCTGTAAAATGGCTCTGGAGTACGACACTTTTCTAAACTCGGGAAAGAAGTGAGTGGTGCACCACACGCTGCAGCTCATAAACACAAAGACACTGACGGACAGTGTCGTCCGTCGCAGGTGGTTCTGCCACGTTGATGACGATAACTACCTGAATGTCGGCCCCCTCCTGAAGCTCCTGTCTCAGTACAGCCACACGCAGGATGTGTACATCGGCCGGCCCAGCCTGGAACGGCCGATCGAGGCCACGCAGACGCTCAACACCAATGAAATGGTAACTTTAAAAAAAATGTTTAAAAGTACATTTATGTGGCACTTCCTGAGTCACGTTTTCAAAGTGAAGTTTTCTGTCCACACTGGCCTCCTGAAGGATAAATCCTTGTTGTCTGTGTGAAGAAACAGGTGCGCTTCTGGTTCGCCACAGGAGGAGCGGGGTTCTGTCTGAGCCGAGGCCTTGCTCTAAAGATGAAGCCCTGGGCAAGGTAAGTTGGTGCTTGGATGCATTTATGTATTTACTTATATTGCATAAATGATCTTTTTCCTTCCTTGCGCTCTGTTTAGTGGTGGTGCGTTCATGGCCACAGCTGAGCGTATTCGCCTGCCTGACGACTGCACAGTTGGCTACATTGTGGAGGCGCTGCTTGGCGTGAGCCTCACCCGCTCAGCGATGTTTCACTCCCATCTGGAGAACCTGGCACTGGTGTCAGACATACAGAACCAGGTCCACACAATGATACAGACAGACTGATCGCAGGCACTGTTAGCCGTCCGCCTGTCTGATCCTTCATGTTTGTGTTTCTGCTGCTCATCCATCAGGTCACTCTGAGCTATGGCATGGTAGAAAACAACAGGAATGCTGTTAATGTGAAAGGACTGTTCCCAGTTACAGAAGACCCCACCAGGTAAAGTCTCTAACAGTAGAGGTTCTACTTTGTACTTTAAGGGGAAAATGTGTTAATGAATTAAAAGACAGCGCAATTTAAAGGCTTGAAACATTTTTTGAAACAACTGTTTCAACTCTGTTACTAATTATTTATCTATTCAATAAATAAATTAACTATAGTAGTCCCTCGATTATCGCGGGGGTTATGTTCCACACCACTGCGATAGGTGCAAAACCATAAAGTAGGAACCCTATATTTAGTATGTATAAATATGTTAAGGCTTTATAAACCCTTCCCCCACTCTTGCAATGTTCTAAACTGTTAAACCTATGTAATTTTAACATATGTATATGTACTGTACAGTACTGCAAAATTTTATATGGGTACTCACCAGCTCTGCAGACCAGCAGCTTGGTTCCAGTTCTGCAGATCTACCCTGCATCGACGAACCCACCGCCCCGTCCGGGTGGATGTGCACGTGAATAATTGAGCTTCAGGATTATTTGCGACTTTCCTACCAGTTCTGTGAGCTTCATAGATCGATCGTTACTTCTGACTTTGAGTTGCAAAACTTTCCCTCCATTTCAGCAGAACGCAGCGGCCAGAAGCACTGTTGGCTTCTGGGTAGTGTAGTTCTTTTAACTGGCATTACAGTGTAGGCTTATTGAAAGAAAACTACAAAATGGCGTTGCCTGTCTGAAGTGTATATATACTTTTTCATTAATTTTTTTCTCATACCTTCCCAATCACGTGAATAATATTAAAGTTGACAATTGTTGAAAAACCACGAAAGAGCGAGTCCGCAAAAGTCGAACCAGGAAGCAGAGAACGAGTACTGTATTTCAAATTAAATATCAACAAAATTATAACGTCTAAAAAGAAATCTGAGTCAATATACCCCTGAGAAAATAGTTCATATTGTGTAATAAACTTTAAATCACCCCTAATTTAAAGGAAACGCTTTCATGTAATCTTTTAAAGGTGGTTATGATGAATATTTTTTGGGCTTTATGGTGGTTTATTGACATTTTATTTATAAAGCAATTTAAAACAACAACAAGACCAACCAAAGTACTGTACAGCAAAACAAACAAGCAAATACAGGATAAAATACACAAATCCACAGAGGTCAAGATAAGAAATTAAATGACTAAAAAATAAAAGCGCAGTGCAGTTTAAATCAACGCACACTGTATCAAAATCCAGAGAATAAAAGTGAGTTTTTAAACGAGACTTAAAAGCAGTGAGAGAGGGAGCCTGCCTGACACGTGGGCGGTCGTTACAGTTTTGGACCTGCAACAGAAAAGGCCCTGTCACCTCTGAGCTTGTAGTGTGTGTGATCAGCAAAGTGATCAACGTTGCCTAAATAAAAAGAGAAAAGTGGAGAAACGAAAGACAAAAGAAGTGTCAGATCTTTAATTAAATTAAAAACTATAATCTATAACTGATAGAACAGTATGTGAATGTAAAAAAAAAATCCAGAAAATACCTGACACAGGACCTGTCTAACACCAACTTTGCAGCAAATAGTTCGTAACACATCACATGTAAGCTCACATTACAGACAAAAGAAGAACAAAAACAGAGTTTTATCTTTCTGACTCCTCTTTGTTCCGTCAGTCACTCTTGCTTCAGACTCTGGTGCTGATGAGAGAAACATGCTGCCACCTAGTGGCGAGAGCGGTGCAGAAATAAATAAATTCACTCCTAAAACACTTGTTGTTCACTTCAGACCAACAGATTTAGATGTTTCAATTAAAAAAAAAAAACTAATCTTGTTGAAAAAAAAACGTGTTTTGAAGTTCTGCTTTATGAAAGATTTTTTTATTTTTTTATTTATCATACTTGTTTTATTACTATGAGTTTCCTGTCTTTGTTCATTGTGCTTTTGTGTTGTATTTAGGGCTTTATTTTGAAATCTGCAGTTGGTAGCTTCCAGGCATTGTGACGCTTGTTTCCCTCTTGTCCCAAGATTCAGGTCTGTCCATTGTCTGTTGTACCCAGACACCCCTTGGTGCGCCGGCCTCTGGTGACTCCAACACCCAGAGACAAAGGAGGTATAAACTGATGGAGGGGAGGAAGAGAGAACATGTCTCCAAGGAGACAGTTGCAAAGTCCCGCACCTCTCTGTTCTGAAATGTTTTTCCTTATGGCCAACAACATTCCCACTGACTGACTTTTTAGGAAGACACTTGTATTAGCTTAAACCCTGACCTCTGACCCTATGGAGTGTTGCTTCGCTGTGAAAAATCCTTCTTTTATTACACTGCCTCCTTTTCTATATGCAGTGAAGTTAACCAGTCAGGATCACATTTCATGAGACTGTTACAGTGAAATGAAGGATTTATGGTTCACACGCTAGCTTTTAGCTTCACTGAGCAAAGTTTAAATACATCTTCACCGAGTTAGAAAAGACTAACTCAGAAGTTTGATCTCCTTGTGGTTCATTCTTTATCTGATTTTTTTTTACATTTTGTTTCTAATATTTGCACCTCATTTGAAAGAACAGACATCAACAACAGTTTCGGTGCGAAGCGACCAGGCTGCATGATTTTAGTCCTGATCGTGTTGGTATGTTTCTATGATACAAGCAGATTTCTGTAAATGCCATGCTATTTAAAAGCTTCTTCAAAGCCTGCGCTCCCAAATGTTTTGCAGTTAGACTGCACTTAAAATGTCGCAGCAGTCCCCCTTGAAGTTTTTCTGAAAATGACTCATGTTGAGTTGGATTCTGTCTCTGCAGTGGATGATGGTTTTGCCTTCATTGTGCTGTGAGCGCTCTCCAGTATCTGGATTGTATGTAAACATTTCGTCTAATAAAGACTTATAAATCTTTTTATCTCTCTTTTCTGATCAATTGCTTTCTGTGTACTTTTTATTTCGGTTCGTCCTTTTGACCTCCCTTCTTGTTTCTGTTCGATTCATTGTGTGGATTTCTTACTTCTACACGCTTCATCCTTTAAGGTGCAAGTTTCTGTCTGTTATAACCTCTAGATGTGAATCCAGGCAGGACAGACAGGAATTTTTAAATTTAAATTTTAGATTGCTTTATGTACAATGACACCTGCTGGCAATAAGTGTAAATACACAACGTGAAACTGCAATTTTATTCTATATTGTTAATTTGTTCATACATGAACTAACCAGCTGCACCAGAGTAACCGTTTATTTTGTTAAAACAACATTTTCTGCTGAAATATAAATTCTGCAATCCATCTGTGTAGTGTTCAGTAACCAGTGTCTTCACAAGAGGACTGGATAATCTGATTTTAACACGCAGCGCCTCAAACTCTTTAAGTTAACACGCACACTGCACAGCTGGTATCACTGTGCAACGTTAACTAGTCCCTGTGGACACAGTGCACAACCTGGATGCTGATTTGACACACAGTTAAGTTACAGAACTGTATGCTTCTTTTTTTTAAAGCTTCAAGTTCACATTTTTAAACTGATAATCCATGGAAAGTTATAAATAATGAATGTATTGCCAGTTGTAGATAGCTGTTGGAACAATGTCAATTGAGAGAATTTGGACTGGTTTGATGAGGTAGCTCAAGGTCCAAGCAGGGGTGAGACCAACGTGAACTGTCAACTCCAAAGAAGCAGCTACAGTGAAACTGGCAATTTTAGCTGCTTTTTGGAGGTTCTCAAGCACCCCAACATTTTAACTCAGCACCCCTGAAATTTTAAGAAACCATCATTACCACTTTGCAAAGAAACTCAATTCTCAAACTTTAGATTCACCAAAATATTGAATACATTTGGAATAAATATGGCATAAATTATGACACTTCAACAGGCCAGTAAAATCAGATTTTATATATATATATATATTTTTGGACAAGTTGGATCCTTGATGCCACCTGTTAATCAGTCCAGTAGGGTCATCAGCAACTGACCTATCGGCAACCTCAATTTGTTCCATAATGAAACGCCCTTTACCTGCAGGAGCTGGGGTATGGGGTTGTGTGAGAGAAGCGGAGCACTACGTCTATAGCATGTTAGCTAGCGGCGTGTTTGTATTGTGTGTCACAATACAGTTGTTGGCAGTTTTGACCGGGGGTGGAGGGTGTTAGGATGCGTGAGAGAAACAGAGCATGCTCTATTCACACAAGGGGAGCTGTTGGTCAGGCTACTTCTTGTTGTGCCATTAACTCTACAATTGTTTTTGCCCCTGCAATGAAACTTGTGTTGGAATATGTGATGCAAAATGACAGCAGTGTAAAGATTTATGAAATAGTGATCAGATGGGCTGCTCTGAAGGGATTTCAGGGATTAGTAGTTTGAAGACTACAACATTCCACTTTGGTCTTCCCCGACTCAGACTAGCTGTTAGCTTGTCAGTCTGGTCAGAATTAAACTTTACTTCTCCAAACTGAGCTTGTTCATACTTTTGAAAGTTGGGTTCTGTGGCAACATGAATAAATACTGTAATATCTTGAGCTATCTGTAACAGGTAAGATGTATTGTTGATAACCTCTCCACACACCCTACATCTAAAGATCACTTTAAGGTAAAACGTAGTTCTTCTATCATGGCTATGTCATAGACCGACGTTAACCAGAGTTGGTATTTTGATCAAACTGTAGTAAATGTTAAATAGCTAAGATGTTTTACACTAAATATCCCAACTAAAGTGAGACATTTATGGACTTTGTGTATTTCTGCGTAAACCACCTGTCGTTGTTTCCTTGATTGTCTGAGCTGCAATGAGCGATGATGTTTTTTCACTGCACCGAAAACAAAGCCATCACAAAGACAAAAAGAAAAAACAGTCCTGATGAGTATGTTAAAATTGTTTTAATTCCATTTTTTTTAAACATTTACTCTAGGCTGAATATCATTACCACAGTTTTGACATGTATATAGTTAATAATAGTTAAAACCATCAGAAAATAAAAACAGCAATAGAAAACATTGTTTTGTCTGTCACAGCTGGACACAGGTGTATTTGAAGTCCTGTTGAGTGGCACACGCATGCACTCAAACACACACACACACACTCATACACACAAATATTACCACGGTTCACAAAAATGGATTCACCGCAGAACTTCAAATACATCTTAAAGTCGTGTGTACGAACTACACTGAAATAGTCTGATTATTAAAACAGCAAGACAGACAATCATTCACCATTAATATGAGAAGAAAATGCTGCTCTTGCCATTATTCTCCTACAAAACAGCTAGCTATTATTTATTTTTAAAATCTTTTGTTTTCTTACAAGTGAGAGAAACATAAAAAAAAACATGTTGTGGGGTATGAAGTGTTTTAAGAGCTTAAAAACGTTACGAAAGGCCGCTAATCAGTGACTTGTCCCACAGATCTTAATGGTTGCATCAATGTTGCAAGAAAACACTGAAAAGTACTAGATCAGGGCTATTCAACTGGTGGTCCGGGGGCCAAATCAGGCCCACGGGTGTGCTCAGTTCGGCCCACCAATGGGTTCATTTTTAAATAGAACTCGATTTTAAATCGTAAAACAACCTTACTTAATGACAATAACTGCTGGCTGTCCGGCCCCTGAGCTCTTGGTTTTAAGTAACTGTGACCCTCTGAGACATTTAGTTGAATAGCCCTGACCGTAGGTAGCATCGTTACCATAACAACATCACACGTGTAAGGTTGTCTCGCTAATACGAGAAGTGGTCATCGATTAAACGTGTAAGAATGGCTGTTGAATGTTAGGGCTTTGCTCACTTTGCTCGTGAAACGCTGTCACTTCTAACTAGTGTGAGGAGAGTGTGGAGTTACTACAGCTCTAAATGCAACAAAACGATGGATTTGAAGTGATCCTTGGATGTATGAGTGCATATAGGTGTGCGTTACTGTGTGTGCAGCGGCGATGTAGACATAACTCGGGTTATATAGGCAGCCAGTCAGACACACTGATCAACCGGACGCTCACAGAGTTACACTGAGATAGATAGAGCCAATCACGATGCAGAGAGGTCGCACACACAGTTTTACTACTACTAGTTTTGTACACTGTGCACAGAGTGTTTAGAGCACGAGGGGAAGCCACTGGCAGTGTCCCAGGCAGTGAGTTTGAATTCTCCAGCTCGTAAAGTCGTCCTGAACAGAATTTGTGCTTCAAGTGGTCAAAATTAAGAAAAAAAAAACTGTTAAGTGGAAACCAGTTAACTTAATCAAAGCTTAAGAGAAGACACAACAATATGGAGTAAAGAAATGAAAACTAAAGTTTGTCACAGTATCACATTCTAAATATCAACTTAAAGTGGTAGTTCAGATCTTCAGAAGTGGGGTTCTGTGGAAAGGTTACTTCTTATAGATAGATGCAAGGAACCTCAGCTTGGAGAAATATCGTTTAGTTCTGACCAGGTTATTGAGCTAACAGCTTCTCTGAGCAGGATCAGGGCTAAAGCAGATGGATGCTATCCTAAAATAGCTTTAATCTCAAAATTATTTCAGTAATTTGCGTGAAGCCATTTTCATAAACCTTTCCACGATTGTCAATTTGGCTTTACACAATTATTTACTTAAAATTCTAAGGTTATTTGCAAGCACAACCAGCAGCAGCAAGTTGTAGTATTTCCACTGCAGCCTGGGCCACTTCCTGCTTTCCTGCCAGATTATCATAATATTTCAGCCAAAAATAATAATGTAGTGCAAAGTGGAATGCCGTTATAAAGTTTATAAATAAAGAGTTTCATTAACTACTCTAAATTGTTATAAATGTTTTAAGACAGCAGCAATCCACTTTTGTCTTAGCATCACTAAGCTAGCTGCTAGTTTATCAATCTGGTCAAAATTAAACAGTTTATCCAAACTGACGCCGGTCAAGGAGCCATCTACAACAGGTAAGATATTATTTGATCATACCGTTTCTAAAACCCACACATTAAATTATCACTGTTATCTTTTTAAGTAAAAAAAAAAACATCCAAAAAAACCACCACCCAACGCTCTTATGGTTTTTATGTAACATTGTTTGTTTTTTTCAGGTTTCGAGACAATATTTACTTTCAGGTTTTGAAGTAAATTTGTTCTACTTGTGTTGCTTTCTGTGTTCCTTATTACATTCCTAAAAAAACTAAACAAAAAACTAACAAAAACATAAAGTAACAGTAATGTTTCTTTCCATCTCAGTCCTGACCTTTTGAGGTCTTGACACCTTTGTATAGCACCTTACAAATGTTAAGTCACAAATAATGTGTCCCATTGTTTCCTTTTCAAGTCCTTGTTCCATCATCGTTGACAGCCACAGGGGAAACACTCCGTCTGAGCTTTATTTCCCTTTTTTCAGTCATCTGGAGGCAGTAGGAGATGACGACAGAATCAGGCATCCTTCATTTTATTTTCCAGTTTTTTGGCACGTGGAGCCTTCTAATGTCACTGGTCTCTGACTCCATTTTCCATTTGAGAAGCAGTTGTTTCACAACTTGGTTCCTGGCTCATTTTCAAAAATGTGTGTACTGTATGTAAACAAGTATGAAAAGAGACGTGGACGCACTTTTTTTTTTTTTTTTTTTTTAAATCTCACAATTCAAGTCTTGTAAATGTGAACGTGGTGGCACAGTTCGTATCAGTTCCTATCTAAACATGGCTTTCTGACTCACTGGTTTGTTTTGTTGTAAGCGTGAGAGTTCAGTTTGTTTGTCCGCCAGTTGGTGTCTGTGTGTTCGTACAAGAGAAACGTCGAGAAAGTTTTATATTAAACACACAGCACATCACGTAACCAGTGAGGATTCGACAGGCTATTTTTAATTAAATCAGAATAAAGCACATGTTGACTATTTACAGCTCTGTACAGCAGGCGAGTGTGTGTGTGGTCTGAATGTAAAAGAGACTGAGTCGAATACTGATAAGTACTGGAATGTCAGCGTACAAAGCGGGGAGGGAAATATCTGACAAACAGAAGCTTAAATTGTGGAGGCTCTCTTGTTGCGATGCATTGTGGGTAGTGGAATGAACAGCTGAGTGAAGACATTAAAAGAAGTAGGAATAGTGACCTTAAAGGATGATTATCTTCCTCTAGGATGAACTGTAGGTGAGAAGTCAGAGCTGAATTTCAAAGTGCAGTCATTCGCGTTGGTTGATGAGTTCCATTGTTTCATGAAGAAATGGTGATGAAGTTCATCTTTGATGAAGTGTGCTCCTAAATGCACTTAGTTGAGCTCTGGCATGAGCGCTGAGTTGGGTCTGGCGTTTGGCTGTGAGAACAGGACTGAGGCAGTGCCGAATTGAAGTGGTCTCTAGTGGACCGAGGACTGAGGTCGGGCAGCGGGGTGAGGCCGGCTGGCAGGATCCAGTTGGTCGTTGGGAACGGAGCGGCGATTCTGCTCCGGTCGGTTGGTGGCCAGGTACTTTGCTCTCATACTGGAGGTGTACTGGAAAAAGAGAGGAGGCATAGAAGAAGAGAGGGAGCACAAGAGAGGAAAACGATGAGCAGTGAGGAGGACAAGACAGATAGAGGAAAAAAACAATGATGGTAAACGATTGGATGGATAGGAAGATAAGATAGATAAGATAGATAAGATAGATAAGATAGATAAGATAGATTAGATAGAGATAGAGATAGAGATAGAGATAGAGATAGAGATAGAGATA
>NC_056513.1:24197812-24201704 GCF_014905685.2 Nematolebias whitei
GATAGATAGATAGATAGATAGATAGATAGATAGATAGATAGATAGATCATGTGACCAGTCATTTGGACAGCCAGGGTTTGATTCTAACAGTCATTGATTATTGATTAGGTCAAATTAGATCTACATGATGTTGTTAAATTGTTTTAGTTAGTGCTCTATTTTCTGATGTAGTAGGTTAGCCTGGTATGAGTTAGTGGTCTCGTGTTGAGCACCTCAGTAGTTACAGTAGAAGGTTTGTGGTTTCCACATCACTGAAGAAGACAGAGGGTCAGCTGTGCACCGAAGGCCCAGTCAACAGTCTGAAAATGAGGAACTAAGCCTTTTTTTTCCCCAGCGGCTAAAGATCAACAGTGGAGGCAGGAAACAAATGTAACAGTGGCTGTTTAGTGGTGGAAGGTGACGAGGCACAGAAACAGCAAGACACATACACCTCGACCAGAAGATGCACACATAGACACAGTGTGGAGACAGGAGGGAGGGGAGGCAGGACCTTTAGAGGTTTGGGCTTGGGTTTGTTTAAGGAGAAGAGTTCTCAAAAATCATTGAGTTCAAGTGTCTGGCGGCACAGAGCAAAGAACTTATTGAAAAAGATGAGAAGTCATAATGATAGTGATGCACAATTTGTACAGCTGATGTTTACTGATGGATAACTTTAACTACAGGCCCAGCAGTATGGAGTCAGAAACTCAACGGTCAGTATTTAGATTTAACAAAGTCTTTCTCATCACATAGCACTGACAGCCATATTGAAACCAAGCAGCCACTCTACATCAGAAACAGAGACTAACTTTGTGCTTCTCGTGACACATTATGAACATATCCAAATGGTAACCTCCCTCTTTTGGTGCAAGTGCAAATGATACCAACAACAGGATTCTTTTCAAGATTCACATATCCCAGGCTGCCAAAATGACCTCTGTGAAGGCGATCCATGGTCACGGTCTCGTTTGAGCACAAATGACACTTGCAGTGGTGTAGGGAAAAGACGACTACCTTCCGATGTCCACACACAGCATGTCATGCGACATCAGAGATCAAATGTAAATATCTCGCACCATCATTACAGGTCAAGTAAGGAAAGCATCATCTCTGTGGTTTTTAAATGTTTCCAGCTGTGCTGTGGGCATTGGAAGACTGCAGGAGGGAGAGTGTGATCTAAAAAGTGTGCACTTACAGAGGGTGGAGGGGACTCCCTGCCAATCAGGGGGGTGTTCTCACACCGAGGGTTCTGAAAGTTTGCATTCTGGCTCCTGCATTGTAAAATAAGAGGTTACTGCACGTTACTGCCACTGAGCTCTTGATCTGCTGCTGATTTTTGATCTGCTCATTATGACTCTGAAAAATGCTCTCTGATAAACCTCAACATTAGAGTTCTAAAAAAAGAGGACTTGAGCTGGATATCCTTATAACATTGTGTTCTTTCTAAACATCATAAAAAATAACATTTTTATTCCTAAAGGGATCCAATAGAATATGTGTGAGGAGTCACAGAAAACTGGCCTTGAATCATTACAGGAAAACCAAATTCAAGAACTAAATGAACAATTTTTTTTTTTTAATGGGGCTGCATCATTATTGCTACAATAGCTGACCTATAAAAAAAATATTAAAACAAGTATTCAGGGTAAAGGACATGAGTTTAGTCTAGTTTTTATAGTATTCTGATATAAACCCCTAATATTATTGGTAGATTTTCTCTATAACGCTGCGGTGTGCTATGGTATAATAATCATTACTATTATTAAATATTCAGACAATTTTTATAGTCATCTCAAACCTGAATGTCATTTGGTACGGTTCTATTTTGGGCCAAAAAAATAAAAATCATTATTATACTTACTTTAACACTCATTTACTGCCCATTTTCTGTGTTAAGGTTTTGTAGCTGAAAAATTGTGTACAGTAGTCCCTCGTTTATCACGCGGGATCCGTACCCTGAAGCCCCGCGATAACTGTTTAAATAAAGGTTGAACGAAAAAAGTGAAAAACCGCAAAGTAGGAATAGTAGTACAAGTATTAAGCAGTAGTTTATTTTAATATATATATATATATATATATATATATATAAAGGCGTTTTAAACCCTTCCCACACTGTTGCAATATTCTAAACGATGTTTCTAAACGCTCTAAAAGAGCACAGAATATCATGATTTCAGCTCCCTGCCTCCTCTGCTCTTTGCCACCTGCAAGCGCTCTTGGCCACGCCCACTTCTCAGCTCTGCACGGAGAACAGCTGATCAGCTGCAGCAGGAAGTTCATCCTGCAGTATAGGCTGCACAGAGGTGCAGGAGGTGCTAAATGATTTAAAATAATTTATTTAAAAAAAAAAATTCCAAGCTGATCGTGCGGCTCATCCATCAAACAGCCAGTTGTGTGTCATGTCCAATTTTATTTTAAAAAACAGCGAGAGAGCGAGTCCGCGATAAACAAACCTCGAAGTAGCGAGGGACTACTGTACTTTGAGCGAGTAATTCAGTCCCATGGTAACATGTTCAATTCTTTGAGTGAAAACATTTGGTGTTCTTTACACTTAAGAAAATATTGTTAGAATAAATAGGCAGGCTGGCTATAACAATAAATAGCTAATTTTTATTAGTAGTCTATCAAAGGAAAATTTAACAAGGTTTTTGTTGTGTGATGAATATTGCTGAAAGGCTAATCACACTGGACATAGGAGCTATCAACAATGACTAACTATTCTTATAGTATTTGATTATAAGTGAATAGAAATATGCCTCTAGTCTGGGTCACAGGGGGAAAGCATTAGCTACCTGTGGCACAGTGATTCTGCCAGCCTCGAGCCAGCGGTGGGTGCTAACTCACATGTATTCAGTGACGGGGGCATTGCTGACAGTGTGGGCTGTAGCTGGCAGGCTAGCTTCGCTACCATAGCTGGAGCCACAGCTGTAGAGACTGGGCATGTGAACGCGGTACAGGTTATCGTGCGCACCGCCACGTGAGGCGCCCGACTCGTCTTCGCCATCCTCCTCATCCGTCCTTTGATTGGTCAGGTTACGAGCAGGGCATGAGAGGGCATGATGATAAGAGGGAGGGGGGGGGTATAGGGGAGGGAGATCCGAGAGAGACAACAGAGTGTAAACAAGTGGTTGAAGAGGAGGTTAGGAGAGGGAAGAGCTCCCCAGATTCACAAGACTGTGTGAAGCCATGACTCAAGCCTCAAAGGAGCTGAACACGAAGATACGGATCATTGGCAGCATTCACCTACAAAACACATCCACTACAAACACAGAGGAGTCCAAACTGGACACAGGACCCTCGTTTTGTTTCTAAAAGTGATGCTTAATAAGATCAAACGGTAAGAAAACAGACTCTTTATTACCGTTAATGTAACTTAAATATAAGGAATCATGCAGTAATTTGCTTCATGCAGTCATCCTCTATTAACATAGAGGTTTGGCTCTTGTTATTTACTAAGACAAAAAATGTCCAAACAGAATCAAAATGTAAGATTTTTGTAGTGGTATATTTGATGTGCTCTATGGAATATAAAGTTTAATAAAAAAAAAAAAAGAAAATAAATAAATAAATAAATAAAATCAAGCCAAAAAAATAAAATAAATGGCTGTATTATAAGCAAACCATTTTCTGACATAAAATGGTCAAAAATGTAAAATGGCCAGCAACATAACAGAATGGCTTTAAAAAAAAAAAAAGATTTGTGCTGATTTGGAAGTTGGATCTCTGGCTACAAATTGGCACAGGACTCCAAACTGAAATCATTTACAATACGTGCCCACAATACTGTAAATTGACAAAATTATCATCACGTTTTCATGTATTTATCGCTTTAATATCAGCTGTGAAACCACATCAGAGTTGGAAATATATAATATACATATTTTATATTATTTTATATATATATATATATATA
>NC_056513.1:24201804-24232799 GCF_014905685.2 Nematolebias whitei
TATATATATATATATATATATATATATATATATATATATACATATATATATATATATATATATATATATAAAGTAGAAACTATATTTTAAGATTTTTAGCCTGGGTTTGTGTTGACAGAGACAAAAGGAAGAAGAACTGTTTCTACTGTGACCTATCAGCAGAGGGAGGTGTTTCAATCTTTTAGTGAAAAATAACTAGGAACACAGTAGAAGCTCTGCAGCTTCGGTCTGCTTAATAAAACCAACCCAGAGGGCAGTTATTCAAGTTAAAGTCTGAGAGAGCAATTATTGTTTATTACCTGCTGGGCCATACGCTCGTTCTGACGTGATTCAACCCCCACAGGTGCAGATATGTTGTATTATTATAATATTTAACCAGAATAAAACCTATCACTTCATGCAGTCTATAAGGCTTGCAATGATTTCACTACTGAGTTATTTGGTTGTTGTAATGGACTAACTATCTGATTGTTTCATTTTCTCAGAATCTCAGTATCCACCATCATTTGCTGAAGCCCAAAGCGTTTCCAAATCAGGATGGGGAGAGAAGGCAGGGCAGGAACAGAAGGAGGAAGTGGGGCACAGAATAAAGAAAATAATAATAACAACAACAAAAACAATGCATGGTGTAATTTTGTCAAACACAATGCTGGTGCTCTGAACCCACAGTGCAGAAAAGAAAATCACATGTGTATAAACACAGAAACAAACCATCAGTCAGACTGACGGTGCTAAAGGCCGACAGTAAAATAAACAGGAGAAAACTGCAGAGATGCAAAGACACGTGGGAAGACGTACGCACAGATACAACAAATTGGGAAGCCAATACACTGTAACCAGTAACATGCATGGGCACCAGGTAGATTTTGTTACGAGTCTTTCTGCTGTTTAAATCCATTTATTTGTATTTAGTTAGACAACAAGAAGTTAGAGCTAGTTATGTGTCAGTCATTAGTGCATAAGTTAATGAAAGACATGGATTTAGGTGTTTAAAAGGGTTTGATGTGGCCAGAATATGCATCATAGGACTCAACTCAACTTTATTCTGCTTATCTTTCCAGTGTAATTAGGATCCCCTCAATATGTGTGGGATCAGCTGCTTATCATTGGACACCAACACAAACTGGACCAAAAACTTATCGATGTCTGCAGGTGGGTTACTGTGCAAAACGAGCTCCAAGCATATCACTATCACAATTATGGAAGAGTTTGTCCTCTCAATTTGTAAACCCAGACTCATGCAGTAAGCGCAGACTGTGTGTTTTGTAATTGAGCTGAGCCACACTGTGCAAGGGGAAAATGTGCATGGGAAAAAATGTGGATGTACACGTGTGATACCTCTTCCTTGGCCAAGTATGTGGCACACTGCACACGATAGAAGAGAACATCAGAGCAGTGACGAAGGAGAAGAGGACCAGGTAGATGAGACCCTCCACTCCGTCATAGCACAGCCCAGTCAATGCTTGGACGTAGTCCTTCCAAAGAGCAGAGGCGAGACATCAGGCCGGACTTACAACCATTACACTCTTATGAAAAGAAAACACAAAGTGACTCACCATGTGTAGGCTGCGGCAATCAACGAGAGCTGTCAGCTGGTGAAGACCAACCTCAGTGGAGTTCAACACAGACTGGATTTGCTCAAGACTCTCCTGCGCACAAAAAACAACAGTACATGTGCACTCAAACGTGACAGATATCTTCCTTCATGAACATGTAAACACACAACATAAATATACAAGTGGCCATTTTAAAAGTTAATATCATTTGGAAACAGATTCAAATTCATTCATCTGCTTAAAAAAAACATAATGTCTGGACAATAAGCTTTACAGATACACAATATTTTATAAACTGCTCTAACACACTGTCAAGATGTTATATTCAACCGTATAATTTATAAAATACTCCACTGCAATGACGGCATAATAATATTAATTTTTATTTGCATGTAGAACCAAACAGATGCACTCGAAAGCTGGTCAGTCTAACTTTTGAGGCCTGCCGTCGTTTTGAAAGCTTTAACGAGACAAAGCACCAAACAAACAGACTGAGAAACTAAACACATAGTGAACTAAACACAGACCGTGAAAAACTGAGATAAATCGAACTGGATGGTTATTACGATAGCCATTTAATAAATATTACATAGAAAAAGTTGCAATATATTGAGTATAATGGAGACGTTGCCACACACACACACACACACACACACACCTTGGCACTGGCATAGTCACGTGTTGCTGATCTCAGTAGCTCTGCCACATCATCCTGCATCTCCACCAATGCTTTGTGACTCCCTGACAGCCTCTACAAAACAAATGTTCAAAAGACGCTCACAAACGTATATCGTTAGAATTTGTTTTAATGTATTATTCTTCAGAATTCTCTAAAAAGAAGATTTCCATGAACTGACACAAGACCATTTGTGTGGTTTAATAAAAACAATTCTGAGCGACATAAATACCTGCTGAAAGGGATTGACTTGTCCAGAGCTGCACCTCAGGTAATACTGCAGGATATCTAGCAAAATATAAATAAATATGTACCATAATATTAGAGACCTTTGGAAAATGAATTGTGTCTTTATGTTTGTGTTATGACTGCAACACAACATGTTGCTCTGCAGTGGGGCAGACGGCAGGACTTAAAAGACGAGTGAAAAGAGGACAGTGGCAGAGGAAGAGAGGAAACAAGCCATGTAAAGAGGGGGAGACGACAACAAATCAATTCAGAATCCCAGCGTAAAACAAAAAAACAGTGAGAATGTGTTCTGTAATGCCAGTGAGACGAGCGGGAGGAAGAGTGAGCTGATACATTGCAGCCAGCAGAGAGAGACAGAAAGAGCTTTCAGATACCCGACTGTCAAACACAATCCTGCTGGATATATGCATGCCTGCACACAACAAGGTGCGCACACTTGTTTCTTAAAATGCTGCTGGTGGAGATTTAACTGTCAGAGTGACTCAAGTCTAGTCTGCATGTCTTTATTTATTTGTCAACCAACAGTGTCCACATATGAAGGCCACAATATAAAAATTCCACCCAAAACTGCACAATAATGTTCATAGTTTATAAAAAATGAAAGGTCTTCTAAAGGCACAAGAACATCAGATGTAAAAAAAAAAAAATTAAGCACACAAAATAATCTTCACTGTATTGTCAAATCTACTGTATAGTGTTTTGTCTGCACACCTTGGTTGATGACAGCGTTTTCTTTGGTTGCGCTGGTGATGTAAGTATCCGGGGAAACACAGAAGTCGCTGGCAGACTGTAAGAGAACGAGAACACAGAAGTTGCACTCAGCACACACGCACACTCCACCACTGGGTAGAGATTACATCACTGCAGAGCCCAAGAGCTCAGCAGTGTTGCCATGGTTACACTTACAGCAGCGACAGCCAGTTCCAGGCCCAGAGAACCCCAACTGATTATCAGAGTCAAAACGCCGAGCAGACACACGCTGAAGGAGGGGGAAACAAATATTTTATAAAAATCAAGGTCCAGCTTGCTTATTTGACATGCATGTGACAGTTTGAGCTCATCATGTTTAGAGTTAGCCAGGGCTTCATCTGTCCAATAGGAGCAGATTTTGAAGTATGATGCAGCATGACGTACCCAATCAGAGTGCCCCGAGAGTTTCGTATGAGACCAAAGAGCACCAGAAGACAAATGAGGACATCAAACAGCAGCAGGCTGAGATACCCCAACCATCTATAAATACAAAAATCATAGAGTTATGCAAATAAATTGAGGATAAACTAGAATCAAATTTAACACAAAGCCAAAATAAAAACCTGCATCCACCAGGAGTAGGCAGTGTTTAAGGAGTAAAGCTGATTATTATTAAATATTGTACATAACAATCAGATTCCTCTTTCATTTTTACTCAAGACTTTGGAACCAGAATCATTTCAAGCAACAAGTACTTCTACTGCAGGATGGATTTTTTTTCTTCCTCACCTGTAAAAATCAAACGCCTCTGTTTTTTGGGCCAAGTCTTCCAGGGAGATATCGGTGTTGGACCAGAAGGGAACATCGACCATCAGTCTCACCAGCTCATCCAGTTGTCCCTGCAGCTTTTGGACGATGGCCACAAAGTCTGTCTGTTCCTGGAAGGTGGTCTCTAACTGGACCAAGCTCTCCTCCACAGTCTGGTTTAAGGCTTGGGCGTTGTCCGACACCTGGAGACGAAACACAAAAAGCTCTGTAGTGTTTCTGTGTTCATCTTTAAGAGCAAATGCTAGGCAGTCCAGTTGACAGCTCACCAGTTTCTCCACCCCAGATATAGTGCGGTTGGCATGACGAAGGGAGTATGCCAGTCGATTGGCTCCATCGCTGGACTCCCCGTTTCCGTAGAATCCTACAGCAATGCCAGCGCTGATGGTGGTGGTGGTGGTGGGTGGGGGGGGGGGGGGACAAAAAACAGGGAATGTCAAACTGAGGTGCCAACAGGTTTCTTCTTTTGTTCAAGGATTTAAATCAAACGTGAGCATAGGCACAACAAAACCAAAGCGCAGACGACGGCACAGTTTGGTGCAGTTCATAAGGTAACCAGCAACTGGCAGCACCGAGGTCTCAGATTTAGGCTTTGGTGTCACCCTAAAGCCTCAGGCGAACACAGGGCTACCAGGAACGATTCTCACACCAAGTCTGCATAATAACTGGGTCACCAAACTGCAAATAACGTGAGCCCTCTGTGGCGCTGTGCTCACATTCACACGTGCATGCTACAATATTTGGGGTTCCTCACACAAACACCCTTTCTCAAAAACGCAAGCACTGCCTGATTATGTTCACAAAATAATAAACCCCTTAAACACAACATAAATTATTATTACCATTCAGTTTATCCCAATTATACTTTTACAGTCTCCAGCACTGTGTAAAAGCTTGTGCTCCCCCCACCATCCCCTTTGTGTGCTGTAAGTACACATGTATGTACTGTACACCCTGTACTGCTGCTGCTGTCTACGTGCACTACAGGATCTGTAGAAAGAAATTTATGGCCATTGTTAAGTCACTTCATTCTAGCTCATTAGGTCTTTAATAGCCCTACATTCCATCTGTCTTTACGATGTATGTGTGTGAGTGTGTAGAAGCTTTATGATGCACATCAAAGGATGTGCTTCGTATGTTGATGTACACGTCATGTTTCTCTATCCATCCCTGCCTCCCACCACCTCACTGCATCCTCCACATAATCTTACTTTAAACGATAAATCATTTTTCAATTATTACCTTCTTACATGCATTTTCTGTCCCATCCCTTTCTCCTTCCATGAATCTTATCTTGTATCACTTGCTCACCTTGTCTGGGGAGCTTTTTTAGCTAAAGCAGCTTAGGATATAGGACCAATATTGAATGCATAAATTAAGCAATCTACAGCAAACTGGCCACCTTAGTTTAAAGGGGAATGTAAAAGGGAAAAAACGACCACAAAAACACACTCAATACTGACACATACGTGCTTTTGAGCGACTCCAACAATGTTACTATCTTTGTACAAAGGTTTTCTGGTGTTTTATTGTTCTGTATTTTCCCTTTGTTCTGATTTTCATGTTATTGCATCCACACCAGACGATATGAGACACAGCCTCATCTGTTGTCGATACTTCACACAAATGAAGGAAGTCCACATGTTGTCCGCACCGAGTCAGAAATAGAACATGATGTCATGTTAAACTGTGGACAAAGCATCAAGTGCACGTGCATAACAGCACATCCAAAACCATGTAAAAAATGCTCTGATCCGAATGAAATATTCAGCAGGAAGAATAATATTACTAATCATAAAATGTTAAAAACCTACAAAAAACTCTTTGGCCTGGAGTGACGCTAACTCACACACACACACACACACATACACACACACACATAGGCGCCTTCCCATAACTGTATAATTCATTTCTCCTGTCTGTATCAAATTTGCTTCTGTCTCCATGGCAACCTTTCTGGGCCAGGAAGAAGGACCAAGTGAGAGAAATAATAAATAAAGGCAGCGTGCTGAAAGAGATGAAGAAGCGGGAAGGGAAGGAGAGAACGCTAAAGACAAGTTGAAGTTTGATTAAGGCATTTAAAAGAGAAAAACTTTGTGTGCCTGTTAAAGGGTCTGGGTTTGTGTGTGTGTGTGTGTCTGTGTGTGTGCACCTTTGTGTACCGAGCAGAGCATACAGGTCAGCATCTGTGGTGCAAACACACACTGTCCTGCTGCTCGGTCACTTGGGTGAAGAAGCTCAGAGCGTGCACGCAGAGTCAGACAAACACAGACAGCGGAGTGGAACCATCTGGCTCTCCCACAGTTAACCCACGTAGACGTTCAGACTTTCAAATGAAACCGTTTGCATTCATCACAAACATATACAGCTGTTCCCAAGTGATAATCTCTAGATGCTGCAAATCTTTGTCAGAACCCTTTCAAAAAGAGATTTTACATCTCAAAGAGTTTGGTTTACTGACGAAAAATAAAGGCCTCGAATGCGTTTTTGTGAGATCTCAGCGAAGGGTTGAAGGTCTCAACTAAAACCATATCAGAATTAGTGCGATATTTGTAAATGTGACAGTTATTAAAAATATTATTTAATATAAATATGTTTTGTGTGTGTTGGCTAATGTTCATTAGCTTTGGTGTCCATCTTGAATTTGACTGACTCAAAAGTTAATCAGTTGTAGAGGTATGTCCAATGATCACTTACTGAGTGTCAGTAAAATCCATTCAGTCATTCATGTGATATTTTGCTAACAACAAATGGGTTACCTGAGCTATCCCTTAGTAGTGCTGCTATAGGCTTAGACTGCTGGAGGACAAACTGACCACATCTCCTCACTCTGCTACTGTCTTTACTTGCTCTACTCTTCCTGTTTGTATTTGTAATTATTTCAATCTTTAACATGTGTCTTTTCTTTCTTCCAGTAGAAAGTACATCTGGACTTGTCAAACTATGTTTGTGTGTCCTTCCTGTCCAAACTCCAGCCGGTTGAAGCAGATGGCCACTCGTGCTGAGCCTGGTTCTGCTGGAGGTTTCTTCCAGTTAAAAAGGAGTTTTTCCTTTCCACCGTTGCCTTTGTGCTTGCTCAAGATGGAAGTGAAGATTCAACACAATCTGCTGGCGTCCAAAGATAGAGAACTTTACTAAATGGCTTTTTTATGTATATGAATGTTTCTGTTCAGTGCCCCGAGACCACTTCTGCTGTGACTTGGCGCGATATAAATAAACTGAATTGAACTGAACATGCCAACAATTTTAAGCAAAAATAGCGTGCAACATGAAGTGTTTGGAGTATGTATGGGGAATGATGCTCAGCTACTACCCTACCAAATATTAGCTCAATTATCTGTAAAAATGACTGAGTTATAGCTATTTATTTTGTTGGCTAATGCCGATTAGTTGTGGTGGCCATTTTGTTTTGGCAGGTGATAATAAACTTTGAATAAATACATTAAAAATATAGTGCACAACTCAAGTCTGCATGCATCAGCAGCTTTTCTGGAAAGAGTTTTCTTTCTCCTCAGTGGTCTGTCTATTTATGAATGCGAGTCTCCAGCTCTTTCATTAAACTCCTTCTGCTGTGTTGAGACATAATTACTGACAAATGATACACAAGAACTTAAATAACAAATCATTTTACAGTCAGCTGTCAGCAATTACAGGCATTTCCTGTATATACAAAAGCTGCACAGAACCAAAGCTGACATTAGCAGAGCACAGAAAGAGCTTTGGCCTTACTGTCAGTGTAAATTACACCAACTACCAGTAGGTTAGATTTTAAAGATTTTTAGGTGAAAGCTGCACATTCCAGTCCATATGGTGCAGGACAAATCCTTCATCAGGAGGTGGATGAGCTGAATCAAGCCTTTTTCACTCAAACATCTCAATTATAACAAATCCTACAGCTGGTGACATGTTTGTAAAGCTAAACGAGGGTTAAACGTACCCAAAAAACAAGTTTTTCTCATCTACTCTTACCTGCAAACGAGCGTGGCGATGATGACACACCAAGCAGTGCAACAGCAGTCGGCACTCGGCTGCTGGGAGTGTGTATGGGAGCGTGAGGACTCGTCACGTTTGCATCTTCGGCAGCAAAGCCAGAAGGAGTAGATGAGGAGGAAAAGGAGGTCCAGGCCCAAGCACACCAAAGCCACAGAGCCAATGAGCAAAACAGACTAGAAAGGAGAAGAAGAAAAAAAAAATTATAAACCACTTTTGAAGTTTTCATGCACCCAGTGTTTTACATTTTTCCATCAAAGGGTTTTGCCTCATTCAGTCAACGTACAAATGAATGACATTCAGCGCTTGTCTAGATCATTGGGAAGTGGACCGTTTAGGATGTGGATAAAGAATACAGGAAGCCAGTTCGCTGATATGAGCAGAAACCAGATACACAGACAGACCTTGTGGTTTAGCAGACAGATGCACATAAAAAACAAGTTCCTCTCTGAAGCGTTGTGAGACAAAACGCATGGTGGTTCATTGGCTGTTTGATGTTTACCGTGACTCGTTAAAGGATATATTATGCTTTATTTGTGCATCATCAAACAGGCACACCTCCATCGAGGGAGTGGAAGTGCTGCCGTTCGGGAGCTGTGTGGAGACCAACACACCCATCACTCAGCCTCCAAAAGCTTTGAAGTGTTACAAAGAGTAGTGAGGGTAGACGTAAAGGGAGGAGGGGATAAATTTGGAACAAAAGAAGATGCGAGGAACAAGATCTGAACGAAGAAAATGTCTGAGCTGAGCACCAAAAGGAGAGAAGTGGGTAAAGACAGACATCAGGGCTGTTGCAGCCATTTGTCTAGAATGGTTCCAGTTCTTTTTCTATGTCTACAGACACACTGACACGTTGAATTACTTTTCCCATCTCAGGCTGTCGTTGTGCTGCAAGACCACGCAGGGAAACGGGAACGTTCCTGAAAAAAATACATCTCCTTCTGCATGACTACTTAGGCCCTGTTTACATGAGAACGACCTCTGGAAACGTTAGTGCTTTTCCAGTGTTTATTGGAAGGAATTAACAAAAAAGGGCAGGTTTACACAGATACAATGACGTTCCCATGCCAGGCAGGGTTGCCAGATAAGAAATGATAAACTATTGTACTGAAGCTGTCTCGTTATTGTATATGTGCTGAGTGAGGGTGTTATAAGAAGAAGTGTGTGTTGTGTACAGAAAAAGGAGGGTGGTAAAAAATGTATTCATATTTATCTGGCAACCCTGATGTCAGGCTTAGCTTCATTTATTGCTCATGCAGTGTCTGCAGGATCACAGTTACATCCAAACTGGTGAATACAGGAACATCCCTTACGACGTCACACTCGTGGAGTATTTGAAACCTCTGTTGGGGTTTACCAGAAAATATCTTAACTCTAAAACCAGGATTCAAAACCTTCAGTTTCATAGAGAAAGGGGACTATTGTGACAAAAAACAAACGACCAGTCCGCAGCAGAAAAGCTTCAGTTTCAATCAAAAACTGTGTCAGGTAAACAGGGACTTACAGTACACAAATAATCTGAGAACTTTGGACAATAACACAATCTGACTACATTTTCTAGATCTACACAGATTTATGTTTATGTCAGTTTAATAAATGTAATGATTTTTGAAGTTAAATAAAGTGGATTCCATAAGATTCCTGCCCACAGGAACAATGTGCTGGTGTTCGGCAGGTACAATGTTCACCATTTACACAGACCTATGTTGTTAGCATTTGCAAATGGCAATGGTTTCAGTGTTTTTATTTGAGATTTTATATAATTCATAATAATGTGTTGTACAATTGATATTGTAACTCAAATCCATCAGGGTTTTGTACAAATTGTGTTAAAAAAAACAACAAATACTTCTCACCTTTGTTTAAATCTAAAAATTACAATAAGTTATATAAGTTACAGAAATTGTTCCATTGGAGTTCAGCCTCCGACTCAGTTTACATCCAAGAATTTAATACCGACTCGATATCTGTTGCACACCGAGACTGTCTGAAGTGCTTTATAAATAAAGTTGTATAAGTGTACTCGTCAATGTTCGAACGTTAACAAATGACTTGTATTTGTTGTCAACAAAACATAAAGATTTTTGACACAGAACGCAGCAAAAATGGTCAAAAAAATCTCAGAATGAGATGTAACCTATAACAAAATCCATTTGAATTCTGCACACGCTTCTTTATTGTGTGACTTTATCCTGAAACAAACTAAATGTTCTTTTTGAACAGGTTCTAAATGTCCAGAGGACAGCAGGAAATAATCTTTATTTCACATTCCGAGTCTCTTGTGTTATATCATTCGTTAGATTAGTAAAGGAGAACTTGTGCTTTGATAAACCACAACAACAAAAAAAACACTACAAGAATTTATTGTGTTTTTCACAGGACACAATGTGTCCACATGTGATCACATGGGCATGATGAAAATGTTCCAGAATCACATGGACAAAAGATGTGTTTCATGTTAATTTAACATGCTTTCACAGGTTAAACTGATGTTATTTTTTCTGTAGTCAAACTATACACAACACTAATGCACTGCAGGGCCTCTTGCTCCTCTAAAATCAGTTGGCGTTTAGCGGAGTTAAAAGTATCACATTCAATAAAGTTGTCATGGCATTAGTTGACAAAGTCTAGTAAATGACATGATGTGACCTGTCAATCAATCCAGTAGGCTCGTCAGCAACTGACCAAATGACGATCGCAATTTCTCCCTAAGTGCAACGCGTCTTACCTGCAAGAGCTGCACCCCCTTTTCCTCTGACAACACTGTGAGGATTTTGCATTATGAACACTTTGCAGTCATAGGGATTTTGTGAAAAATCATCAGACAAAACGGTTAAACATTGTCATTGTGGAACATGCAATTCACACACGTGTTACCCTGAGTGTTTAGAGGGTGTAATAAAGTTCATTCCATTTCCAAAACCTAAACAGAGTCTGGAAAAATGTAAAAAATAGATAAAGGCCTGTGGCCGACCTTATGAGCAGCTGAATACAACAGTGATAAACAGGAAGTACCACATGTTCATCTGTACGAAGGTAACTGCAGGTAAATCCTCCATTTTGGGTCATAATTGCACTGCATGCTTAATGTTTCAATGAAAGCTGTCATGATAACACATTTTGCTGGGCAATTAATTGTCTCAGAAATTATTGCGATAAATGATAATATTGTTTAAAATTTGACAATAATTAGTAATTGTCAAATTTAAGAAGAAATCTTGGTTAATTTTTGTCTGTAGTACCTTTTTTGACCACTGGATGGCAGTATAAGACCGTTTGAATCGAAGTATGGATAGTGAGGGAGCGAGCAGCGTCTCTTTAAGAAAAATGGGAGGGAGGCACCTTGACGTGACATGGGCTGTCTCTCTTTGTTTTTTGGTTCTAAAAATGGCAGACGCTCAGTGTGGTTTGAGCTCTTTAGCATAGCATTTGTTACACAAAGCTTTTAGTTTGAAAATAATCAGTAAACAAGGTCACAGCTTGTTTACAGGTTTCAACCGTAAATTTTGGAGCTTTGACAAGACAGAGGTTTTTTCCCAAGGTCAGCCTGTTAGCTTAGCTTCTTAGCTTAGATGCTTTTTAGTTTTAATTATCCAAAAACGTGATTTTGGATGGTTAAAACGGATTTTAAAGAGAAAAGAGAAAGGGAGGAGTCAGTGGGTACGTTTACATGGACATAAGTAACCGGATCAAAGGGCCGGTCGGAATAAAAGTGTGTCATGTAAACACTCCGTTCGGGTTATTTTTTGTGTATTCGGCGCGATCCGTTATAATTTGTGATCAGAACGAAACGGGTGGCTTACGCCGATCCGAAACCCGATCGGTGCGCATGTAAACGCTTGATCTGTTCGTTTTTATCTGATGGTGAAAAACTGACCTGACTGCGCATGTGCGACTTTGCCATTTCCGCCTGGCTAACGCTAATAATATTAGCATGCCAAGGAAGTAAAACTGGTCGGTGAGCGACACAACATTTCTACTAGAAACTTTTAAAGAGCTCAAAATGATTTCTATTACCTGTAGCTCAGTCAGGGAGTGCAATAACGTCTCCACCATCATTAAAACCTGTCGCGGGTCCATTTTGGGTGCTCAGGTTTGTTTACGGTCACCCGGAAGTAGAACTTCTTCTTCTGTGTTTTTTTAAGGAGAGTTTACCACTCTGCGCATGTCAGTGCTGCTGTTCAGAACAAAGCCCGCTGCATGTAAACGCTCATCATGAACAGACTGTGCCCATGTAAACAATACATTTAAATTATTCAAACAGAACACATTTCAATCCGGTCAAAGAATTCTGCGCATGTAAACATAGCTACTGAAGAGTGCCGGAGTTTAACCTTTTGTCATCCAGTGTCTTCAGTAGAAAGAGACACAAAGAAACGATAAAGCCGATAAATGAAAATGAATGAGGCTGATAATTTTCATTTAACATGCGATTCATTCATTCATTCAACCTTTATTTAGACAGGTAAATCCCATTGAGCCTCGAGGACTCATTTACAAGAGAGACCTGATTAAATGAATTGATTTATTGTTTCTTTTGTTTAAAACATATGGCTAAAACTACATTTGATACCTTTTGCACTGTTTTGCACTACAAGAAAGAAGCCTAATACTTGATTTGTTTTTTATTTAAAAACTCTCTGAACCTAATGGAATTTTCTTTATTGAGATTATTTTGTTGTGTAGCAGTATTCAAAATAAATGCAGGCAAAATGACACCCTATGCTTGTTTTTCATTCCTATTGCAAGTTTTATACTAAAAACATATTATGATATATATCGTTACCGCCACCCATCACAATAGATATTGGGATATGAATTTTATGCCATATCGCACATCCCTACTTAATACATACTAAATTTCACTGTAAGGCCAAAATGCCTCATCACATGCATCAAGTAACACAATGAGCTTCCCTACCTCAGCCATTATAGTCATCGTGTTTGTATGTCGGAGTTTACCTCATCCTGGATTACATTTTTGCATGGGCAGAGCAATATACCATGAGCATCATGTCAATTGAGTTTTAGTCCCTAACTAAACCTGGACTACTGTGGTCTTTGCCACAAGCATTATGTTAGGTACAACCCCAGTCATGAGCAGCTCTCCACAGCAACCTCACCTTCCTCTTGCCTCTAGATTAACCATCAGGCTAAAAATACAGATTACCAGTAGGTGAAGCTCAATTAGCTTCAGTGAGCTTAGCTAACATGAGTGTGTGCGGTTAGATGACTGTAAGTGTGCATGTGTGTATGTGCACATCTATGCTTGTGAAGAGCAGCTTGCAGGCTGGAGGAAGGGCTAAAACATTAAACACCACGGCCCACTGATCTACTTCCAATCTGCTCATGTAAGTATGTGTAAGTGTGCTCACCCAGGAAAGTGTGTTTATGTGTTCGAGCTGACAGGATCAATCACTTCCACTTCCGTGAGTTGTCCTTGCTGCTCCCCCTGTCTGTGTGTTACTATCAGCAGTCTGGCCTTGTGCACTACTGTACCCTCAACGTTTTCCCTGAGGCCATGACTGACCTCGAGTGCATTTAGCTCATATTTACCTCCTCTAACAGGTCAAAGGGCAATAAGTTGTTATTCTTGCTTTATAAAACAAACAGCTCACCTCTTGTCTTTGTCATTTTTAAACTGCATTGAGATCATTTCTTCCACAGTATGCAAACTGCAGCCCGACCATCCAAAAATGATAATTACTGACTTAGTCTCCACAGCTGGAAACATGTGTTATTTTGGGTCACATGTTTCCCCTGTAATGTTCTGCAGCTGTTTAACTGTAGCCCGACGCTGAATCTGCGATTCTGGCATAAAACAAAAAGCTGAACACACATACAGTATTCTAATGCCTCAAGATAAGAGCTCCAATTTTGGTACTCGAAGAAGGGGGGGGGGGGGGATAAAACACTTTTTTTTTTTACTGAAAAAGCCCTTGTCAGCATCTTCTGCAAAGTGAAAGTCATCAGGCGGCAGCTGCCCTCGTGCATGAATGTTAAACAGTTGTTTTAGAGAACAATAAAAAAAGTGAGAGAAGGTTTAATGCAGATTTTTTTTCAACAACAACAAAAAAAACCACTACACAGAGGATTCTCTCTGTGAGTGTGTAGCGTGGCGTGTGCACTAGAGGACACTGTGCAGGGCCTTGTTTGTGTGTGTTTATGTGTTTCTCAGCTGGATGAGTAAATGCATGAAAGCCTTTGAGACAGATATACTGAGCCCATCTAAAGAAGGGCCTCAGTGAAAGAGTGAATGAGAGAAAGAGAGCATTCTTCCACAAGAGACTACAGCCCCCCCTTCCTACGCTATCCCCCCTCCCTTCCCCCCCACCCTGATTCCTCCTTCTTCTTATTCTTCTCACCCTCCATCCACCTCATCCATCCAGAATTAACTATTTCACCCTGAAACGAATCCCTTCATCCACTCACACAACACACACACACACACACACACACACTTCACCAAAAGGGAGTTGTGCACCCTCACCTTGACAAACAACATAAACGCACCCTGGCACAGGAGCTGAACATACTGTTCGCAGCATTCGTACATATATGATCCCACGCACGTGAACTGTACACACAAATAATATGATGGTGGTGCTTGCTGACATAGAAACGGTCTCATCTGCAGAAATATGTCACTATGTAATTAGTCTAAAAAGAGGGTCTTTAACATTCCAGTGGGCACACACACAGACACACACATGCACAAAGGCTCTTAGTTAAACGCTGAATAGCTCGCAGGAAGTGGCTGCTTGGCAGTTTAGTGGCACCTCCTGTGGCTCATTGAGCCCTTCTCTCTTTTACCTCTAGCTTCCAGTCAGTCTTTTTTTAATCTATTCTTCATTCCTCCACCTCGACTCGTCCTATATCTCCGTCCAGTTCCCATCCTCCCTTTGCTCGTGGTGCCTTCTCACGCTCAGCTCTTGAACTTACACGCCCTCTCCCCTCCTCCCCCCTCTCCCACAGTACATGTCAGCAAACTGCATTGAGGGCTGACTGCAGTTCAAGAAACAGATGGAGGGGGAGGGGGGTCTAAATAGTGCGTCTCGTTTTAAGTGACCTGGAAGTCACGGAGAAAAACTGGGCCAGAGCCCCAATTTCAGATGACTAAAATAAGGCAGATCTGTCAACTCAATCAGTGATTAATTGTAAAAACAACTCATAACTCGCATTTAGTTTTAATCACTTTCTTCTTTTTTTTTCAATAAAACATTCACTTTTAAATCCAATAAAAAGTTACATTTGTAAAAAGAAAAGTCCTCCTGAGCCGTGGATGGGGTTAGCAAAAATTCTCTTTGGTCAACAAATGTAACATTTACAGTAATTTAAGGAGAGAATAAAGTATTTTTAAGGTATTTTGCTGTGAGGAGGTGAGGGGCTCCATCGTCTGGGGGGGTGGGGGGTGGGGTGGGCTCAGAATAGAGCCGCTGCTACTTCGCATTGAAAGATATCAGTTGCGGTGGCTCAGGCATCATGCCTCCTTGACGCCTTTTTTTGGAGGTTTTCCAGACACTAGGAAGAGGCCCCGGGGCAGACCCAGAACTTGATGGAGGGAACTATAGATCACCTCTGGCCTGGGAAGGTCTTGGGGTCCTCCAGAAGGAGCTGGAGTGTTGCTGGGGAGAGGGATGAATGGGGTTTTTAACTGGACCTGTTGCCTCCGTGACCCGACTACAGATAAGCTGATAGATAGAGGTGGAGTATTTTGTGTGTTAAATGACTTAACTAGGTAAAAGAATATTTGAAAACTAGGGTAATTATTTTGTCATGAAATATCATTAGTATTCACCGTCAGTCCATTGAATATTACTGATTCACATATTTTTGTTAGCACTGTGGAAACAAATGAATGCAACCATGCTATCTTAAAGATTACAGTTTATTCCACAGGAGATGTTTCTTTCAAAGTGTCTCTTTATAAAAAGTTTTGAAGATGTCTACGTTATTTTCTTCATTTTTCCAAAGGCTTGATAACCTTTAAAGGATCTTTTTTGGCCGACACATTTTTTAAGACCCTTTCTTACAAAATAACTATTCAATCGTGCTATGACTTTGTCCGCTGGAAAGACTGTATTTAAGATTCAAACACTGTAATTTTTCTAATTGTCAGTTTCTCCAAAAACGTGTCAGCCCTCACAGCCTGTCACCGTCAGATGTGCAACTTTAGAGAAGAATTAAACAAGTTTACAGCCTAGAACTAAAAACATTTTCAGTCTTATTAGCCAGCTATATTTAACTCTAGATGTAGACTTTGTGAACACGATTCTCATAAAATCAAGCTTGACGCTCAAATTTTAATGATCAATTCTATAAACTCGCCCTTGTTGAGGTCATGATTTCATTTTGAATTCAACAGAACTGAAGAGAGATCAGGCCACTTAAACTAAACAGAGAAACTCAACGGGCTGCGACACTTGTTGGTGACTCAGTATTGTGAGAAAATACGCAGATTTTCCATGACAGGTTTATTAAATTCTGAGTGTTTGCAATCAAGCAGCCAGCGAGTCATGTGGTCTTATTCTAAGAAGTCAATTTTTAAAGATTTTGGCTACAGACACAATTTGCTTTGTATTCTAGGCTACACACATTATTTTGTTGACCACCTCTGCCTACAGAAAACCTGCTTTGGCTGGACTTGCACCTATCTTAGAGATCTCCCCAACATGTATGATTTAATCTGCTGGAGTCGTCTTTTGAAATGAAGATGAGCAAATTAGATCAGTTTTTTAAATAACAATGATTTACCATCAGACACGTTTTCTGTCAGAACAGCAACATACAGCTCAGAGACGCGTTGGAGACACCTGCAACAACTCTGCGGCTATTTTGAAAGAACATGTGTGGCACAAATTTTTCCAGCATGTTTAAAGCTCAAGCAACAGAAATGTGCACCCCTGTGACTCACGCAAGGAAGCTGAGAACCCCTGTGAACGTTTCAAAACACTCCCCTGTGAATGCCATTCGACAACTAGCCACTAACAATCTCAGCCCAGTGCGACAACACCTTGACCAATAAAGAGCAGACAAAGCAGGAAGTATTGTCCTGCCTAGTTTCTGGATAAAACACTTATCCAAAAACTGAATGTTCCTAGAGTTCAGTCATTGAAACTGAACTTAAAAGACTCGCAGATTTGGATTTTTGAATGTGGGGTCACTATGGGTGATCTTTAAAGACTGTGGAGACCAATAAATGAATGCGTACTTTCTTGAACATTAGCTAAGGCTTCAATAACTCATTATAGTAACAGTAAATGTGACTCATACTGGCAAAATGAATTGGGCTGCAGGGCAATGTAAGTGAAAATATATATTTTTGCCGTAACTGAGATTTCAGCAAAAATGAGTCCACCATCTAGAGATCCCAGTAACTATACTGGTATGTAATCTTCCAAATCTACCTTTGAATCCAAGTTTTCTAACTGGTATGTCTTCAGAAATAATCCTTGATCTTATAACCTTTTTATTTTATTAGGAGCGGCTGAGTGGTTAGAGCAGTCGTCCTCCAATGCAAGACTTGGTGGTTTGATTCCACCAGCAGTCACATGCCGAAGTGTCCCTGAGCAAGACTCATTGCCTCTGATGTGTGTCCCATCAGTGTATGAATGTGATCTAAAGCACTGATTGGTCTTTGTAAAGACAGAGTGATGTATGAATGGGTAAATGAGGCACAGATTGTAGTGTAAAGTGCTTTGAGTATATTGGTAAGCTAGAAAGGTGCTACATAAGTACAGTCCATTTACCAATATTACTTTTGAAATTAATGATTTTTCTCTGCAAACTGCTGGAGGACAGGGTAATCCCTTCGTGTAATGTTTGGCATCGTTGTGATGCTTGGGCATTCCACTTTTTAAATACAGGGCGGGAATTCCTTAGAAAATGATTCTAGGTAAGGCAAGGCAAGTTTACTTGTAAAGCACATTTCAGCAACAAGACAATCCAAAGGCATGAAATGGAATGCAAGGAAAAGTTGGAGTACAGACCGAAGTTAACGATGTTAATATTTTAACTAGTCAAATGGTTGAAGGCAAATGTAAACAAATAGGTTTTTAACTTTGATTTAAAAGAACTCAATGTTTCAGCATTCTTGTAGGTTTTTGGAAGTTTGTTCCAGATTAGAGGAGCAAAAAACCGAATGCTGCTTCTCCATGTTTGGCTTGGATTCTAGGGATCCAGAGCAGACTTGAACCAGAAGACCTGAGTGGTCTAGAAGGTTGATACAACAACATATCTTTAATGTATTTTGGTGCTAAGCCATTCAGTGGTTTATAAACTAACAGTATTTTCAGGTCTATTCTCTGAGATACAGGGAGCCAGTGTAAGGACTTTAGAACTGGGGTGATGTGTTTTACTTTCTTAATTTTAGTGAGGATGTGGGCAGCAGCTTTCAGATATTATCCTAGACCAGGGGTCTGCAACCTGCGGCTCTGGAGCCACATGCGGCTCTTTGGTCCCTCTGTAGCGGCTCTTTCAAGTTTCGACCAAAACGAACAAAAAAAATGAATTTTATTGGTTGTTATACAAACAACAATAGTTTGAGCTGTTTTCCTGTCTTCTGCAAATACTCACTTTAACTTTTTTGCTTTATTTCTGCTTAATTATTTTTTCCACAATTAAAAAAAATTGCATAGGTCTGCATAGTTCATAGTTGTTTTTTTAATTTAAAAAACAATCCCCTCCCCCTCTTTACAATAATATGGTCTTTTCATTTGTCTTAAATTGTAAAAATGTCAATAAATGTTAAAAGTCATTCGATATTTTTAGCTTTAAAATGTCACTCCTACTGGCCACAAAAGTCTTCTCCAACAAACTTAAAGTGGCCCATGGGCCACCAGTTGATAACCACAGTTGTAGCAGGTTGTTGTGGCTCTGGACACATTTAATTTAGTGAACCAAGACATAAAAATGTCTCTTTTGATCTTAAAGGTTTCAAACCTGTCCTAGACCAAAGTTATTCAACTAAACTGCTCAGAGGCTGGACATCGAGCGGTTATTCTCATTATTTAAGCTTGTTTTATAGGTTTAAAATCTAGTTTTATTTTTAAAAAAATGAACCCATTGGTGAGCTGAACTGAGTTCATCTGTGGGCCTGATTCAGCCCTCGGGCCACAAGTTGAATAGCCCTGTCATAGACTAATTAAAAAAAATAGTTTTCAAACCGGCACCCTCATGAACAAAACTAGCTTTTTGGCAGGCCAAGTGATAAATCACCAAATTTCAATAAATTACATTTTATTTGAAGCTTATGAGACCGAGGTTTTGAGCATAGTCATCTTTCAATATTGAAAAATCTTTGACTCATTTTGCCAGCATGGGTCACAAATAAACTGAAGGTTTCCAGGCATTAACTGACCATTAACAAATTAACCGTTAGACATATTTGTCCTTGACAATAACTGAGCGGGAAGTAGGTCCTCTCTTGATTCAGGGATGATGATTTCCCTCTCCTACACGCAGAACTGATCGCAGCAAAAAGGGGAAACCACAACTCTTAGCTTACAGGACAGTAACCACTCGGCCAGTCTGTTGTGAAATTTACAGTTCACAGGGGACAGACGTTAGAACGATAATGAGGCGCAGCGTGATGACGAGGACGATCAACTCTGTGTGGAAGCTATGATTCCCCCCTGATCTTCTCTTACCTTCTGATACTCCGAGTCCTCGGGTCTGAAGTCGCTGCTCACCATTTGAAATTCTAAGTTGAAGTGAGGCAACCGGTGGAGCAGATTCACCCACCACGGAGGAGAATAGTTCACCACGGCCGCCATCCTGACGCAGCTGCTCACTGTCACGTCACTCTTTAACCTGATTCCTCACAGGGACACTGTAAAAAAAAAACAAAAAAAAAAACAGAACTAGCTGTATTTACTTTAGCAGAGAAAGCCATTTTTTAGTGTTACTGTTCATAAAGCTAAGGTAGAAATAAAAAAAATTAAAAAAAACATTTGAAGCAAAGAGCAATTACTCTATAATAAAGCCAATAAACAGCAACTACTTTTACTTTATCCAGCATTATATCAAGGTGACTTTATTGATGATTTCGGCATTTTAAAATATAAAAGTAATGGGAAGGGATGCAGTGATCACACACCTGATTGCTGAGTGTGAGAATGAAATACCTGCAGTATGACATATTAAAGTGAAAGCCTTCATCTGATAATAAAATGGATGATTACCTTGGACTACAGTGATGCATTGCTGATTATTGCTGATATGCAGCACAATTTATTACCAATAAAGGAAATAAAGTATGCTGTGGAGCAGTCAGGCTGATATTTCAAGCATATTGTGGGCAAACAGCAAACCTCTGCATGGCTGGCAGCTAGCAGGCATCAGCCTCTTCACGCCCATGATGCAGAACACACGCTTCGTGGGGGAAACGTTGCGCGTGGAATTAAACGCAGCACCACGACTCGGTCCATTGTGCGGAATTTACTGTACCGACACATGTAGGTCAGGGAGCCCGGCCTCATAAAAATGACAGGTAGTTATTTACCGTCACAGTACAAAAACACGGTTTAGCTAGCGTCATCCTGCTTTGTTCGTGAAACTACCGTTGAGGAGGAGGAGGGGGGTAAAATGAAGGGAGTACCGTGATGTGACCTACCTACTGAAGCCCGAAGCGGATGCAGTGTGTCGGTCCGGAGCGGAGCCTGCTTCACCTTTTGTCTTCCCCGGTCCGGTGGCGGTGGATATGGAGCACGACAGCCGGCCGCTGCGGCATCAACGCGGCTGGACCGAGCGAGTCGGCTGCAGTCCCCGCCGCATCAGGCTAACCGAAGAAGAAGAAAAAAAACCCGCCGTTGTGCTCACATTTCTTCAAAAGACTCAGAGCTTCGACGACCCCCCCTCCTCTCTTCTTCTTCGGCAGATTCGGGGTTAAACTCTCTGACCCGCAGCTCGTTTCCGTTGATTTATTTGCCGTTATGGCCTCCTAATGATTTGTGTTCGCTCCCACGGCGGTAGTGGATGTGGCGCCGCGCAGCTCCGTCAGTTGGATGATATCGTTGGAGCGTGAAGCAAGCACGAGCTTTAAAAAGCCCTGGAGGATGGGGGCTTTGCGGCAGCTCTGGCTTGTGTGAGCGCGCGCGCGCATTTCTGAGTGATAAAGAGGGCAAATGCGCAAAAATGTCGCCCCCTGGTGTTTATGGAGTAGTAGTGCAGGGCTGGTCAGCGGCTCAAACTTTTAGGGTTCAGGGACCCCCTCATGTTTATTGAATAATTCTCATCAGTTTGTCTCCTTAATGCAATGGAAATATTTATATAACAAAAATACTTACTCCCAGTTCTTTAGTGTTAATACCATGGGGTATTTTTCATTCAAGACGCACTTAATTAACAAAAATTTTCATTTCAACTTCCAAAAATTAGTTTTGAGAAAATTAACAGAATTTAAAAAAATACTTTAAAACTTTACCTATTCACATAAATGTATCGCCAAGTCTTCAACTTATTACAGAAAACTCTTTTACATAAAACTGAACAGAATCATAACAGCAAGTAACAGGGCTCCATTTGTAAACTGATCAGTGCTGGAATGCAAATGGCAGGTGGGCCGATGGGGGCAGGGTCTGGGGGTCCCCACACAGAAAATGTTGAATAAAGTAGATGTGATTTCCTGCATTTTGGTGTATTTTAACAGGCTGTTAAACATTTATATGCTTGTAAAAAAGATTTTTTATTTTTTTTGCGGACCCCCAAGCACCAGCTCACGGATCCCAAGGAGTCCGGGAACCACCAATATTTAATAAGACAGAATAGAAAAATAGAGAATAACCATACTGTTATTAGTGAACATGGTTTTAAACTTAATCTAAGCACTCTTAAGTCTCTTAGTCTGTCATTTCAAATATGTTATGAGTATTTAATACAGTTTAAACTGCTGGTATATCGGGACTTCACAACTGGAAGCCCATTTTTGCCACTTTGAAAAAAAAAATCTACATTACAAATACTATATCCAAATGCTGTCTCTTAATTGTGAAATACATTTCAAAATTACTCATTAGCATCTCATAATTTGTAATAGCCTATCAGCTATTTCAATTTTTTTACTTAGCATATCATAATTATGAGGCTCAGTCACAATTTTGGTATAGTATCTTATAATAAGGAAATGGTAATTGTTATATATTTGATACAGTATTCCATTATATAGGCCAAGTCATAATTTTGAGATCATATGTAAATATAATATGCCAAGTCTCAAATATTAGATGTTAGGATACTTTTAAGTTGCTAGGTCAAAATTATCATAGGTTAAGAAGATTTTCTTTTTTTTTAATCAGATGGGGAAAAAATGGGCTTCCATGTTTTAGTAAAAAAAAGAAAGCAAATAATCTAAAACTAATCAAAAGTACTTTCTGTTCGTTCTTTGTGATAACTACGGCAGATACTTTCTAGATTCTGACATATTTGTCGGCATATTGTTTACAGGATTCAGGTACTTTTAACTAATTTTGAGAAGTTTAGTCAAGTAGTTTAGAAAAAGATGGTTTTAAGAACGTAGGCGTGCACAGTGACTAACAGGGAAGAAAAACAACTCCACAAGGTTTGATCTTATATACTCATAAAATAATTCTTTAATTTCAACATTGCTTTTAAAGTATTCCTTGTACAATCTGAACACTAAAACAGATTCCTCACATATGTATGGATGACAATGTAAACACTCTTCAAAAATATGTTTTTTTAGAATGAGATTTCATTAAAAAATGCACTTCATTGAATGCTTGTGTGACATTAGGTTTACACACGTGTTGACAAGCACACTTTAATCATTGCTTTTGATGACCACTTAAAAAATATTTGTTTTCTTTAAAGCACAAGTATTATTAGAAGTAGACAGTGTATCCACCATTGGACTGATACGTATTGCAGCAGAGTGATCTATAATTTATTCACAGTTTTGGCTCAATAGTGCATCAGACGAAGATCCCCTCCAAGTCATAAAATTCAGCTAACGACAGGAATGCATGGAATGAGTTTCACATCAGGTCTGCTGAAATATAATCAGAGGAATTTACAGTAATTTGCCTCACTTGGCAGGTTAGCAGAAATGACTGCATTTATTGCCGTCAGTTTAAAGATAAATCATGCGGTATGCTATTTCAGCAGAGACAACAGCAACGGGAACAGTTGATACTAATTAAATAAATTAGAACTGGCTCAAGAAGAAGAAGTGAAAATGAAAGATGCTGCTAATTCAAGTTCAGATCAGCTTTTTTTTTCTCCACGACTAAAAGAAACGCTCACGTCAACATTTCAACACGTTTATAACGTGTTAGACATTGTCTAGAGTCAAATCTTGAAAGAAGTGATTATCTATGTGCCACATATCTCCAGATAAGACTCAGCTTCCCCAAAATGTTTGGTTATTTTTATGGGAGAGGCTTTTACACAGCGAATGCTGCGTTTATTCTGAATGAAAACATAAAGGTGTATTCGTCAACGATGTGACGTACAGTATTTGATTTTAGCAGACCTTACTAGCTTTCAAACGCAACCTGAAGCGAGCCAACAGGGACTATGACATCGAAACCTCTCGGCTTCTCAGTGGACGCGACGGAGACACAATGATGTCATCAGAATCGTCCGATTCATCGGCAACATCTGCGTCAGCATCTGCTGAAGAATGGAGTTCTCTTTGGGCTGCAACACACAGAATACACAGATCTATGGTGACTCAGTCCACTTTAATAATAAGCCACCTACAGACTGATACACACTCTAACCTGGTGTGTGTGATGTCCTGGAGACAGAAGTTGTAGAGGCAGGCCGGAGGTCTTGCTTGGGATCCTTTTCAGCATTAAGGTATTCAGTACCTTATAAGAGAAAACACCACAATCTAACAAGTCTGTTCTGAAATACTACAATGAAACCAGTAACATAAGTTAATACTCCAAATCAAAGTTTTCATTCGTATTCCACAATCACCCCGTATTTTGTCTAGCGTATCTTGTTCCTGTGTAAATGTACTAAAATGACAGCAAAAAAAACAACTTTATCTTCTTCTCTCAAATTCTACCTGTGTGAATGTTTATGAAGCATTCACTCTGTTGTGATCCATTTTTCTTACGTACGTTTTCGGCATCTTTCTCGTTCCACAATTTTTGTGCTATTTCAACAAATCACATAATAAAACGTTCAGCTCGTTACTTTTGGTATTGGTGCAACATTAGCTTTTTGAAATATTTAGCCTTTTCTGCCATTTTTTTCCCTCATAAAAAATGAATTGAGCTCATTTTACCTCCTTCAAAACTTTAGATCTATTTACAACCTTTTACAGCTCCTTTCACATTTTGTTCTGCTTCAGCTTCTTTCAGCTTCCTTGTGCAAATTTAAAATTTTCTTGAGCTACTTTCAGCTAATTTCAGCTGCTTTTTCAGCTCTTTTTGTGCTTTAACTTTTTTGTGCTAATTTCAGCTTGTTATGCTCCTTTCAGCTCATTTCTGTAAGTTTCAGCTTTTTCTACGATTTAGCTGTTTTATGTTAATTTTAGTTTTTTCAGCTAATTCCACTTTTGTTGCACTCATTTCTACTTTTTTCAGCTTAATTCAGCAAAAATATGCTCTCTTCACATCCGTCTGGTAATTTAAGCTTCTTTCTGCAATTTTTAGCTACTATTCAGCTGGTTTGTGCTAATTTAAGCTTTTTTCAGGTAATTTCCACTTTTTTGTGTTAATTCCTGCTTCTTTCAGCTTAACTGTGCAAACGTGTTCGTTCTGCTTTCTTCTGATAACTTAAGCTTGTTCCACCTTTTCAGCTAGTTTTTTTTATTAGCATTTTTTAGCTGTTTTCGGGCATTTTCAAGTTTTACATGGTAATTTCTGCTACTTTCAGCCTAACTAAATTATTTCTGCTAATTTCAGTTTATGCTCCCTTCAGCTTATTTCGGCTAGTTTCAGTTATTTCAGCTAGTATTTAGCTGTTTTAAGCTTTTTCAGCTAATTCCACATTTTTTGCACTCATTTCAACTTTTGTGTTTTTCCACTTTCTCCTGCTGATTTACGCCTGTTCTACATTTTCAGCTACATTTCAGAATGTATTTTTTTTGCTATTTTCAGCTGTTTTTCAGCAAGTTCTTCTGCAATAAGCATTCGCATTGCATTTTTGCAGGAAATGCAATTCCTCTAGTTTTCTTTTCTGCAACACAAGCTAAGATGGCACAGTCCAAATGTTCTTGAGCCCACCACACATCAAATGCAAAAGCAGTCAGGAAAACTGCTGACATCAGCTGTACGCTCTGTGCAGCCGCCTGCTCATCACAGGCGAGAGAGAAACTTATGTGTATGAGATGGAGAGGGCACAGGAATCTCTCAGGGTCATTTCAGTCATGTCTCTGGACAGCAGAGGCTGTAGTTCTTATGGGTCATGAGAAATGGCATCATTACAACGCTGCAGCGCTGCTGAGTGCCCTCATCGGTCTTTGGCACGAGGTTGTGAAATGTTCTGGCTGGTGCAGAGGCGACAGCCATCATTGGATTAGATCAGTGTGATCCATCGCTTCTTATAAAGGTGTCAGGGGAGCGATGAGCAGTTCTGAGGCTTATTACAGCAGGGCAATGCCACGGCTGAACACAAGTGTACATCAACGAAGAACTCTTACTTGAAGGCAGAGTACTTGCAGTGGTTGAGCATTTTCTATTATTGATCAAATATTTATTTATGTCCAGAGTAAAGGAGTCCAGCATCATTAGCCAGAGCATAAAGAACACAGTGAAGACAGAGACGCAGTTTATCGATCTGTATTTTTCACTGTAGCTCAGTGGTCAGTGCCGTGGTTTTGTAATCTTGAGGTTCCTGGTTCGAGCTCACGATGCGTCAAGAAGAGCATCCAGCGTGAAACAAATCGACAAATCTTTCATGCGAGTTTGCTCGCTGTGGTGACCACTGAAGAAAAGAGCAGCCGAAAGAAACGTACGTACTTCTTGATATTTACTCAGCGCTTGGGTCTCTACAAGCAATACAGAATAGAGTGGTAATATCATTTCTTTATTGTGTGAATGTTCATGAAGGATTTGTTCTGTTGTGATCCATTTTTCTTCTGTACGTTTGTCTGCATCTTTCTCCTTCCACAATTTTTTGTTCTATTTCAACAAATCATACATCAAAATGTTCAGCTCTTTCAAGACAATCCTGCTATGACTTTTGGTATTGGTGCAACTTTAGCTTTTTGAAATATTTAGCCTTTTCTGCCATTTTCTTCCTCATAGAAAATGAATTGAGCTCATTTTACCTCCTTCATATCTTTAGATCTGTTAACATTTTACTGCTCCTGTCACATTTTGTTCTGGTTCAGCTTCTTTCAGCTTCCTTATGCAACTTTAAACTTTTTTCAGCCACTTTCAGCTGTGTGTGTGTGTGTGTGGGGGGGGGGGGGGTGTCAGTTGATTTGTGCCATTTTCAGAATCTTTCTTCTAACTACAACCTTTTTGTGTTTCTTCTAACTTTTTTCTGCTAATCTCAGCTTGTTGTGTTCCTTTCAATGTAGGTGGGAAAGATGAAGCACCCACACCTGCCTCCACCCTCATTTGCCCCACTCTGGGCCCTTGAGCAAGGCCCTTAACTCCCACCATCTGCTTCCCTGGGTGCCCTAGATAGCAGCCCTCTGCTCCACACAGAGGGCTGTGGTAGCCCGGTGGTCTGTGGTTGCATCAGGAAGAACATCTGGCGTAAAAAATAATTGCCAAGTCTTTGTGAGAGTTAGATCACTTGAAGAAGGGAGCAGCTGACAGAAGAAGAAGAAGAAGAAAAGTGCTCCTTTCTGCTTACTTATGCAAGTTTCAAATTTTTCTACTATTTCAGCTACTATTTAGCTGTTTTTATGCTACTTTTAGATTTTTCAGTTAATTCCACATTTTTTGCACTAATTTTAACTTTCTTCTGTCTAATTCAGCAAAAATGTGCTCTCTCCACTTCCTTCTTGTAATTTCAATTTCTTTCAGCATTTTAGCTACTTTTCAGCTGTTTTTTGGGCTAATTTCAGCCTTTTTTTTTTTTCAGATAATCTCCACTTTTTTTAGCTTATTTCTGCTTCTTTCAGCCTAAATGGGCAAACGTGTTCTTTCTGCTAATTTCAGCTTGTTCTACCTTTTCAGCTACCCTTTTAGCATTTGTTTTAGCTATTTTTGGCTGTTTTTAGATAAATTCACAGTTTTCATGGTAATTTCTGCTACTTTCAATCTAATTAACTTCTTTCTGCTAATTTCAGCTTGTTATGCTCATTTCAGCTTAATTATGCTAATTAATTTAGCTGTTTTTATGCTAGATATAGCTTTTCAGTTAATTCCACATTTTTAGCTCATTTCAGCTCTTTTCACTTTATTCTGATAGTTTGAGCTTATTTCTGCCTTTCAGCTACTTTTTAGTTTTTTCTTTTGCTAATTTTAGCTTTTTTTTAGCTACTTTCCTAATTTTTCTGCTAATTTCTAATTATTTAAACCCATTTCAGCAAATATGTGTCGTTTCTGCTTTCTTCTGCTAATTCAGGGTTGTCTTCCATTTCAGCTACATTACAGAATTTTTTTTTTAAATCTAATTACAGCCATTTCTCAGCAAGTTCTTCTACAATAAGCATTCCCACTGCATTTTCACAGGAAATGTAATATCTCTAGTTGTTTATGTAATACAAAAAATGTGAGCCTTACCTCTGTGAGTGAGTGTCAGGCCAGCCCTTCTCGAAACCAGAGTAGGTTGAATGTTTTCTGCTGGAGAAGGCACAGCAAACCCCGAGCTAAAACACAAACACAAGGACCGCTGAATACATGTTATACTTTATTTACAGGGTTTCTGCAGAGTTTTAAAAAGTTTTATAGCCTAAAAAGTCTTAAATATGTCCAGATTTTCCATTTTGGGTGATAAAATACATTTAGTCAAGTCTTTTGTTTATTCATGTTCTTCCAACGGCAGTCGTGTTGGAAGGACATTCTGCTCAAAAGAATTTGGTTGCCCTGCTCCTAAAACTGGCAACTGATTTGTTGTACGTTTTTGAACGATTTGGACTGAATTAGAATAAAAGTTGATAGTTTGAAAGAAATTTTACGCCTCACTATTTGTCGTGATTCATGTAGGCCTTCAATTTGAATCATAACGGTCTTTAAAACATCTTACAAAGCATCAAATTTACCTGACTGACATTTGCAAAAACCCTGTATTTATTCTGTTGCATGCATGAATGAGTAACCTCTTTATTGCAAAACTCCACCGAGCCAGATGTCCCCTGAATGCAGACTGAATCATCGTCACAGCAACCTCGTCCAGCTCTCCAGGCACAGGATGGGCTTCATCGCTGCAGCTTAACGAGTCCATCGGCTGAAAACAGAACGTATTGATACAGATATAACAGAAAAATACTCACAGTAAAGTTTTGTCTAATACCATCAAGTGGCCATTTCAATACAGTAAAATTAGTTTATTTCAGAAGAAGACGTAGAGTTCTCTTTTTAACAATCTCATTCATGTGAAGTCTCAAGTTATTCATTATTTGATCTAATCTTGGAGCTTAAAGTCTCTTGTCAAAATTGCTGATAACTGCCTACCAACTAAAAACACCACTGCAAAGTTGTCAGGATCGTTGAAGTATTTATATTACTGTGTGCATGTTTATGAAGCAGTCACACAATTGTGATCCATTTTTCTTCCATACATTTTTCAGCATCTTTCTCGTTCCACAGTGTTTGTGCCATTTCAACAAATCATGTATCAAAATGTTCAGCCTCTTTCAACTTCCTTGTGCAAATTGTAACTTTTTCAGCCACTTTCAGCTAATTTCAGCTGGGTTTTTTTCAGTTGTTTTGTGATCCTTTTACATTCTTTCTGCTAACTACAACATTTTTCAGCTTTTTCCAACTTCTTCCTGCTAATTGCATCTTGTTAAACTCCTTTCAGCTTATTTATGCAAGTTTCAGCTTTATCTGCTATTTCAGCTACTATTTATCTGTTTTTATGCTAATTTTAGCTTTTTTGGCTAATTCCACATTTTTTGCACTTATTTTAACTTTTTTCAGCCTAATTCAGCAAAAACTGAGCACTCTCCACTTCCTTCTGGTAATTAAAGCTTCTTTCGGATGGGTTTTTTTTAGCTACTTTTCAGCTTTTTTTGCTACGGTAATTTTACCTTTTTTCATATAATTTCCATCTTTTTATGCTCATTTCTGCTTCTTTCAGCAAATACATGGTCTTTCTGCTTTCTTCTGCTACTTTAAGGTTGTTCTACCTTTTCAGATTTTTTTTTTTAGCATTTTTAGCTAGTTTTAGCTGTTTTCAGATAAATTTAAGCTTTTAATTAACTTATTTCTGCCAGTTTCATCTTGTCAAGCTCATTTCAACTTTCTTCTGCTAGTTTCAGCTTTTTGTGCTATTTCAGCTATTTTTTTGCTGTTTTGTACTAAATTGAGCTTTTTCAACTAACTCCACATTTTTAGCTCATTTCAGCTCCTTCCACTTCCTTCTGGTAGTGTAAGCTTCTTTCTGCCTTTTCAGCTTTTTCTTTGTGTGTGCTAGTTTTAGCTTTCTTTTTAGCTAATTTCATAATTTTGGTGCTAATTTCTGCTTATTTAAACATAATTCAGCAAATATGTGTTCTTTCTGCTTTCTTCTCCTAATTTAGGCTTGTTCTTCTATTTCAGCTGCATTTCAGTATGTTTTATTAGCTAATTTCAGCTGTTCAGCAATAAGAACTCACAGTGCATCTTCACAGGAAATGCTTTCTCTAGTTACACTTGTTTTCTTTACTGCTGAAGTTTAAAAAAGTTTGACATCAATATATGAAGAGGGACCATTTCTTGAATGTCATGGTTCTTGTTTCCTTGTGAAAGTGTATGAGTCAAACCTTGTTCTGTACATCGTTCACCAGGATCTTGAGCTGTGACTCTCTGAAGAGATGGCCCCTTAAAGCTGACTGCAACATCACAATGTCCTACAGAGAGACCACAGATAGAAGAACATAAGAGAAATCTGGTAAAAACGGGGACAGTGTCTGGAGACTTTTATATAATCATTCCTCTCACACACCAGTGACTTGTTTTACATAAGTGTACCATGTTACATACTCTCTGTCTGTGCTGCCTCCAGTTTGTCTGAATGATCAAAGCTGCCTTCTCTCTGTTTTTCTTCCCCGCGTCAGTCCTAGATTCATCATCTCTTTCCACCCCCGTCTCTTCAGTGCATCCAGCGCCCCGCTCATCGTCCTCTTCCTGATCCGCTCTGCTCTGAGCGTCCTCATGACTCCCTGCCACCGTGGGAGGAGGAGGAGAGGAGAGCTCGGCCTCCACAAGTTTGAGTCTGTCCTCCTCCAGAGTTCGGATCCTCACTAGCAGCTGCTCCAACTCCTGGCTTAGAAACCGTGAAGCAAAATACACAAAAAGATAAAAGACTGCATTTTTACAGCATAACAACCACATCAAACTTGTGCCGGCTAATTTGTACAATCTGAATCATTAACTGGTAGCAGAAGTTTCTCAGATAATTTGCAGACCTTTTAGGGAACAGGTGTCATACTCAGTTACAAGAGGGGGCCAAAATTAAAAACTTGGTCCGATCCACGGGCCAATTTCAGTTTTTACATGAACTCAAGTCAGATACATGCCAACTTTTCTTGCTTGCAGGTTCCTCAACAAGAGTTTCATGGGTCTCATTTGATCATCTCTGAAGCTCCTTCCACATCAGAATCAAAGCTTACTGAAAAATCCAACATTTTCTCTTCTGCCAGCTGGCAAGAAAATTCTGCACTAAATTAAGTAGTTCTAAGTTTTTTTAAGCTAAATGAGAACAGAGTAGGCAGCACGGTGGCGCAACTGGTAGAGCTGCTGCCTCTCAGCGAGCAGGTCCCTGGTTCAAACCCCAGTCCAGGGACCTTTCTGGGTGGAGTTTGCATGTTCTCTCCGTGCATGCGTGGGTTTTCTCCGGGTACTCCGGTTTCCTCCCACAGACCAAAAACATGCATGTTAGGCTGATTGGTAACTCTAAATTGTCACTAGGTGTGCGTGAGAGAGTGAATGGTT
>NC_056513.1:24232899-24251461 GCF_014905685.2 Nematolebias whitei
TGGTAACTCTAAATTGTCACTAGGTGTGCGTGAGAGAGTGAATGGTTGTTTGTCTCGTTTGTCTCTATGTGTCCCTGTGATGGACTTGCGACCTGTCCAGGGTGTACCCCGCCCCTCGCACAGTGATTGCTGGACATGGGCACCAGCGACCCCCGTGACCCAAAATGGAATAAGCGGGTAAAGATAATGGATGGACGGACGGATGGATGGATGGATGGATGGAGAACAGAGTAAAACATATTACATTTAAAATATCATCTTGGGGGACCAGCTAAAATGTTAACAAGGGCCAGATTTGGCCCATAAGCCTTGTGTTCGACACGTTTCAGATGCACTAAAAATAAAATGTAGCAGCGTACTACACAAGTAAAAACCCTTTGGTATACAGTATTTACTTTTGAATATATTTTTGATTACACAAGTAGTCACATATTTAACTATCAACTACATGCAAAAAAGTCAATTAATAAAAATGTTTGAAATGATACTTAACGCTTGTCAATAAATCAAGCAAAGTTTTAAAACAGGAAGGTTTGATGTGCATTCTGTGCAAACATTATTTTCAGAGTCATGTTGTACCTGTACTCCTGTTTCTCCAGATCAAAACGTTTCTTCTGTTCAGCTGAGAGTCGCTCAGTCTCTCTCTGCAGCTCGTCTCTTTCTGTCCTCAGCCGTTCCAATTCATCACTAAAAACAGAAACAGAGCAAATCCCGTTAAAAAACAAAACTCAGTGTTCTACAACCATTGATTTAAAAAAAAAAGTATTAATCACCAAGTCTTTAGTTTAACAGTTGAATATTAAGGTTTTATTAGGCACAGGCAAGCTTAGATAAATAATGTTGTAAATACTTGTTTTTAGATCCACCTTTTTATAAAGGACGTGGCCTTTTCACTGAACTTTTTATTTATTTATTTCAATTTTCACCACAAGTTTTTCATGAGACCCAGAACATTTGTTGGTCATATTTCAAGTTCAAGTAGATTTTATTATCATTTGCATCACATGTGGTACATGAGGTGGAATGAAACTGCACACACAGAGTCCCATTTATAGTGTTTCTAGAAGAAAAGTTTCAAACGGTTTCTGCTCTGTGGCAAGTAATAATTAAGTTATAAATAGTGACTTGAACGTCACTGGGTCGACTTAGACTTGAATAAACGAGACAAGTAAAAGATTTAAAGTTCATTTTAGTGTTGAAGGAATGACGGCCCAGATCTTTTACCGGACATGAAAACCCATAATGACGACTTGTTTTCTGTAAGCAGTCATCACTAGTGTTCATTAAACCAGCAACACACAAACTTCTCACATCGTCTCCTAATGATTTACATTTGGCCTATAAAGAGAATATAGAGATGGAGGCACGTCCTGATTGTACAGACAGCTTTCAAGCGGGGGGGGGGGGGGGGGGGGTGTCAGCATGAGCGCTGCCTTTAGCTTTTTAGATAGTGTGCCTGTATTGCGTGCCACTATATATATAGCACTACGTCAGAGGGGTGCACGCAGTTCGGTTCTGTAGGCGGGACGCTCAGTTCTGTTGTATAATGGTAGAGGAACCACTGTTCTCTAGGTTTGTGTAATTAGCAGGCCTGTGACGATAACAAATTGTGCTGGGCGATTAATTGTCTCGGAAATTATTGCGATAAACGATAATATTGTTTGAAATTTGGCAATAATTAGTCATTATTGTCAAATTTAAGAAGAAAAGTTTGTTAATTTGTTTTGCATGTAGCACCTTTTTTCGACCACCGGATAGCAGTATAAGACTGTTTGAACTGAAGGATGGATAGTGATGGAGCGAGCAGCGTGTCTCTTTAAGAAAAATGGGAGGGAGGCCACTTGACATGACATGGGCCGTCTCTCTTCAGTTCTCAAAATGGCAGATGCTCGGTGTGGTTTGAGCTCTTTAGCGTAGCATTTTTCACACAAAGCTTTTAATAAAAAAATAATCAGTAAACAATTTCTCAGCTTCTTTTTGCAGAGAAAAACAACTTTGTACACGAAGGTACGAGTTTCAACCGTGAAATTTGGAGCTTTGACAAGACGGAGGTTTTTTCCCCCGAGGTTGGCCTGTTAGCTTAGCTTGTAGCTTAGCTGCTTTTAACGATCCAAAATCACGCTTTTGGATCATTAAAATTGATTTTAAAAAGAAAAGAGAAAGAGAGGGCTCAGTGAAGAGCGCCGGAGTTGAACTTTTTCTCATCCAGTGTCTTCAGTAGAAAGAGAGAGACACGAAGAAACGATAAAGCCGATAAATGAAAACGAGGTTGATAATTTTCATTTGTCGTGCAATTCATTGATTTATTGTTTATCGCGACAAGCCTAATTAATTTACTCATGACAAAGAGATTTATGGAATATGAGCAGAAAGTGTGTTTTGAACTAAGAAGTCACTCACTCTTTACTTGACAGCATCTCTTGTAGCTCCGCCCTTTCTTTCTCCGATTGGCTGAGATGCTCCCTCAGACTAGTGATCTCCTCAGCTTCCTCTGTGACTCCCATGGAGACAACAGTCTCTGTTGCCACGGAAACCCCCAGAGCCCCAGCAAGCGTGGCCTGGACCTCTTTCTCCAGTCTGCCGCTGCTGCTTTTCACAGCCTGAGTGTGTCTTCTGCTGTCCTGCAGCCTCTGACAGGACGAGAGGATGGAGGTCTGTGATGGAGAACTCAGCGCAGACGAGTGCACGTGCTCACATGAACAGTTGCAGTTTACTCGTACCTTCTCTACCTCCAGCAGCCGTCTCAACAGTCTCTGTTTACTCCACTCTCTGTAACCTAAGAGACGTAATCACAGACACATTTTATTATTCCTACAATACAGAATTTAATATATACAGAAGTGTTTCTTTAAGATAGTTTAAATTTATACACTTTTGCTATAAGAACGTAAATGTTTTAGTAATTTATACATTATTTAACTGTTAGCTTGAGGCAGAACACACATAAAAACTGATATTGTTGAGATAAATTGAGCAAAGGTTTGCCACACTTAGATGCAAACTGTTTATGATGAATAAATTGTCTTTTTTGGCGCTGTGGGTAAAACATGTTAACAAAAACCTTTAATTCCTCCAGCAGGACTGTCGGTGCTGAGCTCCTCTCTCAGCGCTGCGTTCTCCTGCTGAAGCTGCTTCAGGTCTCCCGCCAGGTGATGGACTGTGGAGTTCAAAGCTTTCTGCTGCCTCTGGGAGCATTTACTCTCTGCTCGACTACTGCAGGTACGAAACAGAACCTTAAACCTTCAAGATACCTTCAAGATACCAGCTAGCATTAAGACCTTGTCCTTAAGAGTCAGTGGGTCGTTAAGTTTCATTTATGAAGACCTTTTTTCTGCAGCATCTAGAAGCGTCCTCAGTCTCTGGATCTTAGAGATGAGAGAAAATATGTTAAGTTTCCTTTTCACAGCTGCAACCAAAGTAGCTTTAATAACAGAAACAGGTAAAACCCAACATGGCTGAGGAATATTACTGTATTTTCCGCCGTACACGTCGCATCAGTCCAAATATGTCTAATAAAGTGGAAAAATCCATAAATATGTCACTTCGCCGTATAAGTCGCATCTATTATGCGTCAACAATGACAACCTGGAAATATGAGCTGGTGTTGTGCCAAAAATCGATGGGCTGCCAAATGATGGCCATGGGAGCGTGCATGGGAGGACTTTAAGAAGTATTTAACAAGATTAACACTTAAAACATTTATTTGTTTGCTCAAAATTATAGTAAAGGTGTGTCTTGGTCTAACTTTTCCTTAATAAATACTCTTTGACGGTCAAATCAGCTGCTTTTTCAAAAGCCGATACACGGAAACATTAACGCACAGAGGGCGACTCACTGTCCGTTTCTTCGAAATTTAACAAGATACCCACCTAAAAACAATTGTTTGTTAGCTCGACTTTATAGTAAAGGTGTGTCTCAGTTGAACTTTTACTTAATAAATGTACTTTGATGGTCAAATTAGTTGCATTTCGCCAGGGCGGCGCAGCGAAATGAAGCCGATTCGGTTGCGCCAGGCAGACGACAATGTCAGTCTATGGCAAGCTGATTGTGTCATTAATAGCCACGTTTACCTATTACATGATACAACGACATGCTATACTACTCTGATGCCATCTAGTGGCTGAAAATGGTAGTGTTCAATATTTCCAGTCAGAATGAATGAAAACGGTCATATCTCAGCCAAAACACGGTTTATAAATATGGGGAAAAATCAATAAATACGTCACTTCAGCGTATAAGTCGCAGGGCATGCAAATTATGCACACAACTGCGAAAAATACGGTACCTCCTCAAAGTAAGTTTCCACAGTGATATTCAGCTCCTTCAGGTTCGTAGTTCTCAGATCACTTTGTAGTGCGCTGAAAAAAAATAAAGTTGTCTCAACAAAGTCCTTCCTAACAAAATACAAATGTATTTCCAGAACAGTGAGGGAGTTTACCTCAAAGTGTTTTCTTTCTCTCTACACTGTTGCTCCAGCTTCAGGATTCTCTGCTTCAGCCCACTGACGACCTTAACAGACAGAATTAATTTTATAAGCCTGCGAAAAGTCATTTCTAAAACGACTTCTCGTTTGTTTAGCAAAACGATGAACATACTCACCACACTGCCCTCTTTTTTCTTGTCCACCAAACTACGAGTATATTCAGATCCCTGCACACAAACAAACAAAAACAACTTTAGAAGATGTGAACATCCAGGAAAAATAATTCACAAGTGATTTTTTTTTTAAATCACACTTTTAAAGGGTCCAACAGTTCTTCAATCTGTTTCTCTCTTTTTGTGATTTCTTCCTCCAGGCTCCTCAGTCTGGCTTTCAGCTGTTGGTTGTCAGATTTCTGAGCGTGGAGACTCTGACAAGAGATTAAACAAGAATTATCCATCCAGATAAATTAGAAGAGAATGCTTCACGTGCCAACTCTGCACAAACTAAAAAAACTGCCTTTTTTGCAGAAAAGCACAGTTTGGTATGAACGCTTCTTAAACAATAAGTTTCATCTCTCCTGCAGAACAAAAGTCTCAACTTGGTGTAACCAAAAACACCTTCTTAACCCGCAAACAATTCCTTAAGTGTGAGCTTTAAAACAAAATGTATGTGTTCCTCTTTACCTTCTTGAGGCGAATAATCTCGTCATACATGTCCTCCTTCTCCATGCGCTCACCTGCACCGACTGTAAAACCTGTAACGCACAGGAACAACACAAAGACGAAGTGTAGCAGCAAAGTTACTCACACTTATGATGAAAACTTGTACTAACTCTCAACAAATGGTTCATGGACACAAACTCTGACCCCAACCTTCATGTTATCTCACCGTTGGATGCAAAGAGAAGAGGTCTGTGTGTCCTCATGCTCACTTTCTGCTTCAGAAGCTGTGGGCTGTCGTCAGTGTCTGAACCGAGTGTCTGAGGCACATCTGAAGAGTCAAAGAAAGAGACAAACATTAACAAACTCTGTGTAACTTTTTGTGTCGATGTTTATGAAGCATTCACACTATTGTGATCCATTTTTCTTGCGGACATTTTCAGCATCTTTCTCGTTCCACAATTTTTGTGCTATTTCAACAAATCATAAATCAAAACATTCAGCTCTTTCAGGACAATCCTTCTATGACTTTTGGTATTGGTGCAACTTTAGCTTTTTGAAATATTTAGCCTTTTCTGCCATTTTTTTCCTCATAGAAAATGAATTGAGCTCATTTTTATTTCATCCTTTAAATCTTTAGATGTGTTTACAACCTTTTACTGCTCCTCTCACATTTTGTTCTTCTTCAGCTTCTTTCAACTTCCTTGTGCAAATTTAAACATTTCTTTCTGCTACTTTCAGATAATTTCAGCTGTTTTTTTAATTTTAGTGCTCCTTTCAGATTCTTTCTGCTAACTATATTTTTGTGCTTCTTCTAACTTATTTCTGCTTATTTCAGCATTTTCTGCTTTTTCAGCTACTATTTAGCTGTTTATGCTAATTTTAGCTTTTTTATTTAGCTAATTCCACCTTTTTTGCACTTATTTCAATTTTTTTTCAAGCCTAATTAAAAATAAAACATGCTCTCTCTACTTCCTTCTGGTAATTTAAGCTTATTTCTGCTTATTTCAGCATTTTCTGCTACTATTTAGCTGCTTATGCTAATTTTAGCTTTTTTATTTAGCTAATTCCACCTTTTTTGCACTTATTTCAAATGTTTTCAAGCCTAATTCAGCAAAATGTGCTTTCTCTACTTCCTTCTGGTAATTTAAGCTTATTTCTGCTTATTAGCTACTTTTCAGGTGGGTTTTTTTTTGTACTAATTTCAGCTTTTTCCAGCTTATCTCCACTTTTTTGTGCTCATTTCTGCTTCTTTCAGCCTAACTGGAAAAATTGTGAACTTCCTTCTACTAATTTAAACTAGTTAACTTTTTAGCATTGCTTAGCTAATTTCAGCTGTTCTCAGATAAATTCAAGTTTTTGTGGAAATTTCTGCGACTTCCAGCCTAATTAACTTTTTTCTACTAATTTCAGCTTGTTAAGCTCCTTTCAGCTTTTTTCTACTAGTTTCAACTTTTTCTGCTAGTTCAGCTACTATATGGCTGTTTTTGTGCTAAATTTAGCTTTTTCAGCTAATTCCACATTTTAAGCTCATTTCAGCTCCTTCCACTTCCTTCTTGTAGCTTAAGCTTCTTTCTGTCTTTTCAGCTACTTTTCAGCTATGTTTAGCTTTATTTTTAGCAAATGTCCTCATTTTTGTGCTAATCTCTGTTTACTTAAACCTAATTCAGCAAATGTGTGTTCTTTCTGCTTTCTTCTGCCAACTTAGGCTTGTTCTTCCATTTCAGCATGTTTTTAGCTAATTTCAGCTGTTTCTCAGCAAGTTCTTCTGCAATAAGCATTCACACTGCATTTCCGCAGGACAAGTAATTTCTCTAGTTATAATTATCATGTTTTTCTGTTTAAATGATTACTGTATTTGACATAGTTGCTATTTAAAAGTATTGCGTCTCAGCGCTTGAGTGTTTTTAAGCATAAAAAGTTGTATTGAAATATTCTACATGCCTCAAGAGAACACCGACTAACTATTTTAAGATGTTTTTCAAAAGCATCAAAGCAGGTAATGTCTAATGTATGTGGTGTAAATGCATGAAGACGTGATGAAGTCATGAAGCAACAGAAATTCTGAGAATCTAAAAACTTTTAAAGCCAGTTTCAGCTTTCTGTTTTAGTTGTACTGCTGCCAATGATGAGGAAAAGGCTTGTGGAAGGCAGTATAACCTGAGAGGAGAATTCTAGTCCTTGTTCTATTTTCCCAGAAGCAGACAGTTGTTCTCAAAAAAAATCTCCCTCATGAGGACTGACACTTTCTGTGAAGTTTTTTGTTGTTTCACAGAGCGTACCATGACCGTTGCTGAGAGATGTGAGGCGAGCTGAGCAACTCTCCCCTGATTTGTCCCCTCTGGTGTCCCCCAAGGAGGCCCTTTGCCGTCTCCACGCACCCACGGCTGCTCTCGTGGAGTTCAAGTTCAAACTGCAGAGGTATGGAGACCCTACAGAGTCACAAACAAACGTAAAGTTTGTAGAGTGTGTACTGTTACAAATATTACCAACATATCAGCTCAGCAGGTCTTACTCGGAGAAGGGGGAGGCTTCCCTGAGGAACTTTTTCTCCTTGTCCTCTGACAGATATGAGGCGTTGAAACAGAGGAAATGTGCGTTCATTAAACTCAAACCGTATGTTTAAAACAGAACTTTGGACAAAACTGAAAAACACAGGGAAGGAAAACTTGTTTTAGTTTTACCTTTTCTAAAGTGATTTCAGCAGGGAGAGAAAACTCATCGTCAACCTAGGAGGGGAAAAAAAAGGATAACGTAAAATAAAAACTATTTGGATAAGGAAAAAATTAAATCAACAAATATACGAACAAAAATAGACTGAATAGAACTGTGTTTTAATATGTTCATAGACGTAATGTTATTTGCTTTGATTTTTGTTAAATGAGTTTTTTCCTCCTTTTTCTTATACAACAAGAGGGGGGTGTTAAATCCATGCCATGACCAGACACAGAATGATGGTTAATACTCTGAGTGACAGGTTTAACACAGATAACTCAAGAAACTAAGCTTTAAGTTTCTTTCTGTCATAAACAAGAATATATAATATAACACAGATGTTATTGATGCAACTAAAAACAGCTAAAGACTCACCAGCTCTTCATCTGTTTGGACATCACTCGTCTCCAAAGACATTTTAGTAGTTGCACTGAACATAGCTGATAATTAAACGCTATGTAAAAATAAAAAAGTTGACTTTTGCTTTGTGTGAGCTTTCCATTTTTCCTCCAGTCAAAAGGCTGTCCTCAGCTCGCCCCTCTTCAGAGGCTCTTTATAAAAAAACAAGGGGCTCCGAGAGACGTTAGCTAAGCTACAACTTGATTGTTTTTCGTCAAGAAAGCTACAAGTCTTCTTCCCGGGTAAATGAGTAGTTTAAGCGACCATAAAGGCCGTTAGCCAATGCTTCCTTACATGAGTTTCCGTCCTTCCTATGTTGTGTTTTCACGTCGATGTGTGAGAGTCGTCTAGCAACCAGGCAGCTGTGTTAAGCTAAAAAAAAAGAGCGGAACCGGTGTTGCACCTAAATACGTACACCCGTCGAAAGCGGGAACATCCGGAAAAAATGAAGGCACGTTGAGAATGATAGAAGCATTTAACTTGATGCGACTCACAAGCTCAACATTAAAATGACATTCACAACGCAACAACAGTTATTTAATAAATAAAAACCTCTTAAAGTTTACTCGGTTGACGTCTACCCTTAGTGATTTAGCGGCAGTTTTTCTCCCTTCTTGTGCGCGCGCTCCCGAGACGGGAGGCACAAATGCCTTTGGTGTTACTTATCTTGGCGCAACACCTACATTTATGCTATTGCGTCTTCAAAATAAAACCAGTACAAGATCACAAAAGCCGTTTGAAGGCAGAAAAAAAGCTTACCTATTGAATGATTTTTTTAAATAAATTTTAAATGAACTGCTCAGTAAAAAAATGTGTGTGTGTGTGTGGGGGGGTCATTATCTTTTAAATCTGCGATGGCACAGTTAGGCAATTGCCTTATTTTGAAAGTTTTAAACGGAAGTTACTTTTCTGCTTCATTTAACTTGATAGTGTTGAAATTAAATCACAGTACAGTACTGTAACCCCCAGTCTACACACGAACTGCTTCGTTTCCTTTTTTTTTTCTGGACAGGGTTAGAGTTAAATGGAGGGTCTTAAACAAACCAAGAGATATGAAAAAGGAGCTTATTTATCTTTTTTATTTATCCTCCAGAACAGGACAGCTTAGCCCAGGGCTGTCAAAGGTCACAGAACTGAACTAGAAGATCATTGTCCTTATCTTTGGCATTTGCAACATCTGAAAGGAAGAAGGATGTAGGACCTAACCAGAAAACTCAAAAATCCTATTAATTTAGCTTCTTTTAATTCTAATATTACAGTATTGACCTGCTGTGAACTCTGTCTCCATTAACATTTCTTAATAATCTTGTAACTTTGTTGATTTCTATGTCACATATACTCCTTTTGAGTTTATCCAAGCCGTCCTCTATACTGGGGTCCCTGGAATCACTCTCTTCATTTTATTTTCTCCAACAATCTTACATTCTTTACAAATATTTTTAATATACATGACTATTTATAGTGATACAGTTATCACTATATTTTCATCTCTAAGAATTTTTTGCAAAGTGTAACCTCTATCTTTTCTCTTGATACCACTATAACAGGCCTGTTTCCATCTTCTTTCTTGAATTAAAAAAAAAAAATTGAACTCTTTTCCCACTACTGTTTTACAAACAATAGCACTTTCCTCATCTGAACTAATTTACTCTAGCTTCACTGAATTTACAACCAAACTTTTCTGCTTTTCTTCCCAATCTTTGTCCATTCGCCTGAGAGCATTCATTAATCTCCATGTCTTCATCATCATCTACCTGAGTTGCCATTCCATTCCAGACCAAACCAGTTTATTCTTCACTGCCAAAATCAATTTGTTGTGTTCTTTTCTTTTCAACAATGTTTTTCTTGTTCTCTCCCAGGACCCTCTTTCTTCTAACCCAGCTCTCCTTACTTCTGTGAGCAGTTTACGTTTTTCCCTACGCCTTGACTTACAGGTTCAACTTGGCCACACCCATCTGTTCATCGATTGGATTGTTAAATTTGTGATTGACATGACATTGACCAATCAGCTGAGAGGAAGAAAAATCCTTGCAAACCGCAGATTTTTACACATAGATGTTTGCTTCGTATCTGTAAACAACAACAAAAATTGTAACTTGTGTAACGTAGTTTACAAACCCAAATCTTTTTTACATACACACATTCCTATCTAAACAGTCACAAAGCAGAAATTTGCAGCTGTTTTATTTTACAAGGCTACAAGATGTATAAAACTTAATTCACAACTACACCGTCTGATTTACAAGCACAAAATATATATGATTGGAATTTGTGCCCAAATATTCATACAACTTTTGATTCAAACATAAGTGCCAACACACACAGAAAAATCCATGAACAAAAGCCTAGTGCAATAATTGACAGAGTCTAGATATCTTGCCACCATGTCTAAAAGTGCAAGACTTGCATTCTCCTCTCTACATCTTGGTTTAGGCAAACTGTAATAGATCCAGTCTGTCAGCGACCATGTCAGCCAGGTGTTACACCACTCTTACCATACATTTGCTCAAAGCTGATGTTAATGCTACTAGGCTGTATTCCTTTAAGTCTTTAGATAAGATAAGATAAGATAAGATAAGATAAGATAAGATAAGATAAGATAAGATAAGATAAGATGATAGAGCTTTATTGATCCCTTAGGAAATTGTTGTGCCAGAGTTTCCGTACAAAGGAACATACACAAGAATCACAAGATATTAAAAATTAACAGAAAATGTAAAAAAAATAGAGTATAGAATTACCAACAATTACGTTCTAAAACCAGTCAGGTGCAGACAGAAACATTAATTTATTGTGGTGCATGACTAATTTTATTGTTGAAAGGGGAGGAGTTGAAAAGTTTGATAGCCACAGGGAGGAAGGACTTCCTGAGTTGTTCTGTGGAGCACCTTGGTGGTCTCAGTCTACGACTGAAGGTGCTGCGGTAAGAGTCCAGGGTGTCCTGCAGGGGATGTGACATGTTCAGTATCTGGAGCAGTTTCCTCAGCGTCCTCTGCTCAGACACCTCTGTCAGAGACTGCAGGTCCACTCCTAGAACTGAGCCAGCTCTCTTCATGAGTTTATCGAGTCTGCTGGCATCATCTTTCTTCACCCGGCTGCCCCATGTGTTAGGAGTGCGCGGGGAACCCAGATGATATGAGACCCAGAACGAGGCAGACACAGGGGAAATACAAAAGAACAGTGTTTATTATTTACAGTGAGTTAAATGACATCCACAGGCTGCTTCTCTGAGGCTCCTGGAAAGAGGGACGACAGGTTATTAGCTGTCCAACGGGGAAGGCCAAAGTTGTTTGATTAATGAGCGTTTGTCCTTACAGTCCAACCCGAAGGGAAGAGATGGTCCTTCAGTCCAAGGAGAACGAGCAGCAGAGGGAAATCCAACGAGAGTCCAAAAAGGGGAACGAGGAAGGCTGGCACTGGAGGCAAAGAGGCACGAGGAATACCTGAGAGGCCAAGGGATCCAAATCAGGTCACGAGGGAATCCAAAGAGCATGAGGAACCAGGAAACTGGAAAAAAGAGCAAAAGGTGAACAAATTCTTTTCACCAAGACATTTGCCTCACAACAGTACAATACCATAAGAGGTGATATGCTCCAGCGTCGAGTCACACCGGACTGCAGCCTTAAGTAGATGGAGAGGCTCATCAGGCTGATGGCCGCCAGGTGTTGGTAATCAGCGGCCATCAGCAAGGCAGGCTGCAGGCAGTGGGACCCTTACACCATGAGTATGAATCTTCTGAGACTGGAATGTTGTAGGATACCCTCCATTGACTGGGGACATAACCAGAATCCAGTAGCCGCTGGACCAGTTTAGAGCAGGGCTATTCAACTAAATTACTCAGGGGGGGCATAGTTACTTAAAGCCCAGAGCTCAGGGGCTGCATATCCAGCAGTTACTGTCATTAAGTTTGTTTTACGGTTTAAAATCTAGTTTTATTAAAAAATGAACCCATTGGTGGGCCGAACTGAGCTCACCTGTGGGCCTGATTTGGCCCTCGGGCCACCAGTTGAATAACTCTTTATAGAGAGGCCCACCTAGCTGAGAGGAACACGTCTTCAGCACTCTGCTTCAGGACCAGGGGCCTCATGTGTGTTGATGGAGGATGGAAGGTACCAGCTCGTCATCAACCATACTGTCTTGGAGTGTTGGGAGTTTGATGGATCCAACTGGTTGGAGTGGAACTGCTGTTGAATCTTGTCAGGAATCTGTTCAGTTCTTCTGCACATGAAGGTGATGCAGGCTTAGGAACTCTCAAGGTAGGCAATTCCTTCACCTTCTGTGTATACCTTTAAGAATGGTTTTGTTTAACCAGGCATATTTTCCATGTCCTTATGACCCAAACCGTTTCTTTATCTTATTTTTCACGGCTGAAAATAAATAAATAAATGATCTGCTCTATTTCTACGCAGCTACTTTTTCATTCCTGCTTAACTTGAAATTAATCATGAGAGGAAGGTGTATCATAAACCCCTCATTACTCCAATTTTCTCCTAAAGACAAAAACATTGAGACAGAAGGAGGAATAAAACACAACTACAGAGAGCAGCTCTTTTCTAAAATGCAGGGAGAGACGGTGATTTAAAAAAAATAAAAAATCAGCATCTTAGAGTTTATAATGGAAGAACGTTTCAAGAAAAGTGTTTAACTGTGATTAATATCTGTGCTGTGTTTCTATAAAGTGTCCAGGTGGTGGGGATGTTGCTCGAGATGCAATTCAATAGATCAGTCAGAAATAATACAAAAATGTCAATTCAGTTAATGCACTTTATTGATATAGCTCCAAGTCACAACACAAGTCATCTCAGGGCACTGAACAGAAACATAAATGTTGGTAACTGCGATGGCAAAATGAGTCAGAATGAGCTCAGTACAAAATAAGTGAAAATGTTGACTCAAATTCAATGTAGAAATCTTAGATTTGGATTCCGTAGCAGGTTGCTTATTCCACAGACCAGCGGTTGTGCAGGAGGTACGGCCCAGACTAAATAAAGGATGGAGTTTATATACCTCTGAGGCTTGTTTCATGCAGATTTAGATCCACGAGCCAATCAGCCGCCTGCATTGTGCACAACTGACCAGACCCAAAACAGAAGATCTTCACTTGTTTGTCTATGGTTACATCCAATCTTCATATTTTCTTTATCAGCTCGGTCTAACCCAACTGCAGCTCCTGTCCTCTCATTTTCAAAGCACTGACGTAGCCACTCAGACATAATGGCTCAAAGTGATAAAAAAAGAGTTAAAAAAAAAAGGTAAAAACTTTGAAAACCTTCAGACAGTCTGAAGAAATGTTGCTCAACAACACTTTAATAGATTACAAAAATGTCTGTCTGCTTGGAAGCAAAGTACAACAAATGAGAGATTATTCAAATCTTTTGTGCAGGACTTTAGGACATTTTTGTGTCTGTAATGCCGTCAGTTCTTTTAACTATTCAGATGACGTCAAATTGCTTTTTCCACTGAATTCAACAAGCAGAAGGGCATCATTGAGTGAACAAAATGTAAAACCTCTAAACACCCACGTAATGTTATTATCTCTTTGGATTATTGACACATGAAAATGTCTCTCCATGCAAACTTATACAAATAAGCCTCCTGGGAACCATTCAGACCATTCCTGTTATTCCACTAACTAGCATAATATTAAAAAAGAGGTTCAAGTTGCTTTCAATTTTAAGTGGGAAATCAGTGCAAATTATTAGTATTTATTGTGGGGGTTTACTGAAAAAATGAAATATGCTTTTTTGCACAAATCAGCCCTGTTTTTCAGAGTAATCAACACTTTTTGGAGATGTTTACTCTCACACTGTTGCACAAACCTGAGAAAACAGTGAGTCTTTCAGAAAAGGCAGCTAGCACACACAATATCTAGAATGAGATGGTTCTCATGAAGCTTTAGCCTGGTCTGAATGACTTTCAGCCAGTGGCCCTCACCCCGATAGTCACTAAGTGCTTCAAAAAACTGGTCATGACTCACATCAAAACAACCATCAACATCAACGAGGACCCTCATCAGTATGCACACCGCGAGAATCGATCAACAGAGGATGCCGTCTCCTCTGTGGTCCACACTGTGCTCACCCACCTGGAGCAGAAGGACTTGTACGTCCATATGCTCTTTGTGGACTTCATGTCTGCCTTCAACACCATGATCCCCCAAACTCTAATGGACAAACTATTCACACTAGGACTAAGCCCCTCCATTTGCACTTGGGTACTAGACTTCTTAACAAACAGACCGCAGTCTGTGAGGATCCACAACTTCTCCTCCTCCACCATAACCCTCAGCACTGGCTCTCCTCAGGGATGTGTGTTGAGCCCCCTCCTGTTTACTCTGCTCACGTATGATTGTGCAGCTACCCATCCAGGCTGTCACATTGTAAAGTTTGCAGACGATACAGCCGTGGTGGGATGCATCACAAACAATGATGAGTCCAGCTACAGGCAAGAGGTGGAACACCTGGACAGCTGGTGCAAAGAGAATAACCTTCACATCAATGTGAAGAATACAAAGTAGATGATTGTGGACTTCAGAAGGAACAAACTCACCTACACCCTCCTGAACATAAGATGATCTGCGGTAGAAGTGGTCTCCAGCTACAAGTACTTGGGTGTGCACGACAACCTCAGCTGGAGCAACAACACCACCAGCCTGATCAAGAAAGCTCATCAGAGACTCTACTTCCTCAGACGGCTGAGGCGAGCTGGTCTGGGAAGCTCAGTCCTCACCTCCTTCTACAGGTGTGCAGTGGAGAGCATCCTCCAGCATCAACGTGTGGCATGGAGGCTGCACAGCTGCAGAAAGAAAAGCTTTGCAGAGAGTGGTGAAGGCTGCAGCAGCACGGTGGCACAACTGGTAGAGCTGCTGCCTCTCAGCGAGCAGGTCCTTGGTTCAAACCCCGGTCCAGGGGCCTTTCTGGGTGAAGTTTGTATGTTCTCTCCGTGCATGCGTGGGTTTTCTCCGGGTGCTCCGGTTTCCTCCCACAGTCCAAAAACATGCATGTTAGGCTGATTGGTAACTCTAAATTGTCCCTAGGTGTGAGTGAGAGAGTGAATGGTTGTTTGTCTCGTTTGTCTCTATGTGTCCCTGTGATGGACTTGCGACCCGTCCAGGGTGTACCCCGCCCCTCGCACAGTGATTGCTGGACATGGGCACCAGCGACCCCCGTGACCCAAAATGGAATAAGCTGGTAAAGAAAATGGATGGATGGATGGGTGAAGGCTGCACAGAAGTCTGATGGAGTCATCCTCCCCACATCACAGACATCTACACCTCCAGATGCAGGAAGACAGCTGCCTGCATCATGAAGGACCCCATTCACCCAGCACACACTTTTTGCCCCGTTCCCCTCAGGCAGGAGGTTGAGGAGCATTAAGTAGAACCACTAGACTGAGGAACAGCTTCTACCCTGAGGCTGTTAGACTCATGAATCTCTAACCAGAATAATCACTGTGAAAAATCACATCATGTTGCTGCTGATCTGTTTCATGTTGCTGCTGATCTGGTTCATGCTGATGTGTTCATTCGTGCTCATCTGCTCACACAGACTCATGTTCGTGCTGCTGTTCAGCATATTGTTTTTATGCTACTAGTGCTGAGTGTGTTTTTATTAACATTTTTCTTAGTTCATATCTTAGATCTTATTAGTTTTTCTTTTTGTTGGATGTAACTGGGACCCTGTGTACATATGACAAATAAAGAACATTGAATCCTTGTTATTTTTAGCCAGCATTTTGCTAAACTTTCTGCTTCTTTTAGCTATTTTACATCTGTTATTTGGTGTTTTGGTCATTTTAGCTTGCATTTTGATCCCTTCCTTTTGGCGTTTGCTTTCTTTTAGCTTTCTGTGTGTTTCAGCTCATCTGGCATGTTTTGACTGAGGTCAAATTGTCTGATGGATAAAGAAAAAGAAAAAAAAAACATTCTTTAAACTCCATTAAACTTTTCTTAAATTTGACTCTTGGTAACTTCATACAAAAAGGGAACTTTTATAGTTTTCCTGCTGGCACGAACACAGTTTCAAAGTTGGAGAATATGTGTTCAAGATGTGAACAGAGCTCAACTGAAGCAAGAGAGAGGAGAAAATAAAAATATATTTATTTATTTATTTCACTGTATTGCGGGGGGAGGGGGGGGTGTAGAGAGGCGTGTTCCGCCTTTGGAGAGGAAAAAAAAATCCATTCCTGCAGCTGGTGGAGCAGACTGGGTTTTTAGCCAAGGGATCTCCTCTTCATCATCATCATCATCATCTGTCAGAGGTGTCCTTTTGGTCTCCGAGTCCCGCATCTTCTCCCCCTCCATCATCATGTCTTCTCTCGGCGGGGACTTGCTGCAGATCCCTCTGGGGCTCATCAACAGCGCGGGCAAGTATCTGACCGCGGAGACGTTCGGCTTCAAGATCAACGCGTCCGCCAGCGGCCTGAAGAAGAAGCAGACCTGGACCCTGGAGCAGACCGGGGAGGACGGCAGCGTCGTGCACCTCGCCTCCCACCTGGGCCGCTACCTGGCCGCGGACAAAGACGGCAACGTCACCGCAGACAGCGAGGCGCGCGGCCGGGACTGCCGCTTCGTCCTCACCGCGCACGAGGACGGGCGGTGGTCGCTGCAGTCCGAGCCCCACGGCCGCTTCCTGGGCGGCAGCGAGGACCGGATCACCTGCTTCGCGCAGACCGCCTCCCCGGCGGAGAAGTGGTGCGTGCACCTGGCCGTGCACCCGCAGGTCAACATCTACAGCTTTGCGCGCAAACGCTTCGCCCACCTGAGCGCGCACGGAGAGGTGTCAATAAACCGGGACGTGCCCTGGGGGGTGGACTCGCTCGTGACGCTCGTGTACCGGGAGCAGCGGTACCACCTGGAGACCTCCGACAACCGCTTCCTGCGCAACGACGGCGGCCTGGCCGCCAAGCCGGACATGGACACCGGCTACATGCTGGAGTTCCTGTCCGGTAAGGTGGCGTTCCGCGACTGCCACGGCCGCTACCTGGCCCCCGTGGGTCCCACGGGAACAATGAAGTCTGGGAAGAGCAGCCGGGTGGGGAAGGATGAACTGTTCGGCCTGGAGCGCAGCCACGCGCAGGTCGTGCTCACTGCGGGCAACGAGAGGAACATCTCGACCAGGCAAGGTGAGGCTGATGGGGGGGGGGGGGGGGACAATGTCGCTTTCACCAAACTGGTGGAGTCACCACATAACTGGGCACAAAGCAGAGGCAGCTGCGCGTGTCAGGCAGAATTAGAGACTTCTAATTCATTTTCCTGGACCATGTGTTTTTCATTACACGCCCCCCCCCCCCCCCCCCCCAACCAATTCTCTTGGCCAGTGTGCAGAAACCCAACATTTTTCTGCAGCAGCTCCACCCCAGCACTGTGGCTGCTGCAGATCTGTGGTCAGATTCAGACCACTAATCATTTATATGTCATTCCTAATCTCAGATTAGAATGTGAACAGACAAACTGGGGAGAGGCTTGAGTTTTTTAGACAAAGAATAAAATGGAGGAGGTGCAGACTGAGAAGAGGGTGAGGTGTACAGGCTTGCTGAATGGGGACTTTTTCATTTTTTCTTGGTCCCTCAGCTGGTTTCTGCTGCCATGCACGCAGAAAATGTGTGCGTGCACATTTAAGAGGCAAATGATTGCAAAGAGAGGAGGGTAAGTATTCAGTTCAGTTTATTTACATATAGCGCCAGTTCACACCAGAAGTCGTCTCAGGGCACTGAACAGAAACATTCATATAAATCAGTTAATATTTATGAGGAGCCGGCAGATTACTTTGAGTTTTCACTTCGTTGCAGTCTCCATAAGAGAGCCAAAGAAAAAAATCCCTCATGAGGAAAAAAGCTCCAGCAGAACCAGGCTCAGGACAAGCAGCCATCTGCTTTAGAGTTGCATTTGGGCCTAAAAAAAATCCTAAACCCGTATCATTTTTTTCCGAGCCAGACCCAAAACCGACCAATTATCTGTGATTACAGGCCCGAACCTGGAAAAAAACCCTCAACATTAAAAAATAAAATAAAATTAAGCTTTTACTGCTTTTGTAAGCAAATCAGTTTGACAAGATTTTAAAACATATTTCAAAGAAAGGAAGATATAAGAATTCTTGTTTAATAACAAGTCATCATATTAACGGCTGACGATCCAAATTGGGTCGTCGGCCGCGTGCTGACACAGTGGCTGAGTCCAGGGGCTGAGTCCAGGGGCTGAGTCCAGCGGCTGAGTCCAGCGGCTGAGTCCAGCGGCTGAGTCAGCGGCTGGGTCCAGCGGCTGAGTCCAGGGGCTGGAGTCCAGCGGCTGAGTCCAGGGGCTGAGTCCAGCGGCTGGAGTCCAGGGGCTGGAGTCCAGTGGCTGGAGTCCAGGGGCTGGAGTCCAGCG
>NC_056513.1:24251561-24320258 GCF_014905685.2 Nematolebias whitei
TCCAGCGGCTGGAGTCCAGGGGCTGGAGTCCAGCGGCTGGAGTCCAGGGGCTGGAGTCCAGCGGCTGGAGTCCAGCGGCTGAGTCCAGCGGCTGAGTCCAGGGGCTGGAGTCCAGCGGCTGGAGTCCAGCGGCTGGAGTCCAGCGGCTGGAGTCCAGGTAAGCTTCAGGTGGGTCGCTGGCAGTGATTCATCTGAACTTTTTTCTTTTTACCTTTTTCAACCAGCCGATCAGCGCACGGTCAAACAGCCACACGCAGCTGGTGATCCAAATTGGATCGTCAGCCGCGTGCGTCCGCTGACACAATCAAAAGACTGACCTGGCCTGCCCATCCAGCACATTATCTTGGCCCAGCCTGGCCTGAAATTCGGGCCATGCGCGGCCCGAGTAAAAAATTACAGCTCTAATCTGTTTCAACCGGCTGGGTTTGAGAGGACAGGAAGTAGAAAACACATAATGGCAGGTCCACCAGTAGAACCAGGCCCAGGACAATCGATCATCCACCCCGGCTGGCCCGACTCCAATAGGACAGGGAAAAAACACACAACGGCAGGTCCAGGACGGAGGCCATCAAGTTATTGTATAGGAGGAAAAACAAAAAGACAGAATCACATGTTAGGAAAGAATAAGTACAAATATCAACTATTCATTTGATGAAATGAGGTCAATTTGTCTCCAATAGTATAAGGTTATAGCAGCATAGGATAAGGAATAGGTCAGAAAACCAAGCTGATCAAATATAGGATTTATCAAAAAGGAAAGTCTTAAAACTGGACAATGTGTCAGCCTCACAGACAGAAACTGGAAGTTGGTTCCACAAGAGAGGAGCCTGATAACTGAAAGATCTTCCTCCCGTTCTGCTTTTGGAAACTCTAGGAACCACAAGTAAACCTGCAGTCTGAGAGCGAAGTGCTCTGTTAGGAAAATATGGAACAATAAGATCTGTAATATAAGATGGAGCTAGGTTGTTGAGAGCTTTGTAGGTTAGAAGTAAGATTTTGAATTCAATTCTGGACTTGACAGGCAGTCACTGGAGAGAAGCTAAAACTGGAGATATATCTCTCCCACTAACTCCAGTTAAGACTCTGGCAGCAGCATTTTGGATCAAATGAAGATGTTTTAATGAAGTATTTGGACACCCAGATAACAAACTATTGCAATAGACCAGTCCAGACATGATGAATGCACATATGATGGAATGAGGTCAGTTACATGTGACCTGCACGGGTTTAAGCATCCAGACTCTAACATGTGGTTTTGATTGAAACAATGAGCTTATTTTAATTATGACAGCTTTCGGTTACTGTTGTCTTTAACTCAAGAATCTTAAGTGTTTGAGTAAGTTTGGACTTTTTGCTGACTAAGTAAAAATAAAAATGGATCCTATTGCTTCACTCAAGAATCAGCTTGTTGGTACTGAAGATCTGTTTTTTTATAAAGCTGTTATTGCTGGTAGCTTTAATCAGTTTTGTCAAACCAGCACATGTTCATACTGCCTGGTTAGAACCCAGGAACTCAAACTGACACGAGAGGCTTGAAAACAACAACAGTTGTATTAACTAAAAACAAAAAGGCTGATGTGGTAGCTAAAACTTACATGAGCTGGTGTTAAATCACAAGGAGAACTGGACGTGGCATAAAGCGCAACGATGGCGAGCGGATAAGTGACAGTGGGAATAAATGGACTGGGTCAGCTGTGGAAGGAAGACAGCGGAGCCTATGAAACAAGGGACAGGTGTGGTCGTGGTAGGACTGAGGAGGAACAGCTGAATAGAGGAAGAAATGGCTGACAACCCAGGGGGATGCAATTAGGGAAAATAAACTAAACACCGATAAACACAACAAATGCAATTTAAAACGGAAATTCTACACAAAAATAATGTACATCTGTAAATGGTCAGGTTAGGCTGAATATGAATTTAATAGCATCCAAAGTCCAAAGAAAAACTTTGAGTAACCTTTAAAAAACCCTGAAGGATCAACTTTAAAAGATTCCATTGCTGACTCCTTGGACATAAAATATTCAAAAATGAGAGGTGACTCAAGACTTTTGCACGGTAATCTAATAAAATGAACAAAATGTGTGACGAGGGAAAATTTTATCCAAAAACTAGATCAGTTTAAAATCTTACTCCGACTTGTGTCACGTATTTGCTGGTGTGCCTAAAGGACCACAGTCCTGTTGCCTGAATCACTTTTGACTGAGCTTCATCTTTTCTACAGATAGCCTCGCATTGAACTCTAGAAAACTTCAGTTTGCAGAAGAGTACATGGCTGAGTCAATGATTCTACTTATCATCACCTTATCAAAGGGCGGCTGTGGCTGAGTAAACCTGTCGCGATAAACGATAAAACAATTAATCGCATGATAAATGAAAATTATCCACCTTGTTTTCATTTATCGACTATCGTTTCTTCGTGTCTCTCTCTTTCTATTGAAGACACTGGATGACAAAAGGCTCAACTCTGGCGCTCTTCACTGACTCCTCCCTTTCTCTTTTCTCTTTAAAATCAATTTTAACCATCTAAAATCGTGTTTTTGGATCGTTAAAAGCAGTTAAGCTGAGAAGCTAAGCTACGAGCTAAGCTAACCGGCCAACCTCGGGGGGGAAAAACCTCCGTCTTGTCGAAGCTCTAAAATTCACGGTTGAAACTCGTGCCTTCGTGTAAAAAGTTGTTTTTCTTTGCAAAAAGAAGCCAAAGACTTGTTTACTGATTTTTTAAATTAAATGCTTTGTGCGGAAAAATGCTGTGCTAAAGAGCTTAAACCACACTGAGCGTCCGCCATTTTGAGAAACGAAAAACAGGAATGAGAGACAGCCCATGTCACGTCAAAGGGCCTCCCTTCCATTTTTCTTAAAGAGACACGCTGCTCGCTCCCTCACTATCCATCCTTCGGGTCCAACAGTCTTATACTGCCATCCGGTGGTTGAAAAAAGGTACTACACACAAATTAAACATTTCTTCTTAAATTTAACAATAATTACTAGTTATTGTCACATTTAAAACTATATTGTCATTTATCACAATCATTTCTGAGACAATTAATTGCCCAGCAAAATTAGTTATCGTGACAGGCCTAGCTCAGTGGTTAGAGCAGTCATCTTCCAATGCAAGAGTTGGGGATTTGATTCCACCAGCAGTCACATGCCAAAGTGTCCCTGGGCAAGACACTGAACTCCTGAATGGGTAAATGAGGGCACAGAGTGTAGGGTAAAGAGCTTTGAGTGTCTTGATAAGATAGAAAGGCGCTATTAAGTACAGTCCATTATTTGTGGGTCTACACCTATAATTGCTGTATGCTGAGGATATCTTCTTTTTGTTATCTGTCATCAGAATCTTCATTAATTACAATTTGAGATAATTTCAAACCAACACATACAAATGAAAGCTGATGGCATATGAATTAATTTTCCAGGAATGGATCTGTCGGCTAATCAGACAGAGGAAGGGGACCAAGAAGTCTTCCAACTGGAGATGAACCGTGCAGACCGGAAGTGTGCTTTCAGAACTGCTGCTGGGAAATACTGGACTTTGACAGCAACTGGAGGACTGCAGTGCACTGCCTCCTCCAAGTACTCTCACCAACACACATACTATGACATAGGACGTTTCTCACTAAAGGACTGATAGTGAGTTCTATATTGTGCTGTTGCTTTTCAGGTCTGCAGACAGTCACTTTGAACTGGAGTGGTGTGATGGTCGCGTGTGTATCCGTGCAGCCAATGGCAAGTATGTGACTGCGAAGAAGAACGGGCAGCTAGCAGCAACCGTCGACGGTGCAGGTCAGTCACGCGTCTGATATTTATCGAACACAACAAAGGCGAGCTCAAAGTGCAGGAGGAGAACGTAACAAAATATTCAAACACCAGTTATTTGACCCTAAAACATCATGTTAAAGTTTTTTTTAACTGCATTTGGTGTAGCAATCTGCACTTTTGATGCTAATTATTTTTGGTTGAGTATGAAGCCATTTATAACGAAGTGCCTCAACAACAGTGATGTATTTTTATTTATGTGTGACTACAGCTTTTAATCTCTTAACAGTTTAAGGCTAAATATGCTATATACAAAGATTTTTAGGTAATTTGATTTTTGTAGAGCTTCTCAGGACCACACACTTGGTGTTTCATGACCCACGTTGGGGTCCCAACCCTGACTTTGGGAACTTGTGGTCTAATGAAGCTGACCAGTAAAAGAAGGCTGGGATTCTTCTTGGGTGGCAGCCTCCTCTATCTAAAAAATGTATTCTGAAAAGGATAAGAAGGCCGCGCTTTATAGCAGCAGCTTTGTGCACTCTGCTCATCTTTCAGACGGCTGTACATACATAGTCTCGTTGTATCCTGGTGCAATGATAATAAAGCTTATTCTGATTCGGGTTCTCTTGAACTTTTTATGGAAAATGTGCTAATCTATTGAGCAAAATACCACTTACCTAGATTAAAAAAAACTACCGGGTAAATTCATGTTTTCCTTTGTTTTTGTTTTTTTTTTACAAAGGTTTCATAAGGGTTAGGGGTTAACCCAGGTTTCTCATCAGGAACTTTCAAACTTAAAAAGAAAGGCCTGATCACACTATGATGAACTGGATGCTGTGCAGCTCTGCCCTAAATTGGCACAGTATAACTGACTTCATAGAGGTTCACTTACATGCAGTTTTTGTGTTTTGTGTAATGAAAAGTGTTGTTAACAGCATGCATTTGTGTATTCAGTCAGTTTTAGATGAGATAATATTTGCTCACTGACAAGATGAGGCTATTTGAAGCAGTTGAGACCTGTGCCTTTTTCATGTTTGTGATTACTAGGTCCAACCTAGTCCAATTTCCATCTCATGATATTACAGACAAAGATGGTAATTTAATCATTACAACAATACAAATAATAGAAAGTTTCAGATGGTGCACTTCAGGTAGTGACTTACTGTTAGGGAATTTTTAGTCAAAGTTTATGGATCCAACAATTTTCAGTCAGGTCATCTGGATAGTTTCTTTTTTTTTTTTTGCTGAAACGTTTCACCTTCCATCCAGAAGGCTTCATCAGTCAAGGAAACACACAACACAAAACTGATTCTTCCCCCAAACAACTTACTTCAAAGTGGAACAAACCAGTTATGTTGGTGCTAAGATGGTGTCTTTGGCACGCCCCCTCCTCTCGTGCCGGCCCTCTTCCTTGTCGACAGTCACTGGTTCAAAACCCCCCCAAAAAAGTCCATGCTCAATAATCCAGGTATACAATCCAACAATTTTCAGTCAGGTCATCTGGACAGTTTCTTGTTTTGCTGAAACGTTTCATCATCTTAGCACCAACATAACTGGTTTGTTCCACTTTGGAGTAAGCTGTTTGGGGGAAGAATCAGTTTTGTGTTGTGTGTTTCCTTGACTGATGAAGCCTTCCGGATGGAAGGTGAAACGTTTCAGCAAAAAAAGAAACTGTCCACATGACTTGACTGAAAATTGTTGGACTGTATACCTGGATTATTGAGCATGGACTTTTTTTTTTTTTAAGTTTATGGATGTTTTAACTACTACTGCTAAGAATGCTAACTGCCCATGAACCAAATGTTTGAGTTTAGTAGAGAGCTGGATGAGGAGCTAGGCATGCAGCTGTCGCTTCAAGAACGCCTTGGATTCTATGTGCTTCGCTGAACTGATAAGCGTATAAAAACAAGTTTCACACACGGCTCATGGCAGATTCTCGTGACTGGTTTTCATGTGTGTAATTCATGTATATCTGTGTAACCTGTCCTGAAAATCTAACCTTACAAGTAAATGCCAGTTAAAAATCTTCTGCAGCCGAGTGTGGTTCCTTTAGAGTAAGTAAGATAAAGCGAGAATATTTTTCTCCAACACTTACTGCAGTCATCTGACACATGTGTATAGCTGAGTGTCATCTGCATAGCAATGGAAATTTAGACTGTACTACTTTATGTTTGCCCAAATGAAGCATAACTCCAGTCAAAAGAATTAGTACAAGCACTAAACCCTGTAGAACTCAATAATAATGGAATGTTTGTGTTTTTGAAACCATTAGTGAAAAGGCCAGACTTCAGGGGTATCTGAGGCAGGCTTGAAACACAAGAGTCAGGGTGGCTTCTGGGTAATACCAGATGGCTAGGCCTCAGACTGACGAAGCCTCTTGGATGAGGGGCGAAACGTTTCTTTTTAACAAAAAAAACGAAGTCCAGATGACATGATTCAACCTTTTTTGTTGTTATATACCTGGATGACTGAGAAAACAAACTTTGTGAATAATGGAATGTCTTGATCAGTCACGTCAAATCCTTTACTAAATGAGAATTTACAAGTTAAACACGGAGAGACAAAAGTCCTTTATCTCAAGCACAGATCTAAATTAACGTCCTTCCTCAGGAGAGGCCGAACAGTTCCTGATGAAGCTGATTAACCGTCCAATCATCGTCCTCCGTGGGGAGCATGGCTTCATTGGGGCTCGTAAAGCTGGATTTCCAACCCTCGACTCCAACAGAGCGTCCTATGATGTTTTCCAACTAGAGTTCCATAATGGTGCTTACTCCCTTAAAGGTGAGTCATGCTATGAAGACAACAAAACGTATTAATAAAAATGTGGTGTTATTCTAGGATCTTTTATGCAAATATTACGTCACATAATTTGAATTGGAGAGTAAAGTTTTAAAGCACACTGCAACAAAGCTTCTTATATGAAGGGCACATGTAATGAATATGAAAAATAGCATTCGCCTCTTACATTTTCTGCATTCTGAGTACATATTTGCAATATGTGCAAGCACATTTGAAATAATTTATTTCTTCAAAATGAAAGGAACTACCGTATTTTCTGGCGTATAAGTGGCTCCGGAGTATATGTCGCATCAGTCAAGAAAAGCACCATGAAGAGAAAATACATATATAAGTCACATTTATTATGCATCACCGCAGACCTGTCGTGTTTATTATGCATTTATTTAATGGTCAAAACAGCTTCATTTCACCTGGGCGATGCCATCCATCCATCCATCGCGGCTGGAGCCACTTGCGCTCCAACGTTCCTCCGCCTGCACCAGCTGAGTGAAGCGAGCGTGCACGGGAGATCTTGCTGGTGCAGTTCTTTGAAATTTAATTGAATTGTTTAAAAAAAATAATAGTAATAATAAAAATTTTGCTGACCCCCAGGGGTCCAGGGACCGCAGTTTGAGGACCACTGCTTTAGACTATGCCAATATTCAAAATATCTAATGGGAAAACTATTCTGGCCATGTGAGCCAGTCATCTGAATTTCTCCACAACTTCATCATAACTTTAATGTCTACATAAATGCATGTGTCCCTGCGTGCCAGGGTTCATTTAGTGTCTTGTTTGCTCAGACTCTCAGGGGAAGTATTGGTGTGTTGAAGACGACGCAGCAGTTGTGTGCAGCAGCGCCATACCAGTCCAGTTCCTCCTGGAGTTTTGTGATCTCAACAAGATGGCCATTCGAGTTGTTGGGGGAAAATATCTTAAAGGGGATCATGCTGGAGGGTTGAAGGCCAACGCGGACTCCGTGGACAGCGCCACCCTCTGGGAATATTAGGAGGACTTCGCTGCTATCTGACACGACTTAAAAATGATGATGTTGTCTTGTGTTGTTTTGTGTTTCTGTGTGTGAGTGTAGTTGTGAATATTTTGAATGGCTGTGTGGTGGAAATCGAAGCTGATAAACTGGACGTCAAGACAGCAAAGTGCTGCAAACATTTGATTTTTTTTTGCTCATATCTTGCTGGACTCTTTTTAACTGACATTTGGGATTAACGTGAACTTGTTCTACTGAATGTGTGGCTTTTTTCACTTTTATCCCATCTTACACAAGCTGTACTTATGAACTGTTGATATTTGTGGTACTTTCTGCTGGTGTAACAAACGTAGAATTCTGCAACTCAGCTGCTTTAATGTCTTACTGGTTATATACACAGCTTTCATTTCTTGTTCACTTAAAAAAAAAAAAAACTAAAATAGACACACCGGATGAAGCAATGTTACTGATTTGCATCCCTCTGCTGTAAATACTGCTTTGTCTGTTGCTTTAAAATATTCCCTTCAAAACAACCATAGAGGAAGTTGGCAGATATTACATTCGTTCCAAGTTTTCTGCTTTTAGGCTGTCGTTAAAATCTCTAGCAAGATAAACCTCTAGGAAACAGTCAGTGATCAAAGATTTCAGAATCAGATTCTCTGTTTATTGCTTTGATAAGATAATTGTCAAAAGATTTTCAACCATATTCAAAAACTGCACAAATGTCAATAATTTACAGAAGCATTTAAAATAACTCAAATAAGAGGGATTTTTTTTAAATTTTCTAATAAAAGCAGTGACAGGGAGGCAGTAAATGAGGCCATTTTAGAACACAAGGACATAAAATGCACAAACATACCGTCTTAAAATACTGAACTGTAAAAAAAAAAAAAAGACCAAAAAATAGCACAATGTGTTTGCCACTTAAAGTTGAAAGCACAAGTTTGTTGTTGGACCTGTATTAGATGCTGCTACTGATTTGTGCACACAATGGTGGACAAAGGCCTCTGGCTTTTATTGTGGCTGTGCCTTCCATTTAACATTTACTCTATTTCTTTCTTTTTGTTAACCTGAACAGAAAAAAAAAGTGAATAAACTTCTGTCTCTTACAATAAACTTTCTCTTTTTATTTGCTTTTCTCCAAGTAATGTTTTTTTTATAAATTTTACCAAAAACCTGTTGATGGAAAAGTCTGAATTATACAGCAGATAAGGTTTTAGCAGTAAGTCACATAGTTTGGTAAGTTTATGTTTTTCTGTTGCCTTAATGGTTTTGGACAAAAAGACTCAAAATATTGAGCATTGCAAGTTTCACCAAAAGTTCATGCTTAGCAGGTACAAATCCAACAATGTTCAGTCAGGTCATATTAGCGGTTTCTTTTTTGCTGAGACGTTTCGTCCTTCAGGACTTCTTCAGTCTGAGGAGCCACAAACAAACTGGAGTCCCACAATTATGGTGCACCCACAATACGTCCTTGTGGGACTCCAGGTTGTTTGTGGTTCCTCAGATTGAAGAAGTCCTGAAGGACGAAACGTCTCGGCAAAAAAAGAAACTGTCTAGATGACATGACTGAACATTGTTGGATTGCAAGTTTCATTTTGAGTGAACATACACGACCCAGTGGATTTCTGTTTCAGCCATGTTCTCATTTAAGAATAATTCTTTAAACTGAGTTTTATTTTTTTGATCAGAATAATTTAAAATCAAAATCTGTTCTACTCTTTGGTGCATGACGAGTGCCGCTGCGTAAAATAATAATTTATCCTCAGCTAAGCATGTTCAGGTCAGCTAATGCTAGCATACTAGCAAGAAACCACGCTAAATTTCCGTGTTTTCCGGTTTAATATTACAGTACTTTAGTCAAAATAGTCAGATTTTTGGTTTAAATCTTTCAAGAGCAGTATTAACTAGAAAGTTCCTGGAGAAACTTTGATGGGGGACTGCCACATTGTGGCCATTTTAATGTTTTAATTTAACAGTAGGTCCTACTGTGTGTTTGAGTTCGCTTTCAGCTACCACCGTACAAATTTCAACTCAATATACAGTAATAACAAATCAATGAGTCATAGTCATTTTTTTAATTTAAGCTATGGTGGCCATCTTGAATTTTTAGATTTTATTGTAGAATGTGTTGTGCATCGCTGTCAGATATCACCACCCACACCAAATTTTGACTCAATGTCTTTGCTCTGAGTAATCATATTTTTTCCCTTTTAGTGGCCATCTTGGATCTTCATTCACATCAGGAATGTGTAACAACTCGCTCTCAGCTACGACCATACTTAATTTCAGCTCAATATCTCAAAGAATGACTGAGTTATAGTCAATTTTCAGTTTTCTGAAGTTGCTTTAGTTGAAGTTGCCATCTTGAACCAAAATGGCTCCAAAAATTATTCAGTGTTTTGTTCCAGGACCTCTGCCCTCTAGGTCATGTGACCTCACTGCGGTAGTTAGAGGCTGTTAAAGACTTCTGTCAATGTTTTTGTGTTTTTCCAAGAGAAAAAATGTTGTCTTTGTTTACAAATTATGTAACCATGGGAACTCAAAACGCCAATAAAAGTAACATCACGCATCATGGTGCTGAGACGGTTGTTTTGATTTTAAATTTGCTGGGGTACATATTGTAGTTCAGGTCACATTAAAGTTGAAGGAAGAGTAAGATCCTGTTCAGGTGGATAATAATAGGTGGCTGCCTTTCTAGGTAGTCCCCAACAAGAGTACTGCATATACACCCATCGACAAACTACTATACAGCAATCTATAGCAATGGCCTGGACATGCAAAGGTCTTTTTATAACATTTGACCTTGATTTGTGACCTTGACCTGGAAGCTGGGGTAGTGAAAAGTTTATGTGACACTGGCTGGTGATGCATACTGTATGAAGTTTAGTTACATTATCTGGAGCGAATCAGAAGTTATGGGAAAGATATTATACCATAGTACTTCCACCTTTCGATGGGTGTATAATAAAAGTACCTTAACAGTACTGGAGAACAGGAACAGATTGTCCTAGCACACTCAAAACCTAAACTGACTAACTTTCGTCATTGTTCTAATAGAAATGAGTTTGTAAATCTTTCAGAATACATCTCATCTGTAATGATGCATGGTCCCTGATTACAATATCGTACACATACATATTAAAACCAATGTAAAATATTAGATAATTATACAAATATATAGTTTTTTTTTTTAAATCAATAAAAAGGTTTAAAGGACAAACATAAAATTATTTGCCCAATAATGAAAACATATTAAGTTACATACAGTATTAGATCAAGAAATTTGATTTGCAATGTGATGGCCATTTTATTCTAATAAGAAAATGGCTCTGTCATGGTTTTACTAATGCTTCTGCAGCTTATGTGGGACGAAAAACTGAAAAAGCCCACATTATGTCCTCCCCCGAGATTTCACTGAGCCAAAACTGTAGAAGAAAAAGGAATGTGAAGTAAAGAGGGAGCTAACCTACTTTACTGTGTGCTTCTACAGAGGACACTGAACTCAGTCATGCTGTGTGCTAAAGCTACGTACACATACATTCACACATAAATTCAGAGACAAGCTATTTTGTTTTCTTTTTCCAGCAGCATCTTTTTATGTTGCCATGGAAACACACAATAGCAGAAACGGAGCTTGAGGGAAACGAATGTGCAGAGAAGGAAGAGATACTCAGTCAGAGCAATAATCTCTACAAACCTTGCATCTATTAAGGATAAAGCTTTGACTACAACAGTAGGTATAACAGAAATCTTGGCAATCCAATCACTCACACTTATACACCCCATCCAGCCCTGTAACAACATGTAAACAGAAGAATGATAGTAGTGTGGAAAGAAACTGTATCCAGTGACAAATCTTCAAAATGTTACTTTTAATTAAAAAGACAAAACAAAATTAACTAGAAAAATTGCATTTCCTGTGAAAATGCAGTGTGAATGCTTACTGCAGAAGAACTTGCTGAAAAACAGTCGAAATTGAAAAAAGAACATGCTGAAATATAGCTGAAATTAAGAACTATCCTCCTAACGTAGCAGATGAAAGCAGAAAAAAGCACATATTTGCTGAATTAGGTTTAAATAAGCAGAAATGAGCACAAAAATTAGCTAAAAAAGCTGAAATGATCAAAAATAGCTGAAAAGTAGCAGAAAAGGCAGAAAGAAACAAACTACTAAAAGGAAGTGGAAAGAGATGAAACTGTGTTTTTAAAAAAGGTGCAATTAACAGGTAAAAGCTGAAACAAAGATAAAAAGCTGAAATTAGCATAAAGAAGTAAATTAGCTTGAACGTACCAGTAATTACCACGAAAAACTTGAATTTATTTGAAAACAGCTATAATTAGCTAAAAAAATGCTACAAATATATAGCTGAAAATGTATAACAAGCTAAAATTAGCAGAAGAAAGCAGAAAGAACATGTTTAACCAGTTAGGCTGAAAGAAGCAGAAATGAGCACAAAGAAAATAGAAATTATATGGGGGGAAAAAGGGTGAAATTAGCAAAATAACAGCTGAAAAGCAGCTAAAAAAGCAGAAAGAAGCTGAAATTACAAGAAGGAAGTGGAGAAAGCATTTTTACTGAATTAGGCTGAAAATTTTTAATTAGTGCAAAAAAGTGGAATTATTTGAAAAAGCTTAAATTAACAGAAAAACTGCTAAATAGTAGCTGAAAAGCTGAAACTTGTAGAAATAAGCTAAAAGGAGCTTAACAAGATGAAATTAGCAGAATGAAGTTAAAAAAACGCACAAAAGTGTAATTAGCAGAAAGAATCTGAAAGGAGCACAAAACAGCTGAAAAAAACCCTGCTGAAATTAGCTGGGAAAATATTTAAATTTGCACAAGGAAGCTGAAAGAAGCTGAAGCAGAACAAAATGTGAAAGGAGCAGTAAAACGTTGTAAACAGATCTAAAGATTTGAAGGATGTAAAATGAGCTCAATTAATTTTCTATGAGGGAAAAAATGGCAGAAAAGGCCAAATATTTCAAAGAGCTAAAGTTTCATCATGCTCCATTCTTCCTTCACTCATGAACAAATCCCAGAGATACTTGAACTCCTCCACTTGAGGAACAACCTCACACTCGACCTGAAGAGAGCAATCCACCCATTTCCAGCTCAGGACCATGGCCTCAGATTTGGAGGTGCTGATTCTCATCCCAGCTGCTTCACACTCGGCTGTGAACCGCTCTAGTGAGAGCTGAAGATCACGGCGCGATGACGCCAGCAGGACCACATCATCTGCAAAGAGCAGAGATGGAATCCTGAGGTCACTGAACCAGATACCCTCCACCACCTGGCTGCACCGAGAAATTCTGTCCATAAAAGTTATGAACAGAATCAGTGACAACGGGCAGCCCCGGCAGAGTCCAACTCCCACCCTGAAGGAGTCTGACTTCCTGCTGGCAATATAAACCAAACTCTCGCACCACTTGTATAGGGACTGAACAGCCCCCAATCCCATTCTCATGGAGCACCCCCCACGGTGTACCCCGAGGAACACGGTCAAATGCCTTCACCAAGTCCACAAAACACATGCAGACTAGATGGGGAAACTCCCATGACCCCTCAAGGATCCTAGTGAAGGTAAAGAGCTGATCCAGTGTTTCACGGCCAGGACGGAACCCACATTGTTCCTCTTGGATCTGAGGTTCAATCAGCGATTGGGCTCACTTCTCCAGTACCCCTGAATAGACCTTACCAGGGAGGCTGAGTAGAGTGATGCCCCTGTAATTGGAGCACACCCTCCGGTCCCCCTTTTTTGAGGAGGGGAACCACCACCCCAGTCTGCCAGTCCAGTGGCACTGCCCCCGATGTCCACGTGTTTTGCTCACGAGTGAGGGAAGAATGGAGCGTGAGATTGACCGATGGATAGAGCAGCGTCTGCAATATCGCAGATTCTGTGTGGGTCTTTTGTGGTGAAGAGGGAGCTGAGCTGTAAGGCAAAGCTGTCTGTTTACCGGTCGGTCTACATTCCTACCCTCACCTATGGTCACGAGCTCTGGGTAGTGGCCGAAAGAATGAGATTTTGGATAAAGACGGCTGAAATGAGTTTCCTCTGCAGGGTAGCTGGACTCTCCCTTAGAGATAGGGTGAGAAGTTCAGTTATCTGGGAGAGATTAGGACCACTGCTCCTCCACATTGAGAGGACCCAGTTGAGGTGGTTCAGGCATGTCCGACTGGGAGGAGACCCCGGGGATGACCCAGGACACGCTGGAGAGACTACATCTCTCAGTTGGCCTGGGAACACCTTGGGATCCCCCCAGAAGAGCTAGAAGAGGTGGCTGTGGAAAGAGATGCTGGGCCTCCCTGCTCAAGTTAATGGCCCCGCGACCCAATTTCGGAATAAGCAGAAAATAATGAATGGATGGATGAATGGATAAAGTTGCATCGATACTAAAAGTCATAGCAGGATTGTCCTGAAGGAGCTGAATGTTTTGATACGATTTGAAATAGCTTGAAAACTGCGGGATGAGAATCGCGCTGAAAAATGTACAGAAGAAAAATGTATAACAATAGTGTGAATGTTTCATAAGCGTTCTCACACTATTGAAAATTAAATAACAATCCTAGATAAGTTACAGAGAAATAAGTCCAGCATGATGTTTGTGCAGTCAGTGTGTTGATTATGACTTTATTTCTTATCCTCATTTTAAAATCAAACTACAAACCGGATTCCAAAAAAGTTGGGACACTAAACAAATTGTGAATAAAAACTGAATGCAATGATGTGGAGATGGCAAATGTCAATATTTTATTTGTAATATAACATAGATGACAGATCAAAAGATTAATCTGAGTAAATGTAACATTTTAAAGGAAAAATATGTTGATTCAAAATTTCACAGTGTCAACAAATCCCAAAAAAGTTGGGACAAGTAGCAATAAGTGGCTGGAAAAAGGAAATTGAGCATATAACGAACAGCTGGAAGACCAATTAACACTAATTAGGTCAATTGACAACATGACTGGGTATAAAAAGAGCTTCTCAGTGTGTCAGTGTCTCTCAGAAGCCAAGATGGTAAGAGGATCACCAATTCCACCATTGTTGCGCAGAGAGATAGTGCAGCAATACCAGAATGGTGTTACCCAGCGTAAAATAGCAAAGACTTTTAAATTATCATCATCAACCGTGCATAACATCATCAAAAGATTGAGAGAATCTGGAACAATCGCTGTGCGTAAGGGTCAAGGCCGTAAAACTCTACTGGATGATCGTGATCTCCGGGCCCTTAAACGTCACTGCACCTCAAACAGGAATGCCACTGTCAAGGAAATAACAGAATGGGCTCAGGAATACTTCCAGAAAGCATTGTCAGTGAACACAATCCACCGTGCCATCCGCCGTTGCCAGCTGAAACTCTACAGTGCAAAGAGGAAGCCATTTCTAAGCAAGCTCCACAAGCTCAGACGTTTGCACTGGGCCAGGGGTCATTTAAAATGGAGTGTGGCAAAATGGAAGACTGTTCTGTGGTCAGATGAGTCACGATTTGAAGTTCTTTATGGAACACTGGGATGCCATGTCATCTGGACCAGAGAGGACAAGGATAGCCCAAGTTGTTATCAACCAGTGGCGGATTCACCGTCGGGCACGACGGGACACTTCCCGGTGGCCTGGTTGCCGAGGAACGGGACTAAAGGCTCGGTTCGGGTCGCACGGACTTTATTATTTTAAATAAACAATTCACTTTTGCCTGGGCTCAGGTCTCACGCTGCACTGCAGCGACGGAGAAAGCCTGGCACATCCACCGGCCGGGCCGGCCCCCTCCCTTCCTTTTCTGTGTGTCACAGAGCAGAGACACACACACACATATTGCGCCCGCCCCCCTCCCCGCCCTAGGACTCGCGCTCCCAACGGTGTTGGCGCGCGGTGCGTGCATCTCTGAGTTGTAGAATGGAGCAACAGAGACAGCCAAAGAAGAGGAAAGGTGGAGCAGAGAGAGAGAGGATAAAAAAGAGAAAAGCTCTGGCCGCGGATGAGTACAACACGATCTCTCATTTGTTGTATGAAACTATGATTGACTGTCATATTCCTAGTGATTTTAAAAGGGCTTATGCATAGCAAAATATAGGGCAACATAATTTCAGTTTATGTGATTTGAGGACGGATTATTGCACCACAGAAGAAAGATTTATGTAGGTATTCAGTTAGACGTGTGCAAACAACATGCATTCAAAGTGCGCTCAATTCAACTCAGTCTTGGTGGTTTGCGTTAATCAGGTGGTGGTGGCCTGGGATGGTATCAAAATTCCCGGCCTGGATTATTGTCCCAGTCCGCCCCCGTTATCAACGCTCCGTTCAGAAGCCTGCATCACTGATGGTATGGGGTTGCATGAGCGCTTGTGGCATGGGCAGCTTGCATGTCTGGAAAGGCACCATTAATGCAGAGAACTATGTTCAGGATCTAGAACAACATATGCTCCCATCTAGACGTCATCTCTTTCAGGGAAGACCCTGCATTTTTCAACACAATAATGCCAGACCACATTCTGCAGCAATCACAACATCATGGCTACGTAGGAGAAGGATCCGGGTACTGAAACGGCCAGCCTGCAGTCCAGATCTTTCACCTATAGAGAACATTTGGTGCATCATAAAGAGGAAGGTGCGACAAAGAAGGTCCAAGACGATTGAACAGTTAGAGGCCTGTATTAGACATGAATGGGAGAGCATTCCTATTTCTAAACTTGAGAAACTGGTCTCCTCTGTCCCCAGACGTCTGTTGAGTGTTGTAAGAAGAAGGTGGGATGCCACAGTGGGAAAAATGGACTTGTCCCAACTTTTTGGGGATTTGTTGACACCATGAAATTTGGAAACAACAGATTTTTCCCTTAAAATTATACACTCTGTTTAAACTTTTGATCTGTGATTTGTGCCAGGAAGGGCATCTGGCACATTAAAAAATAATAATTGTCACGTTTCTGTGCTAGTTAAATTTTCTGTGGCGATCCCTGAGGAAGGGAGCAACTGAGAAAAAACAAAAAGACTGGGTACACACACACACACGTAACTATGAACATATTATAATCCAAAAGAATCTTTATTTAAACTTGGTCAGAGGTATACCATCTTTAAAACATATTTAGAAGTATGTACAAGTTTGTTCACCTAATTGAAAACCTCTCATCTAAAACATAAAAAATTACAAAAGAGAAAAACAGGTAAAGAGTACATGATGGACATAAAAACATGGTCCGTGTCTCTGAATACAACAGACAGAGCATACAAACTTAAAGATCTATCCACCTGCAGTGTTTAGTCTCGGTCTCCAACATTCATTCAGCTCATTGCTGGAGGATTTAAACTCATGAAAAAAAATATATATAATAGAAAAACATTTAGGAACTTACCAACTTTTAGATCTTGTATTTTGAACAGATTATTTTGACTTCAGTTTTAGGACCGATTTTAACAATTCAACAGTAATGTTAGGAGGAATAACTGTCAAAAGGTCAGCTTCATCAAGAAAGTCAAGTTTCTTTTTTTATTGACAGCACAAAATTGGATTAAAAACAATGGGATGGGTATGAAAAGCATTGCCTCCCTTGAAACAAAAACAATTTCAAAGAGCATCTATGACCGACCGTGATTGAAGACTTGGGGAACAAAACTAGAAAACGAGTCTAACTCGCGGCAGAGGAAGGCTTGCTGACCAGCAGCTTCTCTACCATGAGCTTGGCGTAACGCATGCGGCTGGCCAGCTCCTTGCTGCAGCCAAACTCCTCCAGCAGAGACAGCTTGTACGTGCGGAAGTCCCGCTTCTCGTCAATGTAGGTCACCGCACCCATCAGAGGACACAGGATTAGCTTAGTGTGATCCTGAGAATAAAACAAAGATTGTGTGAAGAAAGCACAATAAGGCTTGCAGTGACATGAAAGCGGGGATTAAAGCAAATAATTCTTTGAGAATTTTTTTTGTTACCCAAGCATCACCATCCACCCCCACTCCCAAATCTGAGAGCTTCTATCTGCATAGCGGTCACGTCACAAAAATGTTCATGTAAAGAGGAGTAAATGCCCTGAATCACAGTATAATGTTCTGTAATGAAGGGCCGACTTCAAAACTTTAACCTGCAACATTAGGCTCTCAAGACCAACGGCATTTGGAAGGAAGAGAGGAATCATGCTACTAGTGCTTAGTGTATTTGTAGTTAACGTTTTTCTTAGTTCAGATCTTATTAGTTTTTCGTTTACATTTTATACTTTTGTTGGATGTAACTGGGACCCTGTGTACACAATTTTGTTCCACCATATGTACCACATGTGAGTCATGACAAATAAAGAACCTTGAATCCTTGAAATTGAACAGCTTTTCTGTTATTTACTTTTATGTCAATTTTTGGTGTTTTCAATTGAGGGATTGTCGGATATACAGTGTATGTGTGTGTATCCATCTAGATATCTATCTATCTAGATATCCATCTATCCATTGCAGAGTATATATTAACGTTAAAAATATACGTCCTGATGCATGCTCAATAATCCAGGTAGAAAAAATCTAACAACGTTAAGTCAGGTCCTCTGGACGATTGCAAAAAGTAGAAAATAAAAATGTATCATTTTAATTACTTTCCCGTTTCCATCCAGAGGACCTGACTTAAAATAAATAAATTAAATAAATTAAAAAAAAAAAAATTATATACATATATTATTTGGGCCATCTTGAGATTGTTTTTCCCTTAGAACAACTTTCATTCATAAAGTTTTAAATAAACAGGATTTCAGCACGTGATCACAGATCTCAATGAGATTTGCCTGGTTAAATAAAGGTTAATAAATAATACTATTTACTTTTTAATATTTGATCATTTATTGAATTAGTTATTACAGTAGTTAGCTCTCAGTATGGTTCTAAATATAAACCATCTTGGCTCATCCAAACAGCCACAACACCTCGTTAATTTTAAAAATTCTGTGTAGACTTGAATTTGTAGACATTTATGATAAAATACAAACGCATGAAACCAACACTCACAAACAACTGAAACGGAGACGCACATCTTTGCTTGAATCTGGGGCCTACAAATATGCGTCTTACTGTTAATTTTTGTTTAACTTTAGGAGCTAAAGCAGCAGAAACAGTCTCCTAAAGAGACTCTCAAACAGGCTGCGGGCTCTCTCTCGGACCAGACGTTATAATACAGGATCTGTAGAACAGTCGATGCGTTCACCTGCGCTCTAATTGAAGAACGCCGCTTACACCTGGACTCCCCATGTGTCAGACAGCACAATGCACCCTGCTCTGACTGGGTAAAACGATAATTCTGGTTTTCTGTATTTGTTGAAGGCAGCAGCAGTTTAATTCAAGTATCATTATAACACAACTAACACAAAACAAGCCCCCCTCACCCCCTTTTATTTTTACAGTTGATGCAAATTCATCATGTTCAAAACAGAAATCCGTCGTGGAAAGAGAGAAATGTATTATCCCTGCAAGAAAGTGTGGGGTTTAAGTTTCGCAGCTAACCTGGAAGAAGTTAATCTGGACCGTGCCGTTGCTGAGGTGCAAGACGATGGCACTTTTCGTTCTAAACCAGAGGGACAAGTAAGGCAGTCGCGCCAGCTCGTCTCCATCCCGCCGCGCCATGTTGGCGCCGGCTTTCAGCAGGTGCTCGCTCATGTAGTTGCGGAAGTATTTCAGCAGCGTTATCTACAACAAAAGAAATCGGAGTTACTTTCACAAGATGCTGCCTACACATATCAAACACTACGCTTACTAATTTCTCTCTCACACACAGTCAGATCTTCTACCGACCTTTTTGTTGAGGGCAGAAGGAAAAGAGCGAACACTGAGGTAGGATTCAGCAGCCGTCTTATCGATGTACTGCAGGCTGTCTCCATCGGCGTACATGATGAGACGGGTGTAATCGTTGAACAGAACACCCACACTGTTGTCACACAGCTGGTAGCCTTTAAAAAAAAATATATACATTTAACAACAAGACACTTTTTAAACAAGCATTCACACTTCAAAACCATTGTACACTGTACAGGTCCTTCTCAAAAAATTAGCATATTGTGATAAAGGTCATTATTTTCCATAATGTAATGATAAAAATTAAACTTTCATATATTTCAGATTCATTGCACACCAACTGAAATATTTCAGGTATTTAATTGTTTTAATACTGATGATTATGGCATACAGCTCATGAAAACCCAAAATGCCTGTCCCAAAAAATTAGCATATCATGAAAAGGTTCTCTAAACAAGCTATTAACCTAACCATCTGAATCAACGACGTAACTCTAAACACCTGCAAAAGATTCCTGAGGCTTTTAAAAACTCCCAGCCTTGTTCATTACTCAAAACCACAATCATGGGTAAGACTGCCGACCTGACTGCAGTCCAGAAGGCCATCATTGATGCCCTCAAGCAAGAGGGTAAGACACAGAAAGAAATTGCTGAACGAATAGGCTGTTCCCAGAGTGCTGTATCAAGGCACCTCAGTGGGAAGTCTGTGGGAAGGGAAAAGTGTGGCAGAAAACGCTGCACAACGAGAAGAGGTGACCGGACCCTGAGGAGGATTGTGGAGAAGGGCCGATTCCAGACCTTGGGGGACCTGCGGAAGCAGTGGACTGTCTGGAGTAGAAACATCCAGAGCCACCGTGCACAGGCGTGTGCAGGAAATGGGCTACAGGTGCCGCATTCCCCAGGTCAAGCCACTTTTGAACCAGAAACAGTGGCAGAAGCGCCTGACCTGGGCTACAGAGAAGCAGCACTGGACTGTTGCTCAGTGGTCCAAAGTACTTTTTTCGGATGAAAGCAAATTTTGCATGTCATTCGGAAATCAAGGTGCCAGAGTCTGGAGGAAGACTGGGGAGAAGGAAATGCCAAAATGCCAGAAGTCCAGTGTGAAGCACCCACAGTCAGTGATGGTCTGGGGTGCCATGTCAGCTGCTGGTGTTGGTCCACTGTGTTTTATCAAGGGCAGGGTCAATGCAGCTAGCTATCAGGAGATTTTGGAGCACTTCATGCTTCCATCTGCTGAAAAGCTTTATGGAGATGAAGATTTCATTTTTCAGCACGACCTGGCACCTGCTCACAGTGCCAAAACCACTGGTAAATGGTTTACTGGCCATGGTATTACTGTGCTCAATTGGCCTGCCAACTCTCCTGACCTGAACCCCATAGAGAACCTGTGGGATATTGTGAAGAGAAAGTTGAGAGACGCAAGACCCAACACTCTGGATGAGCTTAAGGCCGCTATCGAAGCATCCTGGGCCTCCATAACACCTCAGCAGTGCCACAGGCTGATTGATATTAATGATCTTTTCTTTTCTTATTTCCAAAAGGCAAGTGATCTCTTCCTCCTCGTCCGTTGACACCATGACTGAAATTGTGACAAATGAAGGAATTTGTCACGATCTAATTAAAATCATGTCCAGCGTGGCTGAGGGAGGGTCTGGAGATTTCCTGGTGGGCTGGTCTGATGTGTGCGCTGCAGGGCCAGTGCTCACTGTGGTTTTTTAAAAACTTTTTATTAACAATATATAAACAAAACACCGCTGCCACCTCGTTTTGTTTTTTTGCGACCTGTCAATCAATCCAGTAGGTGTGTCAGCAAATGACCAATCGGCGACCTCAATTTGTCCCAAAGGTAAATGCTCCTTGCCTGCAGCCGCTTAGGGTGGACGCTCGAGTATGAAGTCTCAGCCGTCTGCAGACAGAGAGCAGTTTCCGCACGGACTGAAGTCTGTCGAGTCTGTGGGAGCATTTATAATGCACTTTTAGGCCTGATAGTCATTTTCACACCCATCAGGAATTTCATTCATGTCACCAAGTGGCTCCTCTGTGTCTCAGACTAACAAAGACGCTAATGTTTCCCTATTGTGAGGCAATCTACATATGTATTTACCTCAGCTTTATAACTCAAACCCCACACTCTGTTCTTTGAATTGAGAAAGCCCCTCGGATGAGAAGCAAAATGTCTCGTTACAAATAAAATCCAACTGTTTTTGTCTTGAATTTTTTTTTTCTCCCAATGATTGTCAACTTTATTATTAAAGTGATTGGGACGGTACGGAATAAAAAAAAGTTTACGAAAATAATAATACTTAGGACAGCCGCCACCATTTTGTAGTTTTCTTTCAATAAGCCTACACTGTAACGCCAGTCAAAAAAGAACTTCACTACCCAGAAGCCAACAGTGCTACCAGCCGCTGCTTTCTGCCGAAATGGAGGCAAAGTTTCGATTTGATCCGGACCTGATTAAAAAAACTCGTTCCTTATTCATGGTGATTTTGGCCGAGAATTGGACCAGAACTACTTTAGAACATTGCAAGAGTGTGGGAAGGATTTATAAAGCCTTAAAATATGTATAAATACTAAAATAAATATAGAGTTCCTACTTCAGTTTTTCACATAATCGCAGGGGCGTCTGGAACGTATCCCCCGCGATAACGGAGGGACTACTGTACCCACATTTGGTTTTCATCGGCAGATAAAGAAAAAGTTTAACATTTCTGAATAGAGTGAGATACAAACTGAAATCAGGGTGTAATGTTTACCTAATCCATATTTATCCGAGTAGTCAACCCATTTGCTGATCCAGAAGATGGGGATGCATGCAGGATCTTCTGCTTCCCCTGGAATTACACAAAGGCAACAAGATCTCTACATGCAGGTTGACTTGGTTTTATTTTATTATTGTATTCAAGTAAACCTGGGTAATGTTCACCAGAATTGTTTAAAACTACCAGACACTGAAACGCCTGCACTGACCCTGCCTGATGAGGGCCCTCTCAGAGGGTTTGGAAGAATTGACAACTTCCAGCTGCTGCAGCATGTCCTTCAGGTGGCATTCTGAAGGTTCAATCTCACTACGCAGAGAACACAAGCATCATATTATTTACACCGTTAAAAAATGCACATTTAAAAAAAGAATTTCATCATAGTTATGAGACCATGTTAAACCAGCACCAACATGTCACCTTTGCACAGGCTCATCTTTCGCCTCCATTTTCTCCGGGCCACCTGAAAAACAGAAAAATGATCATGTCCATCTAAAAAACAGATGTTTAATTAAAAAGGTATTTAAACAAATTAACTTCACCTTTCTTTTTTTTACCCCAGGGCAACTAAAATTATATTCATTCATTCAACCTTTATTTATACAGATTAGTCCCATTGAGCCTCGGGGACTCATTTAAAAGAGACCTGATTTTAATAACTGTAGAAGAACAAATGAAAGAAGCTGAAAGAATTGCTTAGGGGGGGAAAACAAAAGCTCTTTGTTGTGGTGGACATTCATTACCTTGGTTGTTCAGAGCAGTCAGAGGGCGTCGCTGGCCGAGCTCTGTAGCTGTGGAGGGGGCGATAGAGAATCGCGGGGGCACGGTGAGACATGTAGTGGGCAGACGCAGAGGGATGTAGCCTGTTGTCAAGAACTCGTCAGTTTGGAGCTCAGCGATGGTCGGTCTCTGGGCAGGGTCTGCGTGCAGCATCCTCTTAATGAGAGCTGAGGCAGATGGGTTGACATGCTGCAGACAAAACAGCAAATTACACATATATATATATATACACACACACATTTAAAATGTATATATTTCAGGAAGAGACTGTTATGTACTCTATCCAGTCAGCTTACCCAGGGGATGGTGTAGCTGTTTTTCTTGATGCGATTGTAGGTCTCCTTCAGACAGGAGGTTTCAAATGGAGGCTTACCCACCAACAAAGTGTACCTGAGGGAACAGATGAGGTGCAGGCTTATTGTACTCCATCACTTCCAATATTTGTGCGTTTCTGGTTTTACACTTACAATATGCATCCAAGTGACCAGACATCCACCTCATAACTGTGGCCTTTTTTACAAAGCACTTCAGGAGCTATGTAGTTGGGCGTTCCACATAAGGTCTTCTTCCGTTCGCCATCAAACTCAATCTTAGTTGCCAAACCAAAGTCCCCTAAAAGAAGAAGAAGAAAAAGGGTTTGTACATAGTACAGCAGGACACTGTAACCCTCCACTGAAGGCAATTGTTTTGCCGGTTTGCATTGTTAGCAAAATATCTCAAGCAGTAAACACATTTGACAGAAATGCTAAATGCTCCTCTTCTCGGAGCCTATCTTCCAGTCAAAGGCTGTTAATGGTCCCACTGACTCATTCTAAGAGCAGAGGGGATAAAGCTTTTAGTGCTGTGGAATGTGCTGCCTTGATTCTCTTAATACATTTAAATAGCAGCTGAAGACACATCAGATTGGCTTTTAATTAGTTGTATTTTGTCTTATGTCACATGTATGTTGTTATAGCTCTTCTGTTTTATCTTGTGTTTTTATGTCTTATAGTCTGTAAAGCACTTTGTGGTTTCTGACCTGTAAACGGTCAACAAAGTTTACTTACTAAAAAAAAAATCATTGGGTGTACATCTACAACTAACTGAATGACTTCTTTGAGTCGCACCAATTTAAAATGGCTGCTATAACTGAGCCATTTTACAGATAAACTTTTTTTGTTGTCGTTGGATGCAACTGGGACCCTGTGTACATAGTTTCATTCCACCTCATGTACTGCATGTGATGTGAATGACGATGTTAAAAATCCTTGAATCCTAAAATTTGGTGCAGTTTAGTAAATGAGGATTATTCAACACATACTCTGAGCAGTGTGGTGACCATCTAGAAGGCGGGTGATATGCATTCCTTCAAGGAGCGCCAAGTCTGAACTTTTAATCCTTGATTAATAGTATCCTTTCAGCCTGGAAGTTTGATCCTTCGTTGATGAACTAGAATGTTTGTTTGTGCTGATCTGTGACATTTTTACACAAGTGTGGTGCAACTAAACAACTATGGGCGAGGTATATTTCAAGGAAAGTACCTATCTTGACATCCATGTCATCATTCAGGAAGATGTTGCCCAGTTTCAGGTCTCTGTGGATGACTTTGTTGTTGTGCAGGTACTGGACACCCTTCAGCAGCTGGGTCATGTAGTATCGAGCTTCAGGCTCTGTCACAGCCTTACGACGCTTGTGCAGCTCCAGCAGAGACTGGAAAACAACAAAAAAAAAAAACATTTTCAAGAGAATATATGTTTTTGTTGAGCGACTTATGATGCTCAGGACGGTAAAAAAAAAATGTTGAGATGAAAGGTTTCTGTAAAGTTGGGGTCGTGTTCAGAACTCCATTGATTTTCTTGTTTAATTTAAGCATCGCATTCTGAACAGGCTGAGGACAAACGGAAGAGACAGGCCGCCATGTTAACCGCCCGCCTTCGTAGGGAAATAAGTGGTTTTTTTTGTTGTTCACTCACCCTTCTCCTGCAGATTTCCAGGACCACAAAGACGAAGTCGTCGTCTTCGAAGAACCCGTGGAATCCGACGACGTTCCCGTGATTCAGGCTCTTGTGAATGGCGATTTCCGAGGTCATCTTTTCCCTCTGGTGCTGCTTTAAGATCAAAGCTTTGGGAACTATTTTGCCAGCGAAAACCGTCTTTGTCTCCATGTCTGTAATTTCGTAGCACTTCGCGAAGCCACCTTTTCCGAGGAATCTTCCCCTCGTGTATCTTTTCATGGTGCGTGGGTCAACCAGAATATCTGGGATTTCTTTGAGAGGCGCCGATTTCGGATCCACATGTCCCGACGGAAGCGCCGGTTTTGCAGTACCAGCACTCATGTTGTATTAAAATAATGTACAGTGTACTTACTAAAAATGTTTCACCCCTGCAGTCCACGTAGAGACGATAGCTGCAATGGCCTGACTTTTGTTAACCCGAAGTCAACCGACGTTTAGCCTGGGAAGCTAGCTTTCTTCAATACGCTTCCCGATTTGAATCAAAACTTGCGTTTACTTCTTTTGGACGAAAGCGTTGATTCACAGTCAATTATAAAGTTAAAACTAGTGCATTCACACTGAAATGAAAGTAATAATCCGCGGTAAACATGAAAAAAAAAAAATTCGACAGACGACGGCGGTGCCTGCGTCCAGTCCTGCCTTTTGAAAACAGTTAAGACAAATTTTAAATGCTTGCGTCTCTCCGTACGGCGCTCTCTGATTGGTCCGCTTGATTTGAATTCCAGCAAAGCATTCTGGGAAGAAACATATCAAATTAGCCAATCACTGAAAGGAGCCGTGTTTTTCCCACGGCCTGATTGGCTCATCATACCGCACAATTTACGTCATTTTTCTTTTTATGTGCTCATGGGAAATGTAGTGCAAGTGGTCTTTAAACGCAACTAAGTGCTTTAGAAAAATGTCATTTCAGATTAAAAATGTGTTTTGTTTTCTACTTAAATTATGTGTAAAGTATAGTAAATTATTCTATGATAAAAATGAAAAGACAGGACTTCCCCCTGTCTTACTAAATTACAAAATGTGTGCGAGGGTCAAACATTAAAGGTGGCAATGCAATAAATGAAATTTATTTTAAATTAAATACATTTTTTTCGACTTTTCTCAATTATAAAAGCTTCTAATAATGTTGATTATATGATTGTACTTCAAAGCCTTGGCTAGTTTTTAAATTTAACAGATGAGATTTTAGGTTTAGCACATTTGAATTCCTGCAAATGAGTTTAACAAAATTTAAATTCAATTCAGTTTATTTATATAGTGCCAAGTCACAACAGAAGTCATCTCAGGGCACTGAACAGAAACATCCATATACATAAAAGTAAGTTAATAACATTATTTATGAGGAGCAAGCCGATTGCTTTGAGTCTTAACTTCCTATTGATTTTATACCAAATAAGTATTTTATTTTCCCATTGTTCAAAATTGTGATTTGTGTATTCTTATAGTTTCTTCTTAAAAAATACCATCCATCTTTTTTATTGGCATTTTAAAAATATTACTAACAAAAATAAGTGCAGGTAAACAAATATGCTTTTATCCTATTCCTTTACAAACGTTGAAGCTCGGCACAACAGTTATTGCCATTTTTTTTTAATGCAATATTTCCTGCGTTGATTCTCAGTTGCAATGTTGATATTCATATATGTTGCTCACCTAATGACGTGTCATTCCAAAAAAATTTTTAAATGTATTTACCAGCAGTCTACATAAAAATCTAACATATTTAACATGTTGCCAAAAAAAAAAAAGGAGATTACAGCTGCAGAAAATAATTTAGGTTCTGATATCAGAGGTTTATGATTTTATACCAAATAACATCATTTGTCTGTTACAGTACAGCACTGTAGTCCTGAAATCCAATTTAATTTACTTCCCACTAGATGGGAGTAGTGGACATATTTACAGTTGCATAGCTCAAATCCACTGGGGAACAGCTGTTGCACATTAATCAGCTGCAGTTACACTCAGTGGACAGACTTTTCTCTGTCACAGAGATCCACACAGAGATCTACAGATGGCTGAGCATTTTCAACTGACGTTTGGAAGCTCCAACATAATTAATCAGAAATCAAATACTAAGCCATGCTTTCCTCTACGACAAAATACACATTTATGTTTATATACAAACCGGATTCCAAAAAAGTTGGGACACTAAACAAATTGTGAATAAAAACTGAATGCAATGATGTGGAGGTGCCAACATCTAATATTTTATTCAGAATAGAACACAAATCACAGATCAAAAGTTTAAACTGAGAGAATGTATCATTTTAAGGGAAAAATCTGTTGTTTCCAAATTTCATGGCATCAACAAATCCCAAAAAAGTTGGGACAAGTCCATTTTTACCACTGTGTGGCATCCCCCCCTTCTTCTTACAACACTCAACAGATGTCTGGGGACAGAGGAGACCAGTTTCTCAAGTTTAGAAATAGAAATGCTCTCCCATTCATGTCTAATACAGGCCTCTAACTGTTCAATCGTCTTGGACCTTCTTTGTCGCACCTTCCTCTTTATGATGCACCAAATGTTCTCTATAGGTGAAAGATCTGGACTGCAGGCTGGCCGTTTCAGTACCCGGATCCTTCTCCTACGTAGCCATGATGTTGTGATTGCTGCAGAATGTGGTCTGGCATTATTGTGTTGAAAAATGCAGGGTCTTCCCTGAAAGAGATGACGTCTAGATGGGAGCATATGTTGTTCTAGATCCTGAACATAGTTCTCTGCATTAATGGTGCCTTTCCAGACATGCAAGCTGCCCATGCCACAAGCGCTCATGCAACCCCATACCATCAGTGATGCAGGCTTCTGAACGGAGCGTTGATAACGGGGGCGGACTGGGACAATAATCCAGGCCGGGAATTTTGATACCATCCCAGGCCACCACCACCTGATTAACGCAAACCACCAAGACTGAGTTGAATTGAGCGCACTTTGAATGCATGTTGTTTGCACACGTCTAACTGAATACCTACATAAATCTTTCTTCTGTGGTGCAATAATCCGTCCTCAAATCACATAAACTGAAATTATGTTGCCCTATATTTTGCTATGCATAAGCCCTTTTAAAATCACTAGGAATATGACAGTCAATCATAGTTTCATACAACAAATGAGAGATCGTGTTGTACTCATCCGCGGCCAGAGCTTTTCTCTTTTTTATCCTCTCTCTCTCTGCTCCACCTTTCCTCTTCTTTGGCTGTCTCTGTTGCTCCATTCTACAACTCAGAGATGCACGCACCGCGCGCCAACACCGTTGGGAGCGCGAGTCCTAGGGCGGGGAGGGGGGCGGGCGCAATATGTGTGTGTGTGTCTCTGCTCTGTGACACACAGAAAAGGAAGGGAGGGGGCCGGCCCGGCCGGTGGATGTGCCAGGCTTTCTCCGTCGCTGCAGTGCAGCGTGAGACCTGAGCCCAGGCAAAAGTGAATTGTTTATTTAAAATAATAAAGTCCGTGCGACCCGAACCGAGCCTTTAGTCCCGTTCCTCGGCAACCAGGCCACCGGGAAGTGTCCCGTCGTGCCCGACGGTGAATCCGCCACTGGTTGATAACAACTTGGGCTATCCTTGTCCTCTCTGGTCCAGATGACATGGCATCCCAGTGTTCCATAAAGAACTTCAAATCGTGACTCATCTGACCACAGAACAGTCTTCCATTTTGCCACACTCCATTTTTAATGACCCCTGGCCCAGTGCAAACGTCTGAGCTTGTGGAGCTTGCTTAGAAATGGCTTCCTCTTTGCACTGTAGAGTTTCAGCTGGCAACGGCTGATGGCACGGTGGATTGTGTTCACTGACAATGCTTTCTGGAAGTATTCCTGAGCCCATTCTGTTATTTCCTTGACAGTGGCATTCCTGTTTGAGGTGCAGTGACGTTTAAGGGCCCTGAGATCACGAGCATCCAGTAGAGTTTTACGGCCTTGACCCTTATGCACAGCGATTGTTCCAGATTCTCTGAATCTTTTGATGATGTTATGCACGGTTGATGATGATAACTTAAAAGTCTTTGCTATTTTATGCTGGGTAACACCATTCTGGTATTGTTGCACTATCTTTCTGCACAACGATGGTGGAATTGGTGATCCTCTTACCATCTTGGATTCTGAGAGACACTGACACTCTGAGAAGCTCGTTTTATACCCAATCATGTTGTCAATTGACCTAATTAGTGTGAATTGGTCTTCCAGCTGTTCGTTATATGCTCAATTTCCTTTTTCCAGCCACTTATTGCTACTTGTCCCAACTTTTTTGGGATTTGTTGACACTGAAATTTTGAATCAACATATTTTTCCCTTAAAATGTTACATTCAATTCAAATTCAAAAATACTTTATTAATCCCAACGGGAAATTATTTGTTGTTTTAACTCGTTATCCTAATTTCATTAAGAGATGTTATAGATACTGACGGCTGTAGACAGGAAGGATCTCTTGTAAAGGTCCATCCCACAGTGGATCTTAAGAAATTGACTGCAGATGCCGTCTGATCTGTCCCCACAGACTCGACTGGCCTCTTGGTTCCTCCGGGCTGTAGGACCGCCCGAATGCCGGGCAGAACTCCTCCCAGAGCGATGGCTACTCCTCCCAGCAGTCTGTCGAGCTCCTCGTCGCTGCGGACAGCCAACTGTAAGTGACGAGGGACGATCCTGTCCTTCCACTGTCATGAGCCGTTTCCTGCTAGTTCCAGGTTCTCATGGGTCAGGCACTGGAGCACAGCTGGCAGGTAGATGAGAATGTGTTCACAGAACATCCTTTCAACTCATTTGAGATTTGGGGCTGTAGTTGAGATGTTATTTGAGCTTTTGAGATGTTAATCAGCTTCTGTTGGTTTTAGAAAACTGCCTTGTTGCCATGGTTACGCATCATAACAAATGTCCAAAACTAAAAAAGTTTCCGTAAAAATCCTTCCGGCTGCACAGCATCTGATACAAGAGGAAACAATCATCCAAAAAACGTAATTTACATCCAGAAAAGGAGGAATTAAAGTTTCCAAAAGCAAAATCTCAGAATGAAAGTAACAGAGCTGCTCCAACATGCAGCCACCCTGAGCGGCGCAATACTCATTTACTCAGATTAAACTTTTGATCTGTCATCTATGTTGTATTACGAATAAAATATTGACATTTGCCATCTCCACATCATTGCACTCAGTTTTTATTCGCAATTTGTTTAGTGTCCCAACTTTTTTGGAATCCGGTTTGTATATATATATATATAGTATATACACACACTGTTTTTTCCCGAGAGAAAAAAGTTTTTCTAATATGTCATGTTGGTTAAATTTTCCGAAAACGAAACACAATTTAACCCTAAAGGTTAACCAAAAACATTCATTCAACCTTCATTCAAGACCCTTTTGCCAAGTTCAGTCCGCACTGAGGGAACACTGCAGGTAATAATGTCCTGAGAGCGCACGCTGTAGCTGCACTCACGCAGAGACATGTAGGAGGAGATGTATGAAGGCAGCAGACCAAGAAGTGTTAAAGATGAAAATGTACCAGTGAGAGAGTCTGTGTGAGGTTAATGATGACCAGTTAACCAGTGCATGCATTAACATGCATGTTGGGCTGATGGGTACGGTGGCCCTAAGGTGTAAATGAACATTCGAAAAAACAATTACATTTGAGAGATTTTTTTTGTGAAAAAACGTAATTACATTAAGCCAAAGCGGAAGTGGCCGGAATTACATTAGAAAAAACTGAATCACATTATAAAAAAATGAAATTATATAATTTTTGATTAAAAAAAAAAATTTGTTTCAAATGTGATTCCAGCCACTTCTGCTTTGGCATTATGTAATTACATTTTTTATAATGTAATTCTGTTTTTTCAAATGTTGTTCATTGACACCTCAGAGCCGCCGCAGATTGGTCATTGTCCCTAGGCGTGAGAGAAGAGTGGTCATTTGTCTCACTTTGTGGCCCTGTGATGGACTTGTAACATGTCCGAGGTGTCCAGCAGGTAAAGATGATGAATGGTTTAGTTCTAAATTAAGGACATGAAATGTTGTGAACATTTAGTATCTTACTTGTTTCAGATGGCCCATCGAACCAGTTCATAAACGGCCTCAATTTAATGACGAGCTAATCCTAGTCCAAATAGGACTAATGATGCTGCTTTTGTTAAATTACCTTAGTATCAAATTTGTAGCCGTTCTTATGAATTGCTATTTTATAAATCTTTACTTTGCTGTCATTTTCACTTTAAGTAGGTATATGCACAAAAAATGAAAGCTGTAACCTTGAGTTCTAAGGAAATTATATTTCTACATCCATTTTTCCCCTAAACAACCATGTAATTAAGCGGGTAAAGAATGGCTGGATGGTGTTCTTTGAAAATATTAGAATGGACACAATCGGTGTCATTCTTGGCCCTGGTGTGACTGTTAGCATATCAGAACTATCCACTGTCCAAATGTTATCTACCACAGGTAAGATGTTTATAATCTTTCCACACAATCCAGTTAAAAAAATATGAACTATTCCTTGAACGTGTTTTTTCCATGTACGTACAGAGGTCTGTTGGTCTGGGGACAATGTTTAATTAATAATATTAAAGCACAAGGCAGTCCCTAAAATGCCCTAAACACAGTGATTTTAATACATGGACACTGGTAGTGTCATTGGCCATAGCATCATTTAAAAAAAAATGATGCCTGGAAAAACAAAATAATGTTTTATATTAAAAAAAAAGGTCCATGCTCAATAATCCAGGTACACAATTCAAGAATTTTCCATCAGGTCATCAGGACAGTTATGTTGGTGCTAAGATGGTGTATTTGGCACGCCCCCTCTGGACAGTTTCTGTCAAAACATAACTGGTTTGTTCCACTTTGGAGGAAGCTGTTTGGGGGAAGAATCAGTTTTGTGTTGTGTGTTTCCTTGACTGATGAAGCCTTCTGGATAGAAATTGAAACGTTTCAGCAAAAAAAAAAAAACTGTCCAGATGACCTGACTGAAAATTGTTGGAATGTTTTATATTATTTATAAACTACTGAACTCAAAAGTTCCAACTGCGACTTCATCATTGTAACCCCGTACACAAATAATTATTTTTGTTTACTTTGTTATGAACAAAAAGTTTAACGTAGCTCCAGGAGCTGTTTTAAAAGAAGATATAAACCAGCACATTTCACAAACTTTAAATAGAAGTTTTATTACAAATTTGGGCAAAACTTTTTTTGCTTTAAATATAACATGGATTAACAATATGAAACAATTAAAACAGCAGCAGAATAAAAACAAATCAGGACGCAGTCGTCTAAAAAGTTAAGATGGTACAGCGCGTGTGCAATCCAAACATATTCACATCGAACGGATTTATATTTTTTAGCTTGTATTTTTGGACACGTGTACTGTGTTCAGGTTTTAGCATTGAATTTTTTTATTATTTTTTTTAAAGTACAGTAGCCAACAATAACCTGTACCAGAATTTAGTTTTTAAAAGCCCATTTAGTGAGATAAACCAGGGCAGAAACTAAATGAACTTTAGATCCTCCCACTTCACTTCTGATTAAAAGACGTCTTTAGAAGCGGAGTAAAGAAACGTCTCCGTTGTGATGTCCCATCACCAGCGTGTCTTCTCCCCCCCATCGAGCCAGCTGCCAGTCCTCGCCCTCCGGAGCCTCCACCATTCGGGACGTTTGTTTTCCGAGCTCCCACACACAAACACGCCCGCTCTGGTTCAGGCCCATTACGCAGGAGCGATACACGTCAGCTTCACACAGCCTGCAGGGCACACGCATGATTGCACCGCAAGAAACATAAACTCAAAGTTTGTCTTTCGATGTTTCTCCTCTCACCTGCCAGACCAGGCTTTGGGTGGATAGAGTCGAGAGGCCAGGACGGATTTGCCATTCAGAGGGTTGATGCCGACCAAAGAGAACAAGGCCGTCTTCGTCTCGACCTCTGAAAGTGTCTGATCTTTGATCATTGCTTCTTCTTCATCCAGAGAGCTCAGGAACTGGTGCTGCAGCAGGACCATCAACACTCCCTGCACAATGAAAGCAGGAAGTAACACTAAAAACGACTAAGTTCCTGGAGAAACTGACAGGGACTGCCACGTTGCAGACATTTTGAAATTTTGACTTGACAGTGCTATGTGCTGGAGTTCGCTCTCAGCTACCACCATGCTTAATTTCAGCTCAACATGGCAACAAATCAATGACGGTCACTTGTTCTTTTAAGCTATGGTGGCCATCTTGGATTTTATTTTTTTTTTAATTTAGATCCAGTATGTGGTTGGGAACGTTCTCAACTATAACCACCAAATTTCAGTGCTTCACGTGTAAGAATAGTGGAGTTAAAACCATTTGAATGCTGCTTTGGTGGCCATCTTGATTGTTTTATTTGAATTCACTATTTATTGGGCATTGCTCTCAGCTACCGTCATACCAAATTTCAGCTTAATATCCCTACAAAAAGGCTAATTTATAGTATTTTTTTCCTTTTTGCTCATGCGGCCATCTTGGATTTTTGATTCTTCTCAGCTACCAATAGTCCTCACTACTTTGCAGTTCAACTTTTGCAGATCCGCTCTTTTGCGGTTTTTCACAGTACAGTACAATACTGTACTGTGAAAAACAATACTGGACAGTATTGTACTTTATATATATTCAGCTATAAAACAGCTGAGTTATATCCATTTGAAATTAGCTTCGGTGGCCATCTTGGATTTTTAGATTTAACTTCAGAATGTGTCACCGTCCGCTACCAGCACACCAAATTTCAGCTCTGTTAAAATAGCTGCGTTATCATATTTTTTTCCCCTTTTAGCTAAGGCGGCCATCTTGGATTTTTTTATTTGTATCAGGAATGTATAAAAACTCGCTCTCAACTACAACCATACAAACTTTCAGCTCAAAATCTCAAAGAATGACTGAGCGACAGTCAATTTTGCGTTTACTGAGGTAGCTGTGGCAGCCATCTTGGATCAAAATGGCTCCAAAAGTTAACCAGAGTTTTGTTCAGAGACCTCACTGTGGCAGTCAGAGGCTGTGAAGAGTTCTGTCAGTGTTTTTCAATGAGAAAAATGGCGTCTTTGTTTGCAAATTATGTCGCCATGTTAACTCTGAATGCCTAGCACACATGATGGCACCGAGCCGGTCGTTTTGATATAACACTTGTGGGGGTGCACGTTGCAGTTCGGGGATGCATTAAAGTTGATAGAAGAGCAAGACCCTTGTCAGGTGGATAATAATAAGACGCTGCCTTCAGGCAGCCCCCAGCTATGGTGCAACAATCATTTGAACAAAGACCGACTACTTACAGAGTGGGAGTAACCTCGGAGACAGGCTGTGTGTGAAAAACCAAAACCCAGCAGGACTCTGCACAGCAGCTGCCCACTATTTAAATTCCTTTAAAACAAAAACAAAATAAAGTTTACGATGAGCAACAAGCCTGTGACATCACTGCATGTGGACGGTTTTCCAAAGCTCTTGAGTGACTGACATCACACCATTGCTCAAAAACAAACAAAACACGGAGCGTTTCTCTGAATGTGATTCAAAATTTAACCTGCGGCTCTTTCATTTGCTACTTGAGGAAGAAGAAGAAGAAAAAAACACGAACACAAGTGGTTTTTTCTAAAAACGTTGACTGTTTTCAAAGTTCTGAAATACGAATAAGATGTTTCGCTGTAATTCAGCTAAGCTGCATAATACTAATTAATAGTATAAACAAATAAATAATAATAATAATATAAATAAACTAATAAAAAAAATAATAATAAATAATATAAACAAATAATTAATAATAGTATAAATAAATAAACCAATAATAATAATAATAATAAATAATTAAAATAAACAAATAATAATATTAGTTATCAGAAAGTTAGGGTTAGGTTGGTTTATAATTCTCCTGATGGCTGCAAACTTGAAACAAAATATTACAAAAAATGTCAACAAAATAGTCCCTTAGACTAGAGACACAAAAGTACAATACAAGAAGTTTTCAAGCGGGATTATTTGTGCCATTGCAGAAAACAAAAAATCTAACAGAAAGAAAACATTGAGCCAAAACCTATGAGGTAGAAATGTTGACATTTAAAACTAATTTAAGCTCGTCATGTTCAGACAACTGTTGTCTTCATTCCACTCGTCTACGGCATCACAGCAAACTACTAAACAGTAAAAGTTTAACTGTTGACCAATCAAAACTGGCAAAATATTTAATTTTTGCATGTTGCAATTGACGTGTCCCCAACTTTAGTTTTATCAGGCTACAGTTTAAATTAACATATAAGGGCACAAATGCAAAGTTTTTACTTTAAAATGCATTAATATTTATCGGCTTATCTTTGTATTTTCATTTTTGAACAATTGTGTAGATTCAGTATATTTTGTGTTATTTTTGTTCTACCATTATATTATGACAGATTTTTCTTCTTGTGTGTTTGATAACGATAGAACATCACAGATTTCTCTGTTGTGGGACAAAAAATAATAATTATTATATTTAATTCTTCTATTTTATTCTCATATGTGCAAAAAAAAAGCCTAAAAACCAGGAGAAAATATCAGAACTAAAAAAGCAAAAGCGGATATGATTTGATGTAAACCGATGTGCTGTAACTCGGCCCAAGCACGATCCTATTCCTACTTACCAGACGAAAAGGTGTCCGCCTTCATCGGTGCCGATCAGAGCATCGGAAAGCTCGTCCACAGGAGCGAGGGCGCCGACACAAACACCAGGAGACGCAAGAGGCTGACAACTCAAAGAGCTGAAAGAGACAAGGCGCTGAAACATGTGTCCGTCGGTGCAGTGACAGGACACGTGTGTGTGTGGGGGGGATATCCACAGCCTCACCTGCTGCTGTCCGACAGTGTGAACACCTGCAGGGTGGAGCCGGTCGCTGTGTGGGATGAGGCGACCACTCGGGACTTGTGCAAACCTACAACTACCTGCATGGTCCCCTCACATATGAGCATGTCAGTGAGGCTGCAGCACGACAGTAATCTGAGCACACACACACACAAACGATTAATTCTCTTAACGTCTTTATGTGAAATTAAACAAAGCAGTGGAGGATTCTCTTGTCAAAGCTGTTTGTTCAGAGTTTTAACTGCAGCAAACCTCAGAAATCTTTCAAAGACACTAAGCAGTGTCGGCACGAGCAGATTGATTTTGAACGCAAACTGACCCGTGTCAGGTCAACTGGACACTAAATGTTTAAATAAAACGCTCGAGTCACTCAGTCGTTCAATTCACCTCACTTCTCTGATTTCCAGCTGACCGAGAGTCACGCACACGAGGCCAGCTGTGTCTGGGACAGGGAACACGTTGATCACAGGCTGTAAACAACAACAGCAACAAACAAATGAAAAACTCTAATCTAATCCAAGCAATGAGTTAGATACAAGTAAAATATTTGACCTAATCCCTAAAATAAACATTGCAGAATGTGTCAATCTGTCAAGAGAGGCACGGTCTGTTAAATACTGTATTTTAACAAGTAAAATGTAAAATCAGCTGTAATCACACACAAAAAAAGCTTTTCCCTCTTAAATTTGAATAACCTTGAATTTAAACAGCTTCAGTGTCAAAATCCATGTAGATCGTGGTTTTCTTTGAAACTTTTCATGCAAGACAAAATAACTTGCCTCTCTGAAGGTCCAGGTGTGTTTAAAGCTCCAGTCAGAAGCTGAAGTCTGGCCCCAAAGGCACACGGCCCATTTTCCTGCTGCTGCTACAAACGATCCACCCGATGATCCAGGAAGACAGCATGCATCCACCAGAGAGCCTCCTGCTGCAGCCTCCAAACACACAAAACACCAACAGTTGACTCCAAAGGGAACAGTGTGCACGATGCTCTTTTTGTTGTTGTCAGCAAACAGTTGTGACTTGTCGTGATTCTAAACCGAAGAGAAACTGATGAAAAGGGTTGTGTTTTACCTTCAGCGTGTGTGTGCGTCTCACAGCACACCGCTCTGCAGGTTCCTCTGCCGTCGAAGCTTCGGGCTCATGCGAGCCGTGGAGCTGAACGCTGGGCGGACTTGGACACGCAGCAGGCTGGACTGTGTGACCCTGATCGCTCCCAGGCGGCAGCTCCGACGACTCCTGAATGTGACTGCATGTGGAGAGGGGAGGCAGGCTAGGAGGGAGGCAGGCGAGGGATGGGTAGGGAGGAGACGGAGCCTGTGTGGACGGACTGTGAGGAGGAGGAGGGAGGCTGAAGGATGGCGCAGCAGGGGAGGAAGTCAGAGGAAAGTGAGGGGTGATTCCTAAGGAGGGCAGCACCGGGCTGGAAGCTGGAGCGGGTGAGGATGGGTGAGACGGCATAAAGGAGAAGTTCACCGAAGCAGGAGGAGATTTCAAGGCAAGCTGAGAGCAATAAGGTCCACGTGTGGACTTACGTTCAACGAGTGTGTCTTTGGAGAGGTTTGTGCTGGGTTCAGAAGGATCTGCAAAAGGACACGGAGCATTTTTGTTACGAGCAGGCGACTCTACTGCTTCCGTCTGATTACAAGGTTGTAAAGAAATGGAGATCTTCGCAGGCTTCTCCTGAGTTTCAGTTTGAGAACGATCAAATGAAGGCGCCTCGGTGATAGCTCTGTTTTCTGCTTGGGTGCTTCTAGATAACTGAGCTTGTGAAGAACTAGTCCTTTCACGAAACTCTGTTTGTTTTTCAGCAGTTGGCGGCTCAAGTTCATCCGAACGTCCAGTGAACAGCGATCTGTCCACAGAGCTCTGCCGAGCGTTGAGTTTGTCACAGTTTATGGGTCCGTGTGTGCTTCTGATGGATGTGCAGCTCTGGCTTTGAGTGTTAGGAGTCCCAGTTTCGTGCTCCGTGCGCACACAGACCTCACAGTCTTGTGTCTCTGCACGGAGCTGCTGCTCCACATTCGCTTCTGGATTAATACTTTCAGACCCCACCTGGGTCGAGTCCTCGCTAATCGATTCATCTGCAAGGGCGCGTTGCGTCGACGAGTCCTGCAGCTGGTCTTCGTCACCAGCGCAGAGTCCGTCTGTAGCTGTCGGTGTGAGGTTGAGCGAGAACGGAAGAAACACGGTTGGATCGCCGACGCTGCGGATGCTGCTGCGCGTGTTGCGGGACGGTGTAGAGAACCGCTCAACTCCCGACGCCACGGCAACCTGGCGAAGTTTGTGCAGCTTCAGAGAGGCAAACTGGTCATCTGGGAGGTGGAAATCTTGGTGGAGGTCCAAGCTTTTGAGGTTGTTGACAAGCAGCGCGGGAAACAGGAAAGGAGGAGGAAGATGAGATGTTTCAGATGTTGAAGATGAGCGCAGGAGGAGAGATTGCCAGGGTGATGTGCCTGCAGGGACACAATGTGGAGAAAACTAAAGCTTGATGGAAGGTGGAGGGGTAACAATTATCTTACACATACATGTAAAAGGTGACCCAGCTTACACCATCATGGTCTGACTTGATTCAAGATCTTTTGAAGATTTAGTTGATCTAAAGTCGACTCCAAAAGTTCAACTAAATCTAGGAGCATAGAAAAAAAAAAAGCCCTTCTGCACGAGTGATGTCTTGGGAGAAGATCCGAGACAAAAATGCAACAAGTGATTATTTTTTTTCCTCACGATGAAAAGGTTTTAACTCCGTATAGTTAGTGTCCGAGCAACTTTATTGTCATTCTGCTACGTATGCAGCCGAACAAAACGTCCTGTCAAAACCCCAGTTTAAATGAAACCATTAAAAACAGGGTTTAAAAGTGAGCACCAAATCTGCACCATGTGATTTACCAGCCTTCGTGTTTTTTAAGTGATCACGGAGGCAGTCAAATATTAATGCCTTGCATCATATTGCAGCTAGATTTGAGCTTGTTTTGATCCGAGATAAGAAACGGCGATGATGCAAAGCATAGTTGGAAAAACTGAGCAATAATACACAACATTCAGCCATAAACTAAACCAATGCATGCTACTAGTATGAAAACACACACACTGTAATCTTACGTTTGGGATGGACTCTCTCTACATGTTGAGCAGCTTCATTAACTTGAGAAGAAGGTTGGGATGAAGAGCTGTGGGTTCCACCTGACTCTGGATCTGCCTCCTCTCGATTGAGGCAGGCGTTCGTTCCATCAGCTTCATGGACAGACTGGGAGGAAGACACGGAGGTGTTGCGGTGTTGTGAATCTCCTGATGTCCGAGGTCTCCCCCTGCCTCTACCTCTCCTCCTCCTTCCTCTTAGAGGACGAGTCATGGTCACTGGTGCTGAAAAAGAAGTTTTTGAGTCCGAATGGGTTGTAGTGATGGGATTGGAAATGTCACCGGAGCTCTGACTACACTCCACAGAAGCGTCAGCAGCCCACACGTCTACAAGTGTGGAGGGAGTGGTCAACGAGGAGAATACTGTCTGAGTGTGCTGATCGGAAATGTCCCGGGTGTGCGAGCTCCTGTTTGACGCTCTGCCACGACCTCGGCTCCTGCGGTGCTGTCCCATGCTCAGCTGGGACAGTGCGACGGCCTGCATGTCGGGCCGACTCTGTAAAATCGTCATGCGTCTTGTGGTTCGAACATAATATTCTGCTGGAAAGAGAAGCCCCTCGATTATTGTACAGGACTCTAGGAGACTTGCAGCTTTTCCCTCGTTTGTAATTTCTTTTTTTTCTTCTTTTATTTCCATCATATCTTCACAAGTCGTTTTACTTTTTACTGTTTCAGTTAGATTTTTCTCGCTATTTTCAATACCGTCCCCTTCACACGCCCTTTTTTCTTCCATTTCCTTACTAGCAGCACTATCCTCGTCAGTCTTAACTTTTCTTTTCTCATGATGCGTGACATTTCCCCCCCTCTCCTCAGTGGTTAAATCAGCCTCCTTTTCTTGTTGCTGCTGGTCTCTTTGGTCCTCTTTTCCCAGTTTATCTCCAGTTTCAGTGTGTTCTTGTGTGTTGCAGTGTGTTACCAGCAGAGAGGGAAACTCAGTAGCAGAAAACAGCTCTTCACTTCCGTTCACTTCCTCCCCTCTGTTTGACTCAACTGTTCCGAGTTCTTGTACTACCGTTTTAACACTTTCCATCCTTCCCTTTTGCTCCTGTCCTTGTTGGTTGCTGTGTGTGCTGCTGCCAGCCTCAGCACTCCTCCTCTCCAGGCGAAGGCGGCTGCGTCGTGAGCGAAGGCGCAGGGCAGAGCTGGGTCTGTGTCCTCCAGCGGAATCACTGCCAGAATCTGGGGTTTGTGGACCAGCAGCATCAGGGGGAAGCCGAAACCTGATTACCTGGTTTCTAATGGATTTATCAGAAGCTGCTGGACCTGAAAAAACATCAGATTGTGTGTGAATTTGGACAGTTAGTTTGTGTTTATGACAAATAGTATAAACTATTCTCAATGGCAAAAATTTTCTATGACAACATATGTGTACACAATTCTAGTTATGAAAAAGTTGGGACGTTGAGTAAAACGTAAATAAAAACAGAAAGAAATTATTAGAAAATTGCATAAACCTATATTTTATTTGAACTGACGCATAGTAAGCACATCAAATGTTTAAACTAAGTAATTGTATCATTTTTCATGCATGCGTTTCTGCATGGTGCTCATGGTGTTAGTCTGGATGACGGAAAGGATTAGATGAGATCAAGACAGGCTTACCTTCAGTGTGCCCCTGACATTGGGGTGTACCTTGAACCATCGCATTGTTTGTGTTCTTCATCGATAAGGAAGAGTTTGGTGTAACTTCCAGTTCTCTGTGCTCCTGATGGTTCTGCTGTGAAATCCTGTTTCTGACATGCCTCCGTACAGCTTCCAAACGCTCAGCTTTCTGTTTGTAGATAAACGCATCTGCACAAACCACTACTTTTCCACAATTTTCTTCTCAATATTTAGCAAAATTTGACAAGTCTCACCTGTAACCGCTGAGCTGTCTTGAGATACTCCCTTTGTAACTGTGCTAACTTCCTGCGAAGCTAAAGGAGGATCAAATAAACGTCAGAAGATGCACAGAGTCAAAGAGTGTAGAAAATCCCAAATGTACCTTCTCCTTGTCGTCACAGTGTAGTGTATTCTTCAGCTGCTCTTCACTGTGCTGAACATCCCCCACATTGATATCCATCTTGCTCAGACAGCACAATTTGACAATATAAGCCTTACAGATAACAACACGGATATGTCAACATTAGCATAGCATACGCCATTTAATTTGATGGCTAACGGTAAAATCACAACTCGAACTTTACTTTCGTTACAAAATAAACTTTAACAACCCACAGCAAGAGTTAAATATGTTTACAGAAAGAGGTACGTGAACGTAAAACTTACCTTTTACTTCATGTTTAAGTTTGCAGCAAGTTTACTGCCGCTTGTTCATCAGTTTGTTTTACAGTTCGACTATTCGGGCATTGATTTACTTCTCATTTCCCGCGACTCAAACAGACATTAAGAGTTGAACACAGAAAACTCGATCAGTGATTTCTTCAGATACATTTGATAACTAACTGTTGCATTTCACATTTTTAAAAATGTTTTTATACTTGTAATGTTTTGATATGTTCAAAAGCACGATTTAAAAAAAATTATATGGTCGTGCTTTTGATCACTTTCCCCCCAAAATCTTTATCAAAAAATGCACATAATGGAAGAACACTGAACATGTTCAAATGAAAGAGGAGAAAAAGAAAGTAAACAATGATAATAATAAACAATAAAATAAGATAAAATACAGAAATAAATGCGAGTTATAAAGTTACATTGCATTCATTACAGATATTTTTTGTTTTTATAGCCTTTTTGTTATTTGAGTCTGAGATTGAGTCAAAGTTTTACATCCATTACAAAGAGGTCAAAAAACAGTTTCCTATACATTATTTTACTTTTATGGATATGGAACTTGGCAAAAAACCAAGATCAGATTAATAATAAATATATGAGAGAAGTCTTTCGTCTTGAAATCGAGGATACCAATTTTCAAAATGGAGAAAGAAACCTGGTTGGATATTATTGGATATCAGAGCAACAATGTCCTTCCAAAAGTTCTTTAAGTATGTACATTTCCAAAAAAAGATGAATAGATGTTTCTGGATAAAGCTTACAGAAAGAACAGGAAATATCAATATCAGGTTTGTATTTCTGAAGAAAATGCTTTGTTGGATAAAATTCATGAATAAAAAAAAAAAAAACTTATTTGGCTTTATTAGTGAGGAAAAAAATTTGCAGGAGAGATTAAACTTTTCCCCAATTAAGATTCTGCACAAAAGTGTTCCAGCAGGAAACACAAGATGGGGATGAAACCAGATTTTCTTGACATAAAGAACAGATTTTGGAATTGACGCCTTTTAGTTGAGTTGAGAAACAGAACTGTTTTTATGGTCAGGAGGACTCAGACTGGATAGAAGAGAAGTCAACATCTTTAAACAACATGAGCAAATGGGATAGCATCAAATACATTCTCTTGGAGTGACAGGAACCTTGTACTGAGTAAAAATTATTCATAAAGAAAACCTTTGTTATTAAATAGTGGATTAATTTGAATAATACATAGTTAAACCATTTCTGATAAAATAACGACCTGTTTTTGAATATTATGTTAGAGTTGTTCCAGATGTAACACCTCTGCGGAGAAAAAATATGCTTATAGATAAGGGGCCAAGCTAAACCTGGAAGTTGGAAAGCTTAGTGGGTATTTTTGGAATACTGTTATTACACAGGAGAACAAACTCTAAAATGCCTAAATGTGAAAAGACATGCTGTGAAATTATAGAGTTCTGTTTTTACTATTCTTAGTGATACTGATACCCAGGTATGTTACAGAATCTTTGACAGAGATGCCACAAATAGAGGAGTGTGTGCAATTATTCACTGACGACAGTTCACACTTATTAAGCCACATCTGGTGTGGTGGTAGCTAAGAGTCATCCTCACCACATTATTCATCATAACTCTAAAAATCCTTTAAAAGTTTTGTTGTTTTCTCAATATAAAAGCAACACATTTTTCTTTTTCACATTTTGTCACAGCTTGGATCATTTTTTTGGACACAACTTTATTTGCTGAAATGTGTCTTAAGTGGTGGCTTTAGGAGTTATAAATGAAACATTTTGATAAGTAAAGATTTAAGACACGATGACAGTATTTTAAAATTGACTGCTTTGATGTGCAAGTTACAAATAAGATGTGATACTGCTGTTCACATTTTCCGGGGTCGTACTTTAGATTTTAACACATCAACGGGACTTAGCATCTCCAAGGTCATTGTGAACGATGTTACTGATCTGTTGGATCATTCGTGTGTCTTTTTGAGAGTTTTGTCACTGTGCACAGAGCAGGTCAGACACAAATGTTCACCAAAAGCAGTGTTGTAATCTAACCAAGTAGAAATACTTTGTGTAGAATTTTTGAAGTATCTTTACTTTACTTCGTTATTTACATTTCTAGCGACTTTCACTTTTGCTCCACTACATTTCTTCAATAAAATGTGTACTTTTACTCAAATAAATTTCCCTTAACCATCTTAGTTACTCATTCCTGAAATACAAAATTAGAAGAAATCTGATTGGGCAATGCCTGTTTGTTCTCCTAGTCTGTGACTTCACGTGGCCTCTCTCCCTCAATGTGCACTGCAGCTCCCGCTGTGAACAAACTAGATGCAGATATTAATCGTTACAATATGTCTTTGATGACTCACAGTGGAGACGCTGTAAGTTCCTGATAGGTGTGAAAATGACAATAGCTGCTAAAAAGGAGAGGTTGGGTGTTCTCCAGGACATTAACTGCTTTAGAGCAGCAAGGTATGAAGTTGTTGGGTCACTAGTCTTCCCATTAAAGAACACAGAGACAGATATCCAGTTTATGGTGATTTATTTGCTGTGTTTCTTCTGGTATTTACACACAGCAGTAAACCAGTAAAGCATAAACAAGCTTGAACAACAAGGCTCCATCCGTGTCAGGAGAGAGAAAAAAACTCCAACTGAGCTCTGCACTTTACACAGAGTGGTGCGTTCACTAGCATCGTAACAGCCACGTTGCATTCAAAAGCATAGGAACTATTATATTCATAAAGAAACAAGGCATAACCAAACAGAACCGAGCTCAGTAAAGAAGCCAACTACACAACAATGTGGACTTTCTACCAGCTTTGTTAATAAAGGTTAATAAAGGTTAATAAAGGTTGAATGAATATACTTCATTAGAATCAGACTTTTTAAAGATCAATCTTTCATTGTTCAGTTCAAACTTTCCAAGTTTTTGTCACTGGATACTACACCCAATAAATGTTGTTATGGAAATTCTAACCATTTACTTTTACTTAATATTCTGACTTTAAGTACATTTTATATGAGAAATTTACTTTTGATACTTAAGTAAATTAAATCTCAGATACTTTAAGACTTTTACTCAAGTAATATATTTTTTTAAGATATTTTAAAATTTACCAAAGTAATTTTGTGGTACTTTCACTCAAGTATGGCTTTGAGGTACTTTATACAACACTGACAAAAAGTTACATCACTGAAAACTCAAGTGATCAGTTTGTCTAGGCCAAATGTAAAAAAAAATCAATAAATGTTGACAATCATTGGATGTTTTTAGTTTTATAATTTCACGCCAGAAAAGCCCCCTCTAGCAAACTTTAAGTGGCCCATGGGCCACCAGTTGATATTGACCATTATAGCAGGTTTTGCGGCTCTGGACACGTTTAATTTAGTGAACGAAGGGGCAGAAATGACTCTTTTGATCCTAAAGGTTGCCGACCTCTGATCTAGGCTTTTCCACACTTGCACTTCCCTGGATTTCTGCCAAAGATCTCATTGGCAATTTTCGTTTTAAAATAGCAAACATTAACAATGTAATTGCCCCCATCACAGTGAAGACTGTCTCTGGTAAGAAAAAGACTCCATTTTAATTCTTTGTGTAAAGCACCTTGAGTTGCCTTGTCACTGAAACGTGCTGTATAAATAAAGCAGCTTTGCCTTTTCTGATCCAAGTAAAGCTTCATATAAACGACATTTTATTTTTAAGCCTGATACGGATGGTTATGGATTCATTTACTGAATCAGGCTTCTTGATAAGGGACCTACTTGTTTGACTCTCAGGTAAGAATATAAATGTTGAAATGGTTCGGACAGTAAAATATATTTTATAGGATCTTTTGACAACGAAGACGAGTTCAGACAATAAACTCATGTTTTATTATTGATACAAGCGTACAGCACATTTTGTGTTTTAGTTTGGTGAAACCGTTCGTGCCCTCAGACATCTACAGGTGAGGTACTTCATGGCAGTCACGCACACATGCATCAGAGGACCCAGGTTAAAAAGCATGTGGTAGAAGGTGTGAACAGTCAGGTCTCCGGTGTCGTCTGCGTGCTTCAGGGCAACGATCGGTGAGTACATCGAGTTGGTCAGATTATGGAAACGTGGTCTGCTGGCTTCAATCACTTTCTTTGTGCACTGCAGCAAAAGGACCAGGGTTGGTCAGATTAGTTTAGATAATAAATCACAAAGTAGAGAGAGTGCACAATCTTTACTTTCGCAATGTCATCAGGTGTTTGTCCGAATCCCTCGAAGATGTTCACAGCAGTGGGAAGATAGATGTTCTTGAAGTAGTGCACGGTGTCGGGATCCGCTCCAGGATATTCCTTCTGTTTCACGTCTTCCATCATTTTCACTTCGAATTCTGTGTGCACTGGTCCAGGTTCGATCATTGACAGTCTGCGCACACACACAAAAAGAAGCAAACCACCATACCCAGTGGTATGCCACACTAAAATCAAGTACATATGAAGATTTCAACACTCATTCCAAGTTAATTAAAAACTACTTCATGAAACGACCGACTGATCAGCTTTATGAAATTATTATTGTTTTGTACTGTATATGTCATCCATCCATCCATTTTCTTTACCCGCTTATTCCATTTTGGGTCACGGGGGTCGCTGGTGCCCATGTCCAGCAATCACTGTGCGAGGGGCGGGGTACACCCTGGACGGGTCGCAAGTCCATCACTGGGCCACATAGAGACAAACGAGACAAACAACCATTCACTTTCTCACTCACACCTAAGGACAATTTAGAGTTACCAATCAGCCTAACATGCATGTTTTTGGACTGTGGGAGGAAACCGGAGTACCCGGAGAAAACCCACACATGCACGGAGAGAACATGCAAACTCCACCCAGAAAGGCCCCTGGACCGGGGTTTGAACCAGGGACCTGCTTGCTGAGAGGCAGCAGCTCTACCAGTTGCGCCACAGTGCTGCCCTGTATATGTCAGTGTAATGATATTCTACTAGAATATATCTGTCCTCACCCTCGTTTAAACAGATTACCACTTTGCCTTGCCTGTGCTATCCCATCACTGTCCACCTAGAAGGCTGTTATTATCATGAAATGTTCCTCTGAACTCACTGTCATTGAAGAAAATCTGTATGCTGGACCAAAAGATAGTTGTATACGTGTGTTAGTAGTCAAATACAAAACCAAAGCTACAATGTGAGTAACTTAGAAATAACATAAAAAAGGTCCAACAAAGTTCAGTCAGGTCATCTGGACGATGGTTTCTATATTTTGGTGAGATGTTTGGGCTTTCATCCAAAGGACTTCATCTGTCCGAGGAGCCACAAACAAACTCAGTCCCACAAGCAGCACACTCCCATAATAGACCAACCAGTTTGGTGATAAGATGGTTTCTGGGGTCCGCCCTCTCCACCGTCGACTCCTCTGAGTCAGCCATGGTCAAAGTGGTTCAAACATAAAAAGGTGTGTTAAAGAGACAACAATCACTTCAACACTTCTTACCGTGTCATTTTGCTCCTTCTGGAGAAAATTTGTTCTGCAATCCATAATCCAAACCTTATTTTCTTTTCTTTGTTCACAAAGGACCATTTGAAGTGCTATTTTGAAGTGTGCCTTTGAATAGATAGCATGCCGTCATTTCAGAACAAATGTGTGACAACTAGGCCTGTCACGATAAAAAAATGTTGCTGGGCGATTAATTGTCCCAGAAATTATTGCGATAAACGATAAAATTGTTTGAAATTTGACAAATTTAAGAAGAAATGTTGGTTAATTTGTTTTGATTATAGTAACTTTTTTGACCACTGGATGGCAGTATAAGACAGTTTGAAACAAAGGATGGATAGTGAGGGAGCGAGCAGCGTGCCTTAGAAAAATGGGGGCTGTCTCTGTTTCCTTTTTTTTCGGCTCTCAAAATGACAGATGCTCGGTGTGGTGTAAGCTCTTTAGTTTAGCATTTTTCACACAAAGCTTTTAATAAAAAATCTGTAAACAAGTTCTCACCTTCTTTTTGCAGAGAAAAACAACTTTTTACATGAAGGCACTCGTTTCAACCGTGAATTTTGGATTTTCGTCGATGTCGGCCTTTTAGCTTAGCTCGTAGCTTAGCTTCTCAGCTTAGCTGCTTTTAACGATCCAAAAATGTGATTTTGGACGGTTAAAACTGATTTTAAAGAGAAAAGAGAAAGGGAGGGGAAGAGCACCGGAGTTGAGCCTTTTTTTCATCCAGTGTCTTCAGTAGAAAGAGAGACACGAAGAAATGATAAAGCTGATAAATGAAAATGAGGTAGATAATTTTAATTTATCATGCGATTCATTGATTTATTGTTTACTGCGACAGGCCTAGTGACAACAACATTACTGTCCACAACAACATGTCCACTGTCCCTTACACTAATCCCTGATGTCCATCTACTTCACCTCCCATCTACATTTACAGCACATGCAGAATGTCTGAGTAAATAACAACAGTTTAAATGTTCCGAAAATGTCTATCCTTCAAAAATACAAAATTAAACGTTACTTTTTTTTAGAGCAAAGCTGGATTCACACTCTAATTCATTCAACTCATCCTTTAATTTTGTTCCGTTAGTTACATTTTAGTCAATGTGCTTTAATGAGTGGTACTCACGTGACGTTGAACTTTAAAAGCTGCACAGCCAAACTCTCGCAAAAGCCCTCCATGGCAAACTTGGAAGCTGAGTAGACGTCGTTAAACACCACCGCTGAGAAGAAAACACATTTCTGTCTGTTGAGACGTCCAGTTGTAATCCATTAATGCTTCCATCTATCAAAGTGATGCTGACAGTCCTGTTATTTATCACTGTAGCATTGAGCAGCCCACCCAACCACACCCCACTACCTGCCTCCATGTCTCTGCTCACCTTGTAGACCCATCACACTACTGACCACGATGATGTGTCCCCCTCTTCTTCTCTTCATGTCGGGCATCACCTCCTTGATCATGCGAATAGCTCCAAAGAAGTTGGTCTCAAAGACTTTCTTCATCTCCTCAATGGGGATGCTCTCAACCGGACCCACCAGACCGATCCCTGCGTTGTTGACTAATCCGGAGGAGGTGAGAAACGAAGAATAGGAGGGTGAAAATGTGTGATCAACTGACAGAACGTTAGAAGTATTTGGTTTGGACTCACTGAGGATGTCCACGTGTCGATCTTTGATGCCATCGATACACTGTTTGACAGATTCATCACTGCAGACGTCCAGGACGGCAAGAGAGAGCGTTTTCCCGTACGCATCTCCGGCAGCTTCCACCAGCTTATCTTTACGTTTCAGATCACGCATCGTAGCTATAACTGCGAACAGGAGAGTCAAATGGAGAGCGTGCATGAGTGGTGGTGAGGGCTGAAATTTGTGAGTTGTTAAAGTTAAAAAAAGATCACAGCAAAAACTAAAATTAGCCAAAATGTAAACAAATTAGTAGCTAAAAAAAACCACAATTAACAAAGACAAAGATAAAAGCTACTGTATAAGACCCACTAAACTAGCTGAACGCTAATACCAGCAGAACAGCAGCTAAAATATAAAACTGATGGAAAGTTAGCTAAAACTTAAAGCAGAAGAACAGTAGCTAAAGGCTAAAATTAGATGAACAGCAGCTGAAAAGCTAAAAATGAAGCAAGTTACATTAGCTGAAAGTATGCAGAACTAGCTATTGTCCACAAACGTATAGAAAAAACTTTAAATGGGAGAAAAAATTCATCATGTTGGTAAAACAAACATCATTTTGATCTTAAAGCTTTCCTTTAGCTTGTTTTAGCTGTCCTAGACTGATAAAACCATGTAGAGGAATTAGTCTGACAGATTGTTCTGCTCGGGAACAGTCGTATAACCTGAATAAAAACTTTTGTTCACAAACTTCAAGCAACATAACAAACCAACAACTCCCCTTTAGTTTATCTTTGATGAGTTTTAGTAAAAACTGGTGGCAGCTGGTCCATAGGGACACCGAAAAGAATGCATTCGCCCCACAAAGTAGTTCCTCCCAATGAACAACGCAAATGAATTATTTACTGAGCTTACTGTGTATTGTTTTGTTCTGTATACTTTCAACACTTTTAACAAGGTTTAATGGAATTTTTAATGATTTTCAGAAATTTCTTCTCCGTTTAAAAAAACAAATGTATTTACTGCTATGGGGCGGGACCGTTCACCGAACCGCATTTGTCAAGCAGATCCGAACGTGCTGCCTGTGATCCGAACAGCCAGGTCCAAAAGTTTCATTTGAGGCATCAGATTTTCTGCCCCGTGGACACATCCGGCAGGTTTTAGTGCATATGACCACTGGACTGCACGGTGGCACAGTTGATAGAGCTGCCGCCACTCAGTGAAAAGGAAGCCGATTCAAATCCTGGCTCAGGACCTTTCTGGGTGGAGTTTGCATGTTCTCTCCGTGCATGAATGGGTTTTCTCCAGGTACTCTGGTTTCCTTCCACAGACCAAAAACATGCATGTTAGGCTGATTGGTAACTTTAAATTGTCCCTAGGTGTGAGTGAGACAGTGAATGGTTGTATGTCTCTCTGTGATGGACTGGAGACCTGTCCAGGGTGTCCCCCGCCTCTCGCACAGTGACTGTTGGATATGGACACCAATGACCTCCGTGACTCGAAACGGAAGAAAGGGTAAAAGATAATGGATGGACAGATGAATATGATTGCTACTAACCCTAGACCTCGCTGAGCTCAGAGCTGCAGTGAAACCTGCTGAGCACAACAGTGGAGATATTCTGTATAAATTCATTTGGTGCAGACAGACAGGGCCCAAATAGAAAACTGAGGATGACAGAGAAAAAACAACAACAAAAAATATGGACATTTGCTACTAGGGATGCACCGATCCACTTTTTTCATTTCAGATCCGATACCGATATCTGCTGTTCAGTATTGGTTGATACTGATCCGATACAGAAAACAGTGCTGAATTAACAAAAATGGCTAAATCATGTCATCTGGACCCGTTTCTGAAACAGGTCCAGATGACATGATTTAGCCATTTTTGTTGTCTACCTGGATGTTTGAGCTTACAAACCCAGTGCTGAATTAACTTAAAACATTTGTTTTGTTAAACGCAGACATGAATGTACTGAATTACAAATTTATTGAAAACTCTGAGCACACTTAAACACACTAAGAGATCCACAAGCTTGGTCAAACATGTAAAAACAGCACAACTTCAATTTGTTCAGTCAGTACGCTAGCGCGCGACGTCACTCAGAGCACAAAGCATAGAAGTAGAGTGAATAGATCTGCCCAGTCATGGATCGGTCACATTGTCAACGATACCCGATCCAATTTTTTTTATTTATTTAATTCTCTCAATATCAGTACCAATACCGATATTGTATCGGATCAGTACGTCTCTATTTGCTACCATGGTAGGATCTCTTTTAACCAGTTCTGTGGGGGTGACAGAGTGTGTGGCAGTGATTGGTCAGTGGTTAGGTCATTAGAAGTCTTTGATCCCTGCATGTAACAACTAATTGAAGTGGTAATAATAAATTGTTTCAAAATGTTTTCACTTTGTTTTTGTTTGTTACTTCATTAACTTTTTCTCCCATTTTATTGTGTTAATCTGGAGTAGTATTTTTGGAATTGTTACTTCACATCAAATTAAAAAACACAGTACAGAAAGCTTGTTTTCTGTGATTCGTTAGAACAGACTATTTTTCACGAGACACACCACCTCGACCCTCGGGAGAGAGAAAAAAAGGCAACGAGTTTAAGCACAAATGAATATAAAATAACGGACAAAAAAAAACCCAAACGGTAATGATCTCAGCATGAAACAACATAAATCTTATGTTTTCACAGAAAATGTAACACAATTTGTAAAACTTGTGTGGTTAATGATTCAGGAAATGAATATCCACTCCACTAATATTTTTGCTCATTAAAAGGTAGAAATTTACACTGACTTCAAGTAGGGCTTTAACAGACGAATCGAGTAATCGACAGGTCGATTCCTAGGACATCTATCGAGTTTTTAAATTTCATGTCGAGTATTCGCAGTGACGTCATTGTGTCACGTGATCCACACCCGGCTACTAGTAGAAGTTACCAAATGGATTCCTCCCAGCAGATGGACTGAACGGAGCAGGTCCAGTCTTGACAAACAGGTAGAAATGCATCAATAGTCTGGAAATATTTCACTAAAGATGAATCTTCTGGTTCAACTACCGTAAGGAAACAGAAAATGAAACAACTTCCTGACTGTTTGGAGTTGTTGTGAACCGGTGTTACACCATATTCCGTGACCACCGTATATTGTGACCGTAGGGGCGGTGTTGCATGCACTGTTGCAGGTCACAGAATATGGTGCAACACCGGGTCCAATGACCGAACCAGAACCAGCTTCCTCTGACCTTGTTGCACAAACAAAAAGCAAAATATATTAATCTCTAAACCTATAAATAAAAACCTATAAACATATTAATCACTAAAACTAAACTTAACGCGCACCACAGCTGGCGGTGGTGCGGGGTGGTCGACCCCCCCACTGTTTTTAGTTTAGTTTTTGACGTGCCGCACGTTTCTTTCACTTTTGCAGCTTAATAATAATAACTAATAGTTTTGGTTTTTCTTGCAAATTATTTGCAGTATGATAAATGGGAGGAGCATAATATACGCTCCCAATGTTTTGTTGGTCTTTTTTTGTAAATAATAAATGACAGGGTTTTTTTCTGTTTTTTTTTTTCTTTCATCTTGAGATCCTATGATGTCATCAACTACTCGAGTTCTACTCGAGTTTTATTATGTTGATGTCGAGTTTTAAAATGATGTAGTCGTTCAACCCCTAACTTCAAGTAGCAAATGTGTTTAAACCATATTTAAATCTTAATTATATCATATACTGTATGTGCAATACATTTTTCTCTTGCTCAGATATTACTCTCTTTTCCCTCAGAACATTTCCTCATTTATCAAACGGTTTAATGGCAGCTCGTCCCCTTCAGGCTGCTGTAAATAACTGATTAGGCGTCGTGCCCACGTGAGTCAAACTAAGTTCACTCTTTCTATGTTGTCTTTTACAACCACACAAGGTACACAAAAGCACTGACTTTCCTTTATTTAGTATGTGCACAAAGAGTGGACACATCTACTCAACGTATTTGGTTCCAACTGGTACAGAAAATAACTTAATGTTATAACAGCTACTTACTGGTCTTAGACAAACGTGACTTTATCCCCATCCAGCCTGTGAGCCACGCTCCAGCACTACGAGCCAATATTAGCCTGAAGTGCTGCTTTGCTGCCTGATTTAACTGTTGTCTAGTGTCTTAAGGGTCTTACGGCTGTGACGGGATCAAAGGGATGACTGCGTGTGCGTATAGAGAGGTGAATAAAGCCGAGAGCTTTTCATACACAGGGCACCTTTAATTTAAAATCAGATCTCTGTGGTAGAAGATCCACAAAGCTTTCAGCCCTATTACTCCGATCTTTAGGACAGAAAGAAGAGGTTATTTCAAAATAGATACTAATTTCATCTTTTTTTTTTGCTCTTTAAGTCCAGTCAGCATAAACATAAACAAAGCAGTCAAATAGATTACAGCATTATGTTTTTCAAGGATAATGGAGGTTCGTACACTGCAGGAACAGCACTCCAATGACCAAAACATGGCAGGATTGTGTGCGACTGAGTGCTCGCTGTGATGTATGTGTCATTTTGAATGATTAGCTGACTACATTGTGAGGTAAATGGACTTTACAGACAGGATTTTATCTTATCAGGTTTAGTTTATCTATTTTTTTTGGTCAAGTTCATAAATAACTGGATCAGATTTGATCGTGTACTGATGGTGGTGGGTGCGTTTGACAGCTCGTATTGGCTGTTTGTGTGGTTTTGTTCGACTCACATCGTCAGCTTATGGCTCTGATCGAGATGCCATATCTACAAATCCAATAATATGAAATATAATTCATAATCTGGCTTTTTTTTTTCAAACAGCCTCTTCTGAAGACTCACAGCATCAAACTGTTCTGTGAGATAAACCCAGAAGGCTGTTTAGTCAGCTCATACAGTAAATGACACTTAAATGATCCTTTAACAGTAAACCTGAAGTGTGATCTCATAGAAACCTTTTACTTTATTTATATTTTCTTTGTGCATTTTTTTAAAATATTAGACTTTGTGCAGTAAATCATGTTGTCAAACTGGATTTGCTTCTTCGTGAGACGAGCTCAGTTTGTGCAGAAAGCCTGATGCTGCAGCTGCAGTGGCATTCGTTCATGAAACAAATCATTCATTTATCAACGTATTGTTTTTTTTGGATTTGATGTATTTTTATGCATGTGACATATTGTGACATACTTGTCTGTCTGTTAGCATAATATCTCATAAACTGGTGAACAGCTTCTAATGAAGGTCTCAGAAAGGAATCATTGGAAGAGTCAAACTGATTCAAGATGGCCCCCAGTGCTAATCAATCTCAGCAAACACTAAAATGGCAATAACTCAGTCATGTTTAAAAATGTTGAGATAAAACTGTTAGTAGCTGAGACTACTTCCCAAAACATACTCTGAGAACTAACAGATCACACAAGGTCCTTATTTCAAAATTGTCCATGCAAACCAGTACGTAAAGTGCATTTCTTTAAGAAATGCTAGGCATTTAGTGATATAAAGCCTTTGGGCTCACTATTATAGTAGTTAAAAAAAAAAAACTTATGATAGCATGGATTTTATTTTAATAAGTTTAGCAATTAGTGCTGTGGAAGTCCTTTGTGGTCTCGGACCTCCTTGTAGTTTGTATTTCATGTACATTCATAAAGCCCTCCACTGCTCTGAACTAGACTTTTCAGTGTAATCATCATTACTTAATGTAGCTCTTAAAGAAAGTACCTTAGGAGATAAATGTTTTTAATATACATATATTGATCGTATCATTTCACAAGTGCATTTCTTTACTATCTGAAATTTGTCATGTATGCTTGAAAACTAACCTATTTGTTTATTTATTTAACACCAAGAACATTAAAGAAACATTTATTTTGACCTCCATGCACTTACCATGATAGCGCTTCTTTTCATCCTTGGCCAGCATCACAGCCATCCTCAGGCCGATACCAGAAGAGCAGCCGGTGATCAGCACCACTTTCTGTTCAGGACTCCCCATGGTTCCTCTGGCTCTCTGCTTTCTGTTCAAACTGGGAAACCAGAAGACAAGCAAACAGCTCTGCAGAAGAGCCACAATAAGAGGATAACACAGAGTGAGTCACATGGACAAAGAAAGACTGGGATTATCTAACAGGTTGCCCAGTCCTTGTGGTTCTGCTTTTAGAAGAAAAGAAAACACAGCAAGAGTTGAAATATCAGACCTGAAATTTTGTTTCTGAACATATGTGAGCCATACAGCATAAAGCAGTGATTCACGCTGTCTTAAAGAATATAAATAAATAAATAAAAAATATAGTAGAAATTTGTGAAATTCGCCTCGAGATTCGTTATCGACAGATTTGGCGCCATCTTGTGGTCAAAGTTGATATCGTTCAAAAACGCACTTCTGTACAGTAGCGCAATTATTATTATTTGGGTGGGGGTGGGGGGGCCTTGATGGAAGTAATATAGGAGCTAATGAATATTGTCCATGAGAAGGTTTGTAATCAAATAAGATTTATTTTTAATTAAATGAAAAAGTGATTCTCATTAAGTCGGTCTCTGTTTCACACACAAACACACACACATTTTTAATTGTGGCTGGCTGTCAAAAGTTGAACACAATTCTACCTGAAGCAGGAGGAAGGGATTTTGGAATTATGCCTAAAATCTTTTTTCCCCCCTCAGTCAGTTTCTTAATGTATGCCTGGAACCAAATGACTTCTGTAACCAAAAACACGAAGTTATCATTAATATTCACCACATTAAAGTTATCTTTATCTCTGATCTTGTAAGGTACAAAGCACCTGATGAAGAAGCCAAACTTCTACAGACCTTGGCTCATTCCTCTACTTTAAAAGCAGTACTTCATTTGCTGAAATACAGTGGTGGTGGGGGGTGGGGGGTTGCTTTTAGCAAGACAGACAATATTTGTGAAAAAATGCTTCAGCAATGGAAGTGTTGTGTTATTCTCACACAAAAGAAAATTACACGTTAACCATAATTGATAATGGAAATGTTGCTCAATCTGTTTATGCTATGAGTTGTGAACAACTCTCTTATGCATAAAGTCAATAGCTTTGGCGACCTAATCATTCTGGAAGTTTCATGAAAATATGTTCGGTGGTTTATGAGATATTTTGCTAACAAACAGACAGAGTTGATTCCTAGTTAGTGGCATTAATTGACACAGATCTTGTGCAATCAATTAGCACAATTCAGTCAGTAGATGCCATTTCTTACTCTGAGTTTAATTAAATATAACTCAGCAAGTTGTGAGAGATTTGGATGTAAATATGAGTTACATTTTAACGCTCATAATAAAACAGGCAATTATTATAAATGATCTCTGAGCAGAACAATGTCTGTGTTTCTGTTGTCCTCCTTCGCTCGTAAACTCATCAGCTCATAAAGATTGTGACCTCCACCTTTCAGGAACAAAAGTTGGGGTAAACTTTTGCAACAAGAAGTCATCCAGTTTGCATTTTTTGTGCGAGGCGTAATTATGCCGAGTGTCTGAGCTGAGGTGGGCAAAGACAGACAGGCACTGGAATTTGGAATCTGCAGCAGCATATTTTTATTAGTTGGGCAGCACCTTTGTCCTGTCCTAGCATGCTGCTGCTGCTGCTGCTGGGCGCGTTCATGTTCAGCTCTGTGCACATCTTCAGAGACCTGCAGAGGGTGGCATACATGGGGTGCCGTTTGTAAAGTTAGACCGTCAAAAATTAATAGCAATATTTTGGTTAATTTAGCCTTTCATAAGAAAAAAAAAAGTTTTTTTTTTTCCAAAGTCATATTTTCACCATGTTATGCATACATTATGTCATGGTTCCAAGCTAAATATTTAATTTACAGGTTAAATATTTAGCTTACAAACTAAATACTTAACTTGCAAGTTAAATATTTAGTTAGCAAACTAAATATTTAGGTGTAAATTAAATATTTAATTTCCAAGCTAAAGATTTATTTTCAAAGCTAAACATTTAATTTCCAAACTAAATATTTATTGTCCAAGCCAAACATTTAATTCCTAAACTAAATATTTGATTTGCTAATAGCTCAAACCTAAATATTTATTTTCCAAGCGAAACGTTTAATTTCCAAAATTAATTTGATAGCTAAATATTTAGCTTGGACCTAAATATTTAACTTGCAAGTTGAATATTTAGAGCCATTAGCAAATTAAATATGTAGTTTAAGGATTAAATGTTTAGCTTAAAAATTAAATGCTTAATTTGGAAATCAAATATTTAGCTTGGACAATAAATATTTAGTTAGGAAATTAAATGGTTATTTTTGAAAGTAAATATTTAGCTTGGAAATTAAATATTTAATTTACAACTAAATATTTAGTTTACTAACTAAATATTTAACTTGCAAGTTAAGTATTTGGTTTGTAGACTAAATATTTAGCTTGGAAATTAAATATTTAGTTTGGAACTTTGCTATTTATAAATGTATGAATGACATGGTGAAAATATGACTTTGAGAAAAAAAATACTATGAAAGGCTACATAAACCAAAATATTGCTGTTAATTTTTGACTGTGTAACTTTACAAACGGCACCCCATAGACACAGGGTCTGTACCTGTTGGGTGGTTCGGTGTCAGACGGGCAGGTTTTATTAAAGCAAGGTTCGAGTCCCTTCAGTCTGAGCAGGATGGATGGACGCATCAGTCAATCCACCCATTAGGTGAACATTGGCACGTGCGGTTGAGCCGCAAGTCTGAGGAGTCTCAAGGGAGGGAGGGGTCGTCCCGGAGAGGAGGAGGAGGAGGGAGGGAGGGAAGAGAAAGTGAGGAACATTCTCTGCAGATGACAAAGATAAAACCTTCCTAATATTCATCTTTCTTTTCTCCACAGAGCGGAGAACAGTGACAGCGCTCTTTATTCGCAGGCGCGCTCCTAATTAACTGCCAGCTTGTTGGGGCGCGCGCGCTCAGACGCGCTTCTGAGGTGTTGGAGCTCGCGCAGCAGTCCTGGCGGAGTCACTGGTGGTCATTATATCATCTTCTGATGCGGCTATGATGGACCGATGGAGACTAACGCGCCACGCGTGGATGCTGCTGCTGATCAGCTTCTTCTCTGTTTCTATTGCAGGTAGGTTGAACATTTGAAATACGTCCAGAATGCCCATTAAAACCAAATAAATGTTTACAAATTAATTCATTTGTGATGTTAAATTGACTTGTAAAAAGGAGATTTTCCTCTTCCTGTCTTCTAACTGAGCTCTCCAGCTGTTTTCATCATATTTTTTATTCTAATAATTTCCAACTAACATAAACAAACTGTCACTTGCACACGCAGAGTTTAACTCTTGAGTTTTTTCCACTCTTCACCATGAACTCCTCATGTCCATGTCTTGCAAAGCTCCCCCCACCCCCCTCCCAAAAATAGCTTCCATTTCTGGGATGATTTGGCCTAAAGCTGATTGAACTGAGCTTACTGCACATTTAGCAGACAGTCTAGAGATATAGGCCATATGTGTCTGGACTTGTACCATACCTGCTGCATCAGTGTTCCCCTCAGTCTGCAGCTTGCAGGACATTTCACCTCTCCGGCTGTAATGTGGAACAGACTCAGGCAAATTGAAGCGAGCTGTGCAGGGGATGCTTGGCTACACGCAGCGCCCGGAGCTGCAGGAACCAGATGGAGACTTTTATCTTCAGGCCTGTTAGAGGCTGGCATCACTGATCACATCAGTTGAAGATGCCTTGGGTAACTGATACTGTGGGAAGGTTATGAGTAGTTAATATCCTACCTGCTGCAGATGTTTTTTTGAACAACCTGATTTGGATAAAAACAGTTACATTCTGACGGGTTTGATGAGCTAATCGCCCAATTTAAAAGGGACTTTACTATCAAAGTGGATATCCTAAAACTCCAATGTCAAAGATTTCAAAGCGGTTTTTACGAACGCTAATTGATAAACCTTCATGTTTCATGGTTATTTTTCATGGAATGGTAGTTTTCAAGAGTAACTAGCGGCAGTAGGCGTTCCTGTGAACGCTATATTATTTTTGCTGGTATAACTGATGACCACGTTCTGTTTTTTTAGAGGTTGACATTCACATGAATCATTATAAAACATTACAGATATTCCAGCTAAAATGTTATGATATTCCTCTAGTGGCAAAGACTAAACTAGAAGTGCTGCAGCTAGTGGTTACTGCCACCATTGGCACTCGCAAATAAGACATTTCTAAATGACCTTTTGAGATTGAAGTTGTTTTAAGCCACCACTGATCCGTTTTGTTCTTAGGCCTCGTCCACACGGAAACAACTCAAACACTTCGCTGTTTCTTGAAATGTTCACGTGCTCACAGAAATGCAGGCAGACTCAAAACAACCTGCTGTAACTATGCCAGGCCTGAAGGTGGTGCTGTACAGCTGCCGCTAACAGAAACAACAAGGGAAACCAAGAAGAGGAGCAGATGCCCCAAAGGGTGATTACAAGAGCAACAACCAAATCCTTCTTGTTGGTTGATGACAAAGTGATCTTCTACTTTGTGTCACATTAAACTGTTAACTGGGAGTCGTGTCAGTCTAAATACAAGAACATAATGGATGCTTTTCAAGCCCAGTATACAGTGAGAGATGACGCAATGTTTATTATATATCAGGCTAGATTATTTATACATAAATCTGGTCTTTTAAAACTACAGTAGTCGCTCGTTTATCGCGGAGGGTACGTTCTGGAACCCCCGCGATAAGTGAAAATCCACCAAGTAGGGACGTTATATTTATTTTAATTATAAATTTTAAGGCTTTATAAACCCTTTCCACACTCTTGCAATGTTCTAAAGTCTTAAACCTACGTCATTTTAACAACCTACGTATTTGTACTGGACAGTACTGCAAAATTTTACTCGCCGGCTCTGCAGAAGACAGCGGCTCGGATCCAAACCTTCTCTGCTGATTCTGGTCGGCTCTCTGCAGCCCTTGAGCACCAAAATGCTTTTGGAGGGAGCCGGACCTTTGGATGGCCAGCACGGTACCAGACAGTGGTCCAATTGTGTCTAAATTCGGAAGAAAACAGTCCTGGTGGGCTCCAGAGAGAGTGCTGGACCTCTGGGTGGCGTTTCCCCCCTATGAAGGCCTTGTGGGCCGGCAGGCAGCACTCAGATTAACCGATGAGTTTCTGGTTCCTGGTCGGTTCTGGTCGGCTCTGCATCCACTGCGTGCCGAAGTCACAGTATGAATAAGGACCAAACTTTTTTGGACCAGCTCAAAACTTTCCCTCCAGTATTTCAGCAGAAGGCAGCAAGGCATCTAAGAGGTGCACTGTTGGCTTCTGGGAAATGTAGTCATTTTGATGGGCAACTACAATCTGGCTGCGCCTGTCCAAAGTTTTTTTTGTTTGTTAACTTTTTACTGTCACTGTCCCAATCACGTGAGTAATATTAAAGTGGACGATCATGTGTTGTGGACCTTTTTTTTTTTTTCTCGTGTGCAATCTTACCTTGAAAAACCACGAAAGAGCGAGTTCGCAAAAGTCGAACTGCGAAGTAGCGAAGGACTACTGTATTCCTTGTTCCCACATTTTCTTTTTAGTATTGTTGACAGAGATTCTTCAGTAAGCAACAATAAAGATTTTTGGCCTTAGGATATTTCATGTAATAGTGTTTTATTTTTGGCCCTGCTGTGTTATTGCTCATCACCATGTATGCAAAAGGTTTTGTTGTAGTTGAGCAACTGGCAACACAAACAGCAACATGTCATTTTTATTACGTCTCTCCAGCTCAGGGTTGGGTTGAAAGTGTTGCTTTACACTTTATTTCATCCTATTTTTTCCCTATTCTTTGCCTCTTTTATGTACAGGTCCACATCTCTTGTTTTTTTCTGGAGCACACCAGCGTTTCAGACTTGGCAAACTCTCCACGTTGTCTGCACCTGCTCTGTCTGGGAACACGCTGAGACGATATTCATGCGGTCTCCCAATAATCTTTAAGTATCTGTTAGTAGATAGTGATGCTCATTTGTTTGTCTGTTAAAAGGTGAAGTTTGTGCGTATTGTCATGCCAACTTATGGGAAGTAATAACACGTGTTCAGACATCACTCTGTCTGTGGAGGCCATTACTGAAGTGACTGATGTGACCTCTGCACCTTTGGGGTTAGGTCAAACTCAGGGTGTGACCCCTGCAGCATCGTTCAAGATGCTTCCTTTTACTTTAGATTTGATTATTAAATAACTGCTTGCAATGAGGAACATTAAACACAACAGATGTTTTTATTATCCAGATGTTGGACAAACACTTTATCATGGCGTTCAGGTATATTTGATGTTTTCCTCAATGTCAAACGCAGCCACGCACCTGGCTTTGAGCAGGGCTGGGTCTGAATGATGATTGCAAACCTCTGAATTATGTGGTCACGCTAGGGTCAAGCATGTCGTGATCTGGCCCGAGGCGGTCCAGGAGCGTACATTAACGAGTCAACGTGTTTAACATGAACCCATCAGCCTCGCTAGTACAGTTTATTGCTTTTACAGTAACCGAGTGGCTCTTATGTCTGCAAATTAAAAATAATCAACTTAAACTTAGTTTAACGCTTTCAAAGTTGTTTCAACAGCAGGAAGATGGCTCACAGTATTTGTTTCCACTCAGCATTATCACAAGATATAATTTACGACTGCAGGCATGATCTTACTGCAGTGAAAGGTGTGAAGTTAGGGAAGCAAATATAGTTGGATGTGTCTTTGTGTGAGTTGATGTACCATGGTGAACACTTTCAGCGACTAGTAGCTACGATTTATTTTGTCCTGTACACATTTATAATTTGTCTCTTGAATTTAAATAAACAATACGAGCTAAATTAATTTAATTCCCATCTTCACGAACTCCTCTTTGTGTCGGTGGCTTGTTGCTTCATGCTAATTCAAATGTGGTGAACTGGTAAACTCTACCTCAAAGAACAGCGTTTTCCAATCAGCCTCTTTTTCTTTTGTTAGCTCTCACATGCACACGCCGGTGGAGCTGCGGTGGAAGGTGCTCAGTGGCCCACGGGGAGGAAATTATCTTGTGGCGTGATTGATGAGGGCTGTCTTTCATCTGACATTTTGAGCAGTTTTGTTGAAGGCAGGTTTTGAGGTCGGCTGGTGCAGAATGCCGTGTCTGCAGGCGTTTCTGGCAGCTGACGCTCAATACAGAGGTGACGTTAACCCAGGTCCTGATTAACTCTTTGTTCTCTGAAGCAGTGGTTCCCAACACTGGTCCTTGAGGAACACCATCCTGCATGTTTTAGTTGCTTCCCTGCGTTGATACACCCGATTTGAATCAATGGGCGACTAACAGGCTTCCGTAGAACTTGATAACCTAAATAAATCACTGAATCAGGCGTGTTGGAGCAGGGAAACAAGTAAAACATGCAGGAGGGTGTTCCTCAAGGACCAGTGTTGGGAACCTCTGCTCTGGAGAACTCACAACCGCAATACCAAGGACAAAAATACTGGTTATTGTAGTGGGTCTATGCGATAATTTACATAGAAACACGAAGGCAGTTTGGTTGAGAAACAGCAACAAACTAAACAACTGATGTCACGTCAGTGTAGATGTCAGCGTAGAGATGTAACAATAGCTAACGTATCCTGATTCATGCTCAGTAATCCAGGTAGAAAACTCCAGCAAAGTTGAGTCAGGCGCTCTGGACGGATTCTTTGTGTTGAAACGTTTCGTCTTTTATTCAAAAGACTTCATCAGTCTGAGGAGCCACAACAAACTCAGTCCAGCAGCGCCCTCTCATAGTGGGTCAACCAGTTTGATGGTCTCAGGTGGTTTCTGGAGTCCACCCTCTCCCCCTCTGACTTGTTTGAGACAGTCATGGACATAGTGGATCCAAATATCCTTATTCATGCTCAATAATCCAGGTAGAAAAAGACAACAAAGTTATTATATTTGTTTATTTGAAGTACTGAGCATGAATCTGGATTTTTTGATCCACTTTAGCCATGACTGCCTCAAACAAGTCAGTGGGGGAGAGGGTGGACTAGAGAAACCATCTGAGCACCATCAAACTGGTTGACCCACTATATGAAGGTGCTGTTTATAAGACTGAGATTGTTGTGGCTCCTCAGACTGATGAAGTCTTTTGGATGAAAGCTGAAACATTTCAACAAAAAGAAACCATCCAGAGGACCTGACTTAACTTTGTTAGAATAGCTAATGTAGCATTCATTCACACCAGCATGTTGTTTAACGGGTGGCACGGTGGCACAATTAGTAGGGGTGTCACCTCTCAGTGAAAAGGTCGCCAGATCAAATCCCAGCCGGGACCTTTCTGGGTGGAGTTTGCATGTTCTCTCTGTCCATGTGTGGGTTTTCTCCTGGTACTCTGGTTTCCTCTCACAGACCAAAAACATGCATGTTAGACTGACTGGCAACTCTCAAATGTCTGTAGGTGAGAGTGAGAGAGTGAATGGTTGTTGTCCCTGTGAGGGACTGGATACCTGTCCAGGGGGTCCCTTGCTTCTCACACAGTGATGGCTGGATGTGGGCACCAGTGACCCCCATGACCTGGAAAGGAAGAAGTGGTTAAAGATGATGGATGGATGGATGAATGGATGGATGTTGTTTTATTAATCTGGAAATCAATTAAACAGCTGGCCCTCATTTGGCCAGCCATTAGCCTTGCCTGGATGAAGACTTTTGCCTCTTTCTCCATTCTCCATGGTCTATGACTCATGTCATGGCTGACAAGATACTAACTATTAATAAATATTAGACAGGACATTGCTTCAAAAATTACTAGACCATCCCTTTAACTATGTTCCAGTATGATTTATTTGTTTCACTTATAGTGACTAGGCCAACTATTAGCAAAACAAACTAAAACAAAGTATCGTACTTTCTGCTGTACACGTTGCACCGCCGTATAAGTCGCATCGGTCCAAATATGTCTAATAAAGTGGAAAAAAAAACATGAACATGTCGCTTCACGCTATATGTCACATCTATTATGCAGCACCGCTGATGCGTCGAGTTTGTTATGCATCATCGCTGACCACCCGGAAATGTGGGCCGGTGTTGTGCCAAAAATTGATTAGCTGCTAAATGACGGCCGCGGGAGCGTGCACGGGAGGACTTTAACAAGAATTTCACAAGATTAACACTTAAAAACAATCATTTGTTTGCTCAAAATTATAGTAAAGGTGTGTCTCAGTTGAACTTTTCTTTAATAAATGCACTTTAATGGTCAAATCAGCTGGATTTCTACTGGGCGGCACGGCAAAATGCAGCTGATTTAACGTTTGCTCCAGGAGTTCTGGAGCAAGATGAACGTGGCTTTCTATGTCATACCAAGTGTCTCATTAATAGCCACTTTTACCTATTAATGAGACACTTGGCTTGCCATGTTAGTCGAGGGTCCTCTAGTGGCTGAAAATGGTAGTGTTCAATATTTTCCATGTCAGAATGAATGAAATCGTCAGATCTCAGCCAAAAATTGCATTTTAAATATGGGAAAAAAAAAAAAACATAAATAAGTCGCTTTGCTGTATAAGTCACAGGGCATGCAAATTCATGCAAAAGGTGTGTCTTATACGGCAAAAAGTACGGTATTTTGGCCTTCATTTTACGCATTCAAGCACTGCAGCATCAGGTTCATTATTACAAATTTTTGCACTGCTATACGCACAACCAATTTAATGAGATGCACGCTGACAAAAGTGAATGCAATCATTAATTACTGCAGCTGTCTCTAAGTGAGGCAGCCATATTGGATTTGTAGTCAAAGATAGTGAAAAAAGCTCAGATTTTCTAAGTCAGAATTCCAAGTTTCTGGGACGTTATCGGTTGGATTTTATTAACTTGAAGCTTAGAAATTCAGACTTCCAACTACAAATGAAATGCTTCATAAGCCTGGCTATATTCATGATAAAAATGCTATGAAAAACATTTTTCATTACAATCAGAGTGCATTCATGTCAGAGAGGCAGTTCTTTCTTTTATACGGCTAAAAATGAGGTGCAAGTTTGTGTGCTTAAGTTTTGTTGTAGAACAAATGCCTTAAAGCTACACTACAATTATTTGGTCTGTTTAAAATCTTTATATAACCATTCTAATAAGATAATGATCACTCTCTTAAAAAAATCACAACTAACACAATTTTTTAAATCAAAGTATCACCATTTGTGCACAAAGAACTGATTATATTTCCAGTACTATGATCAACGTCTTCCTAAACGTCAGCATTTATTTATCCAGTGATTTAGTTGATGGGTTTATGGTGTCACTTAGGGTTTGTCCACTTTACAACTTTAGGTTTTACATTTTGTCTCACTGAACCAGTAGCAGTGGATCTGTACATGTACAGGACAATAATACCCTGTTTATGGAATATATTTTACTCTTAAATGGGACTGTAATCCACAAACTGAGACTCATTGAGAATACAAGTTTAATATAAAAAAATATAGTGTGGCTCCAAATCAGAAGTAGTAAGCTATTTTTAAAGACATTTGTTAATTGCATAAATGAGGAGTTTTCTCTTTCAACCTGAAAATTAAAATATTTAACATATTTCTGTAAATTCTTTACAATGAACTGAAGGATCCTCCTTTTATTACAACTTGTGACTGATGCACACATTTTAACATGTAAACATGAAAACCTTTGATAGCTATCAGAAAAGTTTTAGCTTGTGTTAAAAATCTGTCATTTTGAAAATACCATGAAATTATTTGGGGTATTATTTTGTTAACTGGACAGAAATTATGTTTAAACCACAGATGAGAAGCACTAATGCTCATCTTAAATATGTCTTCAATCATTCTGGCATTAATATTCAACTCAAAGAACCTTTATCATTGTGCAGCTTCTTCGTCTCTTTTGGACAGCTACAACCTTGTTTCAATATCCCCATTGCTGTAAAAACAGTTTGTTCATTTCTCTTAAAGACCGTGGTCCAGAAGAAATGATTTAACCTTCTTTTGTTCATACCTTATTAAAACTCTATGATGCTGCTGTTAATTTGAGCATCCTCATCCAATTAAAACGGAGAGCAGGTGATCTTTAGTCACTCATCCGCAGCTTTCTTAAAGAAAACAGCTTTGATTTCATCTTTATTTTGTAACAGCCACTTCCAACTTTGTTCATTAAATCAGATCTTATCCCTAAAACCAGGGATGGGAGCAAAAGATGTGTTGAATTTATCTCTGCAGTTCACCCTGAGACCTCATTGTATTACACTTTCAGAGGAACTTACTGTAAACGAGGTTAGGAACTACAGTATTTTATACACACTCTGTTTGATAGAGGTTTGAATGCCAGAGGAAGGCAATGGCTGCACACACACTGATGCAACGAGCAGAAAACTCATAAAACTGTTTAAAAAAGTTAAAGACAAAAAAACAACAACTGGATTTTATTTGTAACAAGACGATTCGCTTTTCATCCAAGGAACTTGCTCAATTCAAAGAACAGTGAGTGTGGAGTTCGAATTGTAAAGCTGGGCTAAGCTAGATACAGATGCAGATTGCCCTCTCACTCCTCACAATAACTCAATTCAATTCAGTTTATTTATATAGCGCCATATCACAACAAAGTTGTCTCAGGGCACTTTACAGGAACATTCACATACATAGAAAAGCCAACAAGTAAAGTTCTCTATCTAAGGAATCCAGCAGACTCGTTGAATCTTGGCTTTGTTGCAGTCTCTCATCCTGAGCAAGCACAGTGGCAACAGTGGAAAGGAAAAAAAAACTCCCTTTTAACAGGAAGAAACCTCCAGCAGAACCAGGTTCAAGACAAGTGGCCATCTGCTTTGACTTGTTGGTTTGAGAGGACAGGAAGGAGAGACAGACGAACACAGAATGGTAGATCCAGGTGCAGGTCCAGGTGCAGGTCCAGGTGCAGGAGAACCTGAAAGACAAAAGCACATGTTAAGATAGAAAAAAAATTACAAATACAAAACAGGTTGAGCAGAGTAAGTAAAGACAGCAGCAGAGTGTAAAAGTGTGGTCAGTTTGTCCTCCAGCAGTCTAAGCCTATAGCAGCATAACTAAGGGACAGCTCAGGAAACCCAAGCCAAGCCTAACTATAGGATTTATCAAAAAGTAAAGTCTTAAGCCCAGTCTTAAAACTGGACAATGTGTCAGCCTCACGAACAGAGATTGGAAGTTGGTTCCACAAGAGAGGAGCCTGATAACCGAAAGATCTGCCTCCCATTCTGTTTCTGGAAACTCTAGGAACCACAAGTAAACCTGCAGTCTGAGAGCGAAGTGCTGTTAGGAAAATATGGACCAATAAGATATGTAATATAAGATGGAGCTAGGTTGTTGAGGGCTTTGTAGGTTAGAAGTAAGATTTCAAATTCAATTCTGGATTTGACAGGGAGCCAATGGAGAGAAGCCGAAACTGGAGAAATATGATCTCTCCCACTAACTCCAGTTAAGACTCTGGCAGCAGCATTTTGGATCAACTGAAGACGTTTTAAAGAAGTATTTGGACACCCAGATAATAAACCATTGCAATAGTCCAGTCTAGACGTGACAAATGCATGGACCAGTTTTTCTGCATCATTTTTAGATAAGATGTTTCTAATTTTATTGATATTACGCAGCTGGAAGAAGGTAGTTCTAGTAATGTTTTTAATGTGGGGGATAAAAGACATGTCCTGATCAAAAATAACACCAAGATTTTTCACAGTAGAGCTGGAGGACAGATTAATGCCATCTAAGGAGGGAGAAAGACTGATAAAGGTGTTTGTTAAGTTCTTCTAAAGCTCACCATAAAACTGTCATAAAACTGCTCATCTCTGCAAATGGAATCAACATTAAACATATTTAATGTAAACAGAACAGAATTTTCAAAATTATCTTTTTAGTGACCAAAATTGGCCTTTTGAGTTGATAACAGACAAAAACTATATGAGTAAAAGAAACATGTTTGTATTGAAAAAAAAAAAAACATTTAAAAATTATTTAAGATCAAAGTGGCAATCAGCCTTGTAAAATAAAAAAAAATTAAACAAGTGTCATAGTCCCTGAATGAAACCGAGCCAACTTATTTGTAGTTCAGGCAAAAGATTTGTCTGAACACAACTGTTGCTGTTCAGTTTTGTCTGTTTGCGTTATTGTTTGATTAATATATGTAAAGTAATGACATCATTCATAATGTCAGTGCTATAAATTTATTCCTCTTGTTTGCATATGTGTTCCTCCCTCTTTGTTCTCAAGAATCAAAGCCTCCGTGTAACGCAGCGTCCAGTTAAAACAGAGCATGAAGCCACCTAAAGAGACGAACCCCACGATGAACAAATATTGGTGCAGTCGCTGAAGGCAGCTTTGTTGGAAAGGATCACTGCATGTGGAAGAAACCCTCTGTTCTTTTATGCAAAGAGGAAGAATTCAACTGAAGTGTTTGGACTAGAGGTGAACTGAGATTTCAGCGCGCATTCCTCGAAGGAGATGAGAAGCACATGTCCGTCTGTCTGTCTGTAGCTGCCTTTCGTCTGACACCAAAATAAATTATGACATGAGGTAAATGCATGTGTCGGGCAGCAGAAAAGACTAATCTGATCAGATCCAGCTGAACTGGGAGAAAAGGAAGCATGTGGTCTTTTTGTTGAATCCTTTTCTCTCCTCCTCGTGTTTTCATCTTTCTGGTTTTCATCGCCCTCTCCATCTTTTTTTTAATCATATGAATGGTTTTGTTCTTGAAGTCATGTTGGACGTTTCAGTGGGACATTTGAGACAAGCTGCAGGAAAATAAAACGAGACTGCAGTGAAAAGCTCCTGGGGTCTATGTTGAGTAGGACTTTAGTCGTGGTGCCGGTTCTGGCGTCTATGAGTTCGTGTGGGCGACTTGAACAAAACGTGATTCTTGTTTCTGCAAAGAGTATGTTGTTGCATTCCCTTCCATTACTGAGATAATCACAGTCTAATCACTGACACTGTGTGCAGCAACACGTGCACACAATTAAACGTTACCTGCTCTTAAACGCAGACATGCATCTGGTTTCCAGATCATCTGAGGTCTTTCTAACTCGACTGGCTGTCAGGGAGTCTTTCTGCATCACTTCTCCAGCAAGAGATCTGAGGAGGAGCTAGTTCTCTGCTGCTGGGATTTAAACAACACCACTGAGTCCAGTTTGATCAGGCTTCATGGAGGTTTGGTGATTAGAAAATTATTATTATTATTATTTGTAATACTAATAATACCAATAATGATATTAATAAAAATGCTCAATTGACTTTTGTTGTTGAAACAATATTTGACCGTTTTATCAGTGTTTGCTAACGTTGTAGTTTAGTATCAGCGTCACTGACATGAGATCAGGCCAAAGTTTGCTTTGTTTTGGTAAATTTCAAGATTCTTCCTGGAAGAGGATCATCCAAGCTTGTTCCTTCACAGTAACATCAACAATAAAAATACATATGTATTGTATATGGCTTATTTTAACAGGAAATTACATTTGTTTTTCTTTTTTCTTTTGGTAACTAAAAAAATCTGTCTTTTACAATGAGATTTGAACTATTAACACATCAGATAGGTAGATAGATAGATAGATAGATAGATAGATAGATAGATAGATAGATAGATAGATAGATAGATGGATAGATGGATAGATAGATAGATAGATAGATAGAT